>NC_142873.1:70112500-70737500 GCF_051225735.1 Oryctolagus cuniculus | reverse complement strand
GAAATGTATGAGAATTCTAGCTGTTCTGCATCCTACTTGACACTTGATAATCTCAGGTTTTATTTTTTTAAACTTTTTAAAAAGAAAATAAACAGGTTTAATAGCACATACCTCTTGTATACATGGATGATAACCCTGAGAAATGAATAAATCTTTAGAGTAGCTCTGGAAGAGTTGCCTTAGACTTAAGGCTTCAAGACCATCTTTCTTAGAAATATTGCCATTTTTAGAAGTGGTGGCATCTTCTTAAAGTCTATTTGATATCTAATTAACGTTAATCTCTTTTCACCTAGTAATTCCATGTCAAGGAAATTATATATTACAAACAATATGTTACAAAACTTAGCAAAATATACATGTTAAAGGTATTTGAGCAAAGCATTATACGTGTATAGTGTAATTATCATTATGTAATCATGAAAACTTGCAGAATGGCTAAGGAAATCAGGCCTTGCAGTCACTCAATTATTACTTAGTTAAGAATTGTTGTTAGGAAAATGCTTGTTTATGATGTTAAGTAGGAAAAAATAAGGATCAAACATTGTATATGCACTGAGATTTCAATTATGTAAAAAAAACAGAGACAGGATTGGATGCTGTTTACTAATACTCTCTTTTATACTGTAGTATATTGAGAAGGATTAGAAAATATTGGCCTCTAGAATAGTATAACCACTGGAATCAAGTATCCTAAGTTCTGATTTTTTTAAAAGAAATTTTATTTATTTGAAAGGCAGGGTTACATAGAGGCAGAGAGAGAGAGAGAGGTCTTCCATCCACTGGTTCACTCCTCAAATGGCTGCAGTGGCTGGAGCTGGGCCAATCCAAAGCCAGGAGCCTGGAGCTCTTCCAGATCTCCCACATGGGCCATCTTCTACTGCTTTCCCAGGCCATAGCAGAGAGCTGGATTGGAAGAAGAGCAGCCGGGACTCTAACCAGTGCCCATATGGGATGCCAGCACTGCATGTGGCGGCCTTACCTGCTATGCTACAGTGCTGGCCCTCTGAATTTTTTTTAAGATATAGATTTGCATAACTCTGGTGAACTAAATATTAAGCTTTGAAATTTATTGATTTTTTTCATTTAAAAATGGAATTAGCTCACATTTTTATGAAACTATTAGCCTATAGTGCCTAATTGGTAGATCAGTACAGGCACTTTTGTTTTATAAATACACTTGTTGAATCACATGTAGTGATGGTTAAAGTAACAATAAACTGATTTTTCAGGTTTTCAAGCCAATTGTTGAAAAATTTGGTTTCACATTTAATTGTGACATTAAAATGAGGTAAGTTGTTTATTAGTCCTTTGGAAAATTAGACCTTAGAAAACTGTCATTCTGGAACAAACAAAAGAAATATTATATTTTATAGGAATACTGTACCTTGTTTTTGGAAAACAGTAGGCAGCAGGGGTATGAGGACTTGAAGGCAGCTACACATTATACTTGTTTGTTTCTTGAAAAAAAAAAAATTTTCAAAGGAATTTCCACACTGAGGTGCCTTCACATCTGGCGTTACCCACGTCCTTGCCTAGAGTCCTTGTCCCCTGTATGCAGACAACAGAACTAGGTACTGCTGGGTCATAAAAGGGGCTCTCTTCCACAGTGCAGTCAGAATTATTTTCCAGAGAAATGTATGGGCATTCAAGTAATTTCTTTTTATTTATTTATTTATTTTATTTAGTAAATATAAATTTTCAAAGTATAGTTAATGGATTACAATGGCTCCCCCACCCCCCATAATTTCCCTCCCACTCACACCCCTCCCATCTTTTTAAGGCTTCCTTCTGTCATACAATAATATAACCAGTTTCTTGGCATGGCATTTAAGTGCTTTGCAGTCCTGCCCCAGTTTACCTTTCTGGCTTCATCTCCTCCCTTTGAGCGTACCATATCTCCCAGCTGCATTATTTGCTAGTCCTTAAACATTCATTGTGCCTTTGCACTTTCATCTTTTCATGTTATCCTTCCCCTCCTCTCTTAAAAAGTGGAAATCCAAAGTGGGTTTTTTTTTTTTTTTAATGAAACTTACAATTTATTGTGTGAGCTGTCTGTGCCTCAATTGAATTCATCTTTACTCCTCTGTGTAGTCCTCCTTATATCTCTACTCATATTCTAGGTGATTTTGTGGGGAACCATCTCCTTGTAGGATGCTGAACTCTTTAAGGGCAGGAGCACTGTCATTCTCAGCATCCACTGTAGGATAAATGACCTAAACAACTGAGTTAAATTTGTATTAGTGTTAAGCTACTTAAATGTTTCTATTATATATGTGTTAGAATACCTACTATATGCCAGATATGGTTTTAGGCCCTGGAAAATTGCAGGAACAAAATAGGTCCAATCAACAGGGAGCTTATATTCTAAAATAGCACATAAAATAGAACTTACTGATTTGGAGAAAATGTTCTGTATGCTGTCCAATATGTCACTATCCAAATGGGACTGTTGAGCACTTAGAATGTGACTAGGGGTCCAGTGAGCCGATTTTAACTTATTTAATAGTTGTATACAGCTTAGAACTACCATGTTAAACTACGTAGACCTAAAATATTTAGAACTCTTCCTGAATTACATTTGGATAGCATTCACATGTTATTTAATTATAATACTAAACCTTATTTGTAATGCAATAATTTTATGTTAATGTTTGTCCTACTTTTCATAGGGGCTATTACCCAAAAGGGGGTGGTGAAGTGATTGTACGAATGTCACCAGTTAAGCAGTTGAATCCCATAAATTTAACTGACCGTGGCTCAGTGACTAAGATATATGGAAGAGCTTTTGTAGCTGGTGTTTTGCCATTTAAAGTAAGTTGTCTAGATGTTCTTAGAAGTATATGTATACACTGAAAATTATGTAATCTGAATTTTAAATTATTATAAGACTTTTAATATTTTCATTTAATTTTTCATAAAATTCAGCACTCTTGAAAATCAAGTTTTTAAATATTGTGTCAAAGTTCTAGTTTTGTGTGTCTCTGAAGGCCTGAAAACGGTTATCCAAATCATTCATTTGTTTTATTCTGTTTTTCTGACTTGCTAAAATAGGTAGCAAAAGATATGGCGGCGGCAGCTGTGAGATGCATCAGAAAGGAGATCAGGGATCTGTATGTTAACATCCAGCCAGTTCAGGAACCTAAAGACCAAGCATTTGGCAATGGAAATGGAATAATGTGAGATAATGTACCTTTTCTTAAACATTAGTTAAGCACACTGAAATAATTGTCCTATTTAAATTAAATATTTGTAGTTTCTTTGCTCAAATGTATAGTTTTAAGGTGACATGTTTTAAGGGAATTCCTATCAAAAAGAACAATATAATGAATTATGATGATGATTCTGAATTTTTCTCAGGTTGGTTTGCCTCTTATTGCACTGATAGGATCCCTTTCACTTATATGGTGAGCTCCAGTGCTCAAGCTAATCAGAAATTAGACTCTGAAGCTGATCCTCTGATTGATATTTCCAGTTGCTTAAAATACCTCAAATGTGAAATCAGTTCACAAGTAAATATTAAATATAGCAATGATATCCTTAAAAAAGGGAGCTAAGGGGCTGGGGTTGTGGTGCAGCAGGTTAAGCTGTCACCTCTGATGCCAGAAAGCCTGGCACATCTGAGTCCCAACTACTCAGCTTCCAATCCAGCTCCCTGCTAATGCGTCTCGAAAACCAACAGCAAATTGTCAAGTACTTGGGCACCTGCCACCTGTGTGGGAGACCTGGATGGAGTTCCTGGCTCCCGACTTTGGACTTGATCAACCCTAGCTGCTGCAGCCATTTGAGAAGTGAACCAGCGGGTAGAAGACCTCTCCCTGTCGCTCTGCCCTTGCAATAAACAAACATCTTTATCTGTCATCTGTTGGTTCACACCCCAGACACCCACAGTAGCTGGGACTGGGCCAGGCTGAAACCAGGAACCTGAAACTCCTCTTTTCCTCCCATGTGAGTATCAGGGACCCAAGTACTTGAACCACAATTTACTACCTCCCAGGATGTGAATTAACAGGAAGCTGGAATTGGAAGTGGAGCCAGGACTCAAACCCAGGTACTCTGGTATAGGATGTTGGTGTCCCAAGTGGTGTCTTAACCCCTGTACCAAACACCTGTCCCCTTTGTTAAATTTCAAACTCTTTGATTCATAATTTTGATTGAAGTTTTTAAAGTAAATGCTTGGCCGGCGCCGTGGCTCAATAGGCTAATCCTCCACCTTGCGGTACCGGCACACCAGGTTCTAGTCCCGGTCAGGGCGCTGGATTCTGTCCCGGTTACCCCTCTTCCAGGCCAGCTCTCTGCTGTGGCCCGGGAGTGCAGTGGAGGATGGCTCAATACTTGGGCCCTGCACCCCATGGGAGACCAGGAGAAGCACCTGGCTCCTGCCTTCGGATCAGTGCGGTGTGCCGGCTGCAGCGCGCCGGCCACGGCGGCCATTGGAGGGTGAACCAACGGCAAAGGTCTTCCTTTCTCTCTGTCTCTCTCTCTCACTGTCCACTCTGCCTGACAAAAAAAAAAAAAAAAAAAAAAAAAGTAAATGCTTACTCTTTGCGATAATGCTGTCTAACAAAATCAAAGTCCCACATAAGAACCTTTTAATTTAATGTAATCATCAAATAGTTTATAGTACTCTGTGCCTGTGGCACAGTACCACTTAGCATGGATGATGTGATAACTTGGAAGAAGGGTATATGAGCAAATTTTCCTTATCTGTGGAACTTTCCTGGCCAAGCACTGAAAGATATTGATGGTCTGTTTAAGGCTGATGGAGAATATTAATCATTCTGCTTTCTGTATGAATAATTTCACTTTTGTAGTGTATTGCCAGATATAATTCTGCCTCTTTAACACTGTGACTCTGTATCATATTTTCACGTAATTTTAGGATATTTATAACATAGGTAGTAACTTTTTTTTTTTTACATCTGTATAGCATTATTGCTGAGACATCCACTGGCTGTTTGTTTGCTGGATCATCGCTTGGTAAACGAGGTATAGGTCCCATTGCTGCTATAAAATTCCTTTGTTATCTGTTGGGATTAGAATGTTATGTTATGACAGATGACACATTTAAAAGGATACAGTCAACTGACTTTTTAAAAAATATTTTTTTATTTATTTGAGAGGTAGAGTTACAGACAGAGAGAGGGAGAGACTGAAGTCTTCCATTCACTGGCCGGCGCCGCGGCTCACTAGGCTAATCCTCCGCCTTGCGGCGCTGGCACACCAGGTTCTAGTCCCGGTTGGAGTGCCGGATTCTGTCCCGGTTGCCCCTCTTCCAGGCCAGCTCTCTGCTGTGGCCAGGGAGTGCAGTGGAGGATGGCCCAGGTGCTTGGGCCCTGCACCCCATGGGAGACCAGGATAAATACCTGGCTCCTGCCATCAGATCAGCACGGTGCGCCGGCTGCAACGCGCCAGCCACGGCAGCCATTGGAGGGTGAACCAACGGCAAGGAAGACCTTTCTCTCTGTCTCTCTCTCTCTCACTGTCCACTCTGCCTGTCAAAAAAAAAAAAAAAAAAAAAAAAGTCTTCCATTCACTGATTCACTCCCCAAATGGCTACAACAGTCAGAGCTGGGCAAGTCTGAAGCCAGGAGCCAGGAGCTTTCTCTGGGTCTCTCACATGGGTGCAGGGGTCCAAGCACTTGGACCATCTTTTACTGCTTTCCCAGGCCATAGCAGAGAGCTGGATCAGAAGAGGAGCAGCTGGGACTTGAACCCGTGCCCATATGGAATGCTGGTGCCTCAGGCAGAGGCTTAGCCTACTACGCCACAGTGCTGGCCCCCCATACTACTGTTTTCATAGCTAAATAATTTGTCTGTTATGGTCAGACATTCCAGACGTATTCAGACTTAAAGCGTTGCTCCAAAATATTACTTAGCACCATGTGGGTTTTTTTTTTCTTTTTGGAGTAGTATGTACAGCATTTGCTTGTCATGTCTGTTTGATCTTTCTTTTAATACAGAATGCTCCCTTCACCTTTTTTTAAAAAATTTTTTTTATTTATTTGAAAAGCATGGTGACAAGAGAAAGACAAAGACAGAGAGAGAGATCTCCCATTTGCTAGTTCACTCCCCAGATGCCTGAAACAGCTGGGGTTAGGCCAGGCTGAAGCCAGAAGCCAGGAACTCCATCTGGGTCTTCTACATGGGTGGCAGGATCCTAAGTACTTGGGCCATCATCCACTGCCTCCCAGGCTCATTAGCAGGAAGCTGGATGGAAGCACAGAATAACCGAACTTGAACCAGGCATTCCCATATGGAATGTAGACAGCCTAAGCAGCAACTTAACCAGCAGTGTCATAGTGTCCTCTGTCCTTTTAACTTTTGTTTTCTTTTCATGATATTGACCTTTTGAAAAGTCCAGGCCTTTTTCTCACAGAATTTCCTACAATTTAGATATGTCTGATTATCTCATGATTTGATACATTATTACTTAACATTTTTAGTAGGACTGTCACATAGGTGTGATTTTTATGTACATTCCACTGAGTTGCATCAGGGAGAGCATATGATGTCAGTGCGTCCTCTGTTGCTGAGGCTGAGTGCAATCACTTGGTTGAGGAGATATCTCCCAGAACTGTGTGCTTTAAAGGTTCCTTCCCCTTTACATTAACAAGTAATTCTGCAACAGTACGTGAAGACCATCTGATTACGCTTTTCTCATAGAGCTTTTATCTAGGAGATTTAGTCTATTGATGACTCTCCCCTGCATACATTAGTACATGAGTTACTTCAAAATATTGAATGAATTTGGGAAAGGGGAATTTGTTTAAAATTTGACATATTAGGGAGAGGAGATATGCCACTGTTTGATAATATTTAAAGTTACTTTTACCAGCCAGGTAACTCCTAGATGAACTTCTAATTGTGTGGTGGCTGCTTGCTTTGTTTCTACTTTATTGACCTCACATAAATGAATTCTGCTTAAAATAGTGCTGCTCAAAGTGATTGGCAGACAGGTGGCGTATTAGCATCATCTAGGAGTTGTTTCTAAAATGGTCTCAATTTGAGTATCTTCTGGTTTTTTGAAAGGACAAAGTATAAAATGGTCAACAGATAGAACAGAGAAATCATTTGCTTTAGGACATCACAAACATGTCCTGAATTATCATATATATAGAAGAAGAGGAGCAAAGTAATCCATTTCCATACAAAGAAAACAGAGTGATTAACCAGAGGCATAATTCATCTTTTTTTTTTTTTTTTTGACAGGCAGAGTGGACAGTGAGAGAGAGACACAGAGAGAAAGGTCTTCCTTTTGCCGTTGGTTCACCCTCCAATGGCCGCCGCGGCCGGCGCGCTGCGGCCGGTGCACCGTGCTGATCCGATGGCAGGAGCCAGGAGCCAGGTGCTTTTCCTGGTCTCCCATGGGGTACAGGGCCCAAGCACCTGGGCCATCCTCCACTGCACTCCCTGGCCACAGCAGAGAGCTGGCCTGGAAGAGGGGCAACCGGGACAGAATCCGGCGCCTCGACCGGGACTAGAACCCGGTGTGCCGGCGCCGCTAGGCGGAGGATTAGCCTAGTGAGCCGTGGCGCCGGCCATAATTCATCTTAACAGACTGTCTGGCTCCCATAGTAAAGAACATAACTATCTAAAAGAGTAGTCAAAAGATACTATATATTCAACAACAAAAAATAAAATATATTCTTTCCATAATTCAAAATTGAGACTGTTTTTGGAAACATCCAAAATATCAGAAGAAAAGCATTCGGATCTCAGAAGCTGTTAGGACATTGCTTCTTTATTTAAGTATAATACTAGTGAGCAAAATTCCCATGTTTAAAAAAACTTTATAAAATTTGCCAGTTCAATTACCATTATTACCCCCAGTAGTGGCCAATACTAATGAAGGTCCATTCATACCATTGTTCACTATAAGTTTGGGCACAAAGAATTGTGAATGACTCTGAGAAATACTTTGCTGCTGGACAGAAAACTTTACTGTGCCCGCTGCTTTCTAGTACTACAAAGCCAGGTGTTCTTTTTTCTCCTTAACATCCTCCATCCCAATTTTAGCCATTTTTCAAGGGATCTGCTTAAATCCTTCCTGTGCCATAAAACCTTTTCAAATAATTCTAGAACCTGTAATCTTTTCCTTTTCTGGACTCCTGTCAGATTTATCGATTATACCATAGAACATAGCATATTACTTCTCTAATACATGAGTATTTTTTTATGTTTTCTTAGCAAAAGAACTAGTTCTTATCATTCAGCATGGTGTACACATGGTGGTTGGTCGGTACTATTATGTTCTGGTCTTGATCTTAGCTACTTCAGAAATATTACGTTTAATTTTTAAAATAACTTTGAAGCATAATTATTTTCTTCACCATCTCTATATGGAAGGTCAAATGGCAGAGGCTAAGTAGCTTACCCAAGAAGTCACAGTTCATTTTACATGTTCCAGACTGTTCCATTCAGTCATGTAAATACTGGGCCAGTTGACGATTTAAAGAAAGAGTTTATTATATTATTATAATAACTTGTGTCAGGAAAAACAGAGTTAAAATTCCAAAGATTCCACTGTTTGGGGAAGTTTTTTTTAAGGTTTATTTAATCAGATAAATTTGCGAATATAAAATAGAAAGCAAAATTAGTCACATTCTCATTTTTTAAAAATTTTCATTTTCATTTGTATTCAAGGATTTCTTTTAAAGTAAATAACTTATAACTGAAAGCAAAATATAGATAAATAGGATTAAGTACCAGTGTTATATAATAAAGTAGAATATAAGAATTTATTGTATATTTTATAAAAACTAAAAGAGGAGTTTGAAGGTTCCCAACATAAAGAAATGATAATTTAAGAAGATGGAAATTCCAGTTACTCTGATTTGATCATTACACCTTTTATACATGTA
This sequence comes from Oryctolagus cuniculus, assembly GCF_051225735.1. Taxonomy (NCBI): domain Eukaryota; kingdom Metazoa; phylum Chordata; class Mammalia; order Lagomorpha; family Leporidae; genus Oryctolagus; species Oryctolagus cuniculus. The sequence goes on along the minus strand of NC_142873.1, from coordinate 70,728,639 downwards.
TTGAATTACTATGCTGTATCTCAAAAATATGTACAACTAAAAAAAGATAAAATAAGTATCTTAGAAGAGTTTGGCATTCCTCTATTTCTGATAGACTTATTTTATATGTAATGTCAACCCAAAGATTTGGGATATGTATGCAGAGGCAAGGATTAGGGCAACAGGGTAAATATTCTGACTTGAAATAAGATAATACCTGTTCAGATAGTAAAGTTAATGTAGTTTTTAAATATTTGATCTGAAGATGTTATCTGCTTTTATTTAGATAAAAATTCTGTGATTTTTTAAAAAATTCTTTAATTTTGATTTAATTGCTTGCAGACTAATTGTATTGAGGCATAGCATTATAGGGTCTTAACTTAGTTATAAATTGGCTAAATTTGTAGTTTCAAGACATCCTGTTTTTTCTTCCACTAGTGCATTTAAAGGTACAAAGTATTTGAATATGCTAAGTGCTAAGAAGATTAAATAACTAAAATGTTGTCCTGAAAGATGCATTAATGTGATTTTTTTTTACACCGTGCCTGCCTTAGGTGTAACTGCAGACAAAGTTGGAATTGATGCTGCTGAAATGCTATTAGCAAATCTTCGACATGGTGGAGCTGTGGATGAATATCTGCAAGACCAGGTATGTCGTGTTTTTAATAAAAACCTTCTAGCCTATCAGATTTGAATATTTGCTTACTAGATTAAATATAAACTTTTGTTACTGATTTTTAGACACTGATTGGTAAGTCCTACTTTACATTTTTTTTTTAAATGTTCTTTTGGAATTTATAATCCTCAAATTTCAGACCTCATTTTATTTGACCTATATCTTAATTTGACACAATTGGGTCTTCTTTTTTTTTAAAGATTTTATTTATTTATCTGAAAGGCAAAGTTACAGAGAGGCAGAGAGAGAGAGAGAGAGAGAGAGATATCTTCCATCTGCTGGTTCACTCCCCAAATGGCCGTTGTTGCATCAGCTGGAGCTGGGCTGATCTGAAGCCAGGAGCTTGGAGCTTCTTCCAGGTCTCCCACATGGGTGCAGAGGCCCAAGAACTTGGGTCATCTTCTGCTGCTTTCCTAGGCCATAGTGGAGAGCTGGATTGGAAGTGGAGCAGCCAGGACTCCAACCAGTGCCCATATGGGATGCTGGCACTGCAAATGGTGGCCTCACCTGCACAGCACCACTCCTCTCTCACCCCATTTTGTTTTTCTTTTAGATTTATTTATTGAAAGAGTTAGAGAGGGATCGCTCTTTCATCCTCTGGTTCACTCCCCAGATGACCACAGTGGCCAGCTGAAGCTGGGCAAGGCCAAAGCCAGGAGCCAGGAAATCCATCCAGGTCTCCCACTGGGGTGACAGGGGCCCAAGCACCCGGGCCATATTCTCCTTCCTAGGCTCATTAGCAGGTAGCTGGATCAAAAATGGAGCAGCCAGGACTTAAACCAGTGCTCATGTGGGATGCTGGTATCACAGGCAGCAGCTTAACCTACTGTGCCACATTCTCAACCTCAACTGCTTCTTTCTTGAAGTGTTTTTTTCACTCAGTTTCTGAAATAGGGTCATCTTCCTGTCCCACTGGCCATATCTTCTAGTCTCTTTTGCTAGTTTATTGTTTTCTCTTCAACTTCTAATTTTTGAAGAGTCTTTAAGCTCATGCCTTTGTATCTATATTCACTTCCTCCGTTATTTTTTTCAGTCCCCTTGCTCAAGTCATGTCTGTATGCTTATGACTCCTAGACTTATGATACTAGCCCAGACCTCCCTCCTGAAGTTCTTGCTCATTGTATCATCTTTGTCTGGCATCGTCTCCAGTTGGCTGTTTCATTGACCTCTCAAACTAAACACAATCACTCACATTGAGAAATGCCATTGAATGTTTTCAAAGATCTAACTTTTTATGGCCCACTATTTTTATAGATTGTCCTTTCTACCATGCTTTTCTTTCCTTAATCCCAAATCAGCAGTTTTCACTTAGCACTGGCATCCCAAATGGACACTGGTTGGTGTCCTGGCTGCTCTACTTTGGATCTAGCTCCCTGCTAACGCACCTGGGAAAGCAGCAGAAAGTGCTGCAAATGCTTGGCCCCTGCCACCTACCTGGGAGACCCAGAAGAGACTCCAAGCTTCTGCTTCAGCCTGGCCCAGTCCTGGCTGTTGCAGTCATTTGAGAAATGAAGTAGCAGATGGAAGATCTCTCTCTTTTTCTGACTCTGCCTCTCCCTCTCTGTAACTCCGACTTTCAAATAAATAAATAAACCTTTTTAAAAAAAAAAAAACAAAAAAACAGTAAATGAAACTTTTTCATGCCAACTCAGTTGATCTGATTAAATGTTAGTTTTCAACTCCATATTTTATTCTTTTTTTTTTTTTTGACAGGCAGAGTTAGACAGTGAGAGAGAGAGAGAGACAGAGAGAAAGGTCTTCCTTCCATTGGTTCACCCTGCAAATGGCTGCTATGGCCGGTGCACTGTGCCGATCTGAAGCCAGGAGCCAGGTGTTTCCTCCTGTTCTCCCATGCAGGTGCAGGGCCCAAGCACTTGGGCCATCCTCCACTGCCTTCCCGGGCCACAGCAGAGAGCTGGAATGGAAGAGGTGCAACCAGGACAGAACCGGCGCCCCAACCGGGACTAGAACCCGGGGTGCTGTGTTGGCTGGCGCTGCAGGCGGAGGATTAGCCTAGTGAGCCGCAGCGCTGGCCATATTTTATTTTTAAACATTTATTTAAAAAATTCTATGTTGAAAACTACTGCTAAGCATTTGTGTACCACACTACAGATGTTTTTTATCATTTTCTGAGGACTTCGGGAGACCCAAAGAAATAGAAATTCTTTTTTAGCTATTTGATTTCCAGTGTTTTCATTATGGATAATAGTGGAATTGTAACTCCAAATATTAGCAAATGTGTGAGATTTTTCTTTCCTGTTCTTTTTTTAATAGCTGATTGTTTTCATGGCATTAGCCAATGGTGTTTCTAGAATAAAAACAGGACCAGTAACACTCCATACACAAACAGCGATACATTTTGCTGAACAACTAGCAAAGGTGAGTATTCCATCAGAAAAATAATTCTTATTGTAGCCAGTTTGGGTTAAATTTTAATAAACAGAAAATTCAATAATAATTAGAATTGCTACTACATGTAGAATACTTCCTGTGTCAAAGACACTGAGCTAATTCTTAAGTTTATCTGAATCTCCCTACTCTGCATAACCATTGAGGACAGCTCTTTATTATTTCTGTTTCACATATGAATAAAGGAAGATAGATTAAGTTGTTAAGGCCACATTGTTTCTTTTTAAATATTCTTATTTATTTTATTTATTAGAAACACAGAGAGGCAGAGATCTCAAATTTACTGGCTTGCTCCCTCAGCTACTGGGCCCGGCCAAAGCCAAAAGTCCAAAACTCAGTTCTGGGTCTCCCACATGGGTGGCAGGGACCCAGGTACACGAACCATTACCTGCTGTCTGCCCAGGTGTGCATTAGCCAGAAGCTAGAATTGGGAACAGAACCGGGACTTGACCTAGGCACTCTGATATGGGACTTGGGTGTACCAAACAGCATCTAACTACTGTATTACATGTCTCCCCTTGAACACGTAGTTTCTTAGGGGCAGAGTTAGCCTTTGAGCAAACCCAGGAAATCAAACTTAAGAGCCCATGCTCTCATCACTGAATGGTACTGCGTTTTAGAGTAAGTAAAGGTGTTTTAATTGGAGCCATGAAATAAAGTCACAAGGGACTTCTTATTGGTTATAAATGTAAATGCTTATATAAATTTTTAAAGATTTTGTTTTCATCTCATTCTGTTAGAATAGAATTTTTGCTGAAATTCTAACATTCACTAATCCTTTTAAATTTGAAGAATAGATTTATAGTTTTTAGTAAAAAAAGATTATATTTTTGTATAAACTTATATCCATATCTTTACTGCAGGATTCTTAATTTTTTGGAAGTTTTTTTTTATTTAAAAGGTAAAATGACAGAGAAAGAGGGAGAGAGAGAGAGAAAAAAAAAAGAGAGAGACCTTATATTCTCTTAAGGCTTTCTCTAACTCCACATTTTTATATAACTAGATTTAAATAAAATCTAGAAATGATTTCCATAACAGTTGCTTATTTTTCTTATTTTCATAAAACTTATAATTTGAAATATGTTCATAACTACATTAATACTTTGGGTATCTAGGTCAGGATTCAATGTTTATTCATTAAATGATAATTTCAAATGTTCATTGTGTGTCAGTATACTGCCACAGAACACTGAAACTGAAAAGAATTTGTGAACCTTACTGTTCAGTGACGCCCCAAGATAATGGTTTTCAAATTGTATTTCAAAGGATCCTCAGATTTTAGGCATACTTGAAACCATTTTTCCATAGATTCAGCCAAACTACTCATCTATTTCAAGTTCAGTTGATCCACTTTTGCTTTATAGTTATTCTCCAAAGTATAGTGATAGAGGTCTAATATTTTAAAGCTTTTGTTAACAAATGAAAAATATAATGTTAAGCCCAATAAGGATGAAGGAGGCTATCCATCACCACCACCAGCCTTCCTCCCAACCCATCTTCTCTGAACTAGATGTTTTTGAATGATCTATTTTGGGATTTAAATTGTCAAGAACATTTTAGGGAAATTAAAGAGTAATTTGATACTTGACTAGATAAAAGTATCAATGTTTCAGTTCCATATTTTAGAAAAATTTTAGGGAGCAGGGAGAGGAGGTGCATTATAATCAAAACAGATTTCAAAATAGGTATTTGCCTAGGCTTTATCCTAGGAGTTCTGATTCAGCTACTATAGAGTGGGACCCAAGCATATATATTCTTTGTTTTAAAAAAATTTATTTGAGAGGTAGAGTTACAGACAGAGAGAAGGACAGACAAAGAGAAAGGTCTTCCACATACTGGTTCACTCCCCAAATGGCTCCAATAGCCAAAGCTGAGCAGATCTGAAGCCAGGAGCAAGGAGCTTTTTCTGGGTCTCCTATGCAGGTGCAGGGGCCCAAGCACTTGAGCCATCTTCCACTGCTTTCCCAGGCCATAAGCAGAGAGCTGGATCAGAAGAGGAGCAGCCAGGACATGAATCCGTTCTCATATGGGAAGCCAGCGGTGCCGGCAGAGGCTTAGCCTACTATACCACAGTGCTGGCCCCACCAAGCATATATATTCTGGCCAAACTCCATTAGTGTATATACCTTTGAACAAGAACCATAGTTCTAGGATGAATTATGTTCAATCTCTGTGCTGTTGGATTTTTCATGAATCATTTAAAAACCTTCATGTCTCTGGAACTTCTTAAAATGAGTTTGGCATTAACTCCCTCCCTGCTTAAGCTGGAGTTATGGGCTCTTTATCCTTCTGTCTGTCACTTATGTACTAAATATTCTGCTTTCAGGCTAAATTCACTGTGAAGAAGTCAGAAGATGAAGATGATGCCTCTAAAGACACTTACATTATTGAATGCCAAGGAATTGGGATGACAAATCCAAATCTATAGGATATTTACCTCATAATAACACCTTGGTGAATTACACTAAACCATTTAAAAAATATGTTTACTACAAAACAGTAAATAAGAAGTAAATTATTAAAGGACGACTTAAGTTAGAAGGTGAAGTACAGTGTTCAACATTTGCTGAGAATACTTCATCAAATTAACCTTATTTTGAATAAAAGAGTTGGTGGCATATGTATGATAGCTGATTTCAATAAAGTATTGAAATAAAATATTATTTATACCAGAAGTAAAATTTCTTTTAAGATTTATTTATTTGAAAATCAGAGTTACAGAGAGAGGGAGAGATCTTCCATCTGCTGGTTCACTCCCTAATAGCCATAATGGCTGGGGCTGGGCCAAGCAGAAGCCAGGAGCCAGGAGCTTCATCCAGGTCTTCCACGTGGGTGCAGAGACCGAAGCACTGAGCCGTCTTCTGCCACTTTCCCAGGTGCGTTAGCAGGGAGCTGAATTGGAAGTGGGGGAGCTGGGTCTCGAACTAGTGCCCAAATGGGATGCCAGCATCACAGGTGGCGGCTTTACCTACTACACCATAACACTGGTCCCCCAATTTTTTTTATGTAATAAAGTCAGGATACAGATTTGATATGTAATTTGTATACAGTTGTCATCCCCTTACCTAATGTTTTCCCTGTTGTGGTTTTAATTACTCAAGGTAAACTGTGGTGCAAAAATATTAAATGGAAAATTCAAGGCATAAATAATTCATCAGTTTAAATTGTAAGCGATTCTGTCATGTGATGAAGTCCGCTCCACCTTGCCTAGGGTAGGAATCATTCCTTTTTCCATTGCATCCACATTGTATATATCATCACCCATCAGCCAATAGCTATCTTTTTAGGTTATCAGATTGACTGTCAGTGTTGCAGTGCTTGTGTCCAGCTAATCTTGTTTTATTTAATAGTAATCCTAAAGCACCTGAGTAGTAATACTGGCAATTCAGATAAGCCACAGAGGAGATGTAAATGATTCCTTTCACTATCCTCTCATGTCATTACAAGAAGAGTGAGTATAGTATAATAGGAAATTTTGAGAGAGACCATATTCACATTAACTGTTCTAGAGTATACATTCATATGTTGCTTAACTGGGATATGGTCTGAGAAATGCAGTTAGATTATTTTCTCATTGTGCAGACAACAGTTTACTTACACAAAGTAGATGGTATATGTTGATCACTGAACATGGCCTCTTTTTTTTTTAAAGATTTATTTATTTATTTGAAAGGCAGAGTTACAGAGGCAGAGAAAGTGCTTCTATCTGCTGATTCACTCCCCAGTTGGCTGCAACAGCTGGAGCTGCGCCAATCTGAAGCCTGGAGCCAGGAGCCTCTTTTAGGTCTCCCACAAGGGTGCAGGGGCCCAAGGACTTTGGGCCATCTTCCACTGCTTTCCCAGGCCATCGCATAGAGCTGGATTGGAAATGGAGCATCCAGGACTCGAACCAGCACCCATATGGAATGCCAGCGCTTCAGGCAACAGCTTTTACCTACTACGCCACAGCACCGGGACATGGCCTCTTGATATGATCTATTATAAGATGTATGGGGCTGCTACCAGGGGAAAATGGTAGACTTTTTTTTTTTTTTTAATAAGTAGAAATATACTCTAAAATGAAAAGTATAGCATAATAAACGCATAAGCCAGTAACAGTCATTTGTTATCCAGTATTATGTACTATATACACAAATTGATATGAGCTATACTTTTATATGACTGACAGTGTAGTAGGTTTGTGTTTACCAACATCACCACAAAAATGAGAGTAACATTATTAGGAATTTTGATAGGAATTTGATTGATAGGAATTTTTTACCTCTACCATAATCTTACAGGACCACTGTTGTATATGTTGTCTGTTGTTGACTAAAATGTTATTTAGCATGTGGCTATTGTTAAAGTGTTCTATTTTTTATTACTAATTGTTGCTAATCTTACTCTTCCTAACTTATAAATTAAGCTTTATTTATGTATAGTAAATAACACTTTATATATGGAGTTTGGTACTATCCAAAGTTTCATGCATTCACTTAGGCTCTTTTAAAAATTTTTCATTTTATTCAAAGTACACACAGATCCATCTGCTGACTTACTCCTCAAATGTTTATCAACAGCCAGGTTGAGGGGCTGGTGTTGTGGCGTAGGAGGTTGGATTGCAGGCATCCCAAATTGGCACTAGTTTGAGTTCCGGCTGCTCCACTTCTGATCCAGTGACCTGCTGGTGTGTCTAGGAAGGCAGTGGAAGATGGCCCAGTTGCATGGGTCCCTGCACCCATGTGGGAAACCCGAAGGAAGCTCCCCCCACTATATGTAGTTTTAATCTCTGCTGAAATCTAATGTAATGTATAATGAGAACACCTTAGGCAAGTGTACTTGTATTGTCAATGATAAAAATCAGCATTGTCTCATTCTAATTATATTGTACCTTCCACCTATTGAGTATTGGTAAATATTTCATTTCAGCCTGTTAAATATATTTTGAAAGCTGAACAATTAGGGCTGCAAAATTTTAACTCTAATAGATTTGGCCAAATTCAGCCTCAGGTAAATTTTTGCTTGGCTTATACAATCAAAAAAATAATTGAGTGCCTTTAGAATGGAATGTGCTTTTACATTTAGATTACTTCATTGTTACTTGAGGTTGTTACTCAAGTGAAACCAGTCTGGTGTGTCTGCTTAATATGCTGTATGATACTCAGAGAGAGGAATTCATTAAAACTTGGGATCATCTTGGGCCTTATCTAATGATGATTAAAACTTAGTCCAATATGTATATCCAGAGGATGGTAGTATGTACATTCATAAAATCCTGAATTGGTCATTAGAAATAGCATGGTGAAAAAGAAATTACTCTGTGTACATAATCATTACTCTCATCCTTGTCTGATTTCTATGGCCTTGGACATCTAGGTTTAATTAGCTTTTTTTTTTTTTTATTAAAGATTTACTTATTTATTTATTTGAAAGAGTTACAAGAGAGAGGGATAGACAGAGATGTTCCATCTGCTGATTCACTCTCCAGATGGCTGCGATGGCCGGGTCTGGACCAGGCTGAAGCCAGGAACCAGAACTTCATCTGGGTCTCCATGTGAGTGGCAGGGACCCAAGTACTGGGACCATCTTCTGCTACTTACCCTAGGCCCTGAGCAGGGAGCAGCCAGGACACAAACCAGCACCCATAGGGGATGCCGATATTGCAAGAGGCAGCTTTACCCACTACTCCACAATGCCAGCTCCTCAGTGTACTATAAATATGACGATGGTATTATTGTTTGTTGCTGACATTTTCACAAAGGAGGTAAGTTGTTAGTTTTTAATTTCTATAACAGAAGAGATAATATCTTTTTAATTTATTTTACTTCTTTTAAATTTTATTTTAAAGGCAGAGACAGGCAGACAGAGAGCTTCCATTTCATGGTTCACTCCCCCAAATTTCTGTACAGCCATGGCTGGACCAGGCTGAAGCCGGGAGCCTAGAACTTAATCTCCTTCTCCTCTGTGGGTATCAGGAACCCAAGTACTTCAGCCATCATCACCTGCTGCCTCCCAGGGTGTGTGTTAGCAGGAAGCTGGGACTTGTGCACAGGTACTCTGTTAGGGGTGTGGGTGTCCCAGTGTCTTCACCACCACTCACCAAAAACTATTTTTAGTGTAAAACTATACTTTTCCTGTAGTTGTTGAAGGGGTTCTGATAAACTGAGCTCTTCTGACAGATGTGATCCTTGCTACTACTGATAGAGCTTGCCAGCAGTGTTAAAGAATACCTTGGGGGTGGACGTTGAGCTTAGCAATTAAGCCACCTGTGTCCCATATCAAGTGTGCCTGGGTTCAATGCCTGGTTCTAGCTCCTGATTCTGGCTTCCTGCAAAGGCAGACCCTAGGAGGCAGAGATGACGGCTCAGGTAATTGGGTTTCTGCCACCCATGTGGGAATCCCAGATCAAGTTCCCAGTTCACACCTTCAGCTTGGCCCACTGTTGAGGTATATACTGACCGGTTTGCCCACCATCTTATCTGATCCCCATATGTCTATTATATCACTAACTGTCTGTCTCCTGAGACCCCAAACCTTTCAAAAACTTCTGGATTTTTTTTTTTAAGATTTTGAGAGGTAGAGTTACAGAGAGAAAGGTCTTCCATCACTGATTTCATTCCCCAATGGCCACAACAGCTGGAGCTGGGTAGATCTGAAGCCAGGAGCCAGTAGCTTCTTCTGGGTCTCTCACATGGGTGCAGGGGCCCCAAGCACTTGGGCCATCTTCTACTGCTTTCCCAGGCCATAACAGAGAGCTGGATTGGAAGAGGAGCAGCTGGGACATGAATCGGCACCCATATGGGATGCCAGGGCTGCAGGCAGAGGCTTAGCCTACCATGCCACAGTGCCAGCCCCCTGGATTTCCTTTCTAGCCTGGTAGAACCCCTTGTCTGGGGTCCTTTCTACAATAAAAGTATTTTCTGCCTTAACTGGTCATCTCTGTGCCTTCTTTGAACCCTAAAGTCCTAATATTTCTAAACTGTACTGGTTAGTTTTCCTAACAAATGACTGCTTGGAGGCTAATCTGATTTTTATTTTATAGTTTTATTTATTTATTTTTATTTGAGAGAGAAGGAGAGTGAGAGAGAGAGAGAGAGAGAGAGAGAGAGAGATCTTCCATCTGCTGATTCACTCTCCAAATACCCACAACAGCCAGGGCTGTGCCAAACTGAAGCTGAGAGTCTGAAACTCCATCCAGGTCTCCCACATGAGTGTCAAGGACCCAAGTATTTGAATCATCATTGTTTATTCCTGTGATGCATTAGCAGGAAGCTGAAATCAGAAATGAAGCAGCTGGAGCTAGAACCAGGCACTCCAATATTGGATATGAATATCCCAAGCAGGGACTAAACCCCTTGCACCACAACACTGGCCTCAGTTTTGTTATTTTTAAAACACTCAGGCACAGGCTATTGCATTCTCACCCAATGGTATTTCTCTATAATTTCAGTGATTCTCAAACTTCAATGTAATAATCTTTTCTGGGGAGATATAAAATTACAAAATCCCAGTCCAGTCTTCTCACCAGGAAAGTCTGAGGAGTAATTCTGTGTAGTGCCTAGGAATCTGTATTTTTAAAAAAGATTTATTTATTTGAAAGGCAGAGTTGCTGAAAGGCAGAAGTAGAGATAGAGGTCTTCCATCTTCCCCAGATGGCCACAATGGCCAGAGCTGCACCGATCTGAAGCCAGGAGCCAGGAGCTTCTGGGTCCCCCATGCAGGTGGAGGAACCCAAGGACCTGGGCCATCTCCCACTGCTTTCCCAGGCCATAGCAGAGAGCTGGAACGGAAGTGGAACAGCCGAGACTTGCAGGCGGTGGCCTTACCCACTACGCCACAGCACTGGCCCTATGGAATCTATATTTTTAAAAGGAAGCACCCCTCACCTCCTCCCCCCCCCCCCCACACCAAGTAAGGGACTCTGGTTTAGCTGGTCCATGTAAAACCCTTCAAGGAATACTGCTGTCGATTTACAGGCATCTCCAAAGCTGGAAAAAAAATCGAGGAAGAATTCAAGACTCAGGAAGAAACAGGTGCAAGTTATTGTTCTATTGGCAATAGAATCAGATTCCAGAAACACAACTAGAAAGACAAACCCAAATCCTTTTTGCCTTTGGTTCAAAATGTGGCATGTCCCTGCACTCGCATTTCCAGTTAGGTACACAGAACAGTTTTCCATCTGCACAAGAAGGGCCACGCGATGTGATAAGAGCCGGTATCAGATTGCTTTCAGGATCCTATCACAGCTTCCTCCAACACCAGTGGGGACAAATAGATCTGAGCGTGAGTACCAGCTTCACTACTTCCTAGTTGTCAACTTTAAGCGAACTCATTAAGCCTGCATTTTCATGGGAATAATATTTTTGAGCTGTTACCAAAGAATAACTTGAGTTGAATGAAATATTTAATCATTGTAGACTTAAGTTCATGTATACCAGATGCTCTGGTGTCCTTTCCAGCTCTAAAATTCTTCATATGTCATATGAGGAGGCGATTTGCATTGTCAGCCAATCAAAAACATTCAGGAAACATAAAATCACAAAAGGAAAACAAAGCCATTAAACTCACTCTGTTTCCTTGGGGAAAAAAAAGTCAACAATCATCATATTCCTAAGCTGAATAATGACAGGGAAGGCAATGGCGACTTCAGGTGAAATAAGTCTGCACGGGGAAGCTGTAGGATCTCTGAACGGAGGGCAATCTTTGGATCTGCTCTCTAAGCGCGACCTTTTCAGAGAAATCCTGAGAATGCCCTCAGTGGACTCTGTCATGGAAGAAGAGCGTCCAGTGATGAGACGCCGCCATTGTGTCACACTGGCCCTAAGAGCATGGTCCCAAAGTGGAGTGTCTGAAGCGTGAATGACGCTGACCGCCCAAGGAGCTTTTGAGCGGAAATAGGGCATGGCGTCTCATGTCACTCCTGAGGCGTCTCAGATTTCCCCATCCTCTGTCTGCACCCGACACTCTCAAGGGGAAAGATTTCCTATCAAAGACCAGGAGTCTGGATTGCTGCCTTTCCCGCTTTCTCTCAGTCTTCTGGCACCCATCTTGTCTTCTCCAGTGCACAAGGTTGTTTAGGTTTTAGTGGACAAGTGACATTTACTGCATGGGGTGGGGGGGTGTCTGAGGCACAAACACTTGAGATTTTTTTTTTCTCCAAGTAGGCTGCAGGTTATTTAGTCGGCTTTGTCTTTGGCTTTGTTAAAGCCCCAAGTTATACACACTTGCCAGAAGGACTGGAAGGCTTAAAGCACTATGCAGGCCAGACACGCTTCCCGGCTGTCCATGTAGCTCCCAGGTCTTGGGATGCCAGAGACTCCGATTGGCCTGGGGTAATTTCTGTTCCCTGGAGGACTGTTCGAACTCCTTCCCCTGGCTAGGGGATGGGCAGCATCACTGAATCAAGTGGAAAAAGGAAGTGTAAACAGACTTGGTTCGAAAAAGCCAAGAAAAAGACAAGACTGAAGTTCAAAAAAAAAAAAAAAAAAAAAAGTGAGCGGGCTACTCTGAAGTTGCACACTGGAGAAAGGTTGGAAAGTGAGGCGTCGTGGCAAAGTGACAGGAGAGCACACAGCAAACCGGAACTAGATGCCCAGCACCACCGATGAGAAGGGAAAACCAAGCTGGAGCCTGTGGCTGAAAGGAAGTTCTCTGCTGTCTTGCTGAATTCTTCCTCGGTGAGGGACCTGGATAATTCACTTTCCCACACAGGTGCTCCAGGGCAGGGTCTACATCCTCACCCTGCTGCTGCCTCTGAGAGAGCCTGATTCTATCCTGTGTGCGAGCCAGATCCACGCGCGGCCGCTGTGAAGCCTGCACTGATTTCCCCTCATCAGTTAGGCTGGTACATCTCCTCTTTTCCTTTCCTAGATGCTTGAGGCCGTCCAGTGGGGCTGGGGGGCTGTGGGCCCCTCCAGACATGGATAGAATGTCCTTCACAAGCAAGCTGTCGGCTGTAGCTGGAAAGCCTGTCTCCAGACCAACTGGCATCTCCCCCACTCGTAGCTCCTTGTGCTGCATGTGTCACCTTGCGGCTATAAATCACACCTTCAGGGTAGATGCAAGCCCGCACTCTGAGCTGGCAGGGGAAGGGGCTGAGCCCCTGGGGAGAGTTGGACCAGCTGCAGGAGACCTTGGCTATCTTGTGTGACCTTGCGGTTTTAAATTATGCCTTCAAAGTTAGTTGCAATCTTCCTCCCAGAGCTAGCAGAGAAGGGGGCTGGGCTCCTAAGAACACAGGCTGTCTCCAGGGGACCCCTGCTATCTCCTTGAGCCCTAAACCAATCAACACACATATGTGAAAACCCCTCCTCTAATGGGCACCCCCAATAGGATGACCCAATGAACAGACAGTAATGCCCTGAAAACCTGGGACACTTCCTCAAAGCCAGTGTCCCGCCCTACTCTCGGACCAGACGCTTTCTCTGTCACTTGCCAACCAAATAAAAGTTTCTTTTCTGTCTAATAAAAGTTTCTGCTTATTTCTATACTAAGCTGAGGAAAAGAACCCACGAGACTTCCTCTGGCAACCACCCTTCCCTCGTGACTGGTAGCAATGCTGCCTTTTCTGCCACTCTGGGTTATCCATAAGGATCCTGGTTAATCTGGTTTTTCCTCATCTTCTTATTTTTGGTTTTTCCATCTGATAATGCTATTCTTTGAACTCTCCCTCTTGGGTTTCTCTCTCTTCCTGCTTACCTTGTTTGTAATTGACCAGCTGTCACCATTATTTTTCTACCCTGTACAGCTATTTTCATTATTGCCTTAAAAGTTTTCCCTTATTTTCTCTTGTAGGTATTTTTTAGGCCATCGCAACTTCATTCCAGTTTCTCTCTCATGATTTCTGGGACACAGTAGAGAGTCTCCCTCAGCTGTTCTTTTGGCTTAAATACATCTGTAGCCTTCTTGACACAGCTACCAACTTATGAAGAGTTGTACCATCTTGCATGGGAACAGTGTCTATCAAACAGCATGTTCTCTACAAAAATTTTTAGTTTTTCTACTTCAGTGGTTATTTTTAAAATTAATGCAGTTAAGATAAGTATATTCAAGATCATCTGGGTGTGTCCATTTGATAGCCAAGTATTTGACAAAATTTCATGATTCAGAGTTGCACATATAATTGCATAGGCCCCAAAGAAAACAGAGGCGGATTTAACATGCAAGTGAAGCAGGAGAACGCGGTGGAAGCTGAGTGACATCATGATGCATGACACAAAGGAATGTTTTTCAGCGATTCAAATGCCGAGCGCTAATGAGAGAGGTGAATCACTGCAGCACAAAGGTATAACCCTGCCACACAAAACCTGCTCTGGAACAGTCAGTACTGTGCCTGGTTTAAACCAAATCACATCGTCAGTCACTTTAATTTAAATTTCATTTATCTTATAAACTTATTACAATTAGTTTATAACATTTAAAAATGATTTTTTAATTATATAAAAGTTATATGCATAAAGGGTTTGTGACTATTTTTCTATTTGTAGATAATTACCTATCATCAAATAAAAATAATTTGTCAGGCTTCTAGTGGTAGGCAAGATGGATCAACAGCGATTCGAGCTACTCTGGTGTCTGCGCCAACTAAAACAGTGAACAAAATCTAAAGAATCCTAATTTTCAAGATATTAGGCACCAGGCAATAAAGGATAGTGTTCCCTGAGAAATGGGAAACCCAGATTGCCCCCAAGTGCGATGATAAGGTCCCCAGGCCTTGGCACAGGGAGGAGAACCCCACGTAGAACCTGGTGAATTCTCTAAGCGGAGGACTCTCAAAGGGGCTTGAGGAGGGTCTGGAGGGCAGGATACTGGCAAGGGGAGAGCACCACAGAGACAGACGCTCAGGCACCTGCCGAATGCCCCCCTTAAATATCCAGCAGAGACTGCAGGCTGCCTCGCTACCCACAAGGACTAGAGGGAATGGTACGTCGTGTGCACACAGGACTAGGGAATGTGTTTGGCAACTCCTCACGCCCCCCTTTCCTGATTATGAAATGAAAAGAACTTCATAATTCATGAGGGATTGTGTGGAGTACTCAGAGCAGTCATACCTCAGAACTGGGTAATAATTATCTCCACAATAAATGCTCCACAATAAATGGTCTCACCTCGCAAACTGAAAGACAGATCTAAAGGGGTCAAACTATTTCCTAGTAGCTTAACTGCAGCCCAGATCCAGCTTCGATGATACTTAAAATTACAAAAATATTCAGCCTCCATCAAGGTGAAAAGCACAATGTCTGGCATCCAATAAAAAAAAATCAGGCAATCAAAGTTGCAGGGGAATATGACCCCATTATTATAAAAAAAAGAACTAATAAGAACACTCAGAACTGATAAAATTTGTAAGAATTAGACTAAATTAAAATAATTATTATGACTATATTCCACATGTTTGGAAGGCTAAAGGAAAGAATTTATACGTGAATTAGAGAGTAGAAAATGTAAAAAGGACTCAAATAGAATTTGGAAGTAAAAACTATAGTATTTAACATGAAAAAGGCACTGATGAGATCAAAGGCAAATTAGACATTGCAGAAGAGTGGATTAATAAACTTGAAGACATGGCAATAGAAAATACAACATGTGGGGCTGGCATAGCAGGTAAAGCTGCTGCCTTCAGTGCCAGCATCCCACATGGGCGCCGGTTCGTGTCCCAGCTACTCCACTTCCGATCCAGCTCTGTGCTATGGCCTGGGAAAGCAGTGGAAGATGGCCCAAGTCCTTGGGCCTCTGCACCCATGTTGGGGAGCTGGAGGAATCTCCTGGCTCCTGGCTTCGGATCGGCGCAGCTCAGGCCATTGCAGCCAATTGAGGAGTGAACCAGTGGATGGAAGACCTCTCTCTCTCTCTCTCTCTCTGCCTCTCCTTTTCTCTCTGTGTAACCCTGACTTTCAACTAAATAAATAAATCTTAAAAAAAAAATCAAGAAACTACAACATGTAACACAGAATAACATTTTTAGAATGCAGCAACATCAGTAAGCTGTGGGACAACCTCAGCAATCCCAAATGTTAATTTTGGCTTTGACTGCCTGTGCTTCTGGGGTATTTTCCAAGAAGTCTTTGCCAGTACCTATATCTTGGAGAGTTTCTCCAATGCTCTCTAACAATTTGATGGTGTCAGATCGTAGATTTAAGTCTGTAATCCATGTTGAGTGAATTTTTGTGTAAGGTGAAAGGTAGGGGTCTTGCTTCATGGTTCTGCACGTGGAAATCCAATTTTCCCAGCACCATTTATTGAATAGACTGTCCTTACTCCAGGGATTGTTTTTGGATCCTTGATCAAATATGAGTTGGCTGTAGATGCTTGGATTGATTTCTGGTGTTTCTATTCTGTTCCATTGGTCAAATCATGCCAGGGGATCCCAATACAATCCCATCAAGGTGGCATGTACCAATGCCATCTCACTAGTCCAAGTGATCAATTTCAGTTCACAATTGATCACACTGATACATCTAAGAGTCAAAGGGATCACACAAACAAGCCTAGTGTCTGCTAATACCAGCTGATAGAATCAGAAAGGGAGAGAACGATTCATCATGGGAAGCGGGATACACAGTAGACTCATAGAATGGCAGATGTCCTAAATAGCACTCTGGCCTCAGAATCAGCCCTTAAGGCATTCAGATCTGGCTGAAGAGCCCATGAGAGTATTTTCGGCATGGAAAGCCAAGACACTCTGGGGGGGAAAAAAAGAAGACCTAAATGGAAGATCTCTGTGAGTGAGATCCCAGTAGAAAGAACGGGGCCATCAAAGAAGGAGGTACCTTTCTCTGAAGGGAGGAGAGAACTTCCACTTTGACTATGACCCTGTCAGAATAAGATCAAAGTCAGTGAACTCAAAAGGCTTCCATAGCCTTGGCAACTCATGACTAGAGCCTAGGGAGGTTACTGACGCCATAAACAAGAGTGTCAAATTGTTAAGTCAACAACAGGAGTCACTGTGCACTTACTCCTCATGTAGGATCTCTGCCCTTAGTGTGTTGTCCAATGTGAAGTAATGCTATAACTAGTACTGAAACAGTATTTTACACTTTGTGTTTCTGTGTGGGTGGGAAGTGATGAAATCTTTACGTAATATATACTGAATTGATCTTCTGTATATAAAGAGAATTGAAAATGAATCTTGATGTGAATGGAATGGGAGAGGGAGTGGGAGATGGGAGGGGTGTGAGTGGGAGGGAAATTATGGGGGGGAAGCCATTGTAATCCATTAACTGTACTTTGAAAATTTATATTTACTAAATAAAAAATAAATTAAAAAAGAAGAAAAAAATAAATATGTTAATTCCAAAAAAAAAGAAAAAAAAACAAAGCAAAATGCCTTTTTAGACTTACAAAGGCTGAAAGAATTAACCACCAATGATCTGCACTGAAGGTGGGTGTACAGGGAGAGGCAGGGGTGATAGAATCAGGAACAGGCCCGTGCTGCTGTGGGGAACCTAGGCTCGGAGTCTTGGCAAAGACCTGAAGCGAGCACACAGTGAGGATGGTTTTCTTTTCATAAAACATTAAATTGGGGGAAGAGAGCAAACTATAAAGAAAATACAAAAAGAAATTCATCCATGGTAATCCTGGAAATTGCTTTCTAAGGTAGTGTGTGAACTTTGCGTTAGGTGATGCAGAAGAGATTCATTCTAAAAAAGTCAAGAAAATAGCTCAACTGGGTTAGATCATGCTAAAAGGAGATAACATTACTTTGCTACAAAGTGTCTGCAACTAGAAATGATAAATGAAGGGAGAAATTGTTGAGAAGGCAATACAGTGTTTTTATGTTTTTTTTTTAAAGGTATCCTTTATTGACAGTGTAGTTTTGATAATCCTTATATTATTACAAGAACACAATGAAAACTGTGGGATTTTTCTTTTAAAAAATTCATAGATGATTTTCAACACCATTGGGGACTTTTTATTTGAGTGCAAAAATAGACATGGATAAGCAAATATTCTCAAAATAAACTTGGGATCACATCTATATGTTTGTGTCTAGTTTTTATTTGCTTGTTTTCCCCTTTATAGATTACGGAGACTTCTCATTTAAGTATAATTTTTCAGGAATGCTATTTTAAACCTTCCTCCCCAGAACAGAAGCAGAGCTCACTGGGTGACAGCCTTCCAAGCTGCAGGAGACTCTAAATCCCTTGGGGGAGGCAGACAGATCAGACAGCATTGTAGCAGAGATGAAGGCTGCATTGTTCTCTTATGGACAGAGTTTTTCCAGGCCCCACCTCGTGATGCTGCAAGAAACCTGGCTTGCTCCTTGAAAGGACAATTAGGTGACCTCTCTCATCCCTGAAAGCGCTGAAGACAGAGCACCCCAGGAATGCAAAGAAGAAAAGCAGAAGGAGAAGCTGAGCAGGAAGAGAAGAGAAGAAATAAAATCCAGAGACAGTCAAGTTTGTTCTGTGTCATTTTGGTTGATTTGCCTGCTTGTTTTAAGAGAAGCAGTTGGCATGAGAATCTCAATTAGATCCACCTGGGAGTCAGGGGGCCTGGGGGACTCTGCTCGTTTGGCTTTGTTAGGGATTCTGCCAACAAAACACAAACAGCAAAAGCCGCCTTCCCTCATGCAAATGTAGACAGTGCAATGTCACGGACAGAGAACTTCAGTGAATGATTCCCATTCCCATAGCCCATAGTCAATACCATCTTCTTTCTAAAGGAACAGCCATATTTTCAGCTATCAACTCCACATTTTCATTTACTATTTCACCTTAAATTAAATTTGAATGGCCTCGTTGCCCTACCTCTACTATCCACTCAAGTTCAAATTCCCTGTTTAATATTTTTTAAATTATTGGTCCCTTAAAAAGCATGTATTAAGTGACTACAATGTGGCTAAATATCAGAGAAGAACTAAGTCTTTCTGGACCTGGGGGACTCAGAGCCCAGTTGCAGGGGGCAGGGAAGGTGGCTAAACAGATAGAAGTCTTGCACTAAAATGCAGTTATGCTACGGGGCTATAAAATATCCTTACAGTCCAAATATAACCACCAGTCAACCCCATCTCCATTTCTCAGCCAATACCCTAGACTGAGCCCTGGCCATTTTGTGCCTGGTTGTCAACATGGCTTGTCTGATGGTGCCCCTGTCTCTGGACTTTCCCCTCTCCAATCTATCCCAGCATCAATACCAAACTAACCTTGTACAAAACTTTCAATGACTGAAATGGCTGCTGAATCAGGTTTGTACTCCTCCACCAGGCTCTGGAAGGCCTCATGACTGAGCTGCATCAAGGTCAGCACAGAACTTCCTTACTTGTCTTCATTGGGTCTTTTATGCCTTAGAAAGTGCCATTCTCCTTCCAGCTTCCAAGTTTTTGTTATTCTTGTGTCTTGGACTGTTTTCTTCTTTCCCTCCACTTTTCAGATCCTTCCCACTTTTTCTTTCCCTTCCTTCCTTCCTTCCTTCCTTCCTTCCTTCCTTCCTTCCTTCCTTCCTTCCTTCCTTCCTTCTTCCTTCCTTCTTTCCTTCCTCTCTCTCTCTTTCCCTCTCTCCCTCTCTCTTTCTCTTTCTTTTCTTTTCTTTCTTTCTCTTATTTATTTGAAAGAGTTACAGAGAGAAGCAGAGCCAGAGAGAGGTCTTCCATTCCACTGGTTCACTCCCCAAATGACTGCAACTACCAGAGCCGAGCTGATCCAAAGTCAGGAGCCAGGAGCCTCCTCCAGATCTCCCATGCAGGTGCAGGGGCCCAAGGACTTGGGCCATCTTCTACTGTTTTCCCAGGCCACCGCAGAGAGCCAGATCAGAAGAGGAGCAGCTGGAACTCGAACCAGCGCCCATACAGGATGCTGGTGCTACAGACTGGGGCCTGAACCTACTGTGCCACAGCATCGGCCCACCTTCCCACTTTTCAATACAGCTAAAATCAATCTTCATTTTTGGGAAAAAATTTTTTTTGTTTATTTCTTTGCAAGCAAAGAAAAAGAGAGTGTGAGTATGAGAGAGCAGAGAGAGAGAGAGAGAGAGAGAAACATTCCTATCTGCTGGTTTGCTCTTCAAATACCTACAGTGGCTAAGTCAGGGCTGGTGCAAAGCTGAAAGCAAGAAAGTCAATCAAAGCCTCCCATGTGGGTGGGTCAATTATTTTATCCTTCAATGTTGCCTCCTAGGAATCACATTAACAGGAAGCTGGAGTCAGGAACCAGAGTCTAGAATTGAATCCAGTCATGTCTATTGTGGGACATGAGCATCTTTTACTTATTTCTTGAATGGCAGAATTACAGAAAAGGAGGGAGAGAGGAAGATAGATCTTCTAGCCACTGGTTCACTCCCCAAATGGCCACAACAGCCAGGGTTGGGCCAGGCTTAACCAGAAGCCAGGAACTTCTTCCAGGTCTCCCACATGGATTCAGGGGCCCAAGCATTTAGGCCATCTTCTGTTGCTTTCCCAGCTACATCAAAAGGGAACCGGATCAGAAGCGGAACAGCCTGTACTTGAACTGGTACCCATTTGGGATGTTGGGGCTGCAGGCGGTGGCTTAACTGGCTGAGCCACAGTGCTGGCCTCCAACACAGGCATCTTAAATGCTAGGCTAAATGCCCAATTCCCGGCTTTTCTTGATGAAACATTCCAATTCTTCATCCCCTGCTTCAATCTTCTCTGAATTTCTCATGCACTATAGATGCCATGTAATAAGAATACAATCAAATGTGTATTTTCTGAATTTTGTTACCTAAAGCTTCAATATCTACATTAGGGTTGGCCAAAATACCTAAACAGTTTACTGCTTCCTCTCACAAACAAAATTCCCATCACGATTTACAACCTGGACATCTTTCTCTTGATTCCTCACTGAAATCTTTTGGGGAATGTCTGCAGCAGACTGCGTCCCATTCGGGGATAACATGATGCTCCAAGGCCAAGAAAGAGCAAAGGTTGAGCAGCAGGAAGGTTTTCCTGGAGCTTCCTGACAACTGGCTATTTAAAAAAAAATTATTTACTTATTTGAAAGAGCTAGAGAGAGAAGGAGAGAGGGAGGTCTTTCATTTGCTGATTTACTCCCCAAAAGGCCAGGAGCCTCTTCTGGGTCTCCCTGTGGGTTCAGGGGCCCAAGTACTTGGGTCATAGTCTGCCGCTTTCCCAGGTGAATTAGCAGAGAGCTGGATAGGAAGCAGAGCAGCTGGGACTCAAGCCAGTGCCCATGTGGGATACTGGCACTACAGGCAGAGGCTTAACTTTCTACACCACAGCGCTGGCCCTTGGCTGTTTTCTTTTATAAGAACTGGTCTTCTGGGTAGGCATTTGGTGCAGTAGTTAAGATACATGTCTAAACACACCAATTAAAATAGTGGGATGTGAGGACAATCTGGCTGCGACATCTGTCACCCCGTTGATTGCCAGGGTTGATTCAGCTGATCTGGCTGGCTAGGCAGATATTCACTTCCTCCCTCACCACTCCACGTGCGTCCCTCCTGGAGCTGCTCACTCAGTCAAAGGGGAAGACCTTCCCCGCTAGAGGAGGACCAGTCTTAGGTCAAGGGTGTATGAGTAGCTGCATTCCACTGCTAGAACCTCCAAACAAGCTCTCAAAAGACAGAGTGGATCAGAGAATAAGACCCAACTACATGTTGTCCACAAGAAGATCACTTTAAATACAAAGGCAACTACAGATTAAAATTAAATGGATGGAGGAAGACACCATGGTAACCCTGGAATAAATCATGGAGAGGTATATGAAATTTCAGATGGAACAAATTTCAAAGCAAGGAAAGTTATCAGAGATAAAGATGGGTATTACGTAATAACGAAAGGGTCAGTTCTCCAAGGAGACACAACAGTCCTGAAGGTATATGTGCCTAACAAGAGAGTATTAAAATACAGGAGCCAAGAAAGCACATCAAATAGGTTCCTATATTGCTGGTGGTGTTCTGTGACTTAAGCTGGGTGACTTAAGCTGAAATGTCTTTCTAGTATACAAAATAAACATGTAAGTCATTGTACTGAATTGAGCAGGACCTGGCTCCTCATATTTGTGAAGATGTTTGAAATCTGAATTCAATGCCAAGGGTTGGTGGATTAAGGGTGCACTTCATCTAGTTATGGTGGCGAGGAGTGGGAACGAGTTGGAGGGTCTTTGGGTCACTGCAGGCTTGCCCTCAGAAGGCAGTTCTTGCAAGAATGTTGGTTACTTGAACTAAGTTTGGTTTAGCAGTTCTCTCTGCTTCCAGAATCACCATGTGATCATTTCTCCATACATGCTCCACCATGGCCAGCCACCACCAGGTGCCAGACTGATGGGGCCGTCTGTTCCTGAACTGTGAACCTCCAAACTGTAAGCCAAAATCCCTTTCTCAAGAAGCCCCTCCTGGGTACTTAAGCTGAATACTAATGAAAAGCTGACTAATACAGTCACATGCCACTTTCTATGTGCAGTGGAGTGAATGTGGCTCTTTCTCCCAAACCGATATGTAGGAATCTAATGCTTGATGTGCTCATGTTAACAGGTGAGTCCTTCCAGCACTATGGTGTAGTGGGTAAAGCTGCCACCAGCAATGCTGGCATCACATTTGGGCACTGGTTCTTGTCCCAGATCCCTCCCAAAGGCCTAGGAAAAGCAGTGGAAGATGGCCCAAGTACCTGGGTCCCTGACCCATGTGGGAGACCCAGAAGAAGCTCCTGACTCCTGGATTCAGGTCAGCACAGTTCCAGCCATTGCAGCCTTTTGGGGAGTAAGCCAATGGATAGAAGACACCTCTCTCTCTCTCTCTTTGCCTCTACTTCTCAGTAGTTCTGCCTTTCAAATAAATAAATAAATCTTTAAAAAATTGTGACAAACCAAAGGAACCAATGTTATTAAAAAACAACAACAAAAAATCCAAATGCTGGCATCGTCCAAAGAAATGTAAAAGGTTTATTGATAATTGAAGTAAGTTGAACTGCCAGAGACAAATGTCCAGAGACATTTTGACTTGCACTAATGCTTTATGTACCTGTATTTATATTAAAAATCCACACAGAAATGAAAATGGAAAAACTGATATTACCCGATTTTTGTCCCCTATTTTTTGACTTGCAACTTAAGTAACTTTTGACCCCATGGAAAAAAATAAATAACATTTATACTACCAATAACAGGAAGAAGAGAAAAAAATTTTTGAGAATGAAATGTTTGCCATCATACTGGATTCTTAAGCATATTCTCCATGTATGTAGTGTGATAGCTGCGTGTCTTTTGGCATAGTTGTTACATGTTTGGCATGGGTAGCAGATAAATTGGCATCTTCAAAAAGGCCTACTGTATTGGCCTCACTTGCCTCCTGCAGACCACCAGTAGCTGCCTCTGAAAGTGTAGTTCTGTTTTGAAGTATTAAGCATTAAGTATTTGAAGTATTGGGGTCGGCGCTGTGGCACAGTGAGTTAAAGCCCTGGCCTGAAGCGCCAGCATCCCATATGGGTGCTGGTTCTGGCCCAGCTGCTCCTCTTCTGATCCAGCTCTCTGCTATGGCCTGGGAAAGCAGTAGAAGATGGCCCAGGTCCTTGGGCCCCTGCACCTGCATGGGAGACCCGGAAGAAGCTCCTGGCTCCTGGCTTTGGATCAGCACAGCTCTGGCCGTTGCAGCCATCTGGGGAGTGAACCATCAGATGGAAGACCTCTCTCTCTGTCTACCTCTCTCTGTAACTCTGTATTTCAAATAAATAAATTTTTAAAAAAATATTTGAAGTATTAAGCAGTTTTTTGCACCAGTCGGTGGAAGGAGAGTGCGATCAGAAGCTCAATGGACTTGGATAACCTCCACCTTTCATGAAGTGCTACAGTACCAGACCTGAAACGATAGGGTTTCTTCACCCCTCCAGCAGAGGGCGCACTCTAGCAAGCGGCTTTTGTAGGTGGTTGCTTCTGGGGTACTTTACCATTGGTGGATTTGCAGGCAGTCTGCTTCATATGAGTCATGGTGTAGAGACCTCTTTATTTACTCCCCTTCTGCGGCTGGAGCTCAGGGAACCAGAGCTGGCACTGGCATTAGAGCGGAGAAGGCAGTGCGAACATCATTTCTGTTGTTTATCAGTTACTGAGTTTCAGGAATTTTGTTCCAGCAGCCATAACAGACTAAGACAGCACATACGATATATTTATACTATATGTTTAGGTAATATACTTCATAATGAATTTCACAATAACAGAAAATTTTATTTTTGTAACTATGTGGAAAGGATCTTCCTTCTTTAATAGCATCAAGGAGACAAATGCCTTGTTTGAAAGGCAGACATAGACAAACAGAGAAAGCGAAAGAGAGAGATTGATTTTCCATCTGATGGTTCACTCCCCACATACCTGCAACATCTAGGGCTGGGCCAGGCTGATATCAGGTGCCAGAAACTTCATCTAAGTCTCCCAAATGGGTGGCAGGGGCCCAAGTACTTGTGCCATCAGTGCTGCCTCCCAGGGTACACAGTAGCAGGAAGCTGGAATAGGAAGCAGACTTGAACCCAGGCACTCTAATATGGGATGTGGTATCCAAGGTGGCATCTTAGTCACTAAGTCAGTCGCCTGTCCCTTGTTGTGTGCTTTCCAATGCCTATGCCTTTTCCATTGTACTATTTGGCTAATTAGTAAGATGGATCTTGCCTCTTGTTTTACAATGCCATTATAATATAACAAAATTTAAAACTTCGAGAGGAAGGAAGGAAGGAAGGGGAGAGAGAGAAAGAGAGAGAGAGAGAGAGAGAGAGGGAAACTTTCATCTACTGGTTCACTCCCTAGTGCCTAGGGCTTAGACTGGGGCAAGTTACAAATAAGGAATTAAAATTGAGAAAAAGAAAAACTAGAGTAGTAAGTCATGTCCGGGCACAGAAAGTGGAGTACAAGTGAACCACCAGAATTGAGTTTCAGGTTTGGGCTAGGGTTCCTAGCGGAGGTGAAAAGAGAAACATGATATATGACTAGTTATGTTCTGACCCCCACCCACACAGCCCACACCCAACTCCCTCAACTAGTCCTCTATTTCCATATCGGAAGTAACTGGCTTTCCCTTAATCATGACCATAACAGAACTTTCTCACTTGGGGCTATAAGCTTTTATTATCATCATTGCTTCCACATACCTTGCATAATAAAGACACAAAGAAACTAAGTTGTAGACGGATCCAAATTGAGTGAATCATTAACTTGCACACTGGCATGAAGGAAACAGCGAGTGTAACTGACATAACTTGAAAGAGCTTTGTATTTGTTTATTAGATTATATCTCAGTAGTAAATATCTAGGGACTTAATCCTCATTTGAGTGCTTTGGAAATTTGCAATCACCGAATGCACTTGCATCATTTTTTGGTTGATATGTAAATAGTTGAAGTGACGTTTATGTGGTAATTCTGTTTGCTAACTTTGTGATTTATGTGTTACTTCAAGGTTCATTTAAGTCGTTCCTTACATAATTAAATACCCTAATATGATGGGCCACTGGGGAGATAAGGAGCCACTGGGGAAAAGTTTTGTTTAGGATTTTTACCACTGAGCTGGATGAAGAGACAGTGTATTGATTAAGACCATAATGGCAGGGGTGAGGGGTGGGGGTGGGTATTCTAGCAGTTAAGATGTCGATGCCAGGCCACCTGCATCCCACATCAGAGTGACAGGGTGCCAGCCCTAGCTCTACTCTGTATTCCAGCTTCCTGCTAATGCATACTCTGGCAGGCGATAGAAACAGCTCATGTAATTAGGTTCCTTCCACCCATGTGGGAGAACAGGATTGGCTCCTGGCTCCATTCTGAGCTCCAGTCCAGCCCTGACTGTCGTAGGCATTTGGGAAGCAGTCCAACACAGATTCCTGTCTCTGTCTCTCTCTGCCTCTCAAGTGAATAAATAGAAATTAAAAACAAAAAACAACTATAAGGGACACAAAGCTGAAAGTATTAATTCAAACAGTAGATTATAGAATCTGGTTCTCATTCATCTTGATTCTTTTAAATGAGCGTGACCCACGTTGTTGAAAGATGCTGAAGTCCAGCCGAACGCAGAACCGCCTGTCTGTGGGACTTCTGCGACCACTTCCGGTTCAGAGCCTCTCTCCGTGCTTCGTTCTGTGTGTTTCCGCTGGTTCTGCCTGCCCCTCTCATCCCAGGATTCGCTGAAGTCTGCTCACTTGCTGACCCACTTGCACCCACTTCTCCTGCGAGGCCCATGGAGCTGTGTCTGGAGATGATTCGTGTTGCGCCTTTTACTATGGCCCTGGAGCTCTGTGGAAGTGGCGTGTCCGCCTTCCCTGTCCGCCAGGAGCTCAACGCAGCTCCACTGGCAGTGTTTCCTCAAGGTATATGACTGGGGACTCTGACCGGTCTCTGCCTCCTTGGTGTGTCCCCCAGAATGAAAGAACGAGGAAACCTACTCAGAGTTGTTCAAAGAGACGAAAAAGCTCCATGGTGTATTCATTCATTCATTCATTAGTGGACCACTGCGAGTCAGGACTGGGAAGACGGAAGGAAACATGACGTATACTGTCTCTGGTCATGGCATTGAATGGTAAGAGAAGACGTAATTCTAAGACTTTGTGTGTGTGATTTATTTATCATGTACAGAGTGGACACTTGGGCAAAAAAGCTATGACAAAAATGATGGCTCCTTAACAGCAGCTATTAATCGGTTTCCATAATGATTCTAAAACTGGGGTGATTTTGCCATCCCCCCCAAGCCCACCACCCTTATCCCCAACCCCCGCTGCAGACGTTGGGCAGGCTGGAGACATTTTTGGGTGTCACACTGGGAAGTCAGGCATGCTGCTCCAGGTCCTTCCGTCCACAGGAGAGTCCCCAGTGACAAAGATTTACTCCATCTAAACTGTCAGCAATATGGAGATTAAGAATCCTGGACTATTGTGGGTGTCGATTCAAGTGTTTCTGAAGCATTTGAGCAGCCGTCGAGAAAGTCCCCTGTAGCTTGGCATCTATCAGTATTATTAGTCATTAACATTCATTAAGCACTTACTGTATACCGGGCATTATATAAACACTTTAAATTTGTTATCCCACTTAATCATCAAAACCCTTGGGGGTGGGTGAGGGTGGGTGTTATTACTAGTCCTGTTTGAAGATGGAGAAACAGGTTTGGTAGGATTAAGATCTTGCCCGAGATCTCCTTGCTAAGAAATGACAGAGCTGGGAGTTGAACCCAGGAAGTCTGACTCCTTCTTCTTTTTTTTTAATCATAAAGATTTTTTTTTAAATTTATTTGAAAGAATTACACAGAGAGAGGGAGAGAGGGAGAGAGATCCATCTGCTGGTTCGCTCTGCAGATGGCTGCAACAGCCAGGGCTGGGCCAGGCCAAAGCCAGGAGCCAGGAGCTTCTTCAGATCTCCCACATGGGTGCAGGGGCCCAAGCACTTGGACCGTCCTCCACTGCTTTCCCAGGCCATAGCAGAGAGCTGGATGAGAAGTGGAGCTGCTGGTACACGAATCAGCACCCATATGGGATGCTGGTGTCACAGGTGGTAGGTTTACCTGCTGTACCACAACACTGGCCCTGGTTCCTCATTCTTCACACCACCAATGGGCAGCATATCTCACTTGGATGCCAGGCTTAGTGTATTAGCAATTGCATCAGTGGGTGCCCAAGTATTTGGGTCCCTGCCATTCATGTGGAGTTCTAGGCTCCTGGCTTTGGCCTGGCCCAGCCCTGGCCTTTGTGGCCATTTGGAGAATGAACCAGCAGATGGAAGATCTCTCACTCTGCCTCTTCCTCTCTCTCTGTAATTTTTCCTGTCAAATAACTCTTTTTTAAAAAATTGCTTCAGTGATCTTCTATTGGCCAAAGGCTTCCATTTGAAGCTGAGGAGGAAGAAAGAGTTATCATTATGGTGTATAATTCACCCAAATTTGGGGAAAGACAATTTTATGTGTTAAAATATCAGCATCTAGTTTATATGACTAATGGTACTCCCACATGATTGTGCAGTTGGCACATAAATCCCACTCAATTAAACAGAATCAGCCAAAACTGTTAGTCATATCTAATTCATCTCTAGCTGTGTTGACACAGAGTAGGCTGCAGTATCATAAATAGCAGGTGCAAGCTAATAGGCTCATATGCAGTCTACCATCATTATTTTACACTTTATCATTTTGGCTTTATTTTTCATTACTTTGCACTTCTGTTTTACTAAGAGCTTCTAAGCAGTCTTTGATAAACAATTTAGGTTCAGGCTGCATTTGCTATCCGACTTTGGTGTTTTCTGAGGGCAAAGCAGCAGTTCGCTGTCATCCATACCTTTACTTGCATTACAGTGTCTGAACACTCCTAGACTGTAACTGATCTAGTTTCTTAACCCTATAATCTAACCGATAGAAGGTAATCGGACACCATGCCTGTCCATGTGATAGGGCAGCATTCTTCTGTCTTCTCACCTGAGTACAGCAGGCTTGTGCCACCCAGGAGAATGAAAAGGTAACTCAAAATATGTGGGGTCCTTGTAGCCCAGCTGGGTATCCTTACACAGAAGAGGAAGTATGGGCCCCACAAATCACAGGTCAGTGTGAAGTGAGTACTGTTTTGGCTCCAGTAAGATTCTGAGATGACTTGCCCTGATAAATATGAGTGTGTGTGTGTGTGTGTGTGTGTGCATGTGTGTCCAGAGGTTTGGTTGTTGCGTTTTTAGGTCCTTAAGGTATGTGTGAGTAACATGCCCCAAAGCATTTCTGGAAAGAGTAATTTATCTGGAATTTGTATCTGTTTAGGATGATTGTGAGTGAAAACATCTTTGTATGCAGGACCAATAAGTATCTAATGGGTTAAATGTCAAGGATGTTGATTTCTTTCCTTCTTTTTAAAAAAACTTTTGCCATCTCAAACGGAAGCTGACTGATTAAGGTATTTTTTGTGGATGAGCGTCCTTTCCCTGTTTGTTATCGAGCCTGGCATACTATCTTTTTCTTATCAGTAAGTCTTTCAGATACTATTCTATTAATGACCTCTTTGAATTCCTAGAGTGGTAGATGGTGGGCTGGTTTGTTTGTGGTGTGTGTGTGTGTGTGTGTGTGTGTGTGTGTGTGTTTCCTTTACAAGTCATGGAGAGGTTCAATATCCAAAAAATTGATTCTGGTCCACAGTTTAAATCATGAGTGTAGCTTTGCATTTTAGAATCTTCAGAAGAGCTTGCAGAAGGTCTGCTGTTGCTGAGCCTGCTTCCAGAGCTGTCCTCTGATACTCTCTGCAAACCCTGCTTGATACTAGGTGTATTAGCATTCCAAAGTGCTATCGCTTAATGACTGCAATGTAGCCAGTCTAAGTGTGGACTGCTGACTGCTATAAATGCACTTTATTATTTCATCCCTGTAATAGCTCTTTATTTATTTCCATTTTACAGAGGAGCAAAGGGTAGTTTACATTAAATAATGTAGGTTGGATGAGTCAAACAACTGGTAAGAAAGCTACTAAACTGGTATTTTAAGTTTTTCACTTTTTATTTATTTGAGAACCAGAGAGAAACAGAAACAGAGAACAGAAAATGCCCATCTGTTTGTTCACCCCCTCAGTGCTTGCAGCATCCCAGGCCAGAGGCTGAAGTGGGTAGCTGTTAGCTGGAAATCAATCCAGATCTCTCACATGGGTGGGAGGAACTCAGTGACTTCGGCCATTACCTGCTGCCTCCCGAGGTGTGTATAGCAGGAAGCAGGAGTCAGGAGCTGGAGCCAGGAGTCAAACCTGATGTGGACCTTGTGTGTTTAATGAGCGTTTTATCAGCAAGGTCAATTTCTTGTTCTCAAACGGGGTGTGGATGCAGGTTGGCTGATGCCAAGGTTCCCATGAGTGACCACTGTCATTTCCTGAGGACTCTATTCAGACTCAGGGTTTAGCTGAAGGATTGTGGAGCAGAGAGACAGTGGAATAAGAAGTGGAAGGACAGAGTGGGGGCAAAGAAGTGGAACTTTCTTCCAGGAGACTGACTTCTTGGTATCAATTTATTTCTATTTTTTTTCAGCAAAGTCTTCATTCTGTGTTTTATAAAAGTGGCAAACTGTTCTGGAAAACTGATGTCACTTTCCAGATTGATAATCCAATATTTTGTGAGTTACAGTTCTCAGACTTACTTTAGATAGAATTTTTACTTTGTCCTGTTTCTATTAAGAGGAGAATAGTGGTTGAATTAAGTCTAGTGTAGTAATCATTTAATTGAACAGACAGTATGTTGACTTATAATTCCTGTTCAGAAATCTCTATGACTTGGGAGGGAATTTCACAGTACTTAAGCTTGGCGGTCTTTACACATACTGTAAACCCATAGGGAAAAATAGGAAATGCCACCTGTTTCTTATTCAACTGCTATACCTGCAAAATTTTCACTAAAGAAGGTTGTGGAGTTGACAAGTAGATAAGCTAATAATTTCACTGTAATGTTTAATAGTAGCTAACATTTATTGAGCACTCAACAGTCTGACAAGACTTTAGATCTAGGTATTTTGCATCTCATCATGTCGCTTCATCCTCACCACCCAATATGTTGACTGTAATGCCATCTCCATTTTATAAATGATAAAGCTGAGGCTGAAGTTGAGAGAGATTTGGAAACCAGCTCAAATCACATGGGCAGTGGCAGAGCCCAGACTCAATCATGGGTCCGACAGCAAAGTCAATATTTTCAGTTTTGCTGTAGTGGTATCTGACCTTGACACTCATGAGGGTGAAATGTATAAGAACATTATTTTGTTTTGTTCTTCTACTAAAAATCTGAGTGCCCTATTTTTCAGTCCTAATGTAGATACCTTTAAAAAATACTATCACCATTATATAAATATTGTAACAAGAATCACATTCCAAATGCCTCAGCCCACCATTAGAGACTCTCTGTTATCATCCTATTTTTTTCTTTCTTTCTTGTGTTTTTACTATAGCCACACTGGATTATTCATCATATCCAGACATGCCTCTCTTTAAAAGTACATTTATTTATCTATTTGAGAAGCAGAGAGAGAGACAGAAAGCACTTCCATCCATTGGTTTACCACCCTCCCCGTCCCTGGAAAAAAAATGGCTGCTATGACAAGGACAAGGCTAGACAGAAGCCAGGAGCCAGGAACTCAATCAAGGTTTCTCACATGGGTTGCAGGAACCCAAGTACTTGAGCCATTGCTGCTGTCCCAAGGGTCTGCACTGGCAGGAAGCTGGAGGCCGAAACTGGAGACCTGTTTTGAACTCAGGTACTTCAGTGTGTGACACAGGTATCTTAACTGGCGTTTCAACCACTAGGCTAATGCCCGCTCCCTCTTTTTTTTTTTTTGTATTAAATTCATTGAAGACTTAACAATACATGCAAGGTACTTTAAATTTGGGGAAATTAAAGAAAAGACACTGCATACTCTAGTCACAGGCTGCAATGCCTTTGTTACAGAGGGTGTTGGCAGGTAGAGATCGTAGGAGAGAATATTCTGGGTGTTCCACACATTTCCTAAAGCTGTGGCATCATGGAAGGCATTAAACTGTAAAGGACTCCTCCAGGGAAGGGTGAGCTGTATGGTGCAGAAGAAGACTGGTATGAAATTGAACATGGCCAAAGACAGGCTTGCAAGGTGGCAGGGGATGCATGGCCAAAGACTTCAAATTCCTGATAAGGAATGTAGATTTTGTTCCATAGGCATACATTCCATTAAAATCCAAAGAGATTTCTTTGTTTTTTTAAAGATTTATTTATTTACTTGAAAGTCAGAGTTACACAGAAAGAGAAAGAGGCAAAGAGGCAGAGAGGCAGAGAGGCAGAGACAGAGAGAGAGAGAGGTCTTCCACCCGCTGGTTCACCCCCCAATTGGCCGCAATGGCCAGAGCTGCACCAATCCAAAGCCAGGAGCCAGGAGCTTCTTCCAGGTCTCCCATGAGGGTGCAGGGACCCAAGGACTTGGGCCATCTTCTACTGCTCTCCCAGGCCATAGCAGAGAGCTGGATTGGAAGTGGAGCAGCTGGGACACGAACCAGCGCCCATATGGGATGCCGGCACTGCAGGAGGTGGCTTTACCCCTACGCCACAGTGCGTAGGTACCCCAAACAGATTTCTAAGATCTGCTCCACCCACCCCTATTATTTTCCTGCTCTGTTTCCCTCCTACTTTCTCCATTGTTTGTTCTGTTCCATTCACCTTGCCTTTATTTGAATACCCTAAGAATGCTCACGTCCCACCAGTTGGCACTTGATGTTTCCTATACCTGGAAAAATCCTTTCCTAAATGTGTGCATAGCTCACTCCTTTGTTTTCTTCAGGACTTGATTGAAATAGCACTTTATCAGGGAGAGTCGCCTGACTACTCTCTGTAAAATAACACCCCCTTGTCTTGTATCCCTGAGCCCAGCTTTATTCTTTTTTCATAGTCCTTAGCACCATTTGACATATTATTTGTTTAGTGTTCTCTCCCTCATTCTTTCTTCCCAACATGAAGTATAAACTCATTTATGCAGAACTTTCTCTGTGTGTGTTTTAATCACTGCTATATTCTTATCATCTAGAAAAATCCCTGATACAAAGGAGGTGCTCAATGCAGATTTGTTCAGTTAACGAGTTAAGTAAAATATGAATTCCTAGCTTCTGCCACCCTTTGAGACATTCTTTAAGAGCATCAAATGCTCTCCTTTCATTTAATCAGATTTGATTATTTTTTTAAAGATTTATTTATTTATTTGAAAGTTAGAGAGCGATCTTCCATCCGATGGTTCACTCCCCAATTGGCCACAACAGCTGGAGCTGTGCCGATCTGAAGCCAGGAGCCAGGAGCCTCCTCTGGGTCTCCCACACGGTACAGGGGACCAAGGACTTGGACCATCTTCTACTGCTTTCCCAGGCCATAACAGAGATTTGGATTGGAAGTGAGCTGCCCTTATGGGATGCCGGCGCTTTAAGCCAGGGCATTAACCCACTACGCCACAGCGCCGGCCCCAGATTTTCCTATTTTTAGTGGTTATGTGCAGAAGGATCATGTGGCGTGCTTGTTTAAAAATGTTGATTACTGGTCCTCACTCCCCAGATCCAATTATGTAGATAACCCTGGATCACATGTGTAAAACAGTAAAGTCTGTGAAAACTCACATGCAGCTCATTATAGACAATAAAACTCAAATGAGCCCAGAGGTAGAGAAGTATTTGGTCACACATGAAATAAATTTCCTATGTAGTCTTCCCACCTCCCAAGGGTTGATGCAGTGTTCTCAGCAAGTCCTGTTTCTATCCTACTTTGCTCAGCCTTTCCTGATGGGCTTTATCCTTGAATCCACGTGGTGTCAAAATGGCGGTTACATTTGTAGACACTCCTTTTTCAATCTTCACCATCCGTCTGAGGGGAAGAAACAGTGGTTTTGGAGTTGATCTGGTACAGAGTTTGGGATTCATTCTCTGTCTTTGGCTCTCTTTATCCCAAACTCAGTTACTGGGACCACTGTGTAGGGGGGTGCTATCCTGATTGGTTAAGTCCAGTTCGAGCCCATCTCTGTTGTAGAGGTGGGTGAGTGGTTGAGAGTAGTTGAGGGGTATTTCAAAGGAAAATTTGGGGTGCAATTGGAGGAGTAAGAGAAAAGGATGTGCTAGGGAGACAACATAAGACCTAGCTTCAGATGTCCTCTTTCGAGTGATTGGCTTTTTCTGTCCCCAGCACTAGTGCTTTATTTTTATTTTTATTTTTTAAAAAAGATTTATTTATTTTGAAAGAGGAAGAGAGAGAGATCATCTATCCAGTGATTCACTCCCCAGATGGCCACAATGGCCAAGGCTGGGCAAGGCTGAATCTAGGAGCCAGGATCTTCTTCAGGTCTCCCACACAGGTAGAAGGGGCCCCGATAGTTGGGCCATCTTCCACTGCTTTCCCAGGCTAGTAGCAGGGAGCTGGATTGGAAGTGGAGCAACCAGGACAGGAACCAGCACCCACACAGGATGCCAGCATCACGGGTGACTGTTTCACCTTCTATGCCGCAATGCTGGTCTCCTAGATTAACTTTTTTTAGCAGGCAATTAATAAATATTTATTAATTGTGTGAATGACTGCTTAAGATACATTAAATAGACACAAAAATGTTATCAGCAATTAGCATTTTTTATTTTTTTATTTTTATTTTTTGACGGGCAGAGTGGATAGTGAGAGAGAGAGAGACAGACAGAAATGTCTTCCTTTTCCGTTGGTTCACCCCTCAATGGCCGCTGTGGCCTGCACGCTGTGGCCAGCGCACCGCGCTGATCTGAAGCCAGGAGCCAGGTGCTTCTCCTGGTCTCCCATGCGGGTGCAGAGCCCAAGCACTTGGACCATCCTCCACTGCACTCCCGGGCCCCAGCAGAGAGCTGGACTGGAAGAGGAGCAACTGGGACAGAATCCGGCACTCTGACCGGAACTAGAACCTGGAGTGCCGGCGCTGCAGGCAGAAGATTAGCCTATTGAGCCGCGGCGCCGGCCCAGCAATTAGCACTTTTAAAAAAATATTTATTTATTTATTTATTTATTTGAAAGTCAGAGTTACACACAGAAGTAGAGGCAGAGAGAGAGATAGTGGTCTTGCATCCACTGGCCCACTCCCCAGTTGACTGCAGCGGCTGGAGCTGAGCTGATCTGAAGCCAGGAGCCAGGAGCTTCTTCCAGGTCTCCCAAGCGGGTGCAGGGACCCAAGGACTTGGGCCATCTTCTACTGCTTTCTCAGGCCATAGCAGAGAGCTGGATTGGAAGTGGAGCAGCCAGGTTTCGAACCAGCGTAGGGTACTGGCACTGCAGGCGGCAGTTTTACCCGCTATGCCACAGCACTGGCTCCAGCAATTAGCATTTAAAGGCAGAATTACAGTGTTATTTTGGAACTACTGTATGTTTTTCAATTTTTCTCTACTTAGGAGATAATTCTTAAAATTGGTATAGAAAGCCTAATTTATAAACCTATAGAATTTTTATAAAGCTTTTATTTAATAAATATAAATTTCATATGTACAGCTTTTGGAATATAGCAGTTCTTTCCCCCATACCCGCCCTCCCACACCCACTTCTGTTCCACCTCCTACTCCCTCTCCCATCCCATTCTTCATTAAGATTCATTTTTAATTATCTTTATATACAGAAGATCAGCTCTATACTAAGTAAAGATTTCAACAGTTCGCACCCATACAGACACATAAAGTATAAAGTACTGTTTGAAGACAAGTTTTACCTTTAATTCTCATAGTAGAACTCATTAAAGACAGAGGTCTTACATGGGGAACACAGTGACTCCTGTTGTTGATTTAACATTGACATTCTTATTTATGATGTCAGTGATCACCCAAGGCTCTTGTCATGAGCTGCCAAGGCTGTGGAAGTGTTTTGAGTCCACAAACTTCGTCATTATTTAGACAGGACCATAAGCAAAATAGAAGTTCTCTCCTCCCTTCAGAGAAAAGTACCTCCTTCTTTTATGGCCCGTACTTTCCACCGGGATCTCACTCACAGAGATCTTTCATGTAGGCCATTTTTTGCCACAGAGTCTTGGCTTTCCATGCCTGAAATGCTCTCATAGGCTTTTTAGCCGGGTCCGAATGCCTTAAGGGTTGATTCTGAGGCCAGAGCCCAGCACTAGTGTTGATGTATCACAGCTGTGTGGACTGGTTTCTAATCTTAGTTGGGAATTGTGCTTGTTCCCCATGCTTTTCTGTACATATTTCAAGTACTCATCTCTCTCCATAAAATCCTTACTCAGGCCTGTGTTTTTCTTAGTAGGTGATCTCAACTCTAATTCATAGAGAAAATAGAAGTAATGAAGCAAGTAGACCCTTTTCCCAACAGTCTACCCAATTCACAGACTTATCTTTGTGCTCATTCTCGCCTACTTCCCCCTAATCCTACTGTTGTCATTGGTAAACTATGGCCAAGAGAGTGTGTGCCACCTGCTTTTTTTTTTTTTTTAAGATTTTATTTATTTATTTGAGAGGCAGAGTTAAGGACAGTGAGAGGGGGAGACAGAGAGAAAGGTCTTCCATCCACTGGTTCACTCCCCAAATGGCCGCAATGGCTGGAGCTGAGCTGATCTAAAGCCAGGAGCCAGGAGCCAGAAGTCAGGGGCCAGGAGCTTCTTCTTTGTCTCCCATGAGGGTGTAGGGGCCCAAGAGCTTGGGCCTCTTCCACTGCTTTCCCAGGCCATAGCAGAGAGTTGGCTTGGAAGAAGAGCAGCCGGGACTAGAACTGGCGCCCATATGGGATGCCAGTGCGGCAGGCAGAGGATTAACCCACTATACCACAGTGCTGACCTGCCACATGCTTCTGTAGATAACGATTTTATTGGATTACAATGATACCCATTTGTTTATGTATTGTTTATGGCTCCCTTGTTGATACAATGGCAGAGATAAGTAAATGCAACAGGGACTGTGTGGCCTGAAAAGTTAAAAATAATTACTATTTGGCCCTTTAAAATAAAGTTAGCTGATCCCTGTTTTAGAAGATGGGATGCTCTTCAAATAACCAAACCGAATCTTTCTTGTTTTTGATCTTGTCCTCTTCTGTTTCTTTTGCTCACTTAGGTTTTCCCTTCTACCTTCAGCTTCTCTAACGTCTTTGGCTGCTGTTCCTCAATATGCCAGTCTGCTCAAAGATATCAACTTTTAAACAAAATGAAGCCTTCCCCTGATCCTTCAACTCTCCCATGACTCTGCCTTATCTATCATATTTCCTTTTCATACAAGCTTCTTGAAAGTGTTACCTTCATGATTGGTGTCCTGTTCCTCACATTCTACTCATTTATCAAACCCCTTCAGTCTTCACCTCTGTCCTCACTAGTTGCTGTTAGTTGATTAAAGAAGTCAATAAGTGTACCAATTAAACCATTTAGCTAATGAAAATATTTTTGGAAGAATCATGATAAAGCCAGGTTTTGTTCCGTGCTCTGATGACACAGCTGTGAACACAATTGGCAGAAATATTTGCCCAGTGGGACTTGTACCAGTAGAGATGACAGTGAACCAAAGAAACAAGTAGAATATCATTAGGTTAGAAAAATATCCATTAGGTTAGAAAGTGATATGCATTTATGGAGAAAAATCAATCAAGGAAAGTAGGTAGAGTTGGTAGGGGCTATGAAGTGGGGGTTCAGAGGGCCGCATTGTGGCATAGCGGGTAAAGCCTCCATTTGCAGTGCCGGCATCCTGTATGGGCGCTGGCTCAAGTCCTGGCTGCTCCACTTCTGATTCAGCTCTCTGCTGTGGCCTGGGAAAGCAGTGGAAGATGGTCCAAGCCCTTGGGTCCCTGCACCTGCGTGGGAGACCCAGAAGAAGCTCCTGGCTCCTAGCTTCGGATTGGTGCAGCTCTGGCCATTGCGGCCAATTGGGGAGTTAACCAGCTGGTGGAAGACCTCTCTCTCTCTGCCTGTCCTTCTCTCTGTGTGTAATTCTGACTTTCAAGTAAATAAATAAATCTTAAAAAGAAAATTTTAAAAAAGGAAATGGGGGTTCAGATTTTAAAAGGGTGGTCAGGGAAGGTCTCATTGAGAAGATGGCATCTCATTGAGAAGATGAGCAAAGATGGAAAGGAAGTGAGTGAGTGAGCCCCTGCCTCACTTCTGATCCAGCTCCCTGCTAATGTGACTGGGATAGCAGCAGAAGACCCCTGCATACTTATACACAAACACACCCCTTTCAAATAAATAAAATGAATCTTTAAAGAAAAAAAACCATTAAATATTGATTATTCAACTTAGGATCTGTGAGATAGATTATTATTTTTTTTTTATTTTTTATTTTTTGACAGTCAGAGTGGACAGTGAGAGAGAGAGACAGAGAGAAAGGTCTTCCTTTGTCGTTGGTTCACCCTCCAATGACCGCGCTGATCCGATGGCAGGAGCCAGGTACTTATCCTGGTCTCCCATGGGGTGCAGGGCCCAAGTACTTGGGCCATCCTCCACTGTACTCCCTGGCCACAGTAGAGAACTGGCCTGGAAGAGGGGCAACCGCAGAATCTGGCGCCCCGACCGGGACTAGAACCCGGTGTGCTGGCGCTGCAAGGCGGAGGATTAGCCTAGTGAGCTGCGGCACCGGCTGAGATAGATTATTTTATAGTTAGAGTAGGTATTTCACACCTCTTGAGGGACTGATTCTTGTACTTCAGTACATTGTTATATTTTAAAAAATATTTATTTATTATTTATTTATGTATTTGAGAGGCAGAGTTACAGAGAGAGAGATATCTTCCATCCTCTGGTAACTCTCCAAATGGCTGCAAAGCCAGGAGCTTCATTTGGGTCTCCCACATGGGTACTTGGGCCCAAATACTTGGGCCATATTCCACTGCTTTCCTAGCACATTAGCAGGCACCTCGACTGGAAGTGGAGCAACTGGGGCACGAACCAGTGCCCATATAGGATGCCAGTGTCGCAGGTGGCAGCTTAACCCTCTCTGCCACAGCACCAGCTCCCACTCAACTATTGTTAAAATACCAGACTTCTTTATGTCAGTGATAAGCACCATTAGAAACCTTTTCTGTAATGTAGCTAAAGATACAATTCTCATTTCGACTCCTACAGAAGTTATAAGTGTTATACTTCTACAATTATTTGAGAGCCTGCCCACTGATGTTGTGGAGAATCTTGCGCTAGGATTATTTTATCACCTGTGTGTCTCCATGTCTCAATTTTGGTGTCTTTTGACAAAACTAAAACTGTCTGGAGCTTTTCCTCATTTTCTCATTCTCTTTGAAGAATTCCTCTTTACCCACACCTTAAAATGCTGACCTTTCCCATGGCTAATTCTGATTTTCTTCATCTCTTGTTGGATACACTCTTCCTTGGAGAACATTCTTATTTAGAAGACACATATGTGATGTTTGCTAAGTACTGTGCACTGCTGAAAGCCCTTTACAGCTAAACTGGTTTCAGCTTTATGATGTTCTGCAGTGTGAATGTTTACTATATCCTTTTATGGAGCAGGGCATTGAGGCACAGAGAGGTGTGCCTGCCACAAAGGGGGTGCTGGGACTTGGAATCAGGCTACTCTAAAGGACCCAGTGTTTATCACCTCACTGTGCTGCTCCTGCAGGTAGAAGGTGGCTGTTCTTCCGGCCCACCTGCCTCTCCTGAGCATCAGACCCACACAGCCAAGTGCTTAAGTAAGGTGTGTCTCCATTCGACTGTTAGCAGTTCCTTCAGGTGTTCTCTCCCCTCACCCCACGAACGTTTTATATCTTAGAAAACGGCATCACTATCCAGCCAGTGAAATTGTCATGATTTGAGAGTTATCCTTAGCTCCCCATTTCCCTCTCAAATTTTATTTACGGCTGTTTTGCATATTCCATCAGTTACTCTGCCTCCAGGTGCCTTGAATTTGATCTTTTATGCATACTGACATCTACCATCATTAAAAAAACAATTTATTTATTTGGGAGAATCACATAGAGAGACAGGAAAAGATCTTCCATCTGCTGTTTTACTACCCAAAGGACTGCAACGGCCATGGATGGGCCAGTCCACAGCCAGGAGCCAGGATTTTCTTCCAGGTCTCCCAGATGAGTGCAAGGGCCCAAGCACTTGGGCCATCCACTGCTGCCTTCCCAGACATGCCAGCAGGGAGCTGGATCGCAAGTGAAGAAGCAGAGATTTGAACTGGCACCTTATGGGTTGCTGGCATCCCAGGAACTATGCCATGATGCTGGCCCCCACCCTCATCATTTCTGCCCTGAATTACAAGCAGCAGAGGTTCTGGTTGGTCATAAACCATGTCCACCACTTGGACTTGCACATGCGCAGGTATATCTGATGAACTGGCGGGGAAGGCTCTCCAAAAGTCTATTTGTAAAAAGGTAAGAAAAGTCTGGGGGTGGGGGTTGGGGAGAAGGAGAATTCAGTTTAAAGGAAAGGGGAAACAATGATGAGTCTGACCAAAAAAACAAATCAGGTGTCAGGTTTTTGAAGGGAAGGGATCTGCTTGATAATAGTACAGTGTTTTTCTCTTGCTTCTCTGACTCATGGCATCTGGTGCAGTAACTATTGCTGGAATGTAGCAAGATAGAACATCGAAAGAAGTAGACCTCATTCTGGGCCACATATTGCAATTTTGTTTGGTATATCCATTTAAATTCTTTTTTATAGATAATGTATAATGAACACTAAAGGAAATGTTTAAAAGAAAAATCCCATGCTTTGCCCTGACAAAACAACTATCTCTGTGACTTAGGCAAGATGAATTTCTGTTAAAATGAAATGCATGAATCTATTTGTATAGTTATATTTAAAAACACAATTAAATTCATAAATGAAATGAGAATAAAATTTTGTGTTATTGTCAAGTTTTTTCTTAACTATTATTTAGCAAATATAAATTTCCAAAGTACAGCTTATGGATTACAATGATTTTTCCCCCCTATAACTTCCTCCCGCCCGCAACCCTCCCAAGTCCCACTCCCTCTCCCATTCCATTCACATCTAGATTCATTTTCAATTCTCTTTATATACAGAAGATCAGTTTAGTATACATTAAGTAAAGATTTCAATGGTTTGCACCCACACAGAACATAAAGTGTAAAATACTTTTTGCATACTAATTATAGCATTAATTCACATTGAACAACACATTAAGGACAGAGATCCTACATGAGGAGTAAGTGCACAGTGACTCCTGTTGTTGACTTAGCAAATTGACACTCTTGTTTATAGGCTCTTGTCATGAGTTGCCAAGGCTATGGAAGCCTTTGAGTTCGCTGACTTTGATCTTATTTAGACAAGGTCATAGTCAAAGTGGAGGTTCTCTCCTCCCTTCAGAGAAAGGTACCTCCTTCTTTGATGGCCCATTCTTTTTACTAGTATCTCACTCGCAGAGAGCTTTCATTTAGGGTTTTTTTTTTTTTTGTTTGTTTGTTTTTTTTTTTTTTTGCCAGAGTGTCTTGGCTTTCCATGCCTGAAATCCTCTCATGGGCTCTTCAGCCAGATCTGAATGCCTTAAGGGCTGATTCTGAGGCCAGAGTGCTGTTCAGGACATCTGCCATTCTATAAGTCTGCTGTGTATCCCACTTCCCATGTTGGATCATTCTCTCCCTTTTTTATTCTATCAGTTAGTATTAGCAGACACTATTCTTGTTTATGTGATCCCTTTGACTCTTAGACCTATCAATATGATCAGTTGTGAACTGAAACTTTTTCACTTGGACTAGTGAGATGGCATTGGTACATGCCATCTTGATGGGATTGAATTGGAATCCCCTGGTACATTTCTAACTCTACTGTTTGGGGCAAGTCAGCTTGAGCATGTCCCAAATTGTACATCTCCTCCCTCTCTTATTCCCACTCCTTATATTTAACAGAGATCACTTTTCAGTTAAATTGCAACACCTAAGAATAATTGTGTGTTAATTACAGAGTTTAACCAATAGTATTAAGTAGAACAAAAAAATACTAATAGGGACAAAGTATTAAGTTGTTCTTCAACAGTCAGGACAAGGGCTGATCAAGTCACCATTTCTCATAGTGTCCATTTCACTTCAACAGGTTTCCTTTTTGGTGCTCGGTTAGTTGTCACCAATCAGGGAGAACATATGATATTTGTCCCTCTGGGACTGGCTTATTTCACTCAGCATGATGTTTTCCAGATTCCTCCACTTTGTTGCAAATGACCGGATTTCATTGTTTTTTATTGTTGTATAATATTCTATAGAGTACATGTCCCATAATTTTTTATCTAGTCTACTGTTGATGGGCATTTGGGTTGGTTCCAGGTCTTAGCTATTGTGAATTGAGCTGCAATAAACATTAATGTGCAGACAGCTTGTTTGATTGCCAATTTAATTTCCTTTGTGTAAATTCCAAGGAGTGGGATGGCTGGGTTGTATTCAGGTTTCTGAGGAATCTCCAGACTGACTTCCATAGTGGCTTAACCAGTTTGCATTCCCACCAACAGTGGGTTAGTGTCCCTTTTTCCCCACATCCTCTCCAGCATCTGTTGTTGGTAGATTTCTGTATGTGAGCCATTCTAACCGGGGTGAGGTGAAACCTCATCATGGTTTCGATTTGCATTTCCCTGATTGCTAGTGATCTTGAACATTTTTTCATGTGTCTGTGGGCCATTTGGATTTCCTCTTTTGAAAAATGTCTATTGAGGTCCTTGGCCCATCTCTT
This sequence comes from Oryctolagus cuniculus, assembly GCF_051225735.1. Taxonomy (NCBI): domain Eukaryota; kingdom Metazoa; phylum Chordata; class Mammalia; order Lagomorpha; family Leporidae; genus Oryctolagus; species Oryctolagus cuniculus. The sequence continues at coordinate 70,686,589 of NC_142873.1, read as the reverse complement.
AAGTGGGTTGTTTGTTTTGATGTTTTGATGTTGTGGAGTTTCTTGATCTCTTTGTAGATTCTGGTTATTAACCCTTTATCTGTTGCATAGTTTGCAAATATTTTTCCCACCCTCTTCACTTTCCTGACTGTTTCATTTGCAGTACAGAAACTTCTCAATTTGATGTAATCCCAAATGTTAATTTTGGCTTTGACTGCCTGTGCCTCAGGGGTCTTTTCCAAGAAGTCTTTGCCGGTACCTATACTTGCAGGGTTTCTCCAATGTTCTCTAATAACTTGATGGTGTTGGGTCATATATTTAGTTCTTTAATCCATGTTGAGTGGATTTTTGTGTAAGGTGAAAGGTAGGAGTCTTGCTTCATGGTTCTGCATGTGGAAATCCAGTTTTCCCAGCACCATTTATTGTTATTGTCAAGTTTTTAAGTAGGACTAGAAACAGATTGCAAAGCACTTGGGTCTCTGCCACCCACGTGGGAGACCTGGAAGAAGCTCCTGGCTCCTGACTTACACCTGGTCCAGCCCTGGCCATTGTGACCATCTAGGGAGTGAACCAGTGGATGGAAGATCTCTCTCTTTCTCTCTCTTTATAACTCTGAATTGCAAAATAAATTAAAAAAATCTTTTTAAAAAGCATAAAACTGGATAACAAATAGTATATAATTAACAAATCATTGGTAACCCAATCATTCTAATGATGTAGTTTCAGTGTATTCTCACTCACTCATCTTTATTTTATTTTTTAGAAAAGATTTATTTATTCATTTGAAAGGCAGAGTTGGAGAGAGAGGGAGAGACAGAGAAAGGTCTTCCATTCACTGGTTCACTTCCCAAATGGTTGCAATGGCTGGGGCTGGGCCAGGCTGAAGCCAGGAGCCAGGAGTTTCTTCTAGGTCTCCCATGTGGGTGCAGGGGCCCAAGCACTTGGGCCATCTTTCACTGCTTTCCCAGGGAGCTGGATTGGAAATGGAGCAGCCAGGACTCAAACCAGCACTGATATGGGATGCTGGCATCTCAGGTGGAGGCTTAATCCGTTGTGCCACAATGCTGGCCTGAGTCATCTTAATTTTAAAAATTGTTTTCAAAATTTATTTGAGAGGCTGTCTGACAGAGGGCTCTCTTCTAGATTATTCCCCAAGGATGGGGCTGTGCTGACCTGAGGCTGGGAGCTGAGAACTCAATCCAGGTTTCCCACATGGGTGGCAGAAACCCGATTACTAGAGCCATGACCATTGCTTCCTGGGGTCTGTAATCAAGATCTGAAGCTAGGATTTGAACCCAGGTACTCCAGTGTGGGACGTGGGCATCTTAACCAATGTCTTTACTGCTAGGTCAACACCCACCCCTGTTATTTTTCTGAACTTTTTTGGTTTTGTTTCTTAGAAAATAATATTTTAAAAACACACACATGTGTGGGTGCAAACTGTTGAAATCTTTTCTTAATATAAAGCTTGTCTTCTGTATATAAAGTCAATTAAAAATGAATCTTAATGAAGAATGGGATAGGAGAGGGAGCAGGAGGTGGGATGAGAGTTGGGGTGGGAGGGTGGGTATAGGGGGAGGAACCACTGTATTCCTAAAGTTGTACCTATGAAATTTGCATTCATTAAATAAAAGCTTTAAAAAATTAAAAATACACACACATGTGGTATTTATAATACCTTTTAAAAAAGCTTAACATAGAACTTGATACAAAAGGCATTGTAGTTTAATGATTAGGGGATGCTCTTTGAGGTAGTCACATTTGTATTCCAGTCCCGTTTGCATTAACCATGCAATTTTGGGCTCATTTGAACATCTCTGAGTTGTAATAACACCATCTGAAAATGATTATGTGTGATTAAATATTAAAATTAAATGATAATGTATGCAAAGGGCTTGCCATACTGTCTGGAATGTAATAGGTAACAAAAAGAATACTCATTGCTAATTATCTTCTTTTCATATACATTTGCATAATCTTCTTAATCATCACTATGGCTTTTGCATATTAGACAATTTGGGAGATGAACTATATTATCCATTTAATCCCTCCTCCATTTTTTATGTATTGAAAGAAATGCATATATTGTTTCAATTTGCATTTCTTCGATTACTGAGGTTATTTTGCCACCTGTTTACTAGTTGGATTTGCTCATGTAAATATTTTTAAAGATTATTTATTTGAAAGGCAGAATTACAGAGACAGAAAAGGAGACAGAGAGAAAGGTCTTCCATCTACTGGTTCGCTCCCCAAATGGCTGAAATGGTTGGGGCTGCACCAAGCCGAAGCCACAAGCCATGAACTTCTGCCATGTGCGTGGCAGGGACCCAGATACTTGGGCCATCTTCCACTGCTTTTCCCAGGCCATTAGCACAGAGTTGGATTGGAAGTGGAGCAGCTGGAACTCAAACCAGCACCCAAATGGGGTGTTGGCACTGCAGGCAGCAGCTTCCTGTTGCACCCTGCTCTTAGAAATTGTTGTCTACATCCTTTACTTTATTGTGGTTGTAATTTCTTAGAGGTTTGTATACTTTTTTTTTCTTACCAAAACAGTAATTTGAGTAGTTTGTCCTTATGGGTAAGACCTTGCTTGAGATACTAGCGTCCCATAAGAATACCTGGGTTCAATAGCTGCCTCCAGCTCCTGCTAATGCAGACCCTGGGTGGCAGTGCTGATGATTAAGCAATTGTGTTCCTGCTACCAGGACTGAGTTCCTAGTTCTTGCTTTGGCTCAGCCCAGCCCAGCCCAGCCCAACCCTAGCTGTTGTGCGCATTTGGGGATGAACCAGTAGATAGAAACACTGTCTTTCCCTGTCTTTCAGTCACTCTCTTTCTCTCTCTGCTTATCAGATAAAATAGATATAATAATTCTGTCCTTATTTTTTAAAAATTATTTTCTTTGATTTGCTGATTACTTTTTACTTTAGCTTAAACATTAAAAACATATTTTCATTTTTTATTTTAATTGGAAAGGCAGAGAGAAAGAGATAGATGAGATAGGGAGGTCATCTATCACATGGTTCACTTTCTTTTTTAAAAATTTTATTTATTTACTATTTATTTGAGAGGTAGAGTTAGAGAGAGAGAGAGAGAGATAGAGAGAGAGAGAGAGAGAGAAGGGTCTTCAATCCACTGGTTCACTCCCCAAATGGCCGCAACGGCCGGAGCTGAACTGATCCGAAGCCAGGAGCCAGGAGCTTCTTCTGGATCTCCCACATGGATGCAGAGGCCCAAGCACTTGGGCCGTCTTCTGCTGCTTTCCCAGGCCACAGCAGAGAGCTGGGTTGGAAGAGGAGCAGCGGTAACTAGAACCGGTATCCATATAGGATGCTGGCATTGCAGGGGGAGGATTTAACCTCCTGCGCCAGGGCTGGCCCCTCGTGGTTCACTTTCTAAATGCCTGCAACAGGTTGGGCTGGGCCAACCTGAACCAAGAGCATGGACCCAGGTATTTGAGCCATCACCTGCTGCCTCCCAAGGTGTCTGTTAGCAGGAAGCTGGGGCTGGAAGTGAAGCTGGGACTTGAACCCAGGCACTCCAATATGGATGTATCTGTCCCAAGCAGCAATAAACTTTTGCCCCTTAGTTTCTCAACAGTCCTGATGATTTTTTCCTTTGTAGTTTATTCTATTAAGTCTAAGCTTCTCTTCCTCCTGGAGTGAGTAGATAAACTATCTTATTTTCTACTATTTGATTTTTTTTTTTTTTGACAGGCAGAGTTAGACAGTGAGAGGGAGAGAGACAGAGAGAAAGGTCTTCCTTCTGTGGGTTCACCTCCCAAATGGCAGCTATGGCCGGCGCGCTGCACCGATCCAAAGCTGAAGCCAGGAGCCAGGTGCTTCCTCCTGGTCTCCCATGTAGCTGCAGGGCTCAAGCACTTGGGCCATCCTCCACTGCCTTCCCGGGCCACAGCAGAGAGCTGGACTGGAAGAGGAGCAACCGGGACAGAATCCGGCGCCCCGACTGGGACTAGAACCCAGGGTGCCGGCGCCGCAGGTGGAGGATTAGCCTAGTGAGCTGCGGCGCCGGCCCAACAATAATTCTTAGACACTGATATTATTCTCTTGTTCATGATTCTCATTTTTTGCTTAGTTTCTTTTCTCTGTTTTCTATGCATTGCACCAGAGCCTGTCCATATAATTATGTGATTTCCTCCTTTTATTATAACATTTAAAATATTTATTTGTTTGTTTATTAGAGAGGCAGAGATATGGGAGAGAGGGGTGGGGGAGAGCTGTCTAAACCATCAGTTCACTTTCCAAATGCCCACAATGTCTGGCCAAAGCTGGGAGCCAGGAACTCAGTCCAGGTCTCCTATGTGAGTGGCAGGGATCTAATTTAATCCAATTGATTAATTTCAGCTGGAATTGGGGTGCAGCAGGTTAAGCTGCAGCCTGCAATACCAGCATCTCATATAGTCCTGGTTACTACACCTCTAACCCATCTCCCTGCTAATACACCTAGGAAAGCAGCAAAAAATGGCCGCAGTGCTTGGGTCCCTGCCACCCGTGTGTGAGACCTGGATGGAGTTCCAAGGCCCCTAGCTTCCACCTGGCCCAGCCCTGGCCAATGCAACCATGTGGTGGGTGAACCAGTGGATGGAAAATTCTCTCTCTCTCTCTCTGAAACTATGACTTTCAAACAAATCAATAAATAAATCTTAAAAAAAAAAAATACTTAACCCATCATTGCTGCCTCCCAGGGTCTGAACCAAGCAGGAAGCCGGAGTCAGGAGCTAGAGCCAGGTATCAAACTCTGATATGGGACATTGGCATCTTAATTGGTGTTTTAAACATGAGGCTAAATGCTCATTCCTTCCTCCTTTTAGAAATTTCCTGGACTTGGCTGGCGCCACGGCTCACTAGGCTAATCCTCCACCTTGCGGCGCTGGCACACCGGGTTCTAGTCCTGGTCGGGGCACCGGATTCTGTCCCGGTTGCCCCTCTTCCAGGCCAGCTCTCTGTTGTGGCCAGGGAGTGCAGTGGAGGATGGCCCAAGTGCTTGGGCCCTGCACCCCATGGGAGACCAGGAAGAAGCACCTGGCTCCTGCCATCGAATCAGCGCGGTGCGCTGGCCACGGCGGCCATTGGAGGGTGAACCAACAGCAAAGGAAGACCTTTCTCTCTGTCTCTCTCTCTCACTGTCCACTCTGCTTGTCAAAAAAAAAAAAAAAAAAAAAAAAAAAGAAATTTCCTGGACTCATTGTTTGTGGTAAAAAAGGCCAAATGTATTTGTGTAGACCATAATGCCATTCACACTCTGGCTCTTGTCTTATTTCCAGCTTCCACTCTACTTTCCTTGCCTAGCCATAGGAAGGTATGTTCTCACCAAGAATAGGAACCTATGATTTTTTTTTTTTTTTTGACAGGCAGAGTGGACAGTGAGAGAGAGAGACAGAGAGAAAGGTCTTCCTTTTTGCCGTTGGGAACCTATGATTTGATCAGGAATCTCAGTTTGGGTTCATAAGACTCCACCATGCAGAGATGGAAAAGTCTGAGGAAAGACAGGAGGGACAGTGAACTTGACAATGACCCCACTTCACAGACCAACTGCTGGCATTGGACACCTACATAACTTTTCCCAGGATGTACCCTCCCCTGTCCAGTGGAGGAGTTCTGATTGGAATATAGTCCTTGAGGTCTACCTACAGATCAGAACAGAAGTGAAAGTTTTGCAACTCTTGGTTATTGCAGAGGTCTGGGGAAGTCTATGAGTCAGCTTTTTGACATGGTAACAAATGCCTGAGAGGGGCTATTATGAAAGAAGGTTTATTTTGGAGCATGGTTTTGGAGGTTCCACAGTCCAAGATTGGGCTGCCCCATTGGTCTAGTGCTTGATGAGAGCAGTGGAGGGTGGAATGCCTGTGGGGATCACAATGGGAGTCTGGAAGCAGAGAGAAACAGGGAGTATGCTCACTGTCTATCCGCTATCTGGTCTCTCCGTTTAAAGCTACTATGATTCAATCACGGGCCTCCACTTTAGTGACTTAATACAACACAATCACTCTCCAAGGCCTCACCTTCAGACACTATAAGTGGATTAAGTGCTATTTTATTCTGTTAATATAAGACTCTGAAGTTAAGCCCTTAACACATGGGCCTTGGCGGGACACCCAAATTATCTGATCCATAACAGGAAGGGATGAGGTTTGCTACGGAGACAGGTGTAGGATTCAGGATACATTATGAAGGCAGAGTGGGCAAATCATGTGGAGTGATTAGATGTTTGGGATAAATTAAAGATGATTGTTAACTTGGAGTTGGCTTAAGTGGTAGTATGTACTGATCTGAAGAAATCTGGAGGGGGAAGAGATTTAGGGACAGAATCGAAAGTTCTGCCTAGGAAGAGTTATAGTGTTAGGAGAGGGTTGTCAACTTGGTAAGTCAGTAACTTTCTTGTCCAATATGTGTGTTTGTCTGTGTGTGATTTCCGTAGGCAAGTGGGTAATACTTAGGTTCATGATGCTGTAAGTAAGATTGCTTTGAAAGGATTGCCATCAAGGGCCGTGATGCAGTCACGTCTGTCAGGAAAAACTGACTAGGTAAGCTATCTTGGATCACCAAGAAAAGTCCCAAGATGCATAGACAGTGCATATCAGATAAGGATTGCAATTGCGACTGGTGAATATTTTCTCTCAAGAAGAGTTGGGCAAGCCTGGGACTGCCTCCCCTCTAGGGCCTCCAGTGCACACACCATGCAGTATAGCCACTCTGCCCCACTCCTTTTTTTAAACCTTAGGGAAAATCAGATTTCCATTGAAGAAGTCATCAAATCACTCGTGTTAATTTGTTATTTCTAAAACTTGAAAGATTTATGGAAGTCAACTTCTTATATATCAAATTACTCTTCTTAGTTAAGTAAAATATTTTAAGTGATTATTGTATATTCTAATTTTATATTTGTTTTGGTTGTACTAAAAACAGTTATAATTCAGAAGAAATACACATGCTGTTATCCACATTTATCTCCAACTTATGCAAATAGTTTTTTCAGAAATTTCAGACAATCTTCCTGTTATGCACTGAAGTATGCTCTGCAAAAATTGGCCAAGATCTATTTCGTCTTTTTAATAGTGAGAGGTAAAATGAAAGACTGAAAGATCCAATTAAGTGGGTCTTAGTCCCTATTCCTGATGTAATTCTACTTCTTTGGGGATTAGTGGAGTAAGCTGCAATCTATTTGCAATTAGTTTATCTACTTTGCAGACTCTTTCTGGCAATTTTTAAATCCCCAGCTGACAAGGCTTTGCCCACATAGCATTTCATTTTGGTGCCCCGCTGCCCTCTGGATAAAGTCCACATTTTTAACCTAATTTATCAGTATCCTTTTTTCTCTATCCCACTTCAGGCTAGAGCCAAATGGGACTATTTCGGACCCCCATTTAAATGATTTCTCTGTTGCTTCCCAGCCTCGGTGCTACTGTTCTCTCGGATTGAGACACACACACACACACACACACACACAGTCTCTCTCTCTCTTTCCTCCTCCCCCCCCCCCCCTTCCCTCTACAATCTGGCATCCTGGGCTTCCTAACTCACATTCAACCCTCCAGTCTACACAAGGATTCTCCAGGGAAATCTTCACTCACTCTTTGGGGCTGATGCATTTCACAAAAACTTCCTAGTGCTCTGGATCTCCTCCAACCTGTTTATATGTTTTGAAGCCTGACTGCTCATCGATGACCCTTACTGGAATGCAAATTCCTTAAGAACAGGAACTCTTCCTTATTCTCCAGGCAAATAGTGGCCAATAAATATTTGCTGAATGAATGAATGCATAAATATAAAGACAATGTAGATTTGATATTATAGGAAATAAAATTATGCATGAAGAGAAATATTTTACCTGAAATAAATATATTTTAGGATAAGTAGAAATTGTGTTGCTTTGTGTTACATTATGCAAATTATTTTACCCTACATTAACAAATACAAATTACACTTTAGATATAGTTTAAAGAATAATATAGACTCCTCATGTGGTAAGTTTTAGTATATGGTAAATATTTTTTTTTTGACAGGCAGAGTAGACAGTGAGAGAGAGAGACGGAGAGAAAGGTCTTCCTTTGCTGTTGGTTCACCCTCCAATGGCCACCGTGGCCGGTGCTGATCCGAAGGCAGGAGCCAGGTGCTTCTCCTGGTCTCCCATGGGGTGCAGGGCCCAAGCACTTGGGCCATCCTCCACTGCACTCCCTGGCCACAGCAGAGAGCTGGCCTGGAAGAGTGGCGACCAGGACAGAATCTGGTGCCCCGACCGGGACTAGAACCCGGTGTTCTGGCGCTGCAAGGCAGAGGATTAGCCTAGTGAGCCACGGCGCCGGCCAGTATATGGTAAATATGAAGTGTGTTCCCCCCAAAAAATTAATATAATTACAGGTATTGTTAAGAACAACTATCATAATTACATAGCATTTTTGATTGCAAAATGTAAATCCAAGGACTCCTGTGAGTTTATTGAAAATATTATTCCCTCCTGGAACCTTTACACAGTACTAGGCACCAGAAAATCCAGTGTTCCAAAGGTGCTCAAGGTCACCATGGGAACCACAGGGAACAATGTTTGTGGCCCAGGTTTCTGGAATGGAAGAACATCTGTGCTAAAGGGGAATTTAAGAAATCATGGAGGATGGGGTTCTTAGCCCCAGTCATGCCATGGAGAAAGGCGTTATGGTCAGAGGCAGTCAGAAATGAAAGAGGATATTAACTTGTTCCCTGTGGAGTTGTCTTTGGTTGATAGAACTTCTCTGTGAGTGCATATTTTACTTATGTTGTTAGCTAGGCGTGAATTAAATAAAAATACCTAGATGCAAATAGATATCAACATTTGAGGCTGGTGAAAATTAGGTTTTAGAAATGAGTTAGTGTTTCATAATCTATGCTTTTAACATGAATAACAGTTACTTGTGTGCTTTAGCATCACAGTATGGTACTCTTATTTAATTCCACTGTTATTTTGTGAGTTAAGAATTATTATGATCCCTATATATCATCCAAGATAACTGAGTCCAAACAACGCATACAATTGTTGGGAAAGTGAGGCCTGAAGCCTGGGCTTCTGCTTGCAACTCCGGTATTTTTTATACTACCCCATGCTAAAGGAGGCGATTGATGTGTCCAGATGACCCACACAAGCTCATCTCCCAACAGCTTTATTGAATATTTTTTATTCATTTTCCAAATATATGTTGAGCTTCCAATTTGTGTCAGTTTGCTCATCTTAAAAATAGGATTAACAGTAAGAGTATGCCTTAAGATAACTGATGTGAGAACTGAGTTGTAAATTGCCATGCTTGGTTTTCAGTGAAATGTAACTGTTATGTGTAATTATTGTCCTGGTAGAAGTATGTAGAGTATAGAAGAGACATAAATACGCATTTGAGAGTGAAATTCAAAACTTGAGGTTACAGTGTGTAACTCACCCGTATTTCTCAGCATGGCAATGATGGTAGGGGTGGTCATGGTAGAGGTAGTGGTGAGAGTGGGTGAGGAGTTGTGTGGGGAAAATTATTTTATAATAATAATAAAACATGGGAAAATTGCACTTCTTAATTTTTTTTCTGTGAGAGTAGGAGTGACAAATAAGTGCAAGTGGATAAGTTCTATACAATTTAAAAATGCACTGAGTTGTTAGCCTACTTTAAAAAATATAGCAATCTGGCCAATAAATGGACTACTATTAAGTGCATTGACTTGGTCATGGATTTTTCCTTTACTTTCTGAAACTGCATCATTTGTTATTGGCTGCAGTAGTCAAGGATGACTATTGAATTGACTTGCTAAATTTAATGTTCACTAAATCACTGCTTCTTAAACTATGCTCTGTAGAATGCTTGTATCCTACTAATAAATCACAGGAGCAGAAAAAAATTCAAATTTTTATAGACACCATGTAAGAACAATAGCCAGGCAGATAAAGCAACACCTTCTTTTATTTCATTATAAGCTTAAATTATCTCAATCTTTTCTTTAAGTGGTTTGAAGAAAGCAGCTGAAGATATTATGTATATGTTATAATTCTTTTAAGATATGTTTTACTTATTTGAAAGGAAGATTGACACAGAAAGTAGGAGAGTCACAGAAAGAGAGAGATCTTCTCTCTGCTGGTTCACTCCCCAGCTGGCTGCAACAACCAGGGTTAGGACAGGCCAAAGTCAGAATCCAGGAACTCCCTCCTGGTCTCCCATGAGGTCAGCAGGGGCCCCAATACTTCCGCTTTCTTCTCAGGTATCAGCATGGAGCTGGATTGGAAGGGGAGCAGATGGGACTTGACTTCGGTGCTCGAACATGGAATACTGGTGTTGCAAGCCTTTGCTTAACCCACTGTGCCACAATGCTGGTGCCCTATTCTTTGATGTTTATTACCCCCCAGATTTAAGAATCTATAAGATGAACAATGTAATTAAGCTGTTAGAATAAAATTGTGAAAAGGTTGTCAGTATTAGGGAAAATAATGAAATAATACTGGTCTTACTTCTACCACTAAATAGCTATATGACTTTTTTTTTTTTTTTTTTGACAGGCAGAGTTAAGACAGTGAGAGGGAGAGAGACAGAGAGAAAGGTCTTCCTTCTGTGGGTTCACCCCCCAAATGGCAGCTACAGCCGGCGTGCTGTGCTGATCCGAAGCCAGGAGCCAGGAGTCAGGTGCTTCCTCCTGGTCTCCCATGCAGCTGCAGGGCTCCACTGCCTTCCTGGGCCACAGCAGAGAGCTGGACTGGAAGAGGAGCAACCAGGACAAAAACAGCACCCCAACCGGGACTAGAACCCGGGGTGCCGGCGCCACAGGTGGAAGATTAGTCTAGTGAGCCGCGGCGCCAGCTGCTATATGATTTTTTTGATTTATTTATTTGAAAGTCAGAGAATCTTCCACCGCTGGTTCACTCCCCAAAGCACCATAGCATCCAAGGGTGGGCCAGGCAGAAGCCAGGAGCCAAGAGCCAGGAATTCCAACCTGGTACCCATCACGGGTAGCAAGGGCCTAAGCACTTGGGCCATCTTTTGCTGCCTTCTCAGGGGCATTATCAGGAAGCTTGATCAGAAATGGAGCAGCTGGGTCTTGAACACGTACTCTGATATGGGATGCTGGTGACGCAAGCAGCAGTTTAATCTGGTGTGTTATAACACCAGCCCTTTCTCCTATTATTTTTTTCCTTCTGTTTTGCTACATAATTTTTTAAAAAGATTTATTTATTTATTTGAAAGTCAGAATTACACAGAGAGAGAAAGACAGGCAGAGAGAGAGAGAGAGAGAGAGAGAGAGAGAGGTCTTCCATCAGCTGGTTCACTCTCCAATTGACTGCAACAGCCGGACCTGAGCTGATCTGAAGCCAGGAGGTTCTTCCAGGTCTCCCACGCGGGTGCAGGGGCCCAGGCACTTGGCCATCTTCTACTGCTTTCCCAGGCCGTAGCCTAGAGCTGGATCGGAAGTGGAGCAGTCAGGACTTGAACCTGTGACCATATGCGATGCTGGCACTGCCGGCAGCAGCTTTACCTGCTACGCCACAGTGCCGGCCCCCATAATTTTTTTTTAAGCTTTATTCTAAAGGCAGAGTTACAAAGAGAGAGAAGGAGAGAGAGAGAGAGAGAGAGAGAGAGAGAGAGACTTCCAAATACTGGTTCACTTCCCAAATTGCACAACAACTGGGCTGGGCAGGCCCTAGCCAGGAGCTTCTTCTTACCTCCAACGTGGGTGCAGGGGTCCAAGCACTTGGGTCATCCTCTGCTGTTTTCCCAGGTGCATTAACAGGGATCTGGAGAGGAACTGGAGCAGCTGGGTCTCGAACACATGCCCACATTGGATGCTGGCATCGCTGCACTGCTATGCCACAACGCCGGCCCACTGCCATGTAATCTTTTGTAGATGAAGTGTTTAACAAAATCCCTGAGTCCTTGTCCATTATTCTTCACTCTCATCCTCAGGTTTGGCCTCTGGCAAATCCCTTGCACTCCATGGAGTCTGTTTGAAAAGTTTAACTATCTGATCTCAGTCCCACCTGGCTCTTACCGATTTGATGCTGGTTCAGAATTCTTAAATAGGCACTGGTAATTAGTGTGAAGCAAAATATGGCTGGATTAGGCCACAAACTAGGCATTTGTGGGTAGCTATTTTATAAACCACCTTAAATCTATATATTTTTGGTATTGTTCTACTGTAATACTTTTTGCACATATAATTTACTAAAAGCTGTTGTAATTTATTTTGGCATCAGACAATATATTTAAGCCATTGAAATCATAGAGAATTTTGAATTACTCAGCAGTAAAAGTTTCTACTGCTTCTTGTTTCATACTTAATTTGAAAATTAACTTCTAGAAAGAATTCAAACCAGCCAGCACCGTGGCTTACTAGGCTAATCCTCCACCTTGCGGCACTGGCACACGGGGTTCTAGTCCCGGTCGGGGTGCTGGATTCTGTCCTGGTTGCCCCTCTTCCAGGCCAGCTCTCTGCTGTGGCCCTGGAGTGCAGTGGAGGATGGCCCAAGTGCTTGGGCCCTGCACCCCATGGGAGACCAGGATAGGTACCTGGCTCCTGTCATTGGATCAGCGTGGTGCACCGGCTGCAGTGTGTCGGCCGCGGCAGCCATTGGAGGGTGAACCAACGGCAAGAGGAAGACCTCTCTCTCACTGTCCACTCTGCCTGTCAAAAAATAATAAAAAAAAATTCAAAGTATTTATTCTAGATTTTTTTTACTTGCTTAGATAACATTGTCATCACTAAACAAGAACTAATGAGAAATGGAGATAATTTTTAAAGAATGGAATCTGTAAATCTCTCAGCTGTCAGCCCTTCAACTATCCTGAGCTCATTTTTCTTTCCCTATTCTAACGAGAGAGGATGTTCCTCTTTCCTTGCAGCTCATGTAACTTAGTTCTTCCCTCCTTCTTCTCTCATACTCTCTTCCTCCCCCCTCTCTTTCACCTTCTTATTGCTTTTGCTTCCATTCTGAATCTTTTTCTGACTTCAAACCTGATCATTCCAGGTCACTACTGGCCTTTGTTCAGGTTGGAGATACACTTTAGGCGAAATTAGACAAAGTGGTGACGAGACTGGACTGAACTGAAAGTGAGGGAGTGTGAAGCCACATAATATATATATTGGAAAAAAATGGGGATTTGAATCTGGAGAATTCTAAGGGGAAGATGTGATGAAAGACGCTGTCTTGGTATTTGAAGAATTGTCATGTATAGGAAGAGTAACTAGGAGTTTCCAGTACAACCTTAAGGGGAGGAATTGGAACAGAGGGTGTTGAAGTCACTTGGTGTTGCCTCCAGCAGTGTTTTCTGTCTCTGCAGGTGCACATGCCTAGGCTGCAGGGCGTCCAAGGCAGTGTGCAAACACTGGTTGCAGATTTAAACTTCAATGTTGTTTTTAAACTCAAGATACTTTCTATGCTTACCTGCTCAGTTTGTAGTAAGAACTCCCTTTCCTGCAGTTGAGCTCTATCTTAAATCTCTTAGTGTTTTCTTTATGTGCAAAAAAGATAGATGTTTTGCACATAAAATGAAAGTGAATTTGTTTTATTTATAATAAGTGGAGTGGTTGGAAAGAAATGCCTTCCATTATCTTGCTCCATAGACTGAAAAGCATGCCCTTATTATGAAATTACAATCAGTAGGAACTTTGACCTCATGATAATTGAGACAATAATGTGTTTTATGATCTCATTAGAACCTTGGCATGTATGTGTGTCATGTGTACTCTATCTTGTTCACATTTTTCTTATTCCATTTAGATTTGATTTAGGGAGATTCTATCACACTGACACTTATTTTCCTGTAATGCAACATAAAAAAATTTTAGTACTTGTAGCTTCTATTCCCTTAAAAACAATAAATTTATATTATAAATATGCTAAGGAAAAATGAATCTTTTCATTTTAATTTATTTTATTTAGTAGGTTGCAATTAATTCTTCATGACAAAATTTGCAATCAGGGGAATTATATGAAAGAAAATGCTTTTGTAAATTAAGTTTAGAAAACAAGAGAATGTTTAATTAAATCTGGCTTCTCTGAAAGTGTAGATTTGCAGTTCCTGTTATTAGACTGTTTACTTTGTGAAATTAGAGTACATTGAATGAGAAGCCCAGCTTCTTATTCCTACCGTTGTTTTTCTATTACAGCATTCCAGTGAAAAATTATCAGGGAATTTAAATGAGTTCAGCTTCTACAAGGATGTCAAAACAGCCACTTTGGAAATAGGTTATTATCACTGGATTTATTTAGCCTCTTAAACAAAGGAGCTAAGTTTTTAGAGAGATTTCTACACTTTGCTTTTTCATATCCTTCACCTATAAAATCTCGGAATTTTTCACTAAAGCAATCTGATTTGTCCACGCGATTGTTGACATCAAGATCTGGCGAATAAACATCAGGCAAAATTCAACTTTTCTTTGAAATTCCACAGCCACAGCCTAGGTTAGGTGAGACACCCTTTTAGGAATTTCAGTTTTAGAACTTTGATTTTTTTCCCCTCCTCGTATGACAACTTAGGGGATGTTGAGAAGTGCTCCTGTGTTTGTATGGTTTGGGGCTTACAGTTACAGATCTGGATAGTGGGAGAGGTGGTGTTTTGAACTGTTTTGCAAGGGTATGTCTGGTTAGAATTTCTGGCGTGTTTCAAATAGCGCTCGCACACAGGACAGTAATGGTTACTTCATGATTTTCGTGCCAGTTGTTTTTTGGGGGCGTCCGTGAAGCAGACCCGCAAGGACTGAGAACAAGGAGTTAGGCTGTCCTCCCCGGCCCCAGAACGCGCTCGCTCCGCTCCACGCCGGCCGCCCGGCTCTTTCCTCGCGCGCCCCCTCTCTCCCGAGAGGTAAACAGCCCGCAGCACCGGGGAAGGCCGGCGCAAAGCCGGTTCTCTCGGAGAAGCCACGCAGGGCGCATGCTCTGCCGATGGCGGGTCTGTAGCGCCATTTTCGGATGCCCACTCATTAGGCAGGTCCTCGGGACAGCGGGCATTAAAGTTGTTCAGACAGTGGGAAGAGCTCGCAGAGGCAAGCCCAGGGCCTCTCGGAGAGGAGCCCTGCCTGCCGCGCGTCGCGGTAGCGCCATGAAGAAATCCTTTTGTGTAACTTCCCCGGGTGGACAAGTGGCCCCCCCTGCCTTCTCTGCCTCCGGCCGCGCTGGCCTTGGCTGTCCCGCCTCGCCCGCTCCGGGAGCCCAGCGATACACAAAGCAGGCATTTGTGATGATTTTGCGCTCACAGTGGCGTCCTCAAACTGGGACGTGGAGGCTGCATGGGGACGTTTGATACCCGCGAGAACAAAGCACAGGTTCCATCCGAGTCTGCTTCTGTGCAGAGGAAATCAGTTCGTGGACTTCTAAGCTAGGAAGTGGCGCTTCCTTTTCAATTTCTTTTCTTTTTTTAAAATATAACGATGGAGACCCCTTAGTGGTGGGGATGCAGGTTGGCTGGAAGGTCAGCTGGAGGTTAGGCAGGGCGCGGGGAAAATCAGGGATGTTTGAGTGTGGGTGCGCGCGCGTGCAAGAGTTTAGAAGAAGATGGGGGCGTGCGAGGAAATGAGAGGGACTGAAAAGAAAACCGTGGAGTGGGAGAAGACTTTCTTGAGTGCAGAAGAGGAAGGCGTGCGGGTGCCTGCTGGCCTCCGAGGCCGCTCCGCGGTGGCCACTCGCGCCCCCCACCGTTTCATTCATAAGTTTCTGGCCCTGAGGCCCCGCCCGGCTCCCCCGGGCCCGAGGGCCGCGTTTCCCGTACTGCAATTGGTGAGCGGCAACAAAGCCTTAGCAACTGGCTCCTAGTGACCCGCGGGGCGCCTGGTAACTGGGGCGCGGGCCGGCGCGGAGAAAGCAGCAGGGCTGTCCCTTTAAGGGATGGCCGCGGAGCCGTGAAAGTGGAGGGGGCCGAGGGGGGGGCGGGGAGGAAGGTCTGGGGGCGGACCTAGGGGGAGGAGGAGGAGGAGGAGGAGGAGGAAGAGTTGCTGCTGAAAGGAGGTGGCGGAGGAGGAGCCAGAGCAGCTGCTGCCAGCCCGCGGGCACCGGAGTCCTGCCCGCTGCCGCACGAGTAGCCACGGGCGCGATCGGGGCCAGCCGTGTCCTCCTCCATGATCACTTTGGGAGCTGGGGGAAGACTTGGCCGGGCCGTGAGAGCTGGTTTGCGTTTCCCAGGAGCGGCGGCCGCGGAGCAGCAGCAGCAACAGCAGTCCGCTTCGAATCGGAGCGGCCACAGCCCGGGGCGTGTGCGCCCCGCGCGGAGCGGGCTCGGGTTCCCCACGGAATGTCCCCGGGGCGCCCGGCGCGCTGACCCTGCAGCCGCCTCCACCCTCGGCGCCCGCTGCCTCCCTCGGCCGGGCTCGGTGTTCCGGACCGCGAGCTTCCTGGCTCCTGGGCAGTGGGGAAGCCCCCGGGGGCGGGTGACCTCAGCTGGCCACGACCCAGCCCTCCTCCGTGCGTAACTCGCTTAAGATGGCAGCGGAGTCAGGGGAGCTAATCGGGGCTTGCGAGTTCATGAAAGGTGAGGCGCAGCCGCCCCGCATCCTCCGACCCTCCCTCGTCCCCAACTCCTCACTTCTTGCCGCTGCGTCCCAGCCGCTGTCCCAGGCTTCTCCCGGGTCCCCGGTCCTGTGGCCGCTGCGCGCGCTCAGGTCCCCTCTCGCCACTCTCCAGTCCCCGAGGACCCCCTGCTTCCGGCTTCTCTTTCTTGCGTTCCCTCTTTCCCTCTGCAGATCCCTGGGATGGCCTCCCCCGCCGGTGATGGGACAGCGCTGGCTTCTGCCGGGGCCCGGCACCCTGCAGCTTCTGGGGATCCTGCACCAGTTGATCCTTTCGGTCGCCCCTACCCCATCGTTGCCGGTCTCGGTTTTCGGGACACCCCCACCCCCCACCTCCAACCACACCCCCTCGTCTCTCCTTCCTTCCTCTTGAAGTCTCCGGAGCTGCTGGGGAGAGAGGCTCGCTTCTCTCTTCCCCTTCGGCAGCTGTGAGGTCTGGAGATTTCAGAACCAAACTTGCGTCTCCAGGTCTGCTGGTTCCTCCAGCATTGGTGTCCTCTGGCGGGCGCGCGGCCACGGGCTGAGTCCCTGGGTCCGGCCCCCCTCCTGTCTCTCTCACTGTTGTGCTCTGGGGGCTCTGCTTTCTGAGAGAGAGCGGGTTTCTGCAAGAATTTCACGTGTTAATAGGGTTCTTTAAATTATGGGTAGCAGATGTTATTTTGAGCCTTCTGTTTATCATCAGCCTTCACCTCTGCTTCCCCACTTCTCATATGTTTTCTCCTGTCTCTTATACTTGTCTTTCAGATCGGTTATATTTTGCTACTTTAAGGAATAGACCAAAAAGCACAGTAAATACCCACTATTTCTCCATCGATGAGGAGCTGGTCTATGAAAAGTAAGTTTCTATTTTTTTTTTTTCTCTCTCATTTAGGTTGTTGGCTCTTTGGTGAGGACACACTATGCACCTTTATGGAAGTTTTATTCAATTTTCTCCCGTGGTGCAAGTAACAATACTAGATATTTCTTTCAAAGGCTCAGGTCTTTGGGAAGAGGTGCAGAGCAAATTCACATAATTTGAACCTGTCAACACCTCAGTCCTTCTAGACTTCTGTCTGTATCAGTTCTTCTTACCACCCCAACAAACAGCAACTATACATGACCAGTGCTTCCTAAAGTGAGACCAAGCAGATCCATCTCTGTCATTGCCAGACTGTAATTGGCCGGTGAATCAGTCACCAAGTATTTATGGGACAACCACAGGGTGCAGGACAGTGTGTGCACTACAGGTACGTAAGATTACAGTTCACAAGGCGTCTTTTGTACCTTAGCCTGTTTTTATTTGTGCAGCTCCTTTGCAGAAAGTGGGACACATGAGCTGCAGGGAGCTGTATCCGAGTTGTATCCATGAGGAAGACTTTGCCTGTGTGACAAAGTATTGATTGAGTTGTGTTATTCAGGTGCCCCAAACTTCAGGCTCTTCTTTTCTTTGCCTTTGAGGATGGAGTACAGGAGTGCTGATTTACTTTCTTTGTTTACTTTGCATGTGTGGGATTAGGATTGAGAGTGGAAAATAAGAAAAGGGAACTGTTTTCTGTGAAACAGCACTGATCCACAGGAAAAAGATGATAGGAAAGTTCATGGGAAATGGATGTAAAAGGGCTGATTTTGTTATCAAAAAATGAAATCTGTGCATGGTTTTTGCATAATACACATTTTCCATGAATTTTTTGAAGATACTTTGTGAATCTCCATTCATTAAAGCAGCAGATGATAAGGAATAAGAAGGCTGAATTGATTTGGGTATGTTCTTTTTATTAAAAGAGCTGGTATTTCAGAGGAGTCTACTGTCTTCTAATATAAATATTAGTTTACTGTCATTGCTGTCGTAACAAAAGGTACAGTTGCAGGAGCCATGTAGCTTCCTAGCACTTGTCTAGCTATAAAGGACATTTGGCTGTGCTGCCTAAGGATCTGGGGCTTACAGCAGGCCTTTGAAGAGTAAGTGTCATGGGCCTTTTCTCAGAGGAAGCGGCGTTTAATTGTCCCTGCATCACAGGGGTTCTTGAGATGGAGGTCTTGGGACGTTTCTCTTAGTGGTGCTGGGAGGAGGACTCTCCTTGAATAGCTGTCGTGAGAGCTGGAATGAAAGAGCCCTTTGCTGCTGCGGTGAGTGCCCGGAGTTGCTGAGGCAGAGATCTGAGTCCCTGGTGTCAGATTACAGCTCTGCTCCTAGGCAGAATGGAGCTCTGCTCAGCCTGCTCCCTGACCCTTGGTACCTGGGTGATGTCACTGCCAGCAGTGTTTATTGAGTGTCCACCCTTTGTTGAGAATGTGCATTGTTGTGGCTTTCCTTCTGTGAATGTAGGGTTTGGGGAACCTCTTGTGAGTCTGATGATGGGGACTGTGCCTCTGCATCATTATGTTCAATTCTGCAGGGACTAATGTGCTAGAGATTGTTAGTATGTCATCAAACAAGCTCCAGTCATTGAGGTCTGAGTGGCTCCTCATGAGACTGTTGCTGGTAGATCCAGCAGAAAATCACATTTTGCCAACTAAATAGAGCGCACAGTGGCTTTTTAATTCTAATATTGATATACTAGCCCGATTTTGTATGTGCTATTCATGGTGGTTTTTATAGGATGGGACTACAAATCATGTTTCTTTCACATTTATTCTATTGTGTTTCTGGGGTCTTGTCAGGAAAGACTTGCTGGAGAGGCCATTCAGTTTATCTGGTGAGTTTGAATGTCATTTGAAATGATGGTGAGGACTCCAACCTGGGCCGAGTGTGTCCTGCTCTAGTTTGTATCTGTCCTGCTGTGACACAGTGGTGCCTGCGGTCTCTGTCACCCACAGCTCCATCCTTTTTGTTACCCCAAATTACACAGTACGAGTGACACAGAGAATGACATGATGATGACGTTTAAGGAGCTCCAAGCCTAAGGTGAGGATAACAGGACTGCAAAAAAGGTGCAGGAAATTTAACTGCTTCAGTATAGCCCCTGTGCTTGGAGGAATTCACAGGAGGCTGGGGCACAGCTTGAGGCGTGTTCAGAAAAGTTTTGTGGAGAAGTTGAGAGCACATGAAGGATGGGCGGGGTCCAGTAGTAGAGATGTGGGATGATGGATTCTCTAAAAATGGCCAGCAAGGGTGAGGAGGGAGGCTCAGACATGTGTTCAGGCAACAGTGGGTTCTCCAGTTTGCTTGCTGTGCACAGGTCACACATGTGAGGTGTGGACTCTGAGGCCGAGAGCTTGGTTGGACACAGATTGAATGTCAGGGTGAGGAACCCACAGATTCCTTGGCATGCCACGGGACTCTGTTGAGGATATGGGAGCAGGTATGGTATTACCAGATTTGTGCTAATTGTAAATAATGACAAACATGAGCTGAGCATTTAAATGCATGCCAGGTGCTATGCTAGGTGCTCTGCAACTATTCATCATTTTGTTTCTTGCATCAGTTCTATGAAGTTAGCACCATTACTATCTTTACTGCACAATGATGATGAGGCACAGAGAGGGTAGGTCACTTGCCTAAAGTCACAGAAATAACAGGTAGCAGAATGGAAGGTGAAACCAAGTATCTAGTTCCAAAGGACACAGATCCTCTCAAAAAATTCAGATGATAGCACCACTTAAGATGGATGAAAGAGGTGGGGCCAGCCCTCTCTGAGATGTCCATGGAGAAACAAGTGCCTGTATTAGAGTGGTGGGAGTGATGATGGAAAGGGGGCATCTGAAGTCATGTGACTTGGCAGCAAACCAGGAGTGTGGGGTGTAGAGAACTGCAGAGAAAGAGGGCTCCCACAAGTCCTTAAGACAGCCTGGGTTGCTGTCAGCCTATGGGATCCTTGGCTGTCACAAGGAAGTGGTGTGGAAGAGCTGGTTTCCACGGGAAGATCCGATGCTCCATGTGGACCAGGTTGAATTAAAGATGTTTAAAGAATATTCATATCACGGATGGATATTACCTAAACGTTGAGTTGTCAAATTTGGGAGTTTCCCCAAAGGTGTGCTAAAGCTGTGTGGGTAACTTGATTTTTGAGAAGAGGTGATACGAAGGTCTGTTATTTTGCAGGCAGGACCAGGATGAGGGGAGAATTGGGAGAAAGGAGAGACAAGTAGCCCCAAAAAGTGGGAAAGCATGAAGGAGACAGGAGAAAGGGAATGTGGACAGAAGCAGTAGAATCCATCTCTTCAGCTCAACTTCTTAGAAGTGTCCAATGAGAGAGACTGCAAAGCTTCTAGGAGGATGTGTAGCAATCTGGGCTCTGTCAGGATGTCCTGGGAGCAGTGGGATCCTGACTGTCACACTTACATGTGTATGTCTCTAACATCAGGTGTGTATTATAGAGGGCTTCCATAAAGGCGTGTATTATAGAGGGCCTCTACAGCCTGGTCACTCAGGAATCTGATGAATGTTTCAATAAAATGCTACCTTTCTGTGCAAACAGTCACCTGGGAAACTTTCTGAATCAGGGCCTAGGCTCAGTATGAGGCTGAGGATCCTCTGGACAAAGCTGTATTTTGGGAAGATGTTTATTTCATCATCAGAGGATGGCAGCACTTTGTGATTGAAATAGCAACTTTCTGAGAAGCTGTGGAGGAAATCTCACCAAGTGTTCCCATGATGTCAGGCGATTGGAGTGACAGTTAAATTTTCTGCTTTATTTTTATTTTCTTAAAAAAGTATTTATTTGAAAAGTGAATGAGTGGGAGAAAAGAGAGAGAGGGAGTGAGAGAGAGAGTGATCTCTTCCATCTGTTGGTTTACTCCCCCAGTGCATGCAATAGCTGGGGCTGGGCTAGGCTAAAGCTAGGAGCACGGAACTCAATCCAGGTCTCCCACTCCCATGAGTGGCAAGGAATCCAACTACTTGACTCATCACTGGCTACCTCCCCAGGTGCACATTAACAGGAAGCTGGAATTGGGAGCAGATCCAGGACTCAAACCCAGGCACTCCAATCTGGGGTGTGGGTGTCTTAACTGCACCACCAAATGCTCCACCCCTCTGCTTGATTTTTAAATTGACCTTGTCTCAATACTAGAAAAGACCTGAGCAGTTGGAATAAAATGTGGATGATAAGAAATCATACTTTACCCTTAGGTTTCGATTCCACAGGATTAAAATCAGGGTATAGGCTTGCACACTTGTGGTACAAAAATAGCCCCCTAAAAGGCAGCCTTTCAAATAAGATTTATGTGTGTTTGATTACACTACAAATAACGCATAACTCTTCAGAAAGACTGATTCTTTTGGTGTTGGAATTGGGCCCTGTAATCCGAATAGAAGCTTACCTTTAATAACTTGGCTTACAAGTTAGTAAAATCAAATATGGTAATTATTGTAATCCTTGTGTCCCTCTTGTTAAGGTGGCCATGGGGGTAGGATTGGTTGTTAATTGTACAGAAAGCCAGTTTGTTGTGAAGGATCTATATGTGGTGTCTTTGTTTTCAGCCTTGTCCATTTTCATTTCTTCTCTCTTTGGATTTGCAAAGAGAAAGTATTGAAAATGCCAGCAAGCTCCTCGTGGAGCTACTCTGAGGGCCGAATTTTAAGCAGTTCCTAAAGTGATTCGAAGAATTCCACCCAATGTGTTAGCATGTTAACAATGAGCAACCTCTAATGAGGACTAATTAGCTAAGTGGAAGACTTAAATAATTTAAAACATTGAACTTTTGTTTGAATTTTATTAACGTGGCCTGATATTAATGCATCTAGGAATTCTTGGATAAATAATTTATAGAAGAATGATTTCTTTTGTCTGTGGATCAGCCAAAATGTAATTGTAGGATATTTTTGTGTGAAGTACAGAACTGCTTACCTAGAAATCTTTGCAGGAAGGAGTATTTAGATTAGATTTATGTGAGAAGAAATCCTCCTGGATTTTCAATTTCTATTTCAAGTTTAATATGTAGCAGCGAAGATAGCTTAGTGGGAAGTTGGATGCCACTTAAGCAGATACCCACCTGTGAGCCTTGGAGTCTAAGCTCTCATCATGAATTGCTGTGATACAGACAGAAAAGTCTGGTGGAATTCCTAGACAGATTTCACTGTAGAAATGAAAATAAAGCCCCAACGACATTAGCAGCTGCGGCTAACTTGTGTCATCTTGTGCCAGGCAGTGTTCTGAGAGTCTTTCTCGTTGTCTCTGAATCCGTAGAACAATCCTGGGAGTTAGGTGCTGCGTTAGGTTTTCATCACCACTTAAAAGTGAGAGGAAACGGCCCAGAGAGGGTGAGTTCATTGCTGGAGGTCACGGAGCTAGAAGAGGACAGAGTGGGGATTCAAGTCCCAGGCAACCTGCCCTGGAGTCACTCCATGCTCCTAGGCCTCCATCTGTTCCAATGTCCTGAGTCTGAGGCTAGTGGGGAGGGTGTGGGACAGCCCTGCTCCTCCCTGCCAGGCCTGTCCCCTCTAATGAGGGTGATGGTTTTCCCGAGAAATATGCCATACGCAGCGTATGCCTATACCATGTCTGGCTTGTATTTGGGAATGCCTGATGGTAATTAAAACTTCTGTTGGCAGTTCCTCTTTTGTGGATATAATTTTGCATTTTCTCCTTTCAATGCACTGCCAAAAAGAAAGAAGTTGAATTATTTTTGTATAGTTGTAGGACATGTGACAGTAAAAACAGCCCAATTTTTATAAGTCTGTGAAAAGTGCTGTTGTAGGCTGTCTGGTGAAATGTATTTCCTGTCTCACTGGTGTAACTTAATATATAATGAGTTCTACACAGAAGTCTCTGAAAAACTTCGAAAGTTATTGAGTTTTTAGTTTTTATTTATTTAATTTATTGCAAAGAGGGAGAGAGAGAGAAAGAGAAAGAGATCGATCTTCTGTCTGCTGGTTCCCTAACTGCTCTCAGTGATGGGCTAGGCAGGCCAAAACCATTCAATTGAATCTTTTTTTTTTTTTTTTTTTTTTTTTTGGACAGGCAGAGTGGAGAGTGAAAGAGAGAGACAGAGAGAAAGGTCTTCCTTTGCTGTTGGTTCACCCTCCAATGGCCGCCGTGGCCGGCGCGCTGTGGCTGGCGCACTGCGCTGATCTGATGGCAGGAGCCAGGTACTTATCCTGGCCTCCCATGAGGTGCAGGGCCCAAGCACTTGGGCCATCCTCCACTGCACTCCCGGGCCACAGCAGAGAGCTGGCCTGAAAGAGGGGCAACCAGGAAAGAATCCGGTGCCCTGACCCGGTGTGCCGGTGCCACAAGGTGGAGGATTAGCCTAGTGAGCCACAGCACCGGCTCAATTGAGTCTTTAGCATAGGTAGCAGGGGCCCAACTACCTGAGTTATCACCTCTGCCTCATAAGGGAAGGAATTAGCAGGAAGCTGGGATCAGGAGCAAAGTGGGGCCTCAAACCCAGGCACTAGATAAAGGATGCCAGTGTCCCAAGCAGTGTCTTAATTAAAAAATGCCACCCCTATTTAGCTTTTCTTTTTTTTAAAGATTTATTTATTTATTTGAAAGAGTTACACAGAGAGAGGAGAGGCAGAGAGAGAGAAAGAGGTCTTCCATCGGATGGCCACAATGTCCGGAGCTGTGCTGATCCAAAGCCAGGAGCTAGGAGCTTCTTCCAGGTCTCCCACGCAGGTGCAGGGACCCAAGCACCTTGGCCATCTTCCACTGCTTTCCCAGGCCATAGCAGAGAGCTGGATCGGAAGTGGAGCAGCCAAGTCTTGAACTGGCGTCCATATGAGATGCCGGCGCTTCAGGCCAGGGCTTTAACCCGCTGCGCCACAGTGCAGGCCCCCCTATTTAGCTTTTAAAAGATGATAGAGTTATACTTTCTTCTCCTTCTACCCTAGCCTTCAAAAGTAACCCAACATTGTTCACTGTTGTTTCTCTCTCTCTTTGTAAACATTTATCTATTTATTTATTTGAATGGCCCAGCAACAGATCCCCCTCTGTTTTGAGTGTAGGTATTTGTTTGCATGTATGTACTTATGTGTACAACTAATGTTATTATGCAGTATACATTATAGGAAGTAGTCTTGTATGTATATATTCATAGCCGGTTCTTAATGAGGTAACCCACTTGAGTCAAATTTGACTTTCTAGATATTAATTTATTTAAGTATTTGCTGTTTTGACCTCAAGGTATTCACAGTCTACAGTCTGTAATCCTCCCTGGTAAATTGTTGTTCAGTCTTTTGCATTTGTTTGAGATAAGCCTGGTGAGAATGAAGAATTTAGCTGAGGTGCTAGGAGAGTGTTCTTCACAGGGCCGGCCCTACCCTGGCACCCAGAGAGCGAGGGGGAGGTCTGAGAGGCTGCAGGAGAGTCCATTGAGGAGCTGTTTGCCGTCCAAGTTCTTTCTGTGCCAGGTCACCGCAGGGCGGCTTCATTATTTTGTTTGAAGTAGATTCCTAAGACATCAGATGTTCTCATTTGTAAGTTCATAATCACTTTTCCAAGCCAAAAGTAAATGATTTTTACTTAGTCACAGCTCAATACGCCTTTGTGCTTAAAAAAATGACTTGCTACATTTTTATGGGAAGTGAAAAGCATAACTTGAAACCTGTAAATGGTTGAAATCTGCTGTACACGAAACTAGCATAACTTAGGTGGGGTAGGTTATGACACAGAGCCCTGTGCTTTGGAAATCGACACATATGAAGACACTTCAACAAGTATGTGGAGAATGGAATTAGCAGGTAATGTGCATTTTGCAATAACTTTTTGAAGTACCTGTGTGTCTATAAAGAAGGATGAGGAAATAAATACCGTGCAGGGCAATATAAGATCAAAGTTGCACATGCATGTGTTGAGTGTCCCAGAAAGGAAGAGCTCATTACTGCCCGGGTGACCACTCCGAGAGTGATGTTGGAACCAGCTTTGCGAGGGTGTATAAGAGCCCAGAATACTTTTAGGATCTCTTTGAGGACCTGTTATTGCTCACCATTCATTGTTATACCTAGTGCAGTGCCTGGCACAGAGCTGGGGTCCTAGAAATTTAAGTTGAATGAATGAGTGAATGAATGAATGAATGAGTGAGGAAGGAAGAATAGAAAGGAAGGAAGCAATTTCAGGCAGAGTCACAGGAAAAACCACACGAGATGTTTGGGAAAAGGAAGACTGCGAGGTGGAGCTTAATACTGGATGGGGCATAGTCACAGATGAGAATGGACCCTTGGTTGGGTACTGGATTGTGGAAAGCCATGTGGACATCTGTCAGTTCTGCGTGATGATGCATGGCTCTGATTTAGGCTGGGCAATGACAGGAATGGATTTGGAGCAGGAAGGCCAGGTTTGGAAAGGCTAGAGTATGGATTGCCTGGCTGTGGGACTGATTGAATGAGAGTTGGGATGAGGGGTTGAAAGAGAATTCAGTTTCTGGCTTGGGTCCCCAGGAGAAAGTGATACCTGTAAGTGGGTGAAGTATGTAAATCAGAGGGCGGAGCTGCCATTTTGTTCTGTTTGTTTGGTTTTGGGGATGGGAGATAGGAAGTAGAAAGGGGGAGTTGTTATAATGGAGTCTTTGTCTTTTGTGGTCTTTAAGTAGAAAATAGACAATGCCTGTCCTCAATATTTAGATATTTACTTGTTTAAAGTCTGGGGAGGTAGGTGGAGCAACTGATCTCAGATTCCTTTCTGGCTTTGTGCTTTGAGTTGGGCTGTCTACATTTCATTGTGGGATTCATTGTTTCTTAAATTTTTTTTCTGAAGTTTTAGTTCAAATTTACTTCAAAAATATGTTGGTTTTGTTCATCAACTGAATCCTTCCAGAACCACCAGGAAATTACATGTTGAATAAGAGCCTTCTAAAATATTGTTCTGTTTATTGAAAGTATGTAATATTCCTAGTCCTTGACCACTTGGAAACATCTGGTAAATGAGATGATTATTTGTGGTTGACAAAGAATTCCTTTTTAAGAAATAGTCTCTGTGAAATATGGTTTTTGAAAATTGTTTCCTTTATTCCTTTGTTATTTTTTTTTTAGAAAAGATTTATTTATTTATTTGAAAGGCACAGTTACAGAGAGAGAGAGAGAGAGAGATTGAGATTCCGTTCACTGCTTCACGCCACAATAGCCAGGGCTGGGCCAGCCAGGCTGAGGCCAGGAGCCTGGTACTCCATCTGAGTCTCAGCATATTGATAGGTGAAGGGGCCCAAGCACTTGGGCCATCCTCCGCTGCCTTCCCAGACTAATTATCGTGGATTGGATCAGAAGTGGTGCAACTGGGACTTGAATTGGTGCTCATATGGGATGCCAGTGTCTCAAGCAGCAGCTTAACCTACTATGCCACAACCCTGGTCTCAATAGTTTGGTCTTAAACATGTATACATTCTGTTGATTTGTATTTCTTTTGTTATACAATTTAATTTGCTTTTGAGGACCAGAAAACATAGTTTATTTCATGTTTGACCTCCTTGATCAATACACAATAATCATGTATTTATTCAATTTTGTCTGGGCATGTGGCCTTTCTGTGATGCTAATTATACAGAGAATTGGGAAATTACATCTTGAAGTTTCAAAGCTGTTTGATCATTTAAATGTCATGGAGGAGCTGGCATTGTGGCATACATAGTGGGTAAAGTCTCTGCCTGCCATGCTGGCATCCCATGTGAGTGCCAGTTTATGTCCTGATCCACTTCCCATCCAGCTTTCTGCTAATGCACCCGGGAAAGCGGTGAAAGAAGGCCCAAGTGCTTGGGCCCTGCTTCCCATGTGGGAAACCTGGAAGAAGTTCTTGGCTCCTGGCTTCGGCCTGGCCCAGCCCCTGTCATTGTGGACATCTAGGGAGTGAAACAGCAGATAGAAACTCTCTCTCTGTCTCTCCCTCTCTCTCTGTAACTTTGACTTCCCAATAAATAAATAAATCTTAAAAAAATATATTTATGGAAACTTTTCTAAAATGAATCCATATTTCTGCTTTCTTAAAGAATGTTGCTGATCATGATTTACATTTTCCTGTAATATATAGATTGACTTGTTATGAATATGGGGGTTGAACACTTTCCCTGTAATTTGGTGGGTAGTTTTAGGGACTCTTGATGAACCAAGTGCCCTCTGCTAATGTGCCAAGTGGCTCCAGTTTGCTGAACATCTGTGTGTTTTCATAGTATAAATTTATTCTGTTTTTATTGCTAATACTCTGAGTTGAGTACTTTGTGGGTGCTGCTTTGTTGGGTTAGCATTGACATTGCTGTCAGGGAACTGGCCACTGATAGCGACTCCTCCCCATGAGCTGCTGATGAGTCTGACAGCTCTGGGCATAGAAAGCAGAGATCACATCTTATTAGCATTTGCTACCAGAGAAGCCTAAATCGACTCTGGGATTCTGTTTCTGCTTTTCTTTCTTTTTCTTTTTCTTTTTTTATGATTTATTTATTTGGAAGTCAGAGTTACAGTGAGAAATGGAGAGACGGAAAAAGACAGATTTTGCATCTACTGGTTTGCTCTCCAGATGGCCGTAATGGCCAAGGCTGGGCCAGACCCAAGCCAGGATCCAGGGGCTACCTATAAGTCTCTCACACGGGTGGAAGGGGCCCAAGCACTTGGACCATCCTCCACTGCTTTTCCCAGGTGCATTAGCAAGGAGCTGGATTGGAAGTGGAGTAGCCGGGATTCAGTGGCTTTACCTGTTGTGTGCAATGCTAGCCCTGGGAGTCTTACAATCATAGCTACAGGGCATGGGTGTGTGGCAGGCTTTAGAAGAAACAATGCAACTTTGTTTTTGGTTTACTGATGGTCCCCA
Source organism: Oryctolagus cuniculus (assembly GCF_051225735.1). Lineage (NCBI taxonomy): Eukaryota > Metazoa > Chordata > Mammalia > Lagomorpha > Leporidae > Oryctolagus > Oryctolagus cuniculus. Next base: position 70,658,447 of record NC_142873.1, on the reverse strand, counting down.
CTGAGATTTCAGATTGGTGATACTTGGGCATGGGTACCCTTGTGTAACTGACTTCTTGGTCTATATATGTTTCTTCCTTTTAAGGGCTTGTGGAATTCATACAGAGTTTACGGGAGTTCTGGTAGTTAAATGACTGGTTCCCAGCAGTAGAATTAGTCTGAAATGTTAACGTGTGTGTGTGTGTGTGTGTGTGTGTGTGTGTATTTTGTGTGAAATCAAGACACAGGCTGAAAGGTTGCTGCTCGGAGGCTGTGTCTGGTGGGCTTGTAGAACCGCGCCTTCTGCTCCTGCCCAGGACTGAAACGTTGGGATGTGCTTGCCCTGGAGCTGATGCCTGCAGCTCTGCAAAGCCCGAAAGGGAAGGCTTAGGCTGACTTTCATTTGGATAAATTCACAGAGTTGAAGGAGCTCCCAAGAAAAAAGGGGCTGGAATGATGACTAGTTGAGGTGAGTCCTTGCAGCTTTTGGGGGTTACCTCTGGAGCAGGCCACACACGGAGCATGCTAGTCACAAAGATGCAGCTGCAGGGGGAGTCAGAGGGGAGAGGCCTAACCTTGCTGTGTGCCCAGAGGGGTGGATGATCTCTCCAGATCCACCCCCTCCCTGGCCCTTCCTTCTTGGGTCATTTTGTCTGCCTCATTTTACTTTGTACTCAAAGCTTATAAAAAGTGATTATGTGTTGTCTCCCCTCCATATTTAACCCGGCATAGAGTTTAGAAGGATAAGAGGGAAGTATCTTTGCAAATGAATCAATCAGATCACACAATCTTCCATTTATTTACTCAGTCATCTTTGTACTGGGTGCTTCAGATACAATAGTGAGCAAATTTAAACCTAGCTCTGATCTCATGGAGGTTGTAGTCTGGTGGGCGGTAGTGAGGATGTTAATTAAGCATTTTAGACCCAAGATTACCTGCAGGTGCTCTAAAGGGAAGACCTGCGGTTCTTTGAAAGCATGTATAGCAGAGCCTATTTGTGTGTGTGTGTGTGTGTGTGTGTGTGTGTGTGTGTGTGTAGAACAGGGTTTGGAGAGGTGGAGATGGGGTGAGGTAAAGAGTTCCTTGAGGAAGTGTGACTGGGACTGAGAACTGAAGGATGAGTGGATGTTAATGAGGTCAGAGGAGGTAGTATGTGCCAAGGGCCTGAGGCAGGAACTAAAATAAATCCTGTGGCTCAAGATTATTAACTATAAAATGGCTAAAAAGTTTCAAAATGAGATCTTAAAGGGAGATAGGTAGGGGCCACACCACCCAGTGCCTTGCAGGCAATCTTCAAGGTGTTGGAGATTTTACAGTAACTATTTCCACCAGCACAGGTTTTAGAGTGGCTGTTTTTCTTTTGGGCTTCAGCTGCCTTGTGAAATGTTGTGAGCCTTAGTTTTTATTTTATTTTTTTTTTGAATATAAGTTTCCTTTTATTTTGAAATGGAAACAGCGGAATGCAGTGGTTTGTCACGGGGAAGAGAAGCGGAGGGTGTGCCCTGCGAAGGTCAGAGCCAGCTGCCCTACCCCCCAGACAAGCACAGAACAGACTCAAGGCTGGGAAGAGAGGTACAATCAGAATTGGGGTGGCGGTGGCTGGCAGATTTCCAGTCATGTACAGTTTTCAAAGTTATTGCGATTACAGAGTAAGGTAGCACTCGTTCTGAAAATCACAAGTCACAAGAGGGGGTGCTCAGCCCCCCCCCCCCCATTCATAAAAATACACCCGCCGGTGAGCCTTAGTTTTTACGTACAAGAGACCCCTCATCATCTGGTTTTCTGCCAAAGTCACATTATACTGTTGGCCTCGCCCTCTTCAGCGCCTGCTGTTGAGTAATGGGGTGAATTTACACTGGTTTAGAATGTTCCTGTGGGAGTGAGTTCTGTCTTTACAGGGCATTCTTGAAGAAGTCGCCTTTTGGTTTTGTTAGTCTGAGTCTTGAAGGGGGTTTTCTCTAATTGACCTGCTCCAAAGAAGGAATTCACAGAATTACAGACCCAGATGCTGGATGCTTCCTTCATACCATCTGGTCTGTTGCTTGGCTTTATGGAAAAAGGGCAGCACTTACCTATTTTACCAAAAACAGCAGCTGTACCCTTAGGCACCCTGCAAATTGCTCTGGGCTAAGAAGGTACTAAGTGGGAGAAAGGGTCCTTATACTCTCCTGTTAACTAGGCCAGAGAGCGCGTACTAAGGGCCCGAGGCAGGAACTAGACACGGGGACTTTCCTAAAACAGCATAAGGACAGAGTTGGTAATTGGATTTTCTCCTTCCTTTAGGATCAACAAATGTTCAGCTTTATGCAGATAAGTAAATGATATGGGGGTACTTCAGAATGGTCATGGAATTGAAAAATAAATTTATTTCAGTACAAAGGCAACTTTGAAATCCATGCATAGATTTTTCATGATCTACATTTTCCATGAACTTTTTGCAGGCCCCCTTGTGGTTTCCTAATACACAGAGGTGCTTTCTAGGCACTGCAAGTGTAGAGAAAGTGTGGCAAAGGTCAGGGAGAAGGCTGAGTCCTTCCCCTTTCCGCTCTGAGGGAAATGCCTTCTGTACCTTAATCCAACACAGTGAGAGGACAGAGTACACAGCGAGTACATAGTGAGAGGACAGGGTGAGCCGCCCTGGAGACACATTTGAATTATTGGATGGTTTTGTCTAATGTAGATAACTAGAGTTGTAGACTCCTCGACTCTAGAATGAAGTGGCTTCAAAAGTTCTTCCCACTAGTGTATCATGATATATACATAGGATATATTAGCACAGCTGGAAAAAGATTAGAAGCCACCTGATTGGGTGGCTTCCTTTGAGAGATGAGGATGTGGGGACTCAGCGAGGCCAAGACACCAGCCCAGGGACAGTGAGGGACCATGCTGGGACAGGAAGCCTCTGGCTCCCAGTGGTCTTTAGCTCTACATCAGGCTGCTGTGTGCAAGGAAAGCTTGTGAGATGTGCATCTGCTCTGCTCCGGGAAGCTGGCATCAGTGGACTTTGGGTAGTTCTGCCATGAGTGTTTCAGCCAAAACTCAAGACTTGCGCTGTGAGACCTTTTGGAATTATGATCATTTTAAATTTTAGCCACACATAGAAACTTATTCATTTGACTGGAGGAATGCTGGTAATATTCATTCTAGTGATAGGGAAAATATTAGGTGGTGTGTGTGACATAGAGGCAGTGCTGCTTAACTTCTGCAAACTATACATACACAACCATGACTTGTGTAATCTTACTGTGCTTTGTGGGATACTGATATCTCAGCACTAATCACACTGTAACAGTATCTCTACTTATCTTCTCAGTAGGGGGTGAGCTCCCTATGGATTGGGATCAGTAGCCTTTCAGTAAACATTTGGGTGAGTGAATCAATAGACCAAAAATGTCAGCTGTGCTGGTAAAACAATGGAAGAGTTGGCATGCCTTATAATCTTATAGAATTTATTTAAAGCAGTTGTATATATTTTAATTTTAATTTATAATTACTTTTTAACAGCTTCAATGTGATTTATAGATATAATTCTGAAGCATAATGATATTCCCTTTCTTCCTGCCTCCCTCCCCCTGTCTTCCTCCTACTTTTTTCTATCTCTCTTTTTTTTTAAATTTTTGAGATAACATATTTTAAAATTACATTACAGTAAAAAGGCTTAATACTTCACCAAGTAAGAAGTTTAACAAGTATAAAGCAGAAAGACTGTAGTTCAGTGAAAATACAGACAATGGCTATAAACCATAATTGAATGGAAAAAATGACCATTTTACCCATGCAAGGAAATTTTAAAGTAATCACAGATCATTGAAACTATAGTAGTATAGGATTCTTGTTTGGCGCTGCAGCTTACTTGGCTAATCATCCGCCTGTGGTGCCAGCACCCCGGTTCTAGTCCCAGTTGGGGCACCGGATTCTCTCCTGGTTGCTCCTCTTCCATTCCAGCTCTCTGCTGTGGCCCTGGAAGGCAGTGGAGGATGGCTCAAGTGCTTGGGCCCTGTACCCGCATAGGGGACCAGGAGGAAGATCCTGGCTCCTGGCTTTGGATCAGTGCAACGTGCTGGCCATAGCAGCCATTTGGGGGTTGAACCAATGGAAGGAAGACCTTTCTCTCTGTCTCTTTCTCTCACTAACTCGGCCTGTCCAAAAAAAAAAAAAAAACCAACACAAAAAACTATAGTAGTATAGGATTCTTAACCATTGGTTTGACAAAGTTATGCAGCGAAGTTTTAAAAAACAATATTTGCAGCAATATTGATATACACAGAAATTTCTTTCTTTTTTAAAAATTTAGCTCCCTCATATAAGGCAGAACATGAGATGTTTGTCTTTCTAGGTTTGGCTTATTTCACTCAACATGATATGCTCAGTTGTGTCCATTTTGCTGCAAATGGTGGAATTTCATTCGTTTTTTTATAGTGAATGATATTCCATTGTGTATATGTGTCAGATTTTCTTTATCCATTCATCTGATGATGGACACCTTGGTTGGTTCCAAATTTTGGCTATGGTGAATAGTGCTTCTAGAAACATGATGGTGCAGATAACTCTTTAATACATTGTGTTCAAGTCTTTTGGATAAATACCCAGTAGGGGGATTGCTGGATCATACGGCAAGTCTATTTCTAGTTTTAAAAGAAATCTCCACACTGTTTTCCACAGTGACTGCAGTAATTGACATTCCCACCTACAGTGTTTTTTTTTTTTTGTGTGTGTGTTTTTTTTTTTTTTTTTTTTTTTTTTTACAGGCAGAGTGGACAGTGAGAGAGAGAGAGACAGAGAGAAAGGTCTTCCTTTGCCATTGGTTCACCCTCCAATGGCCGCCGCGGTCGGCGGGCTGCGGCCGGCGCACCGCACTGATCCGATGGCAGGAGCCAGGAGCCAGGTGCTTTTCCTGGTCTCCCATGGGGTGCAGGGCCCAAGCACTTGGGCCATCCTCCACTGCACTCCCTGGCCACAGCAGAGAGCTGGCCTGGAAGAGGGGCAACCGGGACAGAATCCGGCGCCCCGACCGGGACTAGAACCCGGTGTGCCGGCGCCGCTAGGTGGAGGATTAGCCTAGTGAGCCGCGGCGCCGGCTTTGACATTCCCACCAACAGTGTTTAAGTGTTCCCCTTTGTCCTCATCCTCACCACCATTTGTTACCCTCTGTGTTTTGGATATTAGCCATTCTCACAGAGGTGAGATGATATCTCATTGTGATTTTAATTTGCATTTCCCTGATGGCAGTGATGTTGAGCATTTTATTGTATATTTGTTGGCCATTTGTATTTCCTCTTTTGAGAATTGTGTATTGGAGTCCTTTGCCCATTTCTCAACTAGATTGGCTGTTTTTTTTTGTTGAGATTTTCAAGTTGCTAATATATTTGGGATACTAATCCTTTGTCAGATAGGTGGTTGGCAAATATTTTTCCCATTCAGCTGGATGTGATGGCTTTCACTCTGTTGATCAGTTGCTTTGCTGTGTGAAAGCTTCTGAGTTTGATATAGTCCCATTTGTTTAGTTTTGCTTTCCTTGTCTCTACTTTGAGGGTGTTGTCCAAGAAGTCATCCCCTATGCCAATATCTTGGTGTGTTTCTCCTACATTTTCTTCCAGCAACTTTGTAGTCTCAGGTCTTAAGCTTAGGTTTTTGATCCATTTCAAATTGATTTTTATATATAGTAAGAGGTATGAGTCTAATTTCATTCTTCTACATATAGACATACATCTTTGCCAGCACCATTTATTGAAGAGATTATCCTTACTCCACTGTATGGTCTGAGCACTTTTGTCAAAACTCAGTTGGCTGTATGTATGTGGATTAATTTCTCGGCTCTTTTCTGTGCCATTTATCTATGTATTGGCTTTTATGCCAGTACCAAACCATTTTAATTACTATAGCATTTGCAGTATGCTTTGAAACAGGTATTGTGATGCCTGCAACTTGGTTTATGTTGCTCAGGTTTGCTCTTTGGCTATTCAGGTGTTTTGTGATTCCATATGAATTTTAGGATTTTTTTCTAACTCTGTAAAGAATATCATTATATATTTTTGTATTGTCTTTGATTAATATTCTAACATGTAATACCTTGTTCAGAAGAGGTAGTTATAAATTTTGTTGAATGACTGACTAATTCTTGGAGTATAGCTTATCTTTTTGCTAAGAAGTTGAAGATTTTCACAGAAAACTGTGAACATGTAGGATAAGGCATAACAGAGCTTCAAACAATGATTTCTCTGAGAATGGGCTCACTTCGATTTTATTAGCTTACTGGAAAAACCAAAGACCAAGTAATGGCACAATATAAACTTAATAAATCTTGTAAGGAGAGCTAGACACGCTGGGTATGACAGAAAGGCTTCTTGGCCCAGTATCTATGTGCCTTAGCATCCATGGAACCAGTGCTTGTGGGTGCCAGGTGACTCAGTTTGGGCTCCCATTTCTTTTTTCTCCCCTTAAGGAAATGAATCACTTTGCAGGACTCATATGCTCCAATTCTTTTAATTTCTTCCTGTCAAAATGGGAGGAAATTTGATTTTTAGCTATTTACACCCATTGAGTAGAAGATAGAATGATTTTCACTTAATAATTCATGAGTTTCTGTCTATTATTGACCCATATTCTGCCAACCTTGCTATAGGAGGAGATTTTACAAATTGGTAGACAGATTGATTTGTTCATTCATTTATTCATGTGTAGATGAAGCTGAGGGTCTTCTGAAATAATAAAATGATAAATCCATGATTTTTCCTGCCCGATGAGACCAGAATAACTCCGGCTCTCTTTCAAGACAAAGGAAGTGTTGCTGGGCTGTGGTTCTGCAGGCTTCTTCCTGGGAATTTTCAGAATGGAGAAGACACTGTCCAGTGTTTGTCACCTCAAGTTCAGGAGCCCACTCAGCCTCTGATTTCTTTACAGAATTTCTAAAGGACTTACCTCGGCCATTCCATCTCACTGTCCCCAAGCTCTTGAACTTCTTTTTCTCCTCTTCTACCCTGAGTCGAACTCCTTTCATTCTTCTGCCTTTGTTCCAAGTTGCTGAAATATGTTTTTTCTACTCTAGTATGTTCGACTTATTTCAAATGTTTTTTATTTTCATAAAATATCAAATACCTGTCTAGTGGTCTGTATTGTAAATGTGTCTATTTTCCCCACATCAGGGAAGAAGATTCATGGGAATAAGTATCTTAGTGGATGGTGTTTCTCTATTCAGGCCATTTTATTTATATTAAAGTTAGCAATGACCCAGTATCATGTGAACAATTATGGCCATTTTCTCCATGATTTTGACATTTTCAGAAATTTATGTGACTGGTTAGAAAACTATATATGCACATACAAACTATTATTATAAATACACAGATATTCTTGTAAACAGAAGCATTGTAAGGAAGTGGTATATCAAATGACCTTAAGATGGCTTCTTGGCTTTATCTTTGTCACACTTCTGCCTTTTGAAGACTAGTTCTAGGTTGCTCTTGGCTATGCAAAGTGTTTGAATTTCTTAGTGTGTAACTTGAAGCCTGTCCCTCTCTCTGTGGTATATGAAGGCAGATCTATAGAGCTTCATGATGTTGTGGGGTGGGAAGTCCTTTGGGTTGAGATGGCTTGGTTTTTATTTTTCCTTATCCTTAACTTTGGACTGTGGCCAAGAAAGAGGTGTAACCTCTTCACTGTGTTGTTTGTGGGTAGCAATCTGCTCTTACAGCGGCCTTCCACTTTGGAGATGATAAGGAAACTGGGGACTAGAGCCTCTTCTAATTTTCTGTTCTTCAGTTCAAGGTCCCAAACTGACTTTTTGGAAATATGACTCCTTTGAACAAACAGAGATAAAAAATTACTAGGCCTTAATCTTACTGTTGGGAAATATGTAGGTTCTTGAAGAATATTGTCTTTTTTTTATGGTAATCTTTTTTTTTTAAACTTTTATTTAATGAATATAGATTTCCAAAGTACAGCTTATGGATTACATTGGCTTCTACCCCCCCCCCCCATGACTTCCCTCCCACCCACAACCCTCCCCTTTCCCGCTCTCTCTCCCCTTCCATTCATATCAAGATTCATCTTCAATTTTCTATATATACAGAAGATCAGTTTAGTATACATTAAGTAAAGATTTCAACAGTTTGCACCCACATAGAAACAAAGTGAAAAATACTGTTTGAGTAATTGTTATAGCATTAAATCTCAATGTACAGCACACTAAGGACAGAGATCCTACATGAGGAGTAAGTGCACAGTGACTCCTGTTGTTGACTTAACAAATTGACACTCCTGTTTATGGCATCAGTAATCTCCCTAGGCTCTTGTCATGAGTTGCCAAGGCTATGGAAGCCTTTTGAGTTCACCGACTCTTATCTTATTTAGACAAGGTCATAGTCAAAGTGGAAGTTCTCTCCTCCCTTCAGAGAAAGGTACCTCCTTCTTTGAAGACCTGTGAAGAATATTGTCTTTAAACATTTTATCTATGCCTCATTCATGATACTTGGCAATTTCTCTGGTTTTTAAATTTTTTTTTTCATTTAAAATGTATTTATTTAAAAATCTATTTGGCAGGCAGAGAGAGAGAGAGAGAGAGAGAGAGCTAGCTATTGATCTATCTAATTTATCTCTCTCTCTCTCTCTCTCTCTCGATTTCTATCTGCTGGTTTACTCCCCAGATGTCTGCAATAGCTGAGGGTGGTGAGGCTGAAGCTGGGAACTCAGAACTCAGTCTGGATCTCACACATGGGTGACAGGAACACAATCACCTTCTGCTTTCCAGGGTGTGCAGAAGCAGGAAGCTAGATAAGAAATAAAGCCAGGTCTTGAACCCAGGCACTTTGATATGAGACGCAGGCATATCAAATGGTGTATTAGCTGCTGTGCCAAACACTTGCCCCCAAGTGCTGGAAAAAGCTGGAGCTGCCCTGGGCTTAAGCCAGGACCCTGGAGCTCAATCTGGGTCTCCCACGTGAGTGGCAGGGGACCAAGCACTTCAGGCATCACCTGCTGCCTCCTATGGTGCTCATAAACAGGAAGCTGGAAGTGGAAGTGGAGCTGGGATCTGAACCCAGCTATTCTGATATGGGGATACAGACAATCCAGCAGCATCTTAGCTGCTGTGCCAAACACCTGCCTCTCTAGTGTTTTATAGTTATTTTTGTTTCTATTTGATATTTACATCTTTATCAATATTATCCACCAGGGTAGAGCATTTTTTAGTTCTGTAGCCACATGTGGCTTTGCACATATACATTTCAAGTGATAGGGAAACTGAATTTTAAACTTATTTAACTAATTAATTTAATTCAAGTCATCATTACTATTGGCTACCATGCTGGAGACTGCAGATCAATTTAAGGACAAGGTCTATACGGTCTGTTTTTGATTTCTTGTGTTACTGGAATATGCCAGTTTACTTTCCTGATGTTTAATGAAGTAGGTCCATTTGTTCACCATATTGCTTCCAAAAGTACATGTGACTAACCCGATCTTATTGTTAGAAATTGCATAGCTTTGAGTTTGAGATTGAAGTTGGCTTATAGTAGTTTTAATGAAACTGGAATTGAATGACATGAATTCTTTGTTTCTTTCTGAAATTTATTCAAAGTAGGTTTAAAAGCTGAAAGAACCATAATTAAAAGTTGCAAACTTAAAATTCTGTGTTAATATTCATGTTCAAGTAGGGAAAAAAGGAGGCAAGTTAGTCAAAAGTATTGCTTCTGATGATATAAGGGCAAGGAAATATCTGTTATAGAGATAGGATTGCTTTAATCAATGTTGTTAAGGGCATTTTTTTAAAGATTTACTTATTTGAAAGTCAGAGTTACATAGAGAGAGAGAGAATGAGAGAAAGAGAGAGAGAGAAAGGTGTTCCATCCTTCTATTCACTGGTTCACTCTTCAATTGGCCTCAACGACTGGAACTGCGCCAATCCAAAGCCGGGAGCCAGGGGCTTATTCTGGGTCTCCCACATGGGTGCAGTGGCCCAAGGACTTGAGCCTTCCTCTACTGCTTTCCCAGGCCATAGCAGAGAGCTGGATCGGAAGTGGAGCAACTGGGACTTCAACCAGTGCCCATATGGGATGCTGGCACTGCAAGGCGATGGCTTTACCTGCTTGGCCACAGCGCCAGCCCCAAGGGCATATTTTTGTAGTCTTTATTTTGGTTCTTTTGAATGGGTTCTTGTTGAATAGTTTTAGATTGGTCAGTCACTAAGTCATTGGTATAGTGCATTTTGATTCACGAGTATTTTGTTTGTATTTACAGCATAGCACTATACTGAGAACTTCATAAATAAATCATGAACTTTTATATCAAATCTCAAAGGTTTCTTTTTTTTTTTTTGCAACTCTGTTTTTCTCATGAAACTTGTATACAGGAACAGCTCATTTTAATGCTACCTATATTATAAATTCTACAATATTATTGATTTGTCTTTCATGGATAGGATATACAAGTTCAGTATTCTTTAATTGTTTGAGGCATATGGCTATTAGCACAGTTGATGTAGTGTAGTGACACATTCATTATAACAATTGGGAGGTAGAAAAAATTAAATGATTCCTTAAAATGAGGGTCATTTGTGGACAGATTTTTTTGGGAAATGGTTGGTTTTTAGTGAATTTGTGGTCTTGGTTAAATTGAATTTAAAGCATTAATGAGCCCACTATTAAGACTCATTCCTTGGAGTTTCTTCTAATTAGATAAGGCATACCTCAGTCCCTGACAGAGAGACTTGCATTGTACCTGAATAGGTAGTATATATATATGGTAGTATGTGTCCCTGGCCACAAGAGTGACACAAATGGTGAGTGTTGAGAACTTTGAGAAAAAAGGTGGTTAATGTTCCCAAAGAGTAACTGGACAGACTTCATGAGAAGGTAGGATTTAAACCAGGGTTTGACGAAGCTTCAGTGTAGCATGAAGAGAAAAGGAGGGCACTCTAGGCAAGAAGATCATGTGAGCAAGGACTTGGATTAAGAATATGTGTGGAGTATTTGGGAGTAAGAAATGGACAAGTTTGTTGGGATAAAGACTCCAAATGGACCCTGATGTGAGAGAAAATCAGTCTGGGATGTAGGGGCATGTTGTGTAAGGTTGTGGTTCCCGGGCCAAGAAATTATTCTGAAGGCAGGAGGGAAAGACTGAACATTTTTGAGTGGTTGGAGGATATGTGAGACGTGAAACCTTATGAAGATCGTTCTTAGTAGTAGAACACAGAATGGTTGGGAAGGGGAGAGAGAATTTAAACAGTGCAGATGTGAGACAAACAGGATTCGGATTTCTATTGTCACGGTGGGCACAGAAAGGAAAAGGATGAATTATATGACATATAAGAATTAATCTAAGATTTATTTGCTACTGTATCATGATTGTGAAGGTGATCATGCTGGAGGAACTGGGAGACACAAAATGTTTTTCAGCTTGAAGGCTGCTTTGAAGGAAAGGTGGATTGAGTTTTAGATATTCTGAGTTTCAAGTGATAGAAGGATCTGTAGATGTTGGGTCCAGCAGATAGTTGAAGATGGAAAAGGCTGATGCTGTGTCTCAAGTGGAGACAATGCTTTTCTGTAGTGTTATCAATCAGTTACATTCATGGCAGTTGTATAGATTTCAGACTATATCCTGGAGATGTAAGGGATTAGGGAGTGGGAGAGGAGCCAGTGTATTTTAGGATTCAGAAATTCAAGGAGAATGAAAACTGAGAGAAGACCACTGGGTTTAAGATACCTGAGAATTGAGAGCAACATTTGAGTGGAACAATTGGAATTGGAAACTAGATTACACAGCATTATGACTTACATAACTGATAAAGAAATAAAAGCAGGACATATGGGCCACGTACATCTCAGTTCTTTCCTTGCCTGCTTTTTAGTACTTTGACTTAAATATCCTGGTAGTGAGATAAAAGGAGTTGGAACTCAATACTGTCCAACAGTCTCCTTTTATGAAACTGGTTAGGATAACTGGAGGGCATTAGTAAAGCCAGTAGTTATTTGGACTACTATGAATTAGATCTGTTACACAGTGACCTTTGTCCTGAATACAATTTGAATTTGATGATAAATTTAATGAAATTAAAAAGGAACATTGATGTTACTACTACATTTAAAAATTTATTTTTTTTATTTTTAAGGAATTTATTAATACATTAGATTTTCAGGGTCAAAGCAAATGCATGATAATTACTATAGTACAATTCTCATGTTAATATTATATTAATACACAGAGAACAGATTCAAAGTATTACATTTTTTTGTTTGTGTTTTATATCTCAGTTTCTATGCAGATTTTGGACCTCTGAACTTGGCAATGGTATACAGATACTGCTGTAAACTAAACAAGAAACTAAAAGTGAGTATTGCCATGATGTTTATATTTTGATATTAAAATATTTGAACCATGAAATGTGTTCATTGGGGTTGCTGCACACACACCATTGTCAGGTAGTCTTCTTTATCTTTGGAAATTAATGTGAGTTAGTTCACTGGAAGTTGAAATTGATCCTCCTGAATATTCCACAAAGGAGATGTTAACCTCTTTCATTTTTCAGGATGAATTGCAATATGAGCTGAATGAAGTCATTGGAATCTAAGAAAGAAAGAACAGCACAAATCCCTTTAGGTTATTGTTTATGAGTCTCTATCAAATTCCCTCCTAGGATAATTTTTCTGAAACCTTCCAATCTGTTTGTGGACACTGTTACAGGTGATGAAAGGACTCATCATGACTGAAACTCTGGAATATAACAATGGTCTGTCTGGGAGTGAAATGTTTGTGTGTTTTTTATTTTATTTTTGTCATCTCTGTAGAGTTAATCGCCAAAAGAGACTGATGAACGGGAGTGATAGAGCACTGACTTTACCTGATGCCACAAAATTCAAGTCAGATACTTAGTATTCACCTACATTTTTGATTGTACTTGAAGGAATTGGTTTCCCTTTCTGTACTTATATGTGGATCTTGACATGTGACTTTTTTTCTCTTAAACTTTAAGCATATGAGGAAAAGTGACATCTATATTCCTCATTTTGGTGAACTTATTTCATCCCTTAGAAAGCAATATTTACCTATCCTTTTCTTCTAAGATCTGAGGCATTTCATTTTGGTAGGCAAAATACAACACAGCATGCTCTTTTTTTTTTTTTTTTTTTTTTTGACAAGGTAGGGTTAGACAGTGAGAGAGAGAGAGACAGAGAGAAAGGTCTTCCTTCCGTTGGTTCACCCCCCAAATGGCTGCTACGGCCAGCGTGCTGTGCTGATCCGAAGCCAGGAGCCAGGTGCTTCCTCCTGGTCTCCTATGCAGGTGAAGGGCCATCCTCCACTGCACTCCCGGGCCACAGCAGAGAGCTGGACTGGAAGAGGAGCAACTAGGACAGAATCCGGCGCCCCAACTGGGACTAGAACCCCGGGGTGTTGGTGCTGCAGGTGGAGGATTAGCCTACTGAGCTGCAGCGCCGGCCAACACAGCATGCTCTTTAGGACAACCACTAAGTTATAATGGTCAGATATTTTATTTTATTCTTTCTATAGGGTAAAATGTTATTGGTTCTACATAATACATAATTTATACATGTTAACTGCTCAGTGATTTTCTTATTCCCACTCTTATTTTTTATTGAGATCTATTACGAAACTTTCTTTTAACATCATGAACATTTAATGAAGTCCAGACAATCCATTCGGTTCATCTCAACCATCAGGTAATCTGTTGGATCTCTGGAATGACATTTTTAGCTTTGGTACAATTAATGGACACCCTGTTACTTGTTGAAGGATTGACTTTTCAAAACCTACATGTTAATCCAGCATGCATTATCTCAGTAAAGCGTGCTGACTAGAATCTCTGTTAGGGCAATTGCCTCAGCCTTATGGAAACTCATTTCTTGGATGATAAAATAGGTACTACAGGATGAACATCCCTTCTCTGAAATGCTAGGGGCTGAAAATGTTTCCAATTTCAAATTGGGAATATTTGTCTATATTTAGAGAGAGATCTTGGAAATGGGGCTTGAGTCTTGACATTAGTTCATTTATTTTCATATATACCTTATACACAGAGCCTGGAGGTAATTTTGTATAGTATTTTTAGTGTGCCTGTGTTTTGACTGTGAAGTGTCACATGAAGTCAAGTGTGGAATTTTCCATTTGTGGCATCATGTCCAGTGATCACAAAAGTTTGAATTTCGAAGCATTTTTGATTTTGGTTTAGGGATGCTCAACCTGTATAGAATTCTCACAGGGTGATACTTAGGATTATTTTAGAAATGTATATAAATGAGCTTTGTAAAAGTTAAGATGCTAACAAAATAAAGTTACTGTTGTCACATTTGTGAGTTCTGTTAGGAAATACAATAAAGACTTCCACGAAATTTATGAATACCCTCTTTGCAGCCTTAAAGCTCTCATTTCTAAATGGAAAAGCTATCTACTATAATTTTTGGAATCTACATGACCTTTTAGTCAAAGCTGAGAAGGAGGCATGGGAGAGAGATGTGACTTGCTTAAGGCTGCCAGGTGAAGTCAGAACTGGCTTTTATGGCCCTTGACTGCATCATTCCTGATCTCCTCCCATCTTTGGTGGTCATCCCAGCCTCTGGTTTCAGGCCCACTCTCTCCTTGGTCATGACTGCTTCACCTTGTGTTGTCCCACAGTGGCTTCCAGGCTCCTCTGCCTCTTCCATTGCAGTGACCGTTACTGTCACTCTGGCTGTGCGGGTCCCATGATGCAGACTCCAGACTCTTACTAGGAGCATTGCCCTTCCTGTGACACGTCATGCTGCACATCCTGTAGGGGATCTCTAGACTAGCCGTCTGTTTGCTCAGTCCATGGGTGACCTGCTGATGTCTCTTGCCTGCAGCCCATGATGGTTACTCATTCTGGTAAGGCCCTGGCACCTTGCCTCCATGCCTTTTTCCTTGCTTGCTTGCAGCACCACCCTTGCTGTATTCCCAGTATTTGACTAGGGAGCACTTTACCTCTGCTCTGCCCAGCCTTGCACTTTACCCTGCTCTACACGGACTACTATTCCTTGCATTTGCTTGTCCCACCCAATATGAATAGAATGCACTTTCTCTCTGGCTTGATAATTCCTTATTCCCTAAGACTGTGCTCTGACTCCACAAAGAAACATCTCCTTGTCCTTTTGGGCTGGCTTGAAGGTGCCTCTCTTGTTTCTCCATAATTCTCTCTGCCCATCTCTATTGTTGATGAATGATACTTACCTGCTTGCACTTGTCTTTAGTGCTGGACTATGGGAGCTTCTGCAGGATGGGGAGACTTGCCAGATTATCTTGGTGGGTTCTCAGTGGCCAGCACAGAATCACCAAATGAACAGAAACTTCTGTTGACCAAGTCACGATCCCCTTGACTTGCAGTCGCCTTTTATCCCCTCCCTTCTACAGGTGTCAGAAGAATGACTCGACCTCAGTATGGTCCCATCTTGGCTATGCGCTGATTTCTTAACCCTCTACTGTCTCGCTTTTGCACTCCCTGCTCCACTGAAACTGCACTAGTGACATCCTAAACACAGAATCTGATGGCCTTTGCTTAGTCCTCGAGTTCCTTAGCTTCTCTGAATAATTTGGCATTATTGCAACCACTAAATTCACCTTAGAATTTTTCTCCTGTGTGATTGCCTAATTCTTTTAGACACGTTTTATTTTCTAGTTTGGAAGTTGTTATTACTTCCAATAAGGCTTTTATTATTTTCTTCCTTTATTCCAGGGCTTATGAAGATAGGTGGTATTTTGCTGTGTATCCTACTCCAAATCCAAATTTCCTATTTTTTATATATCAAAGGCATTTTTTCTTTCTTTTGTTTTAACTTTTATTTAGTAAATATAAATTTCCAAAGTATAGCTTATGGATTACAATGACTCCTCCCCCCATAACTTCCCTCCTACCTGTAACCCTCCCAACTCCTGCTCCCTCTCCCATTCTATTCACATCAAGATTCTTTTTCAATTCTCTTTATATACAGAAGATCAATTTAGTATACATTAAGTAAAGATTTCAACAGTTTGCAACCACACAGAACATAAAGTGTAAAATGCTGTTTGAGTACTAGTTATAGCATTAATTCACATTGAACAACACATTAAGGACAGAGATCCTACATGAGGAGTAAGTGCACAGTGACTCCTGTTGTTGACTTAACAAATTGACACACTTGTTTATGGTTTCAGTAATCTCCTTAGGCTCTTGTCATGAGTTACCAAGGCTATGGAAGCCTTTTGAGTTCACCGACTCTTATCTTATTTAGACGAGGTCATAGTCAAAGTGGAAGTTCTCTCCTCCCTCCAGAGAAAGGTACCTCCTTCTTTGATGGCCCGTTCTTTCCACTGGGATCTCACTTGCAGAGATCTTTGATTTAGGTTTTTTTTTTTCTCCCCCCCAGAGTGTCTTGGCTTTCCATGCCTAAAATACTCTCATGGGCTCTTCAGCCAGATCTGAATGCCTTAAGGGTTGATTCTGAGGCCAGAGTACTGTTTAGGACATCTGCCATTCAAAAGCATTTTTTCAAGTAGCTGCTTTGAGGTGGTGACTTACTGCTATTTTTTGTGTCTATATGCATTCTGTTACCAATAGCTTTAGTTTTAATTATATTATTAGAATGGAAAATTACCCATCAGACATTTGCTTAGATGAAAAATCCAAAAATGAAACCCACCATCACCAATAAATCCGTGATACTTGTTTTCAGGTAGTACTAGGTTGCTATTTGCTATTTCTGGCCGATAGTTACTGTGATGGGGAACCAGTCAAGAAAGAGACTTATTGAAGTGAGAACAATTTGTAAAACTGTATATTTTAAAATGTAAAATGTAATCAGTGATTGATAATCTAAAGAAGAAATTATTAATCTGATATTTCACGTGATCCTAAGCCCTTGAAAAAAATGTGTACAATTTTGTGTGTGGTTACATTTTCCTTCGTGAAGGATCCATAGCTTTTCATCAGATTCTCAAAAGCATCCTTGACAAAGCTGACGCTTAGAAATTGGGCTACTATAAGGGCTTCCAAGAGAGAAGGTTGTACTCATAAGACACAAAGTAGTGGTAGTTTCAGAAGCAGAATATTTCCTTTCCAATCCTAATTAGCTTTAAAATCTTTCAATTACTAATTTAATGACCTGAAAGTTTTATAAAGGTAATACGATTGAACTGACTTTCCCTAAAATGGTCAATCGTTTTGATTATTGATTTCACTTTTCCTTGGAGAAATGCAAAACCCCGGTTTTTTTGGGGGGATATCCCTGAATAATGGGACACTTTTGAAGACAGTGATTTTTTTTAAGTACTTGCTGTTGTGAATCAGTGGGACAATGACTATTCTTGAGGACTGCTTTAAAAGGAATATACACAGAAATGGAATCTTAAATTTACAAAACGGCCCAAATAGCCTTTTCAGGATAAAAGAGGCAGAGGGGTAAGCATCATGAAGTGAAGGCTTGTACTGAAGCCCTGGAAGCACCTGGCAGATGGTAGGGCTCCTGGAATGTCTTGCTGCTGGACGAATCAGTGCAGTAATCCTATCCTGGACACCAGGCGCCTGCCACTGTGGCAGGTGGTTGTGCACAAGAACTCTTTTGATAAAATGATTAGACCACCTTCTTATCACAACTACAAACCATGTTGAGATTTCCTCATGCACTTCTGTGTCAGGCTCATGGCTTTGAGGGAAGAAAAGCAAGCTGTGTTTTAGGGATAGTTCAGGTCGTTTTACGGGGTACTGAGAGCTGTAACACAGAGTTAACTCACGTGGGAGTGAACACTGACAGGCTTTGGCGAGACATGGACCCGTTTGTTCTTTCAGGAGTCCTCAGGCCACGAGAAGAGCCACTTTTGTGGAGAATCCCCACTTATCATCAGCATGATCAAACAATCTTTATGAGCAACATTTCTCAGAAATTTTGACTTCTGCTTTAATCAAACACATCATTTCATTCATGAAATAACAATGGCTTTGAAACAAAATGGATCATTTGGAGACGCTTTTTCTTGATAAGGAAACAATTCCACCTCTTTTTTTAAAAAAAGATTTATTTATTTATTTGAAAGTCAGAGTTACACAGAGATTGAAGGAGAGGCAGAGAGAGAGGTCTTCCATCCGCTCATTCACTCCCCAACTGGCTGCAACAGCTGGAGCTGAGCCAATCCAGGAGCCAGGAGCTTCTTCCAGGTCTCCCATGTGGGTGCAGGGGCCCAAGGACCTGGGCCATCTTCCACTGCATTCCCAGGCCACAGCAGAGAGCTGGATCGGAATGGAGCAGCCAGGATTCGAACCTGTGTCTATGTGGGATGCTGGCACTGCAGGCAGCAGCTTTACCTGCTATGCCACAGCGCTGGAAATTCTACCTCTTTTGTCAACTCTCACTAAAAACATTAACCATATTTTGTTTTGTGCAGCCAAAGAAAATTTTCAAGAATATCCCTTTCCTGAGAAAGTTGGAGGTAAACATGTAGAGGTCATGGCTGTTCACGGAAAGACCTGTTCATTGTGTCGCTTTTGCAATGAGATGACCACTGATTGCTATGGAGATTGCTGATTGCTGCAGCTGGTTCTGGCAGGCCTAGTCACCTGTAAGAGAATGATCCCTCGGTCACCATGGTCCCTGTGCTGTGATCTGCTTCATCTGCCCACCGTCACTGGCAGAGTTTGCTCATTTAGGGGAGTGCATGGGCTCTATTCCTTATTAAAGAGCTTATTATCCAGGGTGCCTTGAGCTCAATCAGATAGATTCATCCAGCTGAGTTAAACAGTGTTCTAACCAAAAGACTTGATGTTTTTATTTGAAGCACGACAACAACTTTATTGAAAGACTGCTTACAATTTTTGTGCCTGACCACTAAACTTCTGTTTTTTTCTTTTTTCTTTTTTTTTGGCTGTGAGCTTAATTGTATCATCTTTTGTTGTGGAATGATTTTTTTGTGTTCTGACTTAAGCTGAACAAGTGCATGATTTGTATGTGTTACCATAATCCAAGGATAGCCTGGGTTATAATTATTTATGTAGCATGTCATCATTTTGTTCTCTCTCTGAGTTGCCAGGGCTTGTTTTTCAGGACTGATCCCACTAGAATGCAACTTTTCACATAGCTTTTCCAAGACAGAAAATGTCTGTCCGGGGTCAATACCCTCATCTTAGTTTGTATTGCTCTATTTTAGCAGTACATTGTACTTTGGTTTACAAGTGCCATTAAACATCCTATGATATGTAACACACTTACCAAGAATTACATAAGGATGGTAAAACTTTGACTCTCAGGTAAGCAGTGCAGGTCTGGGAATTTCTATGGGTTTGATTATATTAATTCAGAGATACTCAGTATTAACTCATTTTTATCTCCTATTTTTGATGTGAAATGATTATTGTGATTGTATTTAAGATCATTTCATTAGTCCTTGTGTACTAAGTATATCCCTACGTAGTGATTCCCTTTGGCTTGTAATACATCTGGGCTAAGATTTTGCATTAAATAGTAATTCAATTGTGAGTGCATGTGAAGATGGAGACTGGGGTTCTCTCCGTTGCCACAATGCTCAGTAAAGTGTTTGACACCTAACAGCTGCTCAGTTCATGCAGGTAGACCCTCTAGACCTTTCTGCAGCCATATTATCCTGGCACCCAGATTCAGCAAACTGGTTGTTAATGGTTGCATTTAGTTGACAGACGTGCTTTGTTGGGCATGAACATGATTAAAATTTTGAATTCCGAGTCAACATCTACAGTTTATTTATTTATTTAATTTTTTAAAAAGATTTATTTTATTTATTTGAAAGGCAGAGCTACAAAGAGAGAGAGGGAGAGGTAGACAGAGAGATCTTTAATCCACTGTTCATTCTCCAAATGGCCACAGTGGTTAGGGCTGGTCCAGGCTGAAGCCCGGAGCTAGGAATTTCATCTGGGTCAGGGGACCAAAGATTTGGGCCATCTTCTGCTGCTTTCTCAGGTTCATTAGCATGGCTCTGCATTGGAAGTGGAGCAGCCAGGACTCTAACCAGTGTCCGTATAGGATGTTGGAGTTGCAGGCGATGGCTTAATCGTTATGCTACAACACCGGCCCCTGAAATCTACACTTTATAAAAATTTCCACAAAATTCTAGATGTTTGCCTTCCTTTACATATTGCAATATTGTACAGTTCTCGGTCCAGATTCCTGCAAGGAGCAACAGGTTGGAGGTAGGTGTGCTTCGATTTGGGAGTGCTCTTCTAGTTTGCCAACTGGCCCACTTCAAATTCGTGGCCTCTGAGAGCATTTAAATTTAGAACTTCTGGAAAAGGGCCATGTAAGGCATCTTAATTATGGGATCATTAAAGGAACTCGTCCCTAAGACGGTACCACCTACAATGCATAAATTTACAAATTGTAATAAAGTTTTCTGTGGGACATGAGAGATTTTAAAAAATATGCTTTTAAAAGGTATACAGCATGATTTGGAGTTTCTTGGAAAGAGAATTTGAAATTCTTTGTTTTATACAGCTCCCTTCCAAAGTTCAACAATGTCTCAGAGCAGTGTATTTCAGGGTACAGTCTCTGGACCGCCAGTGTCAGCACCACTGAGAAGCCTGGTGGTCCTGCCCCACTGAAGCACCAGGGCCCAAGAATCTGTTTTAATCTGCCTTCCCAGTGGCTCTGAACCAGTCTCTTGAGAAGATGAACTATTATGCAATAATATACTTTAGATTTAGTTTGTTTCTGATTTCTGAAAAATTTTAGTCCTATTGACCATTTCAACCTGGGAATTATTGAAATTCTGAACCATAAAGCTAGGTAAGATTTCCATAAATCGTCAAGTTTAGGGAGAGAGCCCTGGGTTTCTCCTGCCTCCCACACTGGCTGTGTAAATGCTCACTGCAGGCCCTCTCTGGCCCCGGCTGTGTCTTTGTGATAAAGCAGAGAGTGCTTGTCAGGTTTCAGACTCTGGTTTGAGAGACTGGTTAAATCAGCTCCCTCTGGCATTGTTCCTGTTGCTTTGGATAATGATGGACTGTAGCAAGTTACCAATAACTGTTAGCTCTTGCTGTTGTTGTAGAAGATTGTTTGCGTCCACTGCCTCTGTTTCTAGATGGAAATCTAAAATATAGAGTGGATAGTGGTTGCAGAATCTGATTTGTTGTGGGTCAAGGGCAGCGTCACTGCAGAGCAGGCTAGTATTCCTTCTGTGACACCTTCTCCTTTATATTTAAGTCTGTATTCTTTTGGTGTGGCCAATTTCTAACTCAACGTTGCTGCTGTACACGGTGTTTTTGTCCTCTGAGCTTCTCAGGTAAAGCAGAAAGAATCCATAACAGAGTGGGAAGCTCACTGAAAGCCAGTGTTTATGGCATAACTTTGCAGATTTCTCCTTGAAGGCGTGGGTTAACATAGCACCCTGCAGAGGAATGGAGCCTGTGACAAGGAGGCAGCTGTCCAGTTTAGAGGCATGATGTTCACTTGGCATTAGGGCAGAATCTCGAAGAAGCATCTCATGGGCTTGTTAATTGAGTCGAGTCCTGCTGTCTCCAAATTATACCTTTATTTTATGTTTGTCTACATATTTATCTTTTTCAGTGTTTTTCATTTCTTTCTGTGGGTTCTTCAATTTTTTAAAAAGATTTATTTTTTTATTTATTTCAAACCAGAGTGACAGAGGAAGAGAGAGATGGAGAGAGAAAAAAAAGAGAGAGTTCTTCCATTTGCTGGTTCATTCCCCAAATGGCTGCAACAGCTGGGGCTGATCCAGGCTGAAGCCAGGAGCCTGGAACTCCAGCAAGATCTCCCACATGGGTGGCAGGAGGCCAAGTACTTGGACCATCTTCTGCTTTCTCAGGCACATTATCAGGGATTTGGGCTGGAAGCAGAGTAGCCAGTACTTGAACTTGTGCTCTGATATGGGATACTGGGGTGGCAGGTGGCAGCTTAGCCTTCAGCACCCAATGATGGCCTCCAAATTATGCCTTTCTTTCCCTGGATGGTGTATTTCTTCCATGAATAATCTTTTTTTTAAGATTTATTTATTTGAAAGTTGGAGCTAGAGAGAGCGATTTAGAGAGATAGAGAGAGAGAGAGAGAGAGAGATCTTCCATCCGCTGGTTCATTCCCCAGATGCCAGATGGCTGCAATGGCCAGGACTAGGCCAGGCCAGAGCCAGGAGCTAGGAGCCAGAGCTTCTTATGTGTCTCCCATGTGGGTGGCAGGGGCCCAAGCACTTGGGTCATCCTCCACTGCTTTTCTCAAGTCATCAGCAGGAAGCTGGGTCGGAAGTGGAGCCGCTGGTCTTCAAACCAGCACCCAATGGGATGCCGACATCAGCTCCCTATGAAAGATTTTGAAGGATGAGTTAACGTTCCTTTACAGGTACTAATGTCACTAATATCTCCACTGGATAGTGTTGTTTCTTTTAGGGTACTTTGATTATGTAAAAGTAGTTTATTTTTTTTTAAAGGAAGGGGCTAGTTAATATTTAAAAGGAAGAAATGGGGATGGTCATTTGGCCTAGTGATCGGGACATCTGTCAAGTGAACCAATGGAGCTCTCTGTCTCTTTCTATCTCTTTGTCTATCAAATAAGAAAATTTTTTTAATAAAAAGGAAAAAAAAATGAAAGAGTTTTGTATATCAGCTCAACCCTGTAAAACATCAGCAAACAATTGACACAGATAATTTTGTTTTGTTTTCTTTGAAAATGGTCACTCTGGTACCAGAACTCTGCTCTTTTGAGCAGCATCACTGGTGTCAAACTGTGGGGCAGAATGGCTCATAACAGGGAGGCTGGTTGTTGCAGGAGACAAATTAGGACATGGCCTGTGGCATGTAAGATTTTTTCTCTGTCACCATTCACTTGGAGTTCGTTTTGATTCCTCGAGCAATAGCCCAAATCTTGGTGATCTGACTGGGAAGATACCGCCAAGCCTTGCAAAGCAGATCATTTGGCTGTGGTACTTTTGCAAGTTAACTGAGAAAACAGAATTTTAGAAACATCTATGTGAGGCAAATGCTCGGAACTTTAACTGTTTTTCTTAAAGTCAGGCAGAAAGCTCTCTTAAAAAAAGTGTTATGTTTGCTTTCTGTGGGCAGCTTCTGGTGGGAAATATTTTATGGTAGCTTAAATTTCTAGGCAGATTTTGTGAAGACCATTTGTTGGCTGCCATGATTTCTGAAAGCTTGTAAAGCTTAAAATAGTCTTCTAAGGTCCTTAAAATTGTAATCTGTGTTCTATTTACTTAACCATATTTATGGGTATGGAAGAAAAAGAAGGCCTCCCTGAGAACTTTGCCCTCCCCTGGCGGTTCCTGTTCCAGATGGTCTCTGAATTCCATGTGCTTTAGAGTGAGCGAGAGAGAAAGCAAAGAATATAAGCACAAAACAAATTCTGAAAAGAAAGCAGGAAATGACTGTCAGCGATGAAAGAACAGCAATATACGTTGTCCCTTGTGGCGAGTAGGTTTATAAAATAAACACAGTTCCACATTATTAAGTGATAGCAAGAGCTTGTTCTAAAACTACGTTCTTAGCAGAGGAGAGCATCAGAACAGACAAGCTAAACTTCACGATGGATCACTGGCATAATGAAATGTACAGAGAGGGGCTGGGAACCAGAATACTGTTGAATCCTTGTGCCCAGTCTGACTTGTGTTTATGGAGAGCCTCACCTATGTCAGGAAGTCTTTAGGTATTTGAGATGCAGATGACTGGACATGCTTAGTTCAGAGGAGCTTCTGATCGCCTTTTGTTAAATGAAACACACCTTACTGATGGAGAACACTAAGTGGTGAAATCAACCAATCCATGGTAAAATAAAATAAACAGAAAAAAAGACGTGTCTCGGCAGTCAGTTTCAAATTGAAAAAGCAAGGAGAAGACAGGTATCAGCAGCTTGTAGTGACTTTGAAATCTCTAGCTGTAACTTGAGTTTATTTTTTAAAGATCTATTTATTTACTTGAGAGAGGCATAGTTACAGAGAGGTCTTCCTTCTGCTGGTTCACTCTCTTCAAATGGCCAAAGTGGCCAGAGCTGAGCCCATCTGAAGCTGGGAGCCAGGACCTTCATCTGAGTCTCCTATGTGGGTATAGGGGCCCACTTGGTGCAGGGGCCCAACCACTTGGACCATCTTCTGCTGCTTTCCCAGGCCATTAGCAGGAAGCTGGATGGGAAGTGGAGCAGCTGGGACTTGAACCAGCGCCCATATGGGATGCTGGCACCGCAGGCAGATGCTTAACCTACTACACCACAGGGCCAGCCCATAACTTGGGTTTATTAACTCCACTGACCCAGATAAAATATTTCCCGTCTATCTCATAGGTGTCTTTTCATAAGCCTTTCAAAATATAAAGGCATTGGCAAGAAGAGACATGTCTTTGAGCCAAACAGTAATTTTCAAAAGTCCAGTGAAAAAGGCACTGCAATGTCAGAACATGAAATTCTTGGTTAGCAAAGCAATGCCTGGCTGGGGTAAAGAGGGGTTTTCTGGCTCATTGCTGGGATGCCTGGGACTATGGTGTCTGTGGTTTTGTGCTGCAGCCAGACTGTTGTAGTTTCCTCCTAGAACGAACTTCAGAGTTGAGAGGGTTTCTTTGCCTGGAGACAACAGCCTGGTAAAGAAAGGTAAACACTTGAGCTGTTTTTACACTTTTAAAGGGATTCTAAGCCGGAATTCTCTGTTACACATTCTCTGGTCAATGTATAAGGTATAAAAAGCTGCTCTTTAGTTAATATGAATTGATAGGAAATATGAAAATGTGCTTATGTGACTGTGTTTTGTATTGTCAAAGTACGAAAACTGTTTTGAAATATGAGGAAACTGAGAATTTATTGAGTTGCGTTGATGTTCTTACTGCTTTGTATTTATTTGATTTTTTATTAATAATTTGGTTGCATTTTAGTAGATGTTTTTATTTGTCACTTCTTTTTACATTTAGCATGTGTGCTACATACCATGTTGTTTATTTGGATTCAAATACTTGAGCATGCAGCATATTGCCTGGCATGGAGCAAGTGCTTAATAACCGAATTGATGGATTTACTAATAGATGGTTACTAATAGATGGCTCATCTTTTTCCATTAACCATTTCATATAATTAAAAGGAGGTTATTAAAGAACACCATAGAAAGAAAATATTAATATTGGTTTATAAAGATGAAAACATCTAGAGATGACAACGAATTGGTTGACACACTTAAGAACACACCGTATAGTATGAAAAGTGTAGATAACTTTCTGTGAGTTGGAGTGACATGTAGGGAGTGAAAAAAAGTGAATGCATAATATATGAGAAAGAAGAAGAAATAATCAAACATGGTTCCTATTAAAACAGATGCCATTAATTTAATTCTATATCACTGTATCAATCTCCTTTTTGGAGAAAAACCTGTTATATTTTTAATTCTGATTATCATGATGGGCTGTCAAAGCTTCCCAGTCCCTCAAATGCTCATGTCCAAATGTCATTGACATTGAAGTTGAAAGCTGTGAAATTTTACAAATTGTGATGTTTGTTGAAAGTTGAGATGATGGTTATCATCTGTATATTTGAACATTGTCTCTAGGGTTACACTAACTCTTTTTTTATCCCTTCTTTGCAGTCATACAGTTTATCAAGAAAGAAAATAGTGCATTATACCTGTTTTGACCAACGGAAAAGAGCAAATGCAGCATTTTTGATAGGTGCTTATGCGGTAAGTACTGTCTTCATGGCTATTTTTTATAATCAGACCAGTGGAGTGCTAACAATGGCAGATAGAATCCAAGCCACTTTCCCAGAGGAACTGTGAGTCATAGCAGTATGGGGGTTGATCTGGAATGACTGGCATCAGTAGGGTGTTTACTCTGTAGATTTAATTTTTTAGTAGTGAGTGAAATAATCAAGCAACTGCAGTGTTAAATTGGACTCCACAGTTGTGTAGGTATTTTAATAAAAAGAATTCTTCACAAAGACATTGCCAGGAAAAATATTTCATATGTGTATATCTGCATATGAAATATAATATTGTGAGCCGGCGCCGCAGCTCAATAGGCTAATCCTCCACCTAGTGGCGCTGGCACACCGGGTTCTAGTCCCGGTCTGGGCGCCGGATTCTGTCCTGGTTGCCCCCCTTCCAGGCCAGCTCTCTGCTGTGGCCCGGGAGTGCAGTGGAGGATGGCCCAAGTGCTTGGGCCCTGCACCCCATGGGAGACCAGGAAAAGCACCTGGCTCCTGCCATCGGATCAGTGCGGTGCGCCGGCCACGGCGGCCATTGGAGGGTGAACCAACAGCAAAAGGAAGACCTTTCTCTCTCTGTCTCTCTCTCTCACTGTCCACTCTGCCTGTCCAAAAAAAAAAGAAATATAATATTGTGGAAGATTTATAAACACCGTTGAGGTGTTTCTTTTTTTGGGAGACGATGAAATCTTAGATTGCACAGGGAGGGGTGATGATAATGATGAATATTCTGTTCATCTATAGGTGTGGTTGCAGTATAAACCTTGCATGTATTACGGCTTCCCTAATTATTAGGAAAGATTTTCAAAAATAATTTTAATTAGAAATTTTGTTCTCTGTAAGCACTAAAATGTCCATGTGAATTACACATGTGAATTACTCAGATTAAAATATACTTATCTGAAATCAAGTCATGGGAACAAGCGTGTGTTTCCTACGGGGTTTTGTGCTGCTTTGTGAGCTTATTTGTGGATCCTTTGTCACAAGGGATTGCCATCAGAGAAGGGTCATCTGCCTGCTGCTCCCCACATGTCTTTCCCTCTCTGTCCCTCCCTCGCTCCCTTCTCTTTTCCTTGTTATCACTCATCCTTCCTGTTTTGTTGAGTGTGGTCCTTCACTTTGATAGAGTACCTCCAGAATTTTGGAAGGGAGTTTAGTTACAATAGATGCATGGATAAAACACTGAGATAAAATACATGTTTTGATGCAGAACTTTTCCATCACTTTCTGGCAACGAAAGGGAGTTGAAGCAGGCTTGGTGTGGTGGAGGAGGTGCTGAGGAAGCCTGAGCCTGTCTTCTGTGATTCTTACAGTCCTGAGCCATGGTGTAAAGTGATTGCAGTCTTGTCCGGGTCATTTCCCAACTGATTTTCTATTTTAATTTTAGAAATGTGCTGTCTCAGAGTGCTTTCAAAAATGTTTGTTTATTTATATTTGCTTGTAAGAAGGAGAATGAGAGTGAGAGAGAGAGAGACAGAGAGAGAGAGAGAGAGGGACCAGACTTTCATCCACTGGTTTACTCTTCGAATGCCCACAATGCCATGGCTGGACCAGGATGAAGTCAGGAGCCATGAATCCATCTGGGTCTCCCATATGAATGGCAGGTGGGTTGGAAGTGGAGTAGCTGGGACTTGAGTTGGTTCTCCAGTATGGGAGGAGGGTGGCTCCAGTAGTGATCTAATTGGCTCTACCACAATGCCTGCACTCCCACATCCCCTAAGAGAGCTTTTTGACATAAACTCTTAATCAAAATAAAACTAGGGGCAGACATTTGATGTAGAAATTTCTGTATTGGGGTGCTTGGTTCAAGTTCTGGCTCCTCCACCTCTGATCCAGCTTCCAGTTAATGTGCACCCTGGGAGGCAGCGGATGATGGCTCAAGTAGCTGAGTCCCAGTCACCCACGTGAAAATCCTGGATTGAGTTCCTGGCCTGGTCCAGCGCTTGCTGTTGCAGGCATTTGGGGGAATGAACCAGTGGAAGAAGATCTCTTTCTCTGCCTTTCAAATAAAATAAATGAAGTAAATAAAAAATTTAAGAAAAAAGAAACTATGAATTGTAGTTTTCCCTTCAAGAAAATTTTATAGTTTTTGTTGTATATTTGCATTTAATTGTTGACACAAATCTTGTAAGGAGATTGTCAATAATGTGCATTATACACCCATCTCAGATTTCATAGGTGTTAGATTTTGTGGTTGGATAACTTCCAGTCTTGGGGGGGATTCTTTGGCTACAAAGGACTGTTGGAACAGCCACATTGGCTACTTGGGACACACGAGGTGAGTGTGTTTTATCAACGAGAAGTCCTTAACCTTGAAGGTGTTCCTCATTTTTTTTTTTTAAGATTTATTTATTTATTTGAGAGGCAGAGTTAGAGACACACACAGAGAGAAAGAGAGATCATCTTCCATCTGCTGGTTCACTTCTCAAATGGCTGCAATGGCCAGGCTGAAGCCAGGAGCCAGGAGCTTCTGGGTCTCCCATGTGAGTGAAGAGGCCCAAAGACTTGGGCTATCCTCTGCTGCTTTCCCAGGTACACTAGCAGAGAGCTGGATCGGAAGTGGAACAGCCAGGACCTGAATAGGTGCCCAAAGAGGATGCTGGCACTGCAGATGGTGGCTTAACGCACTGTGCCACAGCACCTGTCCCTGTGTTCCTCATTTTAAATTTGGAATCTGTGCCCTTTCAAGGGGAATTGACTCCTAAATATTTTACAATAAGACAAACCTTTTCTTCTGACTCTTAGTTTTTGGTAAAATGTGCATAATTCCAGAGTTCCCTTGTCTACTTCATGGTTAGGCAAGTGTGTGTTTTATGGCTCTGTGTTATGTATCTGAATGTTATCTCACATGTTTTGTGGTGAAACAGAGCTCTTTATTCCTCTTCTCAAACTGATTTATTTGCCCAGTTGTCCCTTTTTCCGTAAATGAACTACCATCAGTGACTCACTAAACTGAAAGATGGCAGTCATTTTGATTCTCTTGTTATCCCTTCCCATGTTACACTCACTCGTGAGTTCAGTCAGCTCTACTTTCACAACACGTTGAATTGGGATACCTCTTTTCCTCTCCACGGCTGTCGTCCAGCCCGCTGAAGGGTTGTTGCTAGTCTGGATTGTTACCCCTGCCTCACACCTTGTTTCCTTTATCTATGCTTGCTTTCCTGTCATTAGGGTAATCTTTCAAGACTATAAGCTAGAACATGTTATTTCCCTGTTTCACAGCTGTCTACTGATTGCTCACTGTTGTTAGCATTAAATTCATCATCCTTACCAGTACTGTTAGGATTCTTTCTGGGCAGATGCCAGGTCTAGCACTTAAGACACTGGATCAGATTCTGGCATCCCACATTAGAGTACCTGGGTTCTACTCTTGGATAGGTTAGGATAGGATAGGATAGGATAGAATAGGTTCCGCTTTTGGTTAGGTCTCTGCTACCCACGTGGGAGACCTGGATGGTGTTCCCAGCTCTCTTCTTTGGCTTGACCCAGTCCTGGCCATCGTGGGCATCTGGAGAGTGAACTAGCAATTGGGAGTTCTGTCTGTCTGTCTTTCTCTCCCTGCCTCTCTCTCTCTTTTTTTTTTTTTTTTTTTTTTTTTTTTTTTTTTTGACAGGCAGAGTGGACAGTGAGAGAGAGAGAGACAGAGAGAAAGGTCTTCCTTTGCCGTTGGTTCACCCTCCAATGGCCGCTGCGGCCGGCGCACCATGCTGATCCGATGGCAGGAGCCAGGTGCTTCTCCTGGTCTCCCATGGGGTGCAGGGCCCAAGTACTTGGGCCATCCTCCACTGCACTCCCTGGCCACAGCAGAGAGCTGGCCTGGAAGAGGGGCAACCGGGACAGCATCCAGCGCCCCGACCGGGACTAGAACCCAGTGTGCCAGCACCGCAAGGCGGAGGATTAGCCTAGTGAGCCGCGGCGCCGGCTCCCTGCCTCTCAAAAACAAAAAAATCCTTTCTGATTTGGCCCCATCTGCCTTTATGATCTCCTTGCTCAAGCTACTCCTACCATGCAGGCCTTCTGTGAAAATTACAGATAATTACAGAAAATTACAGATAAATATCTTTGATATTTCTGTTCTGTTTGGAATTTTCTTCCATCAGAACTGTGTATACCGATTCCTTCTAATGTTTCCTTGTTAGAGGGGCTTTCTCTCAAATCCTACCCTGCCACTAGCACCTCAGCCACTTGCTAGTCCTCTGTTGTTTTATTTAGTATTACTACTATTATTATTATTTTCATTTGTGATAGGGAATGAGAGCCAAGAGAAAACTCCCATCTACTAGTTCATTTCTCAGAGGCCTGCAATGGCAGAAACTGGGCTGGGCCGAAGTTGAGAGCTGAGAACTTGATCCAGGTCTCCCATATGGGTGGCAAGAGTCCAATTAGTTGAGTCATCAGGGCTGCCTCCCAGGGTCTGATTAGCAGGAGGCTGGAATCAGAGGCTGAAGGTGGGAACTGAAATGAATGGAGGCACTCTAATATGGGCTGTGGTGTCCCAACCAGCTGCTTGACAGCTGGGCCAAACGTCTGCTCTGTTTTATTTTCTTTACTACACTGTACTATTTGAAATTACTCTGGCTGGGTATTATTATCTGTTCCCCAGACTAGAAGGTAGGAACCTTGTCTGCTTTGTTTATTGCTGTGTCTGGAGGTTGATGAAATACTTAACAAGGGGTGAGGCCCACGCCTTCCCTAGTTAAGTTGGAAGCTGACTGCAAAGTTGTGGCAGAGTCCTAGAGGCTTCCTGCTGTGCTGAATCAGGAGGAAGTCCTGGGTGGGGTATGGGAGGGGTCCCAAGGGTGAGACTAGGGTAGCCAGTATGGAGTAGGGAGGGGCCCTGGGGGCAGCAGTTGTTTATCAATTGGTGTGGGACTATTTCAGTTTTTGAATACCTAGCATCAGCTAAGAACTGTGCCTGGCTGGCACCTGGTAGATGTTTCATGAATATCTGTCAATGAGTGAATAACATGATGACAGAATATGAAATTTGTTCTCAAAATGATCATGTTGGACATGAAGTGTGAAGTGCTGTCTTCTTGTTACCAGAATACTTGTAACTGTGGTCTTTAACGTTGCAGACTCAAAGCAATAATCATTGACCAAGGGTGGTGTCTGGTATGCAAAATCACATCACTACCTTGCTTTTTAAAACTAATTTCTTGTTTTCTCATTTTTTTATTGTGGTAAAATACACATAGTATAAAATTTACTGCCTTGGCCATTTCTAAGTGTGCAGTTCAATGGTGTTAAGTGCTTTCGTTCTGTGCTGTAAGCATTGCCATGCTTTGCTCTTTTGAGTGTAACATTTTGTGGTGAACATGATGTGTGCACCAAGTCATGGCTGTGCTTGTGGTTTCTCCTTTCTATGATAATTTCAAGTATGTCACTGGAGCATTTGTGGCCTCTTCCCCTGTCTCTAAGTGGGGGAGAGTTTGTGTACTTTGTATCTCATAGAACTGTGCAGTAGGGAATCCACAGGGAAGGGAGTCCCCTCAGAGTGACCTTAAAGCCAAGCTGGCTGGAATATGGTGGCTTCAGGAGATCACAATGACATTTAATGGATGACTTATACCCCTAGCAGGGAAGTCCCTCCAGGTGAAGGACATCTGCTATCCCTAAGCTGTGACATGGTGTTCCTTGAGATGGAGGGCTCAGTTTTTAAAAAGTCAACTTTGTCCCTTCCTGAGTAATGCTAAGTACAATTTTAATTATAATGTTTAGATCATCATTAAAAAATTAGAAGTATGAATTAGGTTCTTACCATGTGGCTAAAGACTAAGTCCTCACAAGTACCAGTGTTAATGTACTATTTTCAGTTTACTTGCTTATATAGCAAGGAGGTCAAGGAGAATACAGATTAGGCCTTGATGATTCAAGAGTTGTAAAAGAATATATATGAGAAGTTAAAATTAGTGTGATTGTTTGGCTTAGAACATTGAGTTCAGAGTTATTAAAGAAGTAAGATTCCCCCCCCCTCCCCCAACCCCAGATGTATGGAGGATATGTAAACAGAGGAGGCAATCACATTGTGTTTTCATTAACCTGCTTGTTAAGTCCTTGCTAAATGAGAGGTCTGCATTGTGTGCTAATCGGGACTATCCTGAATCAGATGTCATGTCTGAATAGGGCATGACAAGGCTGAGATTTGTAGACTTTCTAACCACATAAATGTCTGTTCTTTGTCTTGTAGACTACACTTAAGGCCTAGATAGATATATTTGAAAGCTAAGTCTGCTACTAATTGCAAAGAAGCCATTCTCCAGTAGTTGAGACTTTAGCATAGCCAGAGGCTTGGCTTTGAATCCATTGTAAATTACAAGTCTTGAGCAAGTAGTTTCACTTATCCACACTACTGTGTTTCTCATCTTTGAAACGGGTAATAATAGTCCACCTTACTAAGTTGTGATGAGGACTGAAAGAGGTCATACACATATACAGGTGTCACTGGTGCGGAGTGCAGTATGTGGCATGTAAGCACTGTAGGAGTGCCTGGTAGCTCTGGCTGTTGAAGCTGTGTGGCTTTCCAAAAAGTTTTCTGAGCCAATCTCCTACTTCCTATTCCCCATTTCTGTGTTTAAAGCTTTAGGCTCCCCCTCCCCTAAGATCTTCCCCCTCCTTTTCTGCTTATCTTCCCTCCTGTCTACCCCATTTATACTTAAATCCTTTTGTGGCTCAATAACCCCTCAGATGGTTGTTAATCTGAATACTGCTTAGCATAAATCACTGGAAGGTGTGTGTGTGAGCTCCCCCCCCCCCATGTTATTTACATTTTACAGGATAATCAAATTAATTTCTCATTTGTGAGATATGTAGTCAAATATGTGCTCCTTGTTTTAGATATTTAAATGGTGAAAAGTGCTACTTCATTGTTTAACTAATTATTTTTTCTTTATTATAATGTAACTTATTGTTCTAGTAGTTTCATTTCTAGGTTTCCTAACTTTTTAAATGTCTCATGATTTTAAATGTGTTTCCTGTATTTGGACCATTTAAGAGTTGAAAAGTGGCTTCTGTGTCTTTCTTTAAAAAAAAAAAAAGTGAAGCCACTTCCCTGCCGCTTTTTATTAATAGGTGCGGATCACTAGAAGTCACGCCCTGAGTCTGAGCTTCTGTTAGGAAGTGTGTGGGCCTTGAGCTCTATGGCTCACAGTGCTGTATTAGTAAGCACTTCTGTACACCTGCATACAAAGATGGCTGGTTGCCAATACTGCTAACGGAGGTACTCAGCACCGGGTTATCTGCTGAATATTTGGGAATTACATTCAGAACACTATCATCTAAAAGTGGTTAGTGTGTGTTTGTATCATTGGATAGAAACATCATTGGCTAACTAACTGTGAATTTGTTCTAGTTTTTATTATTTGGACCAGACATGTTAGTTTCTTTATTCTCTAACTCACAAGTCACCAAACATTGTGATATCAGAACTGGTTTGTCATTAAAAAATGATAAACAAGTGTCATTTAAAATAAAGATAAAATGCTCAAAAAGAATATT
This sequence comes from Oryctolagus cuniculus, assembly GCF_051225735.1. Taxonomy (NCBI): domain Eukaryota; kingdom Metazoa; phylum Chordata; class Mammalia; order Lagomorpha; family Leporidae; genus Oryctolagus; species Oryctolagus cuniculus. The sequence continues at coordinate 70,625,320 of NC_142873.1, read as the reverse complement.
GGTGTAAGAGAATACAGGCATTGACTTTATAAAATTTGTTAAAGCAGCAATGTAACGGATGTCAGCCACTTTCGTTCTGTCCCCCTTCACAGTGGCTTCTTGGTGAGTTTGGAGAGGAAGGGAGGGGAAGCACATGACTGGGGCAGGTCAGTTTCCTGTTGCAGTTCCTTCCTTTTATAGTTTGATGGGCAAGAACCCTTTTGTGATACTCCCTATAAATGGGCCAGACAGCCTCTTCTTGCACAATTATGTTTTTGATGGCTTTGAAGCAGGCCAGTCTCCCTCTCATCATATAACATTTTCAGTTTCAAGCACTTTGAGATTGGGGGTTGTTGCTCTTGTGCATAGAGCAAGGTCGTTTCTTAGTCAACTGTCCTTGTGTGTTTCGTTTAGCTGTGGGCTAGTAAAATTAGCTGTTTGCTTTACATTTGTGGGAGGTGTCTCAAATTACATTGCATAAGTCTTTTCACCTTTTTTGTTTCTTTTCTCTTTTTGGCATAGTGATAACGTACTTCCTCAGTACTGTAAATGAACTCTCAAATTTATGTACATATAACACAGCTACACACACACACATACAACACACACGCACACTTTTAGTACTATATACTTAGTGTTCTTATATTTAGTGTGCATGTGCTTACAATGATTTACTCACACATTGCTGAATCTTGCTAGTAGCCTCAGAATGACATATGCTTTTAAAAAGTTTATTTGTTGCGGCTGGGGTAGTGGTACAGTGGGTTAAGCCACCACCTGGAATGCTGGCATCCCATATGAGTGCCAGTTCAAGTCCTGGCTGCTGCATTTGCAATAACAACTCCCTACCACAGTGCCTGAGAAAGCAGCAAAAGATGGTCCAAGTCCTCGGGCCCCTTTGCCATGCACAGAAGAGATTGGATGGAATCATTTAAAAGCTAGAATGCTTAAAGATAAATTATGAAGTCAAAATGAATTGTAAAAATAATAGCAAGAATCACTGTATTTTGAGGCATTAGTTTTTTTAAAGTTACTGATTGAAATAAGGTGTTTTATATAGAACTGAAATAGGCTTTATACCAAATGCAGACTTTTAAGATTAATATTATGCATGATTGTCTTAATTTTAGTGCCAACTTTGTTTTTTATTTATGCATAAACATGGGTACTAATGTAGATAATTTTTAAACAGCTGTTCTTGCAAATTTTAGGATTATCTTCAGTAAGAAATAATTCAAATGCTTAAGAGTATTAGAAAAAATTTAAAAAATTATTTGAGAAGCAGAAGGACACACAGAGAGATATAATAGAGCTCCCACCACTCACTGGTTCACTCCCTAAATGCCTGTAATAGCTGGATCTGGGCTGGGCAGGAGCCAGGAGTCAGGAGCCAGGAACTCATGCCATGTCTCCCATGTGGGTGGAAGGAACCCAATTACTTGAACCATTACTGCTGCCTCCCAGGGTTTGCAGGGAGCTGGAACCAGGAGCCAGAGTGGGTATTGAATTTAGGAACTCTGATATGGGTCAAAGGCACCTTAACTGCTAGGCTAAATGCTTGCTCTCTAGAAATGTTTAAACAGAATTGAATTTTCAAAAGTTTTACCTGCGTACATTCATTATAAAAAATAATCAGAAAATAAGCACCCAATGTCTGAATACATGCATTTCCAGAGTGTGCCTGATGATGTATTTGCCATGTGTGATATGAAAGCATGTCCTGTACATCTCTACTTGGGCTTTACCTGGTATTTACTGAGTTGGGGCCGTTGCTATTCGAATTTATACAAATATCTGGACAGAGCAGGTTCACATTTAGACATCACTCAAGTACTAGATACAGGTTTGCTTATCAATGAGATGGTTACTAGAAAGCACACATACAGAAGCTGGATGTCATCTTTCCAAAATTTATGCAAAATGAGATTATTTGCCCAATGAATACACCTTGATGAAATGTGATACTGAATGCATTTCTCTGTGTTTGCTGTTTTAATTTACAAATAAAGCACATACTAATTAAAAATAGATGCACTTTTTCAGGCTCACTGAATTATGTCCCCAGGAAATTCACTAGGCAGAGCCCGGCTCCAGTCCTACTTTCTCATGTTTCAGTTGTAGAACCTGAGCCCAGAGAGGTTATCTGAGGTCAGACCCAACAGGTGAAGAGAGACTGGAATTCAGAGCTCTAAGTTCCCAGCTGGGAGCTTTGTCCAGTTCAGGGGGTAACTGAGCAGTGCTAGTTTAAGGATAATATACTGCTTCTAAACCATGACAGTCTGTGGAAGAGTGAAAACAGCCTGTAGTGTGGATGGGTAGAATGTTCCAGTAGAGAGCAGTGTTACTGTAGTGTCTCAGATGCACTAGTCACACCCTTCTCTTCCAGGCAGCATCTGAGCTTTCATTCTGGCCAATGGGCTAAGCACACTACATACTATTGTGCACTGACTGGGTGCAGTGGTAACTCTTCTCATATTTCCTTTGGTGATGTCCTCGGAAGTCTTAGGGTAGGTCCAAGTGTAAGGAATGGTAGGGGAATAGCAGAACCAAGGAATGAAGTGATTTCATTCTGTTTCTCAGAACAGAATTTTTCAAGCTTTTTTTTTTTTTGCTGTAATTCACCATAAAGCTATTTTACATCTGCATTACAACTTAGTACACACACACGTACACACACATCTTTCACATGTATGATAGAATCAAGAGGTTCATGAAACAATTGTTACCATACATGGTGAAGCCTACTGATATTTTATATTCTGCTCTATATTATTAAGAAGATTGTCAGGGGCTGGCTTCATGGTGTTGTGGGTAAAGCTGCCACCTGCAAGACGGCATCCCTTATGGGCACCAGTTCGAGTTCTGCCTGCTCCACTTCTGATCCAGCTCGCTGCTAATGGCCTGGAAAAGTAGTGAAGGGGGGCCCAAGTGCTTGGACCCCTATAGGCATAGTGGCAGACCTGGAAGAAGTTCCTAGCTCGTGGCTTTGGCCTGGCTCAGCCCTGGCCATTGTGGCCATTTGGGGAGTAAACCAAAGGATGGAAAATTTCTCTCTCTCTCTGGGTCTCCCTCTTCCTGCTTATATTTTTCTCTCTACCTCTGTAGCTCAAATAAATAAATATTAAAAAAATTGTCTTTCTCATTATATTGATTTTGTTCCTCATTAGTGGGTTATGATCTACAGTTTACAAAACAGCCCTTACTGTGTTTAGCTCCATTTACATATTTTCTAGGGCATTGAATTTGGCACTGAATGTACAGGTGATTGTTTGCCTGGTCCAGTTTAGTCTGTGATTATGGTTAGGGTACATTTAACATGACCAGTTTAAGAAAACCCTCAGAGGCTCCTGTCTCTAAATAGCAAGATGTGCAACTGGCCCCAGATGGTTTTTATTCAGTTGATACTTGAGTCTTGGGCAAAGGTGAATTTGTAAAATGATTTATCTTTTTTTACCTCCCTTTGATCTAAATCACTGTTACCCTCAAATGTCTCCTTTTCTCCTTCTTTCTTCATAGCAACCAACACGTGCATTTATTTAGTTGGGGACAGCCTCAAATGAGAAAAGCCTGTGTTTGGGTCAGCACTGGGGCCCGTGCTTCCCTGGCCTATTGGGTCTAAGCTCCACAGGGGACTTGGTTTCTAAGTTTGAACTGATGAGTAATGTAGTGCCCTGTTCTCTTTGTCACAAGGCATTTTACACTTTATCCAGGTTTTTTTGTATATGTCCATTTTATTTAAAGAATTTGTTTTCTGTTGATCTAATGAGTAAAATTGTATCCTTTCCTCTATTATGGAAAGTGAATTCACAGCATTAAAAACCCTCTGCATATGTTTTTTGTGAACTTTTCAATAAAGGAGGTACTAACTACATTTATGTGAAGGCTGCTGTGTTGTTTAGGTCCCTAAGATTTTTTTAGTGGTCAGAATATGGTTGTCATGTTAATAAATGTAGACTGTGCCCATTTAAAGTCTTCGCTTCCCATGTTAGGGCCCCTCTGTCCCTGTGTCTTTCTTAATTATATTTCTTGTTTTTCTGTCTCAGCCTTGCTTCCTCTGTGCCATCTTCCCCCAAAGGCTTGTAGGGCCTTTCAATTTTCATTATGGAAATACGAGGTTTTAATTGATGAGGAGCTAAAGCCAGGGATGTAGTTAGACAACCAATTCATGGGTAATAAAAGTACACAGTATGACTGGGAAGGTGTTGCCTCAGTGTAAAAGAAATATTTAGATGGCTGCAGTGCCTCAAAGAATTATTTAATAGGGAAGTAACTAACATTCATGGTTCACAGTTTCAAATTAATGAGCAGACAGACAAGCCTTTCCGTGTGAATATGCATACTGTAGGATGACTCAGACTCGCAATTCTTTCGAGAGTGGGTGTGTGAGTCATTCCGTGGGCCTGCTTTGTGAAATTTCTTAGTTAATTAAAAAAAACCCTGATGCCCTTCTCAGATACACTTTCCCGATGTTTTCTCCCTAATTAGTTTGCCTACACCCTGCTGCCTCCCCACTCCCAGCTGTTCACTTTATCATTTTTTTTTTACCTACCTGACCCAGAACAAGGCTTGCTTTTAGCTTTTCTCACTTTGTCTTGCAGTTAATTGTGCATAACATAATCTACTAGAATGGCTCTTTGCAGTTACCTGCTCTGCAATCTTTCTTCTATTAGAACAAGCTTCCTGAGTAAGGAGATGAGTCCTAACTCATATTTGTGTCCCAGTGTCCAGTATAATGCTTATCTCTGCTGTTTGTTTTTAAAAGATTTATTAATTTACTTGAAAGACAGAGTTACAGAAGAGAGAGAGAGAGAGAGAGGGAGAGAGAAAGAGATTTTCTGTCTGTTGTTTAACTCCCAAATGGCTCCAACTGCCAGGACTGGGCCAGGCTGCAGCCAGGAGCTCGGAACTCCGTTTGGGTCTCCCATGTGGGTGGCAGGGATCCAAGTACTTGGGGCATCATCTTCTGCTTTCCCAGGCACATTAGCAGGGAGCTGGATTGGAAGTGGAGCATCCAGGACTTGAACTAGTGCTCATATTGGATGCCGTTGTTGCAGGAGGCAGCATACCCTGCTGTGCCACAGTGCTGACCCCTGTCTCTGCTGTTTTACTGGATGAAAAAATGAAGGAGATAGCCAACAGCCCTGGAGGGAATTTTGATTCCCCATGGTAACTGAGATCATGTTAGCAGCATGTAAGAAATGATGCAGACAGACTCCAGGTTCAGAGTCTTTATCATATAATAGTAGACCCCTCTTATGCACAGTTTCACTTTTTGTGGTTGCAGTTATCCATAGATAATCATGGGTCACAAATACTGAGTGGAAAATTCCAGTAATGAACAATCCCTAAGTTTTAAATTGTACCATTCTTAGTAGGGCTGTGATGAAATCTCATGCTCTCTTTCGCGTGGGCTATGACTTTTCTCTATGTTCTGTATGCACACTGTATACACTACATACCTGTTGGTTGCTTAGTAGCCATGATGGTTTTCAGATTGACTATGGCTGCTTTGGCTGTATGGTAGTTCTTGTGCACAATTCTTATGTAATGCTCAGTCATGATACCTATGTCATTCACCTCACTTCATCTCCTCAGGTAGGCAATGTATCATCTCACATAACCGCAAGAAGGTGAGGACAGTACAATAAGATATTCAGAGAGAGCAAGAGGGAGAGAGTCTACATTCACTCAATTGTTACTACAGTAGAGTGTTACAATTCTTCTGTTTTATTTTTGGCTGATTTTGTTAATCTCCTGTTGCCTAACTTATAAGCTAAACTTTATCATAGGTATGTAGATAGTGACAAAAATAGTATATGCATGGTTCAGTACTTGTAAAGTTTCAAATGTCTACTGTTGCCTTGGAACATGTCCTCTGAGGACTAGTCAGCATTGCTGTTCTCTTAGCCCTGGGCCCTGCCTAGACTGCTGTCACTGAGGCCTCCGCTGCAGCGCTTCTGATCTGAAATGAGCTGCTTGTCAACACACGTGGGCTGGACCCATCCTGGACACTGAGTTTACGAATATGTTTCTAGCATTACAGGAATCAGGGAAGCCTTACATCCTTTGGTTTGAATGTGGTGGAATATTTATGTTCCCTTCAGAAATATTTGAAGCTTTGAGAACATTCTCAGTGTCTTCAAGTGGGTTGTAGTTTTGGTAACAAGCTACATATTTTATCCAGAGCCAAGATTCATTTTTTTTCCTAGAGACACATATGTGAAATATAATGGAAATAGTGACAAAATGGGGTTAGCATTCTAAAACAGTTTCTAAAATCATTTTGTTTTCCTGTCTGCAAATCAGATGTATCAGTTAAAAGATCTCAAGACTTTTAGGATATCCTGGCATTGGACTTGTGCTATCATTAGTACATAGTTAAAATATAGTAGATACTAGATTTTATGTATAAATGATGAAAATATTTTACTTCTGAATTCATGGAAGAGGAAATCAGATTAAGTTGTTAAGTAAGATCCTTGTATTACATTTAATTTTTTTAAAAAAATTTACCCAGAATGTGGACCTTAGGATTCCCTCTTTTAATTCCATTGCACATTTTTGGCAGTGGCGGCGGCGGTTGCTGCTGCTGCTGCTGCTGCTACTTCTTGTTCTTCTTGTTCTTCTTCTTGTTCTTTTTCTTCTTGTTCTTGTTCTTCGTCTTCGTCTTCGTCTTCTTCGTCGTCTTCTCTTCCTTCTTCTCCTTCTTCTCCTTTTCCTTCTCCTCCTCCCTTCTTTCTTCTTTCTTCTTCTTTACCATTGGTTGACCTAGACCTTGGGGTAGATACTTCAGGATGAGATTGAGCATCTCTGATTTTTACCTATCTACCCTGATTAGGGTGGGAATGAGCGATCCAGAAAATAGGTTGCTCTGTGCAGCACTAACTGCTTTAGGGGAGCTGTACACTGTGATTCCTCATCAATTTACAGAAAAGACACACCTCAGAGAGGAGCCCTCCCTGCCTACCCCACCCCTCTTTGTCCCTATCCTCACTGTACTAGGACACCCAGAGGAATGAAGGAGGGACTGGTCACAGGAGGCAGAAGTGGGATATTCCAGTCTTCTTCCTCTCAACCTTGTTACCGGAGTGTGTACTTTGAGTTACTCATCTTTCATCTTCCATTCTGGGTGCCTTTCTCGCTCCATTTCTGTTTTCCCTACTTCTTCCCCCTCTCTTTTCTTCCTCTCTTCTCACAACTTCTCTCTTCTTATGGCTTTGCTTTTCTTTCCTCTTTCTCCTCCTTTCTTAATTAGCTCATCTAAAGAATAGTGGTATTGTTATCATTGGAGCTTTTTGGTCACTTGTAATAGAAACTGGCCCTAAGGTACTCAAGCTCATAGCTTAATCATGAATTTCCTGGTAACTTAGTCAAAAAGGGGGACAGTGGAGAGTTCCATGGCCTCCACTGTTTAAGAAAATCTATTCCTTTTAATAGGGGACAGTCTTTTCCTCTCCCATTCTCGCAGTTTCATTTGTTTGTTCATTGAACAAATATCCATTGAGCACCTGTGCCAGAAACCTTGGCACTAAAGATATAGCAGTGAACAAGAGAGTTAAAATCCCTGTCCTTACAGACAGAAGGTCAGTCATGGTGGTCGGGTGTGACATGCTGGTAACTGGCTGCATCCTTCAGGTTGAAAGTTCAGAGAAACCCTCTGTGAGGTGATGGCAGTTACACTGTTGAGGAGGAAGAACCTTCTAGGCAGAGAGGATAGCATGTGCAAAGAGCTTAGGATGGGAATGACTGCAGCACCATGGCCAAGAGTGTGTAGAGTAGGAGCACCAGAGTGAAGAGGCCGATGTGCAAGGGAGATGATCGGAGGTCCCTGCCAGGCTTGTAGGTGCGGTTAAATTTGGGTTTTATTGTCCATGACATGGGAAGCTGTCAGAGAGTTGAAATGATCTGATGTGCCTTAGAAAGACTTTTAAACACATCTTTTAGAACTCAACTTGATGCTCTCCATGGTACAGTTATCTCTATGATTTGAATTCTTTCTTGCTCTGATACCATAGTGATATGATTATCTACCTGTCTGGCTTTCCTGTTGTTTTCATTTTGATATCCCTCAGATACAATATGGTACCTACAAGTTGACACATGAACAAAGAGGTGGATTTGTTACATGAGTTGTAAAGGACACTGGCTAAGCCTATTGATGTTCTCCTGGAATTTTATCTGGAGTGTAAACGTCCTTTCTTATGTCAACGATCTCTTCATAGATAAGAGGATAATGTTTATTTGTAGTTCTGTGATATAATTCAGGTGATTAGCCTTCTGAGTTATATAAGGAGAAAGCTTATAACAATGGGCCTCCGACCAGAAATACCCATGGGGCAGACTTCATATTTGGTGAATTAGAATGCCAGGGAGAAGTCAGGATATCTGTCTGTTAAAATATTTTTAAATGTTTTTCTGAGGAGAACTTGAAGTTGGGGCCCCTTGGGTTGGGATAGTGGATGAAGTCAGGAGCCCAGTGGCACGCACTTTGTTCCTGATATTACCCGTGGTGCATGGTACCAGGAACTCTGGTGAATGAGGAAATGAATCTCTGCTCACTTCCCTTTCCTGTCTCCTTCTGCTTTCAGATTTTCCTTATTCCTAATAAACCTGCAGTGCATATCTTACTGCTGGTCAAACTATGGAGTGAGAAATTGCTGACCAGCGTTGAAGGGGGGCTGTTTTCTTGAAGAAGTGAGGTCTGCCCACATCTGAGAGCCAGAATAGGAGGGAAATTTCAAATAGGGGCTGGTGTTGTGCTGCAGTGGGTTAAGCCGCCATTTGCAATGCTGACATCTTATATTGGAGCACAGGTTCGAGTCTTGGCTGTTCTGTCTGTGATCCAGCTTCCAGTTAGAAGATGGTGAAAGTACTTGGGTCCCTGCTACCCACATGGAATACCTGGATAGGGTTCCAGGCTCCTGGCTTCTGCCTGGTTCACAGGCTGTTGCAGCTATTTGGGGCGTGAACCAGTGGATGGCTGATCTCTTTCCTTCTCTGTCTCTCCATCTCTTTCTCTCTATTAATCTGTTTTTCAAAAACATAATTAAATACATCTTTTCTTTAAAAAAAAGAAATTCCAAATAGTTGCAGAAAAAGTAGCTAGACTGATGGCATATTACATACTTTGGGTATGTGTGCCCTAGATTTGTTGGTTGGGTTTCATTGAGTTTTATTTAAGTTGGAATTATCTTTACTTGTCTCCATTCTACTGTCTGAGGAAGTTAGTAAGCTAACATATTTAGGGGAAAAAGTTACTTAAACAAATCTATGCATGTTTAACAATGATTGATTTTTTTTCTTCTGGAAGGACAACCCTGTCATGTGGCATGTGTTTGAACAGTTCAGGCCAATGCATAGGAGAATTGCCACAGAACCCTTTCTGCAAACACCTGACTGGTGGGCAAGGGCAAAGCTCTTGTTTCTCCTTCATTCTCTAAGCAACAACCCTTTTGTAAATATGGAAAGAGAACAACCAGTTCCTTGTTTGCCTTCATTGTTAGCTTTCTATTCTTGAGTGAGTTCAGAGAACAGTAGGCTGCAAGTTACCATGAGATCCTAGACCTGAAATTCAGTTCACATGCTGTGTGGCTTCTGCCTTTGATGTTGGGATATCTTACCTACAGGTTTCTGAAAATTTGAAAAGAATAAGATGACTATATTTGAAAAGGCTTTAATTTTTTTAATTAAAATAGTTTATTTTTACTTATCCTTAAGTTAAGAAAAGTTTCCTCAGGTACACACTGTACTTACTAGAATGAATATATTGTATCATCTGGTCTCCCTCCTTACTCCTCTCAGGAGATCAGTTTGTAAGGTGCACTGAATCAATGGGAAGAAGCTACCCACCCCTACCCCTCCCTACCCCAAGACGGCTTCCACCCCTGGCAAGTTTGTTGTCCTCCTTCTTCCTGTGGGAGCCCAGAAAGTTTTTGACTTTTTTTTTTTTTAAAGTAATGCATTTACTTATTTGAAAAGCAGAATTACAGAGGAAGAAAGAGGGGGAAGACACAGAGAGCCAGAGAGAGAGAGAGAGAGAAAGAGAGAGGGAGAGGAAGAGTCTTCCATTTGCTGGTTCGCTCCCCAGATGGCCACAATGGTCAGGGCTGGGGGTCATGTAAAAGCTAGGAGCCAGGAAGTGCGTCTGTGTCTACCACATGGGTGTTAGGGGCCCAAGCACTTGGACCGTATTCTGTTTTCCCAAGTACACAGCAGGGAGTTAGATCAGAAGAGGAGCCACTGGGACTGGAACTGTGCTCATGTGGGATGCTGGCATTGCAGGCAGCTGCTTCACTCACTGTGCCACAATTCCAGCCCCTTTTGACATTTTTCTTAACAATTATTTCCTTCCAGTAACATCAAGAAAGATTTTCTCTTCCTACTGCCTCAGATTTGAAATCAATCCTAATCATAATTTCAAATATTGAGGAAAGTTAGAGATTTTTGAAGTAGAATTAGATATAAGCAAATATCAAACATTTTAAGTTAACTCAAGACTTACTTTAGAAGTTTTTTTTAAGACTTATTTTATTTGTTTGAAAGGCAGGGTTGGAAAGAGAGAAAGAGGAAGAGAGAGAGAGAGAGAGATCTTTCATCCTCTGGTTCACTACCCAAATGACTGCAATAGCTAAAGGTGGGCCAGGCTGAAGCCAGGAGCCAGGAGCCAGGAGCCAGGAGTTTCATACGTCTCCCACAAGGATGGCAGGGGCAGAAGCACTTGAACCATGTTCGCTGCTTTCCCAGGAGCGTTAGCAAGCAGATAGATTGGAAGTGGAGCAACTGGGACTTGAACCTGTGCCCACATGGGATATTTGCACTGCAGGTGACAGCTTAACTCATTATGCCACAACACTGGCTCCTATTTTAGAGTTTTATAAGCATATCTATTGATTTCTTCATTTTTTCAAATCTAGCCTTAGGTGTTAGCATTGAGGGAAGAATATGTAAAAAATGAACACATTCATTTAATTATTTTATTTCTGATTTTTAAAATAATGTTTTCTACTACATTTTATTTTAGATATGTGACTTTAGTATGAATCATATGATCATTTTTGGACTAGCGTTGGAAACCACCAATCTTAAAATTTTATCTTTGTCAAATTATTTGCAGAATTTGAAATGTTAACTTTTACAGATTAACTTCTGAATGGTAACTCATTTGCAAGTTATGAACTTGATGTAACTGTTAATGGGTTTTAAGAGGATTCAAACATTAAACCATGGTCTATTACAATGGAGCTGTCATCGGTATCTTCATCAGAAATGAATTGTGATTCTTTGTTTTCCAAGTTTGATCAAAAAGCCCTTGACTTAATGAACACATTTTTCTCTCTTTATTTCACTTAGGTTTCTTCATTTAAAAAGTTTTTGAGATAAAGTTCGTATTATACCCAGAAGTGAGCAGTGAAACTCAGCACCAGGAGTATTTAGCGTGAAAGCATTTGGTTTGAGAGTATATTATTCAAGTGATATTCTGGAGCGAGTCTGGTTTTGTGCTTTACACAGAGACTGCCTTTTGATGCTGAGTGCTGGATGAGAGACAGGGTCATGGTTCCCTGTGTGTTGTTGGCTTGTGGGAGACTGGCCACTCAGGTTTTCTTGGGACCAAACATTTTCTCCTTTCCCTCTTTGATGGATTCCTTTTGACTTCTGCATACTGAAAACCTTGGCTTGCTGTTTCCTTGGTTTGCTTAATAAGAGGTTGGGCTACTTCAGTGTGATAGAACCAGCTCAACCATGTCTATGTTGAACTGTGTGTTTGCCTCAGGCAGAAAAAGGCCATAGTGTCGCTCAGACAATTAGATCAAGAGATGTCTATTTGCCTTGCCTGTAGCTGTCACTTCTGGATTCTGGGTCCCTTCAAAATAGACTTGAAGAAGCACATGGCGAATGTTGTGTGCAGTTCTCCCAAATTGCTCTCTGATGAGATCTCTTACTGGTTTCATTGTAATTACACCCATGAGGGGGATGGAAAGAATATTTCCATTCCAGATAAATTCTCAAATGGATGCTGACTGTACATCAGTTTCTGACTTCAACTGAAAATGGAAAGCAGAGATGTCACATGAGAGTATTTCAGAGCAAATAGCAGCTCACACAAAAAGCACAATCTCTCTTGACCTTGTTTTCAGAAAAATGCCAGAGTTTTAAATATTTGGAGTAGGAATAAGTGATGGAGATACTTGATGTCAGATGCTGTCTCACTTGTATCGCTAACCTTGCTTCCATGTTTGCTAAGTGGATGCATTGTCTTGTACTTTGCTGCCCTCATAATCTGTGATTTTCAGTAGACTCAAAACTTGAATAAAAGGAAGAATAACTTATTTCTTTTTCTTTTTTATTTATTTTTAAAGATTTTATTTATTTATTTGACAAGTAGAGTTACAGAGAGTGAGAGGGAGAGACAGAGAGAGAGGTCTTCCATCCCAAATGGCTGCAATGGCGGGAGCTGGACCGATCTGAAACCAGGAGCCAGGAGATTTTTTTGGGTCTCCCATGCGGGTGCAGGGGCCCAAGGACTTGAGCCATCTTCTACTGCTTTCCCAGGCCATAGCAGAGAGCTGGATTGGAAGAGGAGCAGCCGGGACTAGAACCAGCGCCCACATGGGATATCGGCACTGTAGGCAGAGGATTAACCTACAGCGCTGGCCCCATGACTTCTTTCTTTTCTTTTTTTTTTTTTTTTTGACAGGCAGAGTGGACAGTGAGAGAGAGAGACAGAGAGAAAGGTCTTCCTTTTGCCGTTGGTTCACCCTCCAATGGCCGCCGCAGCTGGTGCGCTGCGGCCGGCGCACCGCGCTGATCCGATGGCAGGAGCCAGGAGCCAGGTGCTTTTCCTGGTCTCCCATGGGGTGCAGGGTCCAAGCACCTGGGCCATCCTCCACTGCACTCCCTGGCCACACCAGAGAGCTGGCCTGGAAGAGGGGCAACCGGGACTAGAACCTAGGGTGCCGGCGCCGCAAGGCGGAGGATTAGCCTAGTGAGCCGCAGCGCTGGCCGACTTATTTCTTTTACAATGTGTTCAACCAAGGTTGTAGGAGACAAGATGCATTAATTCTTACTCTGTTTTAATTGGACTATTTAGCTAAAAGGATAGAATTAAAATGGATTTGAGATGGACTAAAATATAGGTTGCTTTAAATATACAGTTGAATGTTACATGTTTGGTTCGTCATCAGACTTTCTATCTAATTTGTAAGTGGTTGTTTAACACCGAGGATTTCTATTTCCAAAGGCAATTAGAATTAAAGTGGAATCATTTGTGCATTTGAGCAGTACATGACTTTTTCCTGCTTAAATTTATAAAGTTGACTGCAGATGTTGTTTTCTCAGCCACTGAATAGAATAGGAGGAAATGATTAAGAAGGAAAGGTTGCTAAACAGTTTTGTTTTGGTGCTTATATATGACAATAAAGCCTTTAATGCTGTCTTCAGGAAAAAGCAGTTTCTAAGTGAAATGCCTGACATTTAAGAAGTCTGAGAAACAAGTCTTGGGACCCAAAGCAGAAACTGTAGACGGTTTGTATTTCAGCAGTGTGCCGAGGTGCTGGCCTCATGGTGTGTTTTGTGGATGTTCTTTTCACGGGTTTCTGTGGTTCGTTCGTTGCAAGTAACTGGTAATTGCTTTCCTCTAATAATATACGCAACCTGGTAATCTTATTCTTTTTCTCATAAGAAGTTCACATAGGAAAAATGAGTACAATACTAGTAAAATAAAATCTTTTCTGTTTGCATGTACTTTTTGGAAAGACATAAGCCACCTCAGGGATCTTCTGATATTTTGACAGTAGATTTGATAAAGCAGGGTCCAGTGGCATTTATTTTATGGTTGTTGGTATTAAGGAACCAGGAGATGTGGGAGCCTGTTTGAAGAGGCGGAACTGAGGCTGGAATCAATGCTTGTCCTTGAAAATGAGAGGCTGAACTAAATGATGGTCTGCGTGTTTTGGTTTTGGTATGTCACAATCACAAGTGATATTTACAACCTCATGTTTTGACATATGTATGTATAGGCAGGCTTTAGGGCTCAGGTACGAGAAACAGTAGCAGTCATGGATCTAGATTCACATGGATAGAGCTGGTAAGAAGTAGAAAAATTCCTTCGGGATCAAAATTCTGTCATTCTTTGGTTCCTTGCTAAGTGCTAGATGCAGTTCTGGGCATTTTACATACATTATTAATTCATTTAATCTTCCCAACAAATAACTTTATGAGGTGGCTACAGTTATGTCTCCATAAGGACTCCTAAGGAAACAGAAGCCTAGAGAATTAATGCCTAGATGTACATAGGTGAAAAGTTGGATTTGAACCCAGGCAGGTGGACTCTGGGTGCCTAACCCCCACTTGCTGCTGCCTCCTCAGTCTCTGGCCAGTCAGTGCTCCTTGAGTCTGTCATGTTTCTTCACACATAAAATATCCTCTTTCCTCCCACTGCTTGTTTGTGCAGCTGCCAGTGGTTTTTTGAGTGTGTGCTGTGTGCCAGGCACAATGTTGAGTTCTGCAGATGGGGAAGAGATGGAAATGTTCTCTCAGTAGCCTGCAGCCTCATTGAGAAGGACTAAATCAAGTCTTCATAGAAACAAACTGGGGTAAGAATTTGGAGAAGGAGGGAGAGCTTTGAGAGCACGGGGCGAGTGCTTGTTCTCATCTCATTTCCAAAGAAGGCTGCCTGGCATGACAGGCATGACCTTAAGGAAGGGCAGGAGGTGGCCATGAAATGGCTTTCATGACACAAAGCAGGCTTAGTCTTCAGTCTTTTTCAATTCGTGGACAGTTCCCCAGACTGCTTTGGGGGCCTTACTGTCAGTGTCTTCAGTTCTTTAATCAGGTTGCAGACTCTCCCTATGTCTTCATATGTGTGCGTATCCCTGTGTCAGTTGTCAACATTAAGTACATTGAAGACGTGGTTGAATCCTAGCCGTCTCTGGTGATTTGTGTTCTGGCTCACCTCCTGGTGGTTGCCTTTTAGCAGGTGTTGGAGTGGATGAGTGTAGCTTCAGAATAGCCCCAAGGAAAGGGGGAGGCCGACTGTGGGGACCTGAGAGGAGGCTTTCACTCTTTCAAAAGTCTCTAGAAACAAATGCAAATTATATGAACCAGAGCTTTTAGCTGTTGTTGTTTAAAGATTTATTTATTCAAATAGTGGAGTGAAAGAGAAAAGGAGAGACAGAAAAAGAAAGCGAGAGAGATCTTCCATCCACTAGTTCATTCTCCAAATGGCTGCAGCAGTCAGACTTGAGCCAGGCCAAATCCAGGAGCCAGGAACTCCATCCTGGCCTCTCATGTGGGTGGCAAGGCACTTGGGCCATCATCTGGTGCTTCCAGGCATATTGGCCAGGAGGTGGATTGCAAGTGGAGTAGCTGGGACTCGGTCGCAAGTAACATTGTCAATTGCTGCACCACAATACTGACTCCAGCTTTTAGTTTTTATTTTTATTTTATTTTATTTTATTTTTTTTTTTGACAGGCAGAGTGGACAGTGAGAGAGAGAGACAGAGAGAAAGGTCTTCCTTTTGCCGTTGGTTCACCCTCCAATGGCCACCGCGGCCGGCGGCTTTTAGTTTTTAAATCAGTCCCTTTATTACTTTCTCTCTCTTTTTAAAAGATTTTATTATTTTATTTGAGACTCAGAGTTACAGACAGAGAGAGGGAAAGAGAGGTCTTCTATTCCCCTGGTTCACTCCCCAAATGGTTGCAATGGCTGGAGCTGAGCCAATACGAAGCCAGGAGCCAGGATCCTCTTCTGGGTCTCCCACATGGGTGCAGAGGCCCAAGCACTTGGGCCATCTTTCCCAGGCCATAAACAGAAAGCTGGATTGGAAGAGGAGCAGCTGGGATATGAACCTGTGCTCATGTGGGATGCTGGCGCCTCAGGCAGAGGCTTAGCTTACTGTGCCACAGTGTTTGCCCCTGTTACTTTCTCTTTTAGTCCCTCGTTGTAGAATTGAGTCTACCTAGTTGGATGCTTCCATACATCTGGGCTCTCAGAAAATTAATTTTATGAGCTTCCCTGGGCATTACCAATAAAGTGTCAGTGACACATTTCTTTGAACTTTCCTTCACTAATTGTTAATTAAGCTGAAGTCACTCCCTGGGAAGATTGCACTGTTGTCAGTACCTTGCAAGTTAAAAGTAGTCAGTCACAGAACATATGAAGGGGTCTTTGAAAAGTTCATGGCAAATGTGCATTCAAAATAACTTCAGGGATTTCAAAATGTTTTGCAAAAAAAAACAAACAAAAAAAAACAAACAAAAAAAAACACCAAAAAACAACAACAACAAAAACTTTTAATTCCATTTTCCATGGACTTTTTTGAAGCATTGGGAAGAAGATGTGATTCCTCATTCTAGAAGCTTTCTGCTTTGGAATCAAGGAAAATAATCCCAACACAGCTGTGAGGTGCCCAGGAGGAAGTGATTGTGAGCGTCTCTGAGCGAGCCAGGATGCCTGACGCCCCTGAGCTGTAGCCAGGTGACTGTGAGCAAGTGGTTTGCAGTGTTGGACCTGTGAAACAGAAAGTAGAGAATGATGGGACCTCCTTCAGGGGGGTTGTGAGGATTTATGAGCCAAATTATGCCTAGTATAGTACCTGACACCTAGTGTGAACTGTGCAACTTTTTTTTTTTTTTAAATTTTTTGCCAGGCAGAGTTAGACAGTGAGAGAGAGGGACAGAGAGAGAGAGAGTTAATAGACAGTGAGAGAGAGACAGAGAGAAAGGTCTTCCTTTCGTTGGTTCACTCCCCTAATGACCGCTACGGCCGGTGCTGCGCCGATCCAAAGCACACATCTCTGAGTGTGCAAATTCAGTATTCTGTGTGGGCTAAATATGGTTGTCTGAAACGTTAAAAAAAAGACTCTCCTTTTTGGCATACATCCTCTATATTTGGTTAATCTTGGTGCTTCTAGACTATTTCAAGTAATCACATGTGTTTTCTGGAAACTTCCATTTTGAAGAAAATTTAATTGACTCAGAAATGTTTGGAATGCTAATTTCAAAGCTATCTTATAATTTCCAGTGGAAGTGCCTAACTGGGAAAGGCTATTCTCAGCATTTGTTTCCTCTTTTTTAAACAAGTAAAATATTAAACAACAGGAAACCAACTGCCAAAATTGATGAACACTCTGAGATGGCCAAATTGAGACCTGAGAGTATTTAGACTTTCCAAATCACAAAATATGGTAAACATAGGGGCACAAGTTTTATTTTAAAATATACTGTGTGTGTGTGTGTGTGTGTGTGTGTTGCTCTTTGCCATATGGCTTGTCTGGGGAAACAGTAGCACCTGAAAGCAAAGCCACACACATAGTAAGCTTTGAGTCTGGTTTAGACTCTATTAAGCCATTGGTTGTTTTGAGAATCACCTCTTGTGTATCAGACAGATTAAATTATTGGAGTTGAAAATGACAAGAGAGGTTGTAAATTGCAAGATGCCCCTGAAATTCATATATGTTATTTTTGACAATCATAGGATTTAGCTTAAAAAGAATAGATTTATAAGTATTTTCACATGAATTCTAAGAGGACTTTTATTTATGTTGGTCTGGTATTGATCTATAAAATAAGTACAACCTTGGTATTTTTTACATTATTTTTCATTTCATTGTATACACAAATATTTAAAAATTTTTAAGATTTATTTTTATTTATTTTGAAAGTCACAGAGAGAGAGACAGACAGACAGACAGAGAGTTTTCATCCACTGGTTCACTTCCCAAATGGCCACAACGGCCAGAGCTGAGCCAATCTGAAGCAAGAAGCCAGGAACTTCTTCCAGGTCTCTTATGTGGGTAGGAGGGACCCAAACACTTGGGCCATCTTCTGCTGCTTTCCCAGGCACATTAGCAGGGAGCTGGATCAGAAGTAGAATAGCCAGGATATAAACTGGTGCCCATATGGGATGCTGGCATTGCAGGCAGCAGCTTTACCCACTATGCCACAATGCTGGCTTCACATTTAAAATTTTAAGTTATGTATTTTAGTATTAATTCATGTGTAGACTCAGTAGCATGTTTTTCATTTATAGCAAGTATACAAGACACTTTACGTCAGAACTGACATAAGTTAAAGGGGGTACACGGTGGTACATAAACTGAAGTTGAGAAAGTTAATGTTTGATTAATTGAACTTTGACATCATTGACTTACTATTAAATAGTATCAATTATGCTGCCTTGTAGTACTGTGCTTACATTTTAAATAAAAACCTCGTAACTATTGATCTCATATATGTTTCAGTACTTGTGGGGAGCAACTCGGACTAGACTAAGTTACTGGAATTAAGACTTATTCTATGCATCTGCTCTCCCACAATATGGCGCTGGGAGAGGAGAAAACAGCTTCTACCCAGCTGCCTCCAGTTCAACCAATAAACAGCAGGACCTGCTCCTGATTGGAGGAGAGCAGCATACTCGGCGTGTGGGCAGCCGAGTTGGGATTGGCGGAGGAGGACTATAAAGGAGGAGAGAGACGGCATGCACCAGGAACATCTAAGGGGAACACCTGTGAAGCCCCCGAGAGAGCCGGCCGGCGGTGTGCCGCTCCCCCGCGGAAGTGGGGAATGTGGCAGGGGGAACCGCCCTTCCACGGAGGTGGAAGGGACGGTAGCCAACCCGGGAAGAACCAGCAGCAAACCCGGGGAGGGCCGAGCAGACAAAAGAACAGCGCAGGGTCCTGTGTCGTTCCTCCACGAATAGGGGGAGCGACATAATGGTGCCGTGACTCGGATATGAAGCCTAGGCAGGGCTTAGTGTCGTTCCTCCACGAAGAGGGGGAGCGACAAGTACTGGCTCTTTAAGAATCTTTTATTAATTTATTTTGATACCTGGCATTAAAAAATCACTTTCATTGGCTGACTCCTGCCCAGTTAAACATAAGGAAGTATATATTAAATGTTAATTTCCTGAGATAGTTTCTATGACTTCCTGAAAGGGTAGGGCAATTATAGAAGTGAAAACACATATGGCTCACAAGTGGCTTTTGTTCAGTTGTATCAATGCCAAGTTTGGGAGCATTCTTCCAATTTGGATTTATTTATGCTAATATTTAATGGAAGACTGGGCAGCATATTATTTTTTTACCCTTAAAACTAGAAAAGGAAAAATTATACTTAAAAGATGCTTTGAAATTAATTTTATTCATAAAATAGTTTTAGAAATATTAGAATATCTGGTAATACATTTTTGAGCACTGTAGATTTTATTTTTATGTTTCACTTTAAAAATTTTTATTTATGTGAGAAGCAGAGGCTGAGACACAGAGAAAGAGAAAGACCAAGAGCGAGACAGAGAAGATCTCCCATCGTTGGTTCATTCCCCAGTGCCTGCAGTGGGCAGGACTGGGTTAGGCAAAAGTTGGGAGCCAGCAACTCAGTCCAGGTCTCCCATATGGGTGGCAGAAACCCAACTACTTGAGCCATCCTTGCTGCTTCCCAGGGTGTGGCTTAGCAGGAAGCTGGAAACTGGAGTGGAGCTTGGACTCAAATCCAGGTGCTGTGATGTAGGATGAAATGTCCAAAGGGCACCTTACTACTAGGGCAATAGCCCATAGATTTTACTTTTAGAAAGATTACATTTTTGGGGCCAGTGCTGTGGCATAGCAGGTAAAGCCGCTGCCTGCAGTGCCGGCATCCCATATGGGTGCTAGTTCGAGTCCCAGCTGCTCCACTTCTGATCCAGCTCTCTGCTATGGCCTGGGAAAGCAGTAGAAGATGACCCAAGTCCTTGGGCCCTGCACCTGTGTGGGAGATCCAGAAGAAGCTCCTGGCTTCTGGCTTTGGATTGGCATAGCTCTGGCCATTGCGGCCAATTGAGGAATGAATTGGTGGATGGAAGACCTCTTTCTCTCTCTGCCTCTCCTTCTCTCTCTGTGTAACTCTTTCTAATAAATAAATAAATCTTTTTTTTAAAAAGTACATTTTCCACATTTCATAAGTGATTTGATTACTTCCCTTTAAAAAACACATTTGCACTCATCTGTACAAACTACAAAAAGAATATCATGAATGTAGGAAATATATGGACAGTTCTGTATTCTCCCTCTAGTCCTTCCCCCAGTCCTACTCCTTCGAGACAACTCCTGTTAACACCTAATTTTTTTTATTATTTTTTAACACAATTTTAAAAGTCAAGTGTAATGGTCTTTGGAGACTTGGAAGAGTGGGAACTTTTCTCCCGGATTTTTGGAGTCAGATCTCTGTTCAAAGTCTGACTTCATCAAAGAGCAACAATGTGAGTTTAAAAAGTTTCTTTCCCTTCTGAACATCAGATTTCTCAACAGCAAGGCTGAATCAATGGCAGTTTCCTTCCTGAAAGTTTAACAGGCACAGTCTGTTTCTGTTCTCTTTCTGTTTCTCTCTCTCTCTTTTAAAAATATTTATTTATTTATTTGAAAGTCAGAGTTACAGTGGGGTTGGGAAGGAAAGAGAGAAGAGAGAGAGAATCTTCTGTCTGCTGGTTCACTCTCTGGATGGCCACAACAATCTAGGCCGGGCCAGGCCTAAGCCAGGAGCCAGGAGCTTCTTTCAGGTCTCCCACATGGGTACAGGGGCCCAAGCACTTGGGCCATCTTCTGCTGCTTTTCCCAGACCAGTATCAGGGAGCTGGATCAGAAGTGGAGCAGCTATATGGGATGCCTGTATTGCAGGCAGCAGCTTAACCAGCTATGCCACAATGCTGACACCAATCTCTGTCTCTTTTTCATCAGGGTATATGTCTCAGAAGAAGTGACAAAGGAATCCATGACCTATTCCTCTTAGGAAAATGGAACTTGGCATTTTTTTAAAAAAACTTTATTTAAGTTATACAAGTTTCAAGTATTCTGTATAAACAGGTTTAGGGACATAGTGATGGAATTTGGCATTTTAGTCTCCCAGCGTGTTTATTCAGTAGTGCACTCATTTATCTGGAGAGCATTTCCCCCTCTGCCCCAAATACTTGCCTTCAGCTTGTGAAAGGTCAGCCTGTGAAAGGTGCCCCAGGAATCTTCCTGGAATTTAGATGGCCCCTGTTGGGTTTCACTTTGCACTTATTAATAATTTAACACTGGGATAAAAATAAAAACAAAGACTCTCATCTTACAGTGTGAGAACACGGGTCCCGTGTACTAAGTCATGCAGGTAAGATGAGGAGCGAAGCCCTTTGGGCTCGCCTGTCTGAAGAAGTCGTTCACTCTGGCTGGCTTCCCTCCTGCAGAATGATTGCCTCCAAACGAAAGGGAATTATCCTAATTGCTCCTGAGGTGGGAGATGTATTTTTGCTCTTCAGAGGTTGTTGGATAAGCATTAATTATCTAATCCAAACAGAGAGGCTTTCTACTAGGAGTGTTGCCTTTTAGCAGCTGTAGTCGACTTTCCAGTGCTGCAGCATCTTTAGGCCTGAGCAACCATGGTGTTGTAACCACCTCTGTTATCTAACCTCCCTGTTAGGACGCAGTAGAATCCTGTTCTAACACTTGTTACCGAAAACAGACTTGAAACCTAGGGTTGTTTTTTAAATGGGTTTGTGTAATTGGAGCTGCAGCTACAGTCACGATTCTTCATTTGTAGGATCTGTGCCTTATATCTTGTTTAGCACTTTCACAGTTTAATTTGTAGTGCTGTTTTTGTTTTATACACAATTACCTTAAAAAAATCAGACTTTCATATTTCCTTGCTAAATGAATGTGGGGCTTTGTTATTAAAGTCAGAAGTACTTTTTATCTGTAGACATTAGTTTTCTGTCCTTAGAGAATTCAGAATTGAGGTGGTTTATATTCTGGAAATTATTAAGTGAACACATGTAATACATTGTTAGTAATATAGCTTAATGTATAAAGATGCTTTGTAAATAGAAATAAAACCCCTATTTCTGAGAACTGGGGCTCTTGTCATTCTTGTCATTGAAATGCATAGGGTTTTGATGTTGTGGCATATTAAGGAAATAATATTAATTCTGGGTAGAGGGTCCAGCATTGTGGCACAGCGGGTTTAGCTACCAACTGTGATGCTGGCATCCCATATGAGCTACTTGTTCAAGTCCCGGCTGCTCGGCTTCTGATTGAGCTCCCTGCTAATGTGCCTGGGAAACCAGCGGAAGATGACCCAAGTACTTGGGTCTCCTGTGACTCATGTGGGAGACCAGCATTGGAGTTCCAGGCTCCTGGCTTCAGCTTGGCCCAGCCCTGGCCATTGTGGCCCTTTGGGGAGTGAACCAGCAGGTGAAAGATCTCTCTCTTTCTGTCCTACCTCTGTTTCTGTAACTCTGCTTTTCAAATAAATCAAATAGATCTTTAAAAAAAAACCTTGTAATTCTTGGTAGAGAGGATTTTAGAAATTAATTTTGATCAAAGCTATAGAGGAAAAGGACCAGTGCCCTTGGCCCATTGTTAAAATATTAAACCACACTTGGAATAAAACCAAACTGTTGCCATGCATTGTGTTGCTCCTTACTTCTGCCTGGCTTGCTCCTTCCCAGCCTCCACACTGACCTCTTCTCCCCCACAGATCTCACCCTTAAAGGTCATCCAGACCCCCCCACCCCACCCCCCGCCCCATACCTACCTCAAGCAATCCACTTCTCTCTTTCCAGGGCTCTGATAATTCCTTTTCAGCCAAGATTTCAGGATATATTTTTAGTTATTGTCTTTACCCCACAAGAATGTGAATTCTGTTATGAGACATACCAGTACCTGGTAGAGTGCCTGGCATAGACTACATAGGCCATGATCTGGTTAGATGGATGTTGTTTACTGGTTTTGAGAGCTCCTTTGTGTGTGTTTCTTGAAGATTAGTTCATCCTGCTGAGCCACGGGGATTTAAGCACCACTGGTGTCAAGAGCTAAGCCAATGCATTGTGCAGTGCTCTTACCTGCACCCATTTTTTCCCATTTCCTTGTGAATTTATTGAGCTTTAAGAGAGCAACACTGACTTTTCTCAAACAGAGCTCCCAATAGCTATTTGATGAATATTGCACTCACCATAGAGTGTCTTCCAGACTTCACCAGGCACTGAACTAGTTCATGCCAGACCTTCTAGGAAGGACAAGGAGGCCCACACTGGTCTTTGGTGAGCACTTGGTATTCTGAAGGTATGGTTGTTCCTGTCAACGGTGTCCATCAGTGTGCCTGATAAACAGTCCTAGATGGCCCCTTAATGAATTTGCCTCTGCAAGCTCTCACCCATTTGTAAGCCAAAGGCCGCTGCTCATCTTAGCTGAAAAGGAAATGTTGGCAGCTCAAGTTGCTGTCTAAAGACCAACTTTATCCCGATGACTGTGTTGGAAGCACTCAAATGCAGATCTGGTGAGGAATTAGTTTTGTGCCGTTCTTTGGTGATGTTCTCATTTTGCTGTTTATCTGTCTTAGGTAATCTATTTGAAGAAGACCCCAGAAGAAGCCTACAGAGCACTACTATCTGGCTCCAACAATTCCTATCTTCCATTCAGGTATAAGTGCTTCCATTCAGGCCTATCTCCTCAGCTGGGCAGTGCTTCAGAGAGAGCTGACTACTTCAGTGCTACATTATGGTGTCTGCAGTTGTCTTAAGGCTGTGTTACATGGAATGAAGTGAGGTGTGAGCTTTAGTTATTTCATTTGGCAGACTTTACCCCTAGCTAGGTAGGTAAAAATAAAATAATTTCTTTTTTTTAGGATCTCTCCTTGAGTTCTATGTTTTAGAGTTGACTTGAAGCAAAAAGAGTACCTGTCTTATGTGCTAATACCTATGACACGATTTACTAGACTTCAGTAATCTACATCACCGGTTCTTCCGTTCATTCTTTCATCTCATGAGCATTGATTGAGCTCTGACTGCATGTTGGGACTGGGGATATAGCATAAGTCATCCTGAGTGCCTTCAATGTTTAGGACACGAATCTGGCTTCCATCCTCAGGAAGCCTCTCATTATAGTGTTGGAAAAGAATGTTTTGTAAAGATCAGTTGAAGAAAGTCTCTTAAAGTTGGGGAAAACTTGAACTTGTCTACATAGTAGGAATGAAGAAGAGTCATCTGATAGAATTGTGAATGATTCTCATATTTTTGCTTATGTGTGTCCAAATCTACAGACATGTGTATTGCTTAATTATCATAATTTCTAAGGCTAGAAAGGAATGGGACAGCTGAGGAGACTCCTTATTGTTCGTCTTCCTCCTGCTGCTTGGTGTAAATCCAGAGAGTGCTGGCCTCTGTGCCCACATTGAGAAGTGCTTTTAGCAAATGAAAATTTATTTTCATTTATTTGAAAGGCAGGCAGGGGGATATATTTCATCCATTGGTTCACTCCCCAAATGCCTGCAACAGCCAGGCTGTTGACAGGAGCCCCAAACACCGTTTGGGTCTCCCATGTGGATGGCAGGGGCTCAAGTCCTTGAGCCATAACCTATTGCCTCTTAGGGTGTTCACAGCAGGAAGCTGGAGTGGATGTACAGGTGGGACTCGAACCTGGACATGGATGCAGGTGTCTCAACTGGTAGTTTTACTACTGCACTGTGATGCCCTTACTGCTAGTATAAATATTTAAATGAATAAATTAAAAGGAATATATATCAGGATATATATCAGGATATATATATCAGGATATATATATCAGGATATATATATCCTTCAAGATCCAAGGGATTCCCAACTGTTTGAGACCACTGGAGACACATAGGAGAGACACAGGAGGGTGTGAAGGCAGGAGGAGGGACAAGGCAGAAGAACACCCATTGAGCTTATTTTTCTCAACAAGCTCAAAGGGCATAGGCCTGGGGTTGGGACCTGAGAGGAAAATATCCCTTAAGGACAGATAGAAAGTGACAGGTTTTGTGTAAAAGAGTATGAATGATGATGGAAAGCTCTCTTTTTTCCCCCCTTCACTTCTAAGGGCTCCTGGACTTTGAAAGCCTTTTGCAAAATACAATTCTGTTTTTTTTTCATAAAGGATAATACTGACGCTGTTAATGACCCTCCCTAAGTTCTAAGCAAAGTGGCTGAGAGTGTACACTTTGGAAGCAGGGACCGGGGTCGAAGCCTCATTCTGTTTCTTATATCTGCCCTAGGTGTAAATAACTTTGGAAAAACTACTCTATCATCTCTGAGCCTCAGTTTTCTTATCTGTAAAATAGGACTATCTTTATTAAATGAGGTAATGCTTTCCT
The DNA here is from genome assembly GCF_051225735.1 of Oryctolagus cuniculus. Classification (NCBI taxonomy): domain Eukaryota; kingdom Metazoa; phylum Chordata; class Mammalia; order Lagomorpha; family Leporidae; genus Oryctolagus; species Oryctolagus cuniculus. The sequence goes on along the minus strand of NC_142873.1, from coordinate 70,600,225 downwards.
CACTATGCCAAGTGCAGTACCTGGTCTTTGTCTATCTGTTGTTGTTAGTAATGATGTTGTTGTTGATAAGAGACAAAGATTATCCATAAGGATATAAATATGAATAAGAGCTATTTCTTCTAATGATCTCACATTTGAGAGGGGCAGGACAGATCTGTAGGCACAAAATTAACCGTAAAATGTTTAGGTTCAGGGTGGGTGTTTGGACTAGTGGCTAGGATACCATGTCTCATATTGGAGTACCTAGGTTTGATACCTGGCCCTGTCCTTGACTTCTGCTTTCTGCTTTCTGTTGTTGCAGACCTTGGAACACGGTCGTGGTGGCTCATGTAACTAGGTTTATGCCACCCACGTTTCTGACTCCTGGCTTCTGCCTGGCCCAGAGCTGGCTGTTGCAGGCATCTGGGGAGTGAACCAGCAGATGGGAGCCCTCTGTGCCTCTCCCTGTAAAACAAACAAACAAACAAACAGTTAGATTGCACAGAAATAGAAGGAACGGTGAATTCCGACAGGGATTTGGGAAACTCACTTACACTGAGCTTTACAGGAGGGCAAGGGTTTGGCAGGTGGAGAATGGAGGAGGCGAAGTTGGCACAGGTGTGCCTTATGGAAGCATGTGTGGTATGAGGCAGCTTCGGAAGGGCTCTGTGGCAGGAGCCCAGAGAGGAGGCACTGACTCTGGGGGTGACTGATGCACTTTTCCTGCAGACAGACCTCGTCAAACTTGTTTTTCAAATCAGAAAAGTAATTGCAGTTTTCCTGTTGTTATTTTGAAAATCTACGTGCACCTAGAAACTGCAATATTGTAACACTTATGAAATTGTAATGCCGGTAAATAGGCCCGATGAACAATATAGTTATTTAAAAATTTACAAGTGGAATGTATGTATTAATTTTTCTGCTTGTGGTATCCTTGCCAAAGAGGGTGTATATTTCCCCTTCACTGGCTGGATGAGACTTATTCTTCTTCTTGTCAATTTAGATGAAAATGTTGGAGGAGGGGATAAATTCTTTCTTTAAATATAATTATATTTTATCTTTCTTGTCCTTGGCAATTAATTTGTTCCTTAAGAGGTAGAATTTTTGAAGAATTGGCAAGACCATAATAGAAGAAATGCTAGTAAGAAAATTATTACTGCTTGCCATAGAATTGAATCAGAATGATCACAACTGTAGCCCATTTTTCCATGTTTTTATTTAAATATTTGAAAATATAAATATATTCACATAGTTCAAAAATTTAAGAAATAAATAGGAAGGTTTACAGTGAAAATTCCCCTTCTCATCTTTGATCCTCATTTTTTAGTCTTTTCCAGATAGTCTCTGGTATTGTTATTCCATATTCCTTTAGTTTCTCTATGTCGATATAAGCAAATAAAGATCAGCATTCTCGTATTTCTCATACAGTGGAGCATATCACATGCACCGTTTTGCACCCCCCCCAACTCATCTCAGATACCTTTACTCACCAGTGCAGAGAGAGCTTCCTTCCTCCTTCTGTCCTACTCATGTGTACTTTACAGTAGGAATACATTAGTCAGCTTCTTACAGGTCAAAACCTAGGTTGTTTCTTATCACCTTAGTTATACCTTTCTAAGTCACTTAGTCTCAAAAGTATTTTAAAAGGAACTGAGCAAATGCTCTGGAAAATATTATAGCATAGTTGTTAGACATAAAGGGATTTAAATCTGTTTACATAAAGTACTCGTTATGTAAAAAATTGTGTTTAACATACATAGGAGGCATTTGTTCCTTGGTGTAGGCCCTCATTTTCTATTAAAACTTTGACCTTGAATTTAACTTTTTAAAAAAATTTATTTGAAAGTCAGAATTAAGAGAGAGGGAGAGAGAGGGAGAGAGGGAGAGAGGGAGAGAGGGAGAGAGGGAGAGAGGGAGAGAGGGAGAGAGAGAGAGAGAAAACGCTTCCATCTGCTAGTTTATTTCTTAGATGGCCACAGCTGCCAGAGCTGGGCCAGGTGGGAGCCAGGAGTCAGGAGCTTCATCCTTGTCTCCCTCATGGGAGGCAGGGGTCCCTACACTTGGACCATCTTCTGCTGCTTTTCCTAGGCCATCAGCAGGGAACTGGATTGGAAGTGGAGCAGCTGGGACTGAAACTGGTGCCCATGTGGGATGCTTTACCTGCTATGCCACAACATTGACCTCAAATTCAACTCTTCAGTTGTGCTTTCTGATAACTCAGGACAGCAAGAACTGTAAATCTAGACTCTTCATAAAACATACATCTGAAATAAAAGATACCACAAAGTAGTGTGTTTAAAATTTAGTGAAGAATTTAGATCAAAGAATACTACCAGTTTTCTGGAATTTGACTGAAGAGACTTACTTCCCCCACCTGTGCTAAGATGTAAGTTGTTTTCAGTTCACAGCACAGACTGACTTTTAGACCAAGGAATTATTAGGAAGACTCATCGTCATATCCTAAATCCTAGTCAGCTGCCATTGCCTGGGCTTTCATTATAATCTGGCATATCATCTGCTAGTTTTTTTTTTTTTAAACCCTATTTGTTATATTTTTATCTTCATTGTCTCCTTTTATTTAACTGCTGTTTTGTTAATACTTTTATTTAAAAATAGGAAACCTTAAAAGAACTCCCATTTAAATGTAATTGTTTTATTGTTTAAAAACTTTTGAAAATAAAGACTCTTTTGAAAGCTTTTTTTTTTTTAAAAAAAAAGATTTATTTATTTACTTGAAAGGCAGAGAGACAGAGAGAGATCTTCCATCCACTGGTTCATTCCCCAAATGGCTGAAACAGCCAGGCTGAGCTAGTCTGAAGCCAGGAGCCAGGAGCTTCTTCCAGTCTCCCATGTGCAGGGACTTAAGCACTTTGGCCATCCTCCGCTGCTTTTGCAAACCATTAGCAGGGAGCTTGATTGGAAGTAGAGCAGCCAGGACTTGAACTAGCACCCATATAGGATGCCGGCCTTGTAGGTGCTGGCTTTCCCCGCTAAGCCACAGTGCCATGCCCCTGAAAGCTTTTTGAGGGCATGGTTGGTGTATTCTTGTCACTTTTCTCTGTGTTCTCGTTTGTGCTATGTATTTTAATGTCTTTAAATAAAGGAGTTTTACAGCTACTGTGAATTAAAACAATGCTGTTCAAATATTTATTTAGCAAGTATTTTCCCCTGCTCACTCAACTCTGTAAAGCCTTTCCTCATTTTTCTAGAGAAATTGGCAGGTCCTTCACTAGTAATTCCCTGTTAGGGTTTATGTGTTACAGTGCTGTGTGCAGCACATCAGCACGCGTCTTGCATTATAATTCTTTGTTTGCGTGGCTGACTTTTTTTCCTATTTGTGTCTGAGGGAATAAGCACATCCATTTATTACTTTCTCTGTGGACCTAAGGTGATTAGGCCAGCTGGTGCTTGCTGCAGGGGATTTCAGTGTACAGAGTGTATAAATGTATAGGCAGCGAACACGGCTCTGGGCTTTGTTAGAGTTGGGAGAGAGGTGGTAGGAGAATAACTCTGGAACCGGGGATTGGACATGTTAAGGTAGGCCCCGGAACACACCTTTCTTGTTGGGATGAAAACTGGAAAATAAACACCCAGGTGCTGATTTTAGGTGCTGTACCTTTTTATCTGTGTGGCATAGTTATTTTTTATGATGGTATATTAGGTAGGGACCTATATAAAATGATGTTTACAGTGTAGTTGCATTATTATCACCAAAAGGTCTATCTGATTTTCTTTCTATTTGGACTCCTATTTAAAATTTTAAACATTATAGCTTTTATTATTAATCTGGTTAAAATTGTCTAAAAATGAGATAAATTAAAAAAAAGATTTCTGTGGATTCACTACCTATTGTTGATTACATTAAGTTTAGTTGACTTTAGCTAGGAGTAGTTGAATGTCTGGCATGGTACAATGTTCCAGGAGTATTGTAATGTTACTGTTTTTGAGTTAGTCTCAGGGTGTTCCACTGAATGTATCGAGAACTGTAGTTTTCACTTGTACTGAAAATAGCCAAAGTGTTTATCAAGAGCAACTTTAGCTAAAAATTAGAGGAAAGGATATTTTTCATCTACTTTAATCCCTTCAGTCCATCCATCTTAAGTGTTGGTTTGGCAGCTGGCCCCTAAGGGAACAAGGGCCTTTCAGTTCTCCACAGAGCTTGAATTGGCAAGTCTGGGACGGATCTTTTAGCAATCTCTCCCTTTCAGTGGACTACCAAATTATAGTGCATACCCTTGAGCTTGATTCTGCAAAGTCATATTAATTGCAGCATGTCACAGTGCCATGGGACAGCTGGTCCACAGTGGACTCCCAGATTGCTTTGAAGGTGGTCAGGGGCAGTGGTTTTCTTTTTTTGTTTGTTTGTTTTGTTTTGTTTTTACAGGCAGAGTGGATAGTGAGAGAGAGAGAGAGACAGAGAGAAAGGTCTTCCTTTGCCGTTGCTTCACCCTCCAATGGCCGCCGTGGCCGGCGCGCTGCGGCCGTTGCACCGCGCTGATCTGAAGGCAGGAGCCAGGTACTTATCCTGGTCTCCCATGGGGTGCAGGGCCCAAGCACTTGGGCCATCCTCCACTGTACTCCCTGGCCACAGCAGAGAGCTGGCCTGGAAGAGGGGCAACCAGGACAGAATCTGGCGAGGGGCAGTGGTTTTCAAACCCATATTTTAAGATGCTCATAAAACAGAATTTTCAAAAAATTTAACTCTTAGAAAACATGGAAAAGGTAACCAATCTAAACTGCACAACTCTTATTGTGCTTAATACATACTTCATTGTTTCTTTATCCATATATATCAGTTTGGTAAGTTTCTTGGTATTGGTGGTGATTTCTAAATCTGTCAAAAAAATCAATTTTTCTTTGATGTGTAAAATTATTCAGACAGTAAACAACATACCCAGAAATGTGCAGGTGAGTTTGGAGGTAGGGTGTAGTGCTGACATCCAGTAAAATAAAGCTGCTTGAATGCTGGATATCTCATCTTCGTTTGATACTTTTTTTCCTTCTCTCCTCCCTCCCTCCCTTCCTCCCTTTTTCTTTCTTTTTTTCTTTTTATTTGACAGATAGAGTTAGACAGTGAGAGATGGAGAGAAAGGTCTTCCTTCCATTGGTTCACCCCCCTAATGGCTGCTACGGCCAGAGCTTGCCGATCCAAAGCCAGGAGCCAGGTGCTTCTTCCTGGTCTCCCATACAGTGCAGGGCCCAAGCACTTGGGCCATCCTCCACTGCCCTTCCGGGCCACTGCAGAGAGCGGGACTGGAAGAAGAGCAACCGGGACTAGAACCTGGTGCCCGTATGGGTTGCTGGTGCCACAAGTGGAGGATTAACCAAGTGAGCCATGGCAGTGGCCCCTCTTTCTTTCTTTTTCTTGCAGGTCTCCTGGATAGGTTCAGGATGCAGTTTTGTGTGGCTTTTATTTTAATTTGGAGAAGAGGCTAGGACTAATAGATGAGTGTTCTCCAAAGTTAGTTGGTTTTAAAACTTATCTGCATATCTTGGAAGCTTTTTAAGAACTACTGATGCCTGGGTTCCACACCCAGAAGTTCTGAAATAATTGATCTGTGGTACAGACTGAGTACTGGGATTTTTAAAAAAACTGTCTACACGATTCCTATATGCGGCCATGATTTAGTGCCCTATGAGATGCACCATGATAAACACAAACAAACAAACACACACACAGTCAATGATCAAATAAGCTTAGAACTATCCATCTTGGAGAGTTTTAAAGATTCTAAATGGGTCTGTTACAGGGTCCCTGCCTGCTGCCCAGTCATGCTCAGTGAGCCCTGTCCTTTGAGGAGAGGAAGGCCTTGTTACTCTAAGTCCCAAGTGAGGAAGCAGGAGAAGTATCTCAAATCTTCCTCCCAGATTGGGGGTGGGGGAAATCCTTATAGAATGGGTAGGAGAAAGCTGGTATGTGGAAATACCCAGCAAGGCAAAATCTTGATGGAGAGAGGCTTAGAATCAGGCCAGCTTGGAAAGATGGATTTTTAATTCTGGGTTTCTTTGAGGGATCCCTCGTGTCTGAGAGGGGTTGGCTGTACCCAGGTTCTGGTGTTGCTCTGGTTTCTTGGGTCCCATCCATTGGATCCTCCGACTTCTGCCTGTGCCTTGGCTTGCATGACAGGCAGTGCCCACTTTGTACCTATCTGAACACCTTGTTCTGAAAAGCAAGGGCTTACAAAATATGACCAGAACCATTATAAAAGCATTAAATGGGGAAACTCTCAGGAAGGGAGTGGGGAAGCATAACAGGAGATTTTTAGGTTAAGGGGAAATCCAAAGAAAGGGTGGTCTGATGTTAGTTCTGGGTAGTGAAATAGTCTGTTTCGCTTTGTTTAAACCAGAATTTTCCAAAGTACTGATTCCCTTCCGGCTGCTGTTCTGCAATGCTGTATGGCATGTTTCCAGATCCACACCTGTGTGGAACAAAAAAAGATCTCTTGGGTTCAGAAAAATACGCTGTTATTTGTGGAACTCTTTTTTGTGCTGTTTGCTGAGAGTCTTGGAAAATAGAAGGTGTACCAAGTGGTGGTATTTATGTGATGTGGACCCTGATAGCCAAGGTTTTTTCCAGAGCAGATGTGAGGCCAGACTGTCTTCCTTAACTGGGTTCCACAAACCTCCCACTGGCAATCCTGTAATGACATTTATCATTAAAGTGGACCCGTATTGTTTGCCTTAAGGGAGGTGTTTGTTGTGTTTTGGGGATGACCCCTAGCGATGTCCCGGTGGTTGAGCTATGTGGCTAAGTCTTAGTGAAATCTCAGAAGCAATTATTCTAGATATTTTGGGCTTGCCAGGACTTGCAGGTCTTCTAACAAAGACTCAAAAGGGTCAAACACTCAGAACTTGGCATCAGGATGCCTTCTTTCTTCTGAACTACAAAGTAAACATGCACTGGTTGATGTAAGATGTAATTATAAGATACACCTCTTTGCATCTAACATTAAACCAGATATTTGTTGGCTTAAATATGTGATTTTTATCAAAGTTTGTGTCATAATAAGCTTTGTGTTTCAAGGGAGAGTTTTCCTTACCCCATTTCCTTCTTGAGTTTCAAAATTTTATTTTATGTTCTTTTAAGATACTCAGGATGGCTACCTTGCTGCTTTACGGTCTTGATCTTTGGGGCCTGTTTTGCCCTATGGGTCTTTAATAAACCTTTACTTTAGGTGCTTGGTATTATGTAAGGACTTTGCATTATTGTTGAGTAGTGAGGATGTGCCAATTTCATTATTGTTGAAAATAGATGGTTTATCCATTCTAAACTGTTGAGTTCATTCTTGAGAGCTGGAGCATATTTTTAGTAACTTGGACCATCATGAAAAACAGGCTGTCAGATTTTTCTTGTTAAAGTGATAAATAAGCACCATTATACAGGATCTGAAAACAGAAACAACTGTCAGGGTGTCTATGACCCTTTAACTACACACATGGAAGTGAGTTATATCTGTTCTATTTTTTGTTAGAGCAAGACAGTACTTCAGTACTTTGCATGGTGAAAATTGGTGCAGACAACTTTTTTTGTTATTCCCACTTTTATGGTTTCAGATCACTGTTAACAAACTTTGCGTACAGGGTTGTTACCAACTAACCTTTTTGTACTCCTTGTAGTAGTATATTGCTAGTAGTCAGCTTTAATTGATCAAGATGATTTGGAATAAGATTATACTCATTTACCTTAACAAACACAGTAGTACTTTGTTGAGTATCTGTTGTAAAGCCCTTATTTTTAATACCTGAGTTAAAGACAACTTTCCATTATTTTTGTTTTAAAAGGAAAATTAGAGTGGTTAAACATATAGTAGTCAGATATTCATAAAAGGCCCAGAACACAGATCCTGGTCTTTTTTTATGGTTTGATTGCTAGTTTTAGACAGATTCCTTTGTGCAGATTTTGTATGACCTTCTGAGCTGCGACTTAGAATTGAATTTTCATGTGTCTATTTCCTTAGTTTACCAAAGTGATTAGTGCATAGCCTACAGTAAGAGAAAAGCAGGAGATCCTGTGCTATTTTTTTGTTAGGTGCTGGTTATGCTAAGCTTTTGGCTTTGCTCTGTGAAGCTGTTGGTTTTACTTTTTCACAAATGGAGACAGTTTTGTTCTCCCATTGATTCTCATTAAATACATTTTCATCTTATAGGCCTCAGTAATGTACGTGATCAGCTCTTTCTTTTTCCTATGACTGGCACCATGGATTTGTTCAGAGAAACTGGAAATGAAGGTGTCCTTTGGATGATTTTGTAAATTATTTTGAGGCACTGTCTACTTCTTATACATATAATCTAGAACTGAAATGTGTATAGTAGTTACTAGTTGCCTATTTTATGCATTTTCCCATGCATTTTAGCATGGGAAATTTGTCTAGTCCAAACTGAAATAATCTAAGTGTAGAATACACATTGCGTTTTAGAAATTTTATATATGACAATATAAAATATCTGAATCGATAATATTTAGATGTTTTAGATTAATCAAATCATTATTGAAACTAGTTATTTTTATTTTATCTTAATATGACTGTGAAAAATTGTAATTATAGATGTGGCTCTCTTTTGTGGCTGGTGTTATATTTCCATTGGAAAGTGATGATTTGGAGTGCTTTTGCTATTGTACATAGTTTATAATTAAAGATTTAGATGACTTTTTTTCAGAAAGGTTAATAGTTTCTAACCAGTAAATATGTTTAGGTATAAGGAGAATGAATACCTGTTAATGATCATTCATTCATTCAACAACATCTGTAATATAGTAATGTGCCTTATATTGTGAACACTTAGACATAAATGATGCATTTTCTGCCCCTCAGATGCTCATGACTTTGTGGTGGTTGTGAGGATGGGATTCAGTTCAGTGCTTAAGAGGTTTCTTGGATGACCTTTGAGATTCTTTACAACCCACTGCTCTGCAGATATTTGTACACTTCCTAACTACTTGTCATCCAGAGAATTTACAGAGAATCCTGTGATCAGGACATACGTAGATCACAATCATTCCCAATATGCCATAGCCCATTTACTAACAGTTCTTTTTTATAGCTGTATAGTCTCCACATAGTAGACGCTGGGCCTCTGTTCTCTATTCTTTCTTCATTTTGAAAATTTCATTACCAGAAATGCTTTCTTTTTGTTTTGTGTAAACATATTCTTTCATCTCTGGTTTCATCATGTAATTCCTAATATTTATCAAATTGCTTCGTTCTGAGTGATTTCTTAGATTCTTAGGTTACAAGCAGTGGTGTGCTAGTGACCTGGCTCTAGAAGTAAAATGTGCTTGCTGATTCCCGTGGTGTCAGTACTTTACTGCTGTGGATTCAGGCTATCAAAATTTCTGAATATTTAGTGGTTGGCTATTGTGAGCCTGTGGAAGATAGCTGTAGGACGCCAGTGAATCCATTTCAGTATCTAATTATGGGTAATGATTCTAGTTTTCTTTGATTTTTTTTCAAAATAAATGTAAAAGAACACACACACACACACATTCAAATCCCAGTTGCTCCTTCTATTAGAATATTTCTTCATTTAGTTTTTCACTCAACAGATATTTATTGACTGGAAGCCTCTCCCAAGGTCATGGTTATGTAGATTTTTATAATCAGTTAATAATAGCTTTCCGGTTCAGTTGACTGTTATGCTGGAAGTCACATTTAGAGAAATAGAATTTCCAGGATGGATGGAGTTTAGGTGATGGAGCATGAGGCTGAGCTAAATTTGCATTTGGATATCTCTGTAGACAGCTGCTGGCTGTAACATTAGTCATCTCTGTTGGGGGTTAGAGACACATGATTTATTCTTCAACAGAGATGAATGATTAGAAAACCTGAGTATTTGGGTATTACCTTATCTCCTGAATGAAGAGCAGCCTGTGTTTACCTGTTTAACAGAGTAATGCAATACATAGTAAAGCTATCATGGCAGATAAGGGTCAGAGCTGTAGTTTTCCCACGTGGCAAAGAGTGTGCAGACTTTTCTTTCCTTTATGAGGGAGGTGGAAAAATACAACGCGTCCTCTTGTTCCACTCAATAACATTTGGCTTAATAAATATGGATGAGTGCATGATTGAGCGAATGAATGAAAAGGCAAACCAGGAGTAAAGTAAGTAATTGGTAACTGTAACTGCATTAAAATTGTGGGAATTTAAACTGTTTCGCTCCTTGGTATGGTGACTTAAATTCTGGATGCTTTTTGTAGCCTCTGTAAAGCAGCTGAGTTAAAGCATTTTGTCTAATATCACTTGACACAAAGGAGAGAAAACTGCCTTTTGAGCCTCACTGCCTTTACATTTATTCAATTAATATTCTTTGGCCAAAGGAACAGAAGAAATTGTTCTTAATGGCCAGGAGAGATTTTTTTTGGGTTAATGTCATCAAAGCTTTTCTTGGGAGGTTTGAGTTAACAAAAGTGGTCAAAGAATATGATAGTAGGACATTGTCTTGGGATGAACTCCCAAGCTCCTGCACTTAACCATTTATTCACATACTTATTGAGCTTTAATTTTGTGCCAGATGCTAGGGAGACAGTGGGGAATAAAAATGTACAAGCATAGATATCTTGCCTTCCTTAAGATTGTTACAGAGAGAGATGCCTGGAATCAAAATAAACATAGTAGGATATACTTTCTTTTTTTAAGATTTATTTATTTATTTGAAAGTCAGAGTTACACAGAGTAGAAGGAGAGGCAGCGAGAGAGAGATCCTCTATTCACTGGTTCACTCCCCAATTGAGCACGACAACCAGAGCTGGGCTGATCTGAAGCCAGGAGCCAGGAGCTTCTTCTGGGTCTCCCATGAGGGCGCAGGGGCCCAAAACTTGGGCCATCTTCCACTGCCTTCCCAGACCACAGCAGAGAGCTGGACTGGAAGTGGAAAGCCAAGAGTAGAACCAGTAGTAGCCTCACCTGCCACGCCACAGTGCTAGCTCCAGAAGGATATACTTTTAAAATGTAGTTAAGTCCAGTGAAAATAAGTTTGGGGTCTTGATCCAGCCAGCGCGGGGTTGGAGGTTTCCCAGCTGAGATCTGAAGGGTGAGGAGGTACCCCATGCAAAGGTAAGTAGGAAGAATGTGTGAGAGCAGCAGAGGCAAGGTTCTGTGGGGAGAGATGGGTGCCCGACACAGAGCTCAGGCAGGCCCTTGGGGCTGAGCACAGAGAATGAGAGGATCATGATCCAGGAGAAGGCCGGAGGGGCAGGTGGGGCTAGATAATGTAGGGGTTGAGGCCATGTTGAGGATTTGAACCTTACCTAGAACAATGGTAAATCAGAAAACTGATTAGAAAGACTAGGATTGGGTCTAGAAAGGTGGTGGCGATGGAATTAGAGTAAAATACATTCAAAGAGGGTATTTAAGAGGCAAACACAATGGTACAGAGTGATGGACAGGATAAGGGAAATGAGAGACGTGGAGGGTACCTTTGGGTTTGGCTTGAGCTGTGCCTTTTACTGAGACAGGGACTGATAGAGGACCAGATTTGTGTTGCTCTTGGTTTTGGGGTTTGGGGCAGATTCAGGAAATTCTTCCCACATAATGAGTTGCAGATATGTGTCATACACCCAATAGAAATGCTACATTAGGTGCTTGATTGTACTATTTTGGAATTTTAAGAAGGAGTTTAGCTAAGAAATGGAAATGACTTAATTATACATTAACTGGGGCCAGTGCTGTGGCGCAGCGGGTTAACGCCCTGGCTTGAAGCGCTGGCATCCCGTATGGGTGCCGGTTCTAGTCCTGTCTGCTCCACTTCTGATCCAGCTCTTTGCTGTGGCCTGGGAAAGCAGTAGAAGATGGCCCAAGTGCTCGGGCCCCTGCACCCACATGGGAGACCTGGAAGAAACTCCTGGCTCCTGGCTTCGGATCGGCGCAGCTCCGGCCATTGCGGCCATCTGGGGAGTGAACCATCAGACGAAGACCTCTCTCTCTCTCTCTCTCTCTCTCTCTCTCTGCCTCTTCTTTTCTCTCTGTGTAACTCTGACTTTCAAATAAATAAATAAATCTTTAAAAAAATTATACATTAACTGATGAATGGATGAAGAAAGTGTGGTACATATACACAGTGGAATACCATTCAGCCATAAAAAGAATGAAATTTTGGCATTTGTAACAACCTGGATGGAACTGGAGGAAATTATGTTAAGTGAAATAAGCCAGTCACAGAAACACAAATACTGCATGATCTTGCTTACATGCGAAATCTAAAAAATTGATCTCATAGAAGTTGCGAGTAGCATGGTAGTTACCAGAGGCTGGGGAGAGGTGAGGGGAAGGAGGGTTTGAGAAAGTTAGGGATAAGAAGTTCTGGTGTTCTGTTGCACAGTACGGGGACTATAGACGATGATAGTATGCTGTATATTTCTCCAAAAAAAATAGAAGGATGGATTTTTGGAGTTTTTTGCCATAAGGAAATGATAAATATCTGAGAGAATACATATATTTACCCTGATTTGAACATAACACAATGTATACGTGTATTGAAACATCACAAAGTACCCATAAATATGAGGAGTCTTAAAAATGTATGTGAACATACCTATCATGAAAAACCTATCTGTGGGTTTAAATTTTTTTATAATGAATAAATTTATCTTTTAATTTCATTTTTCCACGAGTTTTATTGATTGATTTTTTTAGAGATTAGAGAGAGAGAGAGAGAGATTGATTGTGTGTGCTACCATGTGCTGGTCCAGTTTTCAAATGCCTGCAATGCCCAGGGCTGGGCCAGGCCAAAGCCAGGAACCGGGAACTCAGTCAAAGTCTCCCACATGAGTGTCAGTGACCCAACTACTTAAGTATCACCTGCATCCTCCCAGGGTGTGCATCACCAGGAAGCAGGAATTCAAAACAGAGCCAGGACTCTAAGGGAGGTACTCTGATATATCATGGGTGTCCCAGCCAGCACCTTAACCCCAAGGCCGCATGCCTACCCTTCAAAAACTGTTGGAAGTATTTTCATCTGTTTATGAGTAGTTAATAAAAAGGAGTTTGTGCTAGCGATGTATTTGAGGGCATTCTTAGATAGTGGTAATGATTATAGATGAGATTGTCTAGGGCAGTGGTCCTCCAACGTCTCTCCTACTGGCAGCGTTGGAACTTGGGAGAAATGCAATTCTCTTGCCCTGCTCGAGGGTTTAAGTCAGCTGACTTGAGATGGGGCTCAGCAGTCTGTTTTAAAGGATTATACAGGGAATGCTGTTGCAAGCTACAGTTTGATAGTCTAGGGAGAGAGGATGGAGTAAGAATTTGGACCTGGAACTAAACCCTGAGGAGGTCTAAGTTTTAAAGACTGGGAGATAAAGGATAAGTCTGCAAAGGAGATTGGGATGACTGGCACTGCAGCTCACTAGGCTAATCCTCCGCCTACGGTGCCGGCACTCGGGTTCTATTCCCAGTCAGGGCACCGGTTCTGTCCCGGTTGCTCCTCTTCCAGTCCAGCTTTCTGCTGTGGCCCGGGAGTGCAGTGGAGGATGGCCCAAGTGCTTGGGTCCTGCATCCGCATGGGAGACCTGGAGGAAGCACCTGGCTCCTGGCTTCGGATCGGTGCTGTGCGCTGGCCGTGGCAGCCATTAGGGGGGTGAACCAATGGAAGGAATACCTTTCTCTCTGTCTCTCTCTCACTGTCTAACTCTGCCTGTCCAAAAAAAAAAAAAAAAAAAAAAAAAAAAGAGATTGGGATGTAGAGTTCTAATTGGTGGGGAAAAAATCCAGGAACTAGTGAAAAAGGAGTGTTCAAAGCAGGGAGTTACTGTTGCTGACATATGAAGTAAGATGATGCTTGCAAAATGTTCCTGGGGCTTAGAATTAGTCAATCGGGAGGAACAGAAAACAGATGAGTGGTTGCCAGAGGCTGGGGAAAGGAGTACTGGGAGCAACTGCGAATGAATGCAGTTTCTTTTTGAGGTGATAAAAGTGTTTTTCTTTTTAAAATGTTTTAGAATTAGTGGTTGAATAATACAATGAATATATACTAAAAACCACTGAATTGTATTTTAAAAAGGAAGGCACACACTTCTTAGAGAAGTCTTGTTTTAAAGAGGTTGTCAGAGAGTGGTAGCTGAAGGAAGATGTAGTTTTGGTTGATGTGTTCTTTTTAGAGAAGAGATGGTAGAGACCTAAAAATGTTTAAATTATTTGGGGAAAGATCTAAGAGAGGGATAACGAGAGGAAAAGGATACTCAAATAATGATGTCATCTCAGAGTAGAAAAGAACATTTTTCTTTTAAATGTATTTATTTGAGAGAGGGAGAGAAGAAGAGAGGGAGAGAGGCAGAGAAGAAGAGAGGGATAGAGGGAGAGAGAGAACTCCCATCTGTAGTTCCCTCCCTAAATGCCTGCAACATTCAGACTGGGCTGGGGCTGAAGCTCGGAGCTGGGTCTGGATCTCTCACATGAGTGACAGGAACCCGATTACTTGAACCATCACCTCTGCCTCCCAGGTCTGCATTGGCAGGAACCTGCAGTCAGGACCTGGAGCTGAGGCTCAAACCTCAGTACTCTAATGTGTAGCATGAGTGTTTTAACTGTGCTAACTAAATCCTTTAGGAAAGACTTTTCAGGTTAATAGATTCTGGATTTTTCCTAACCCCCGAAGTCCATATCAAATCCCAACATGGGTGAAATACACTCCTCATAAAAGATCTCTCAGGGGCTGGTGCTGTGGCGCAGTGGGTTAAAGCCCCAGCCTGCAGCTCCTGCATCCTATGTGGGTGCCAGTTTGTGCCCCGTCTACTCCACTTCTGATCCAGCTTCCTGCTAATGTGCCAGGGAAAGCAGAAGATGATCCAAGTGCTTGGGCCCCTGCACCCACGTGAGAGACTTGGAGGAAACTCTTGGCTCTTGGCTTTGGCCTGGCCCAGGTCTAGTTGTTGTGGCCATTTGAGGAGTGAACCAGCAGATGGAAACCCACCCCCCCGTCCCGCCTTGTCTATATATCTCTCTGTAACTTTGTGTTTCAAATAAATAAATAAATAAATAAGTCTCTCTTTTTTTTTTTTTTTTTAAAGAATTTTCCAGTTCAACTTTGCACATTGTGTGGGGCAGATGTCTTGCTGCCTTCCAGTGCTAGCCATTCTAGTTTCAGATGATTCAACCACATGGGAGGGATAAAGAAAACCAACAGGGAAGTGTTATTGTATAGAGTAAAATCTCTCAGCTTTTTAAATAGGCTTTCAGTCTTATTTTAGCTATTTCCTTCATCCTCACTTTGGAGAATCCAGTACCGCCAGGACCAGGCTTATGAGAATTTTCTGGTATTAATGGTGCTGGTTCTTTGTTCCTCTGACAGTTAAGTCTTCTGTTTTCTTGGTCTTCTAATCTGTTTACCACTCATCCATCTTATTTCCAGATTTTAAAATTCTTTTCTTTTTGTCTACTGTCTCATGTTTTCTCTCCTTGTTGGATTCTATATTAAAAATTGCTTTTCAGAATTCTCTTTCAAGAGAGATTGTGGTAGAAAGGGTTCAGTCTTCCATCTTTACCCTTTTTGTTTCTTTTTTTCCCTCTCAGAGAAAATATAACATGTTTTTATGTCTCTTCAATGCTAGTTTCTCTCCCATGACTGTGTTTGAGTCAGGTGCTACTACTAAGCTATTTTTCTCTTGTCCACTCTGCTAGCCAAATTTTGGGAACATACTGGCTTTATATGGCTGTCATTTGGCTTCCTTGTGCTAATGCATCTGAATAAATACATTTTATAGTAGGTGTTCAGAAAAGGTGTGTCATCTCCTTCCCTCAGCCCAGAGGACATGACTTATTTTATTGCAAACCTCTGATCATCCTTTCAGCCTGCTGTGACTGCTTGTATCTTAATTCTGTTAGGTGGTAATGAACTCTCCTGCGCAGCTCTGCAGATCTGCAGATTTGATGATAAAGTCATTATAGCTCTTCTCAGTCATTGGTAACAGTTGTGGCTATGAGAGGACAAGAGGTATGACAGTCTCACTGTCTTTACAGCCATCTGGGGAGACTAGGTCTGCAGCATCAGCCTGGAAACTCATTTTGCTGAAATTGTTCAGCTCAGTCTCAAGGTGGGAAGACATAGTTGAAGGAATAAGGGTCACTTCCACTTCTCACAGCTGTTTGTTAACTTTTTCAGTACAACGAAGATTTTTTTTCTTAAAAAGATAAAGCAATAGTTTTTAACCCAGAGTTTAAAGAGAGCATGCAGAGAGTCAGTCAATATAAATGAGGAAAAAATTTTTATCTTTATTTCCTCTAAGTCTTATAAGAAGATTAC
The DNA here is from genome assembly GCF_051225735.1 of Oryctolagus cuniculus. Lineage (NCBI taxonomy): Eukaryota > Metazoa > Chordata > Mammalia > Lagomorpha > Leporidae > Oryctolagus > Oryctolagus cuniculus. The sequence continues at coordinate 70,584,016 of NC_142873.1, read as the reverse complement.
ATTCAATTATAATGAGTATTAGAAATAAAGTATAGTAGTATTAGCAATACAAGTAGCTTTGTCACAGTAGAAATCAGAGATTTTTATGTCACATTAAAGTTGTTATATCTTAAAATATTATTTATGCTCATTCCTTCTTCAAATTTATAGTAATCAGACTTGTCAATAGATCTTATTGGATTACATTAATTTTAAAATGCATATTAGGCTATTATAAATTTGTCTTAATATTTTGATAATTGTTGACATTTAATTGGATTCACTATCTATTATGTTAAGTATTTTATTTTATGCATTTAAAAACATTATTCTGAGAAAATGGATCCTCAGCCTTCATGAGGTCAAAAAACACAAAGGCACTGAAACCATGCCCCAAGGAGTGAGACTTTTTTTTTTTAGTACAAACTAGCATTTTATCTTAGATCCCCAGCTACCCTTTTCTCTGGGAAAGTCCATTAAAATTTGATTTGTGACATATGAGTCACATCTTTACAAGGGGGTTATTTTGTTTTCACTGACATATGAGTTCCCATGGTTTTTGACAATGACAACAACAGCAAAAACTCAAAACCTTGGAATCAGATTGACTTAGAGATGCAGAGTAACCCTTCTTTACACAGGTTAACTTTGACGTTTCAGCACCTAAGAAACATTTCTTTTAAGCTGCTTTGCTTGCTTAATATTTTTCTACTAGATGATCAGGATGCTAGTTCCCGTTTTAATTCATGGCTTAGCAGCAGTGGGTTCCAGTTACCTCAGATGCTTAGTGCTGTCAGACTTGGTTTTTATGTTTGGCCCTTACAGGTTGTTTTCTTTGAGTACTGCCTTCTGGCACCCTCCCGTGCTGCCCTTGGTGGAGGCTGTGGGGTGTGTGGTTTGACTTTGTCAGGGCAGGTGCCTGACAGCTCTGTTTCTTGGGTCAGCAGTGGGGGCTGGGCAGGAGACTGAGATGGTTGAGGTCAAGTTTCTTGCCTCGGACACCTTGGAACATTGCTAGTGTTAAAGTGCTGTGCCAGTTCTTGCTCAGCTGACCCGAACTTGATACTTTAGTTTTATGTTGCCTAAAGTAAGTCTGTTAAGTTGCTCTAAAAACTTAAATAAAGTATGAAGCACTCACTTTTCAATGCAGTTTCCCATTCCTTTTGATGGAGCACTTCACTGTGTCTTAGAAGCTCTGGTGGATGGATCCCAGTGACTCTGGAAGGCCATGGTCGATGGTCGGGAAGCGTGTGACTGTGTTTTCCTCTGGTTTTGTTTTTGTTTTTCTTTGGGAAGAGAGGAATGGCATTCAGTCCATGAAAAGAGCAGCCAAGTTCTGTTGAAGTGCATACATTCTGCCTCTTACTTTTTTGTGCTGGTGTTTATGGTGTTCCTAACAGGAGGTTGTCCTCTGCCAGAAAGCCTCTCAGGGTGATGAATGTTTTACTTAAAGAATTAAGCTCATTGTTAATAATCAGAAGATTCATAGTGTTTATTAAGCGCTTCCTCTGTGCCGTACACTATATGAAGGACTTTATGTACTTTTTAATGTAATCTGAACACAATCCTGTGGGTGATGGATGACACTGTTGACTTCCTTTGCCAGAGAGGAAGCTAGGGCTGTAGAGGATGGAACTTGCTCACAGTCCAAAGCCAATATGTGACAGAGCTAGAATTTGAGCCAAGGCAGTCTGACTTTGGAGCTCAAGTGCTTACATCTGCATTTTTATTGATTCAGCCTATTGTTAAGATGAAAGCAATTTCAGAAACGCTGTAGATAAGCCACAGGGGTAGTTGACAGCTAGGATCTGATGTGCTACATGAGTTTACCAGGCTGTGAAGCCAAACAAGCATATTTCCAACTGACTATGGTGTTTTCTTATTTGAATACTCTAAATGCAAGTTGTTAATGTTAAATTTATTTATATTTATAGGGATGCTTCCTTTGGAAATTGCACTTACAATCTCACCATCCTCGACTGTTTGCAGGGAATCAGAAAGGTAATAACAATTCTCCTTGCTGTAGTCGACACAGTAGATTAAAATATGGAAAAGGAATCATCTCAGCATTCTCGTTGGTCCTTGGGGACAGGGGACCTAGTAAGCAGAAAGCTTTCACTTCCCGAATGATGATTGATTTGTAAAATACAGTCAGCCCCCCTTACCCATCATGGGTTCCTCCTCTGGGCATCCTACCAATCACAACTGGAAAATCTTGGGAAAAATGCATTTTTAGTGAACATATGTGAACGTATGCAGACTTTTTTTGTTGCTATTGTTACCTAAACAACATAGTATAACACCTTTGTACATAGCATTTACACTGTATTAGGTATTATAAGTACTCCAGAGATGATTTTAAATGTATGGGAGGTTAAGTTATATGCAAATACTACACCATTTAATATGGGGAACTTGAACACCTGTGGATATTGGTATCAATAGGAAGTGGGGTATGGAATGAATCCCCCATATATACCCAGGGAAGACTATAGACAGAAGGGTGAGTGCAGGAGGGAGTGAAGGGACCTCCCTTTCTCTTTTTAGCTGTTTGTGTTCTTGGGCAGATTTATTACTTCTATTTGCTGCTATGGCTGTGACATTGGCATGTCACCCATTTAGCTTCATTATCAAGCTTGATCTTGATATGGGAGAGGCAGGAAATTATCTCAGCCACTGTTCTCTTCTGTTAGTTGGTCCCCACCCCAGACTGACTGAATCATAAGCTTGGGGGTTGGGGCCCCCACAGTCTCTAACAACCCCTTCAGCTGATTTGATGCACTCTAAAGTTTGGGAGCCAACTTGTAGTTACCAACTTAGAATGGAGATGTTAAGCTAAAAGATTTTGAAAACTTTTGGAACATAATTTAGAAACAGTAACTTACAGTCTGAAGTCATAAAAGCAAAACTGAATTGAATGAGGGCTCCAAGTACATAATTCCATACTAAACCTATAGTCATGATTTGTTATCAGTCAATAATGTATGTATTACATTACCCACTGGCAAGGGTATCATGGATTATATAGTATCAGTAGCTTTTCTAGCTCAAATATTCTCTGATGTCATATAAAACTGATTTTGGTATATTTTTCATTGAGAAAATCAGTATGATAAATATGTTACCTGTTTTATGTATGTTTCTCATGTTTCATTTTAAATGCATCTGAATTATCTAAAACTTCAAAATAGGTGCCAAATATTTTTCTTTTTATATAAAAACTTTGGAGACATTCTAGCCCACTCTTGCAGATAATATCATCAAAATGCACTTGTAGAAATACCACGTAAAAACCTTTATGGAGGTATTACCCAACATGTAATCCATAATTATAGTGTTTAGAAAATATGTTGGGGCAAAAGAAGTACTTTATTGTTTCTGTTATTATTATTTTGCCTTTCCTACCTGTGGTAGGGGCCATTTTTAAAAACAACACTTATGAAATTCAAGAAGAGTTCTCACTGGAATAGCCCTGCCTACTCTTACAATAACTGGTTTCTTGGTATAGAAATTTATATCATCCTTCCTGTTGTACACTCTTTGTTGTGAATTTTCTCATGAATAAAGTCTCCTGTAAACTTATTGTTTCAACAGATGTTGGGGTTTACACAAAGACAGATATGATTTTGAGGTCGGAGAGGTAGTTCCTTGTGTCTTTAAGCAACTGAGATATATTGTACACTCTTAACATGAGGTGTCATTTTCTGGGCTCTTTTTTGGCAGTAAGTACATTCTAAGACTGTACACAGAATATAGCCACATTTTTGTCTTTTATAGGAATATATTTTTCTGATTTTGATGTTTTACATTGTCATCAGATAGTTTGCATGTTATATGACCTTATAGAGACTTTCATAAACACACTTGAGAAATAAAAAGTGAATTGTTGCGGGTATATTTTTCTCTAGATTGGTACATATGGATGAACTATGTTGCTTTTTCAAAGGTGAAATAGTTTAAATAACTTGTTCTGCTTATTTTGGATAGGTTGTCTCTGCCCATGTTGTCAGAACTTAACATTTTTAAGAATCACCTAGGAAAGTATATTAAAAATGCCAATATTCATAGAGTCTGGGAATGGATCTTAGAATCTTTTTTTTTTTTTTTGATCTAAGTTTCTCTGTTTCTGACATAGATGATGTTCTGTATTTTGAGAAAACAATGCTGCTCTCTGAATCATTTTCCAAGAGAAATGGACCAGAGCTTGGCTTACTGATTTCATTTTCTGTTTTTAATGACTTGATCGTGTAACTTTTAAATCCATCTGTGGTTTTGCATTCTGTTGTCATCTGCATAGCTTCGCAGTTTATAAAATAAGTCTTTGTCTTCCTTAAAATTTTAGATCTGAGCAAGCTAGATAGTTTTTAAAAGTTGTAAGTCATTAGTTACAAAAAGGAGTGTGAAGTCTTTGTGTAGTTGTAAATTGTAACAGCAGTGAAGGTAACTATCACTGGGAAACAAATTCTCTCAAAGTAGAGTTTGAAGAATGAATTAGGGCCTATTAAGAAAAATGCTCTTATTTTTGGCTTAACTACCTCATTATGATAAAAGGAAAGCAGAACTTTCTAAGAGTAATTGATGTTTCTTCTGTCAGGGAAGTTAATCACTATGATATATTTTGTCATGGGTTTATAGTTCCCAAGAGATTTTTTTTTTTTTTTTTTTTTTTTTTTTTTTTTGACAGGCAGAGTGGACAGTGAGAGAGAGAGACAGAGAGAGAAAGGTCTTCCTTTGCCGCTGGTTCACCCTCCAATGGCCGCCGCTGCAGCCGGCGCACCGCGCTGATCCGATGGCAGGAGCCAGGAGCCAGGTGCTTTTCCTGGTCTCCCATGGGGTGCAGGGCCCAAGCACCTGGGCCATCCTCCACTGCACTCCCTGGCCATAGCAGAGAGCTGGCCTGGAAGAGGGGCAACCGGGACAGAATCCGGCGCCCCAACCGGGACTAGAACCCGGTGTGCCGGCGCCGCAAGGTGGAGGATTAGCCTATTGAGCCACGGCGCCGGCGGTTCCCAAGAGATTTTAACTATAACTCTGCCAGTGTGTTTCATTTTATATACATAATTAATTTTACACACAAACTAACATACTAGGATTCAAGAAGCTTCTTTTGTGGAACATATTTTTGTGTCACTCTGATTACTTTCACGTCTAAGATGGTATTAAAGCAGAATTCCCATTGCTATGAAATGATTTCTAGATATGCATTAACAATCAAAGGGTTTAGGCTTCCTCCTCCAGGTCCGTGGGGATTATTTTATAAGAAGGATTTCCAGAACTGACAAGTAGATTTTTATCAATGTGGTATGGAAAAAACTAATTGAAATTCTACTTTTAGGGATTACAACATGGATTTTTTGACTTTGAAACGTTTGATGTGGATGAATATGAACATTATGAGGTTTGTACATTTAAATCTTTTGCAAAAACAATTTTGTGGTACTATATATCTATCTATCTATATATATATATTTCATTTAACACCCAGGTGTTAACAAACTGCATGGATGCAAAATGAAAGCATTCTGGAGTTGTGTTTTTTTTTTTTTTTTTTAATTGTCAGCTTTGTGCTTTTAGTTTTGGTTATTGCCTTTGAACTAGGAGTCAGCAGAATCTGTGTGTGGGAAAATGCCAAACTAAAAATGTCTATACATTTTTCTATCAAACCTTTATTCACAATCACTTTGAACTTTTAGTTTATCAGAAAAATAAATTCAGAATAAAAGTTTGGTGCTGAAATTGTTACTTACTTTTATCTTAAAATTCAAGGTTTATTTTAGATAAAACTGATGTGTGTCTTAGAATATTTTTGACTGGATAAATTTTACTTTGAAATATAACTGAGTTTACTTAGTGCTAAGTAAGGTGGTTAATTTCCAACCCTAGGGAACCATTACAAAGCTTTGGAATGGTATCATGCCTGCTCAGTGAGGCAGTGTTTAGACAATGGCTACCCCAGCTTGTTTGTTGTGCCCTAAGGTGACATTCAGGGAGAGAAGGTTTTGTGCAGGATAAGGAGAAATCTAGAAGTTAACTTTTCCTGAAAGATGAGAGTCTGGGGAGTGGGAGTAGGCCCAGCATTTTCTGAAAGTGAGCTCATCTGTTGGGTTTCTCTGGAGGAGTGATAAAACTTATCACTGGCCTTAGTAAGGGCAGCCCTCCTATTTTGGGCTCCAGTCCAGGATATTCTGCTTACGTGTTGAATTTAACATATCTGAAAAGAAACTGATCCTCTTCCAGTCAAACACGGTTTTCTGCTTTGTACATCCCTGTTACTGGCATGGCCATCCTGCAGTTCACCCTTTTTTGTCCCTGTTGAAGCCAGCAGGTGTTTGAATTCCCTGTGGCTGGTGTGACAGGATGTATCATATGCATCTCTCTCCTTTCCTCTCTTTCTCACTACCTTCCTGCTGGCTCAGGTCTCACATCTTCTCCTGTGGCTGCTCTCCTCTCAGGCAGTCTCATGTACACCTGACTAGGTGATCTTATAACAGAGCGCATGTCCTTTCTTGTTCTGGGCCCCAGACTGGCTGCTGCTCCCATAGCTCTGCCGAAGTGTGGATAAACTCCTCTATCCTGGTGTTTTGCTGTGAAGCGCTCCAGCCCACCTTTCTAGCCACATCTCCTATTTCTTCCACATCCCTCTTCCATGTCCAGCCCCTGCTGAGTCGTTTATTTACTGTTTCTTGACTGTCTCTGTGCCCCGACCCAGCTTGCTTTCTCCCAGGTCCCCATTCTCCTCTGTTTTGTGTGTGTTTGTAACCTACTCAGATCATCCCACCTCTGGAGTGGGCCAGCCCCTTCAATTTCAGGTGTTACAATTTGTATTTTCCATTTTTCTTGCTTCATGGCTATTTGCACACAGGCTTTATTTTCCTCATTAGATTTCAAATTCCCTGTGAATGGGATACGCCTAAACAGAAAAATGTATACCATGTTCTTGCATAGAAAGCCTTAATATTGTAAAATTGCTGCTTGTCAAATTAACAAACTCAGCACATTTTTTTTTTAACTTTTATTTAATGAATATACGTTTCCAAAGTACGAATAATGGATTACTATGGCTTCCCCCCCATACCGTCCCTCCCACCCACAACCCTCCCCTTTCCCACTCCCTCTCCCCTTCCATTCACATCAAGATTCATTTTCGATTATCTTAATATACAGAAGATCAGCTTAGTATACATTAAGTAAGGATTTCAACAGTTTGCTCCCACACAGAAACATAAAGTGAAAAATAATAGATGATTTTTTTTTAATGATGATGAAATCAGATCAGACCTATTGTCATGTTTAATCCCAGTGAGAGTCAAGTTGGGAGTTGATAGTTTCTTTTCTATTCTTTTTTTTTTTTTTTTTTTTTTTTACAGAGGATCAGTTTAGTATGCATTAAGTAAAGATTTCAACAGTTTGCACCCCCATAGAAACACAAAGTGAAATATATTATTTGAGTACTCGTTATAGCATTAAATCTCAATGCACAGCACATTAAGGACAGAGATCCTACATGAGGAGTAAGTGCACAGTGACTCCTGTTGTTGACTTTACCAATTGACACTCCTGTCTATGGCATCAGTAATCTCCCTATGCTCCAGTCATGAGTTTCCAAGGCTATGGAAGCCCCTTGAGTTCTCCGACTCTTATCTTGTTTAGACAAGGTCATAGTCAAAGTGGAGGTTCTCTCCTCCCTTCAGAGAAAGGTACCTCCTTCTTTGAAGACCTGTTCTTTCCACTGAGATCTCACTCACAGAGATCTTTTTGCCAGAGTGTCTTGGCTTTCCATGCCTGAAATACTCTCATGGGCTTTTCAGCCAGATCTGAATGCCTTTAGGGCTGATTCTGAGGCCAGAGTGCTATTTAGGACATCTGCCATTCTATGAGTCTGCTGAGTATCTCACTTCCCATGTTGGATCACTCTCCCCTTTATTTATTCTATCGGTTAGTGTTAGCAGGTACTAGACTTGCTTATGTGCTCCCTTTGACTCTTAGTCCTTTCATTATGATCAATTGTGAACTGAAATTGATCACTTGGACTAGTGAGATGGCATTGGTACATGCCACCTTGATGGGATTAAATTGGAGTCCCCTGGTATGTTTCTAACTCTACCATTTGGGGCAAGTCAGCTTGAGCATGTCCCAAATTATATATCTCTTCCCTCTCTTATTCCTACTCTTATGTTTAACAGGGATCACATTTCAGTTAAATTTCAACACTTAAGAATAACTGTGTATTAATTACAGAATTAAACCAGTCATATTAAGTAGAACAGACAAAAAAAACTACTAAGAGGGATAATGTATTAAGTTGTTCATTAACAGTCAGGGCTATGCTGATCAAGTCACCGTTTCCCATAGTGTCCATTCCACTTCAACAGGTTTCCTTTTTGGTGTTCAGTCAGTTGTCACCGATCAGGGAGAACATATGGTATTTGTCCCTTTGGGACTGGCTTATTTCACTCAGCATGATGTGTTCCAGATTCCTCCATTTTGTTGCAAATGACTGGATTTCGTTGTTTCTTACTGCGGTATAGTATTCTAAAGAGTACATATCCCATAATTTCTTTATCCAGTCTACCGTTGATGGGCATTTAGGTTGGTTCCAGGTCTTAGCTATTGTGAATTGAGCTGCAATAAACATTAGGCTGCAGACCGCTTTTTTGTTTGCCAATTTAAATTCCTTTGGGTAGATTCCAAGGAGTGGGATGGCTGGGTCGAACGGTAGGGTTATCTTCAGGTTTCTGAGGAATCTCCAGACTGACTTCCATAGTGGCTTGACCAGTTTGCATTCCCACCAACAGTGGGTTAGTGTCCCTTTTTCCCCACATCCTCGCCAGCATCTGTTGTTGGTAGATTTCTGAATGTGAGCCATTCTAACCGGGGTGAGGTGGAACCTCATTGTGGTTTTGATTTGCATTTCTCTGATTGCTAATGACCTTGAACATTTTTTCATGTGCCTGTTGGCCATTTGGATTTCCTCTTTTGAAAAATGTCTATTGAGGTCCTTGGCCCATCTCTTAATTGGGTTGTTGGTTTTGTTTTTGTGGAGTTTCTTGATCTCTTTGTAGATTCTGGTTATTAACCCTTTATCTGTTGCATAGTTTGCAAATATTTTTTCCCATTCTGACGGTTGTCTCTTCACTCTCCTGACTGTTTCTTTTGCAGTACAGAAACTTCTCAATTTGATGCAATCCCAATAGTTAAAACTCAGCACATTTTATTAAGGATTCCCGTATACTATTCTTTTGTTTTTAATATTTATTTATTTATTTATTTACATCTACTCGAAAGACAGAGTGACAGGGAGAGACAGAGGAAGAGATTTTACATTTGCCGGTTCACTACCCCCAGACCCTCAATAGCCAGGGCTGGTCTGAGCTGAAGCCAGGAGTCTGAAACTCCACCCATGTCTCCCCTGTGGGTGGCAGGGGCCCAAGCAGTTGAGCCATCACCTGCTGCCTTGCAGTCTGCATTAGCAGGAAGCTTAATGCTCGCAGAGGAGCTGGGACTTCATACTGGATGTGGGGAGCTCAAGCAGTGGCTTAACCCAGTGTGCCACAATGCCTGCCCTGGTCTTTTTTTTTTTTTTTTTTAAGATTTATTTATTTGAAAGTCAGAGTTAGAGAGAGAGAGAGAGAGAGAATCTCCCATCTGCTGGTTCGCTTGCCAGAAGGCTGCAGTGGCCAGAGCTGGGCCAGGCTGAAGCCAGGAGTTATGAGCTTCATCCCAGTCTCATATGTGGGTGGCAGGGGCCCAAGCACTTGGGTCATCTTCCACTGCTTTCCCAGGCCATTAGCAGGGATATGGATAAGAAGTGGAGCAGCAAGGACATGAACCCATGACCGTATAGGATGTTGGCATCGCAGGCAGCGACTTTACCTGTTATGCTGCAACACCGGACCCCCACCCCAACTCCTATTCTTTAAACACCTGATTTTTGGTAGTGGCAAAAGAAAGCCTCTCTCCCTACCCACCAGCTCAAGAACTCCAGAAAACTAGAAGCGAAACGAACTGTATACTTACAAGGGAGAAATTTGGACAAACCATGGTACATATACAAGAATACTTCAGCAAATTGGTGGGAAAATGGTATTAAAAGATAAGTTTATTTAGGTGCACAATTTTTGAAATCCACACACACTTTTCCCATAATAGCTATTTTCCATGAACTTTTTGAAGAACTCTCATACATAATGGAGTGTTATGCATTTACAAACATGAATTGAGGGAGTGAGGATCTAGCCTGATTAAGATATCCATGTTTCACATTGGAGTATCTGGGTTGGATTTTCAGCTCTGGCTTCTGATTCCTGATTCCTGCTTCCTGCCAATGGAGACCCTTGGAGGCAGCAGTAATTGCTCAAGTAATTGGGTTCCTGCCTCCCACGTGGGAGACCTGGATTGAACTCATGGCTCCCAGCTTCAGCCTATGTAACTGCAGCTGTTGTAGGTATTTGGGGAGTAAAGTAGCAGATGGGAGTTATCTGTCCATCTGTCTGTCTTTATCTCTCCCTCTCTCTCTCTGCCTTTCAAATTAAAAAAAAAAATGAATTGAGCTGTACTGTTTGTCCTGGAATGATTAAAGTATTTTTGGAAAGTAAAGATACAAAAGAGTGCTTATTATATAACTCCCCCTTGTAGTAAGCCAAAAATAACACACTTCCTATATGTATATATGTCTGTATTATATGAGTGGAGGTCATTTACTTTGAAGCTAATGAAGCTTAAATTTTCAACATCTCATATGTATGAATACCTTTTAAGATCCTAAGCCTAATTTTTGTATTATTGTAGTGGGTTCCCCCAAACCTTTATATCTGAGTATGGACAGAAATGTATGGCCAAACACTAAAGCTATTTCAATTAAAAGAGAGGTTAGAAGGCCGGCGTTGTGGCTCAATAGGCTAATCCTCTGCCTGCGGCGCCGGCACCCTGGGTTCTAGTCCCGGTTGGAGTGCTGGATTCTTTCCTGGTTGCCCCTCTTCCAGGCCAGCTCTCTGCTGTGGCCAGGGAGTGCAGTGGAGGATGGCCCAAGTGCTTGGGCCCTGCACCCCATGGGAGACCAGGAGAAGCACCTGGTTCCTGCCATCGGATCAGCGCGGTGCGCTGGCCGCAGTGGCCATTAGGGGGTGAACCAGCAAAAAAGGAAGACCTTTCTCTGTCTCACTGTCCACTCTGCCTGTCAAAAAAAAAAAAAAAAAAAAAAAAAAGAGAGAGAGAGGTTAGTATTGAAAGATAGGAGAGATGGAGAGGTAGACAGGGAAAGAAACAGCATCAATAAAGAGAAAAAACCTAGTTGACCTTTTATTTATTTGTCTCTTTCGTGAAATCTGCAGGAGACGTACAGATGCATTCTTGCAAGGTAAGAATGTTTGTGTGTTTTTTTTTTTTTTTTTCAGGCAGAGTGGACAGTGAGAGAGAGAGACAGAGAGAAAGGTCTTCCTTTGCCGTTGGTTCACCCTCCAATGGCCGCCACGGCCAGCGCGCTGCAGCCGGCGCACTGTGCTGATCCGATGGCAGGAGCCAGGTACTTATCCTGGTCTCCCATGGGGTGCAGGGCCCAAGCACTTGGGCCATCCTCCACTGCACTCCCTGGCCACAGCAGAGAGCTGGCTTGGAAGAAGGGCAACTGGGACAGAATCCGGTACCCCGACTGGGACTAGGACCCAGTGTGCCGGCGCCACAAGGCGGAGGATTAGCCTAGTGAGCCACAGCTCAGGCTGAGAATGTTGTTACACTTCACCTGAATCCACCACCATCACCACTTAGGCAGTGGGAGGGGTAGGCAGTTTTAGGGAACATTTGAAAAGTTTTCTGTTCAACAACTTCCTCTCTTCTAAGATCTATAAGCTAGAAATGTGATTGGCCGGTGGTAGGTATTGCATACATGTTTGTTTAATAAATACATGGGTAAGTAAAGGAACTCTTTCCCAGCAGTCTGTGGGCCTGGTCATTCCTGTTGTCTCTCTTACTGATTGCCTCTCTCCAGTGCATCCGGACATGTGGAGAACTTGTGGAATTGCTGCATTCGTGCATTTCACTAACTCTAACACAGTCAGTTTTCAGGAAGTTACTGTGATTTTCCAAGTAAAATTTTATTATTATCAGCAGTTTGTGAGAGTGTAAATCTTGAGTAGGCATGTTCAGGATGGAGCTTTTCAATGGCTCTTCTTTAGTAAACTACATTTAACATATAATATGGATCAAGAAAAAGCCTAATCCAATGAGGCTGCAACTCTATGTGAGATTAAAGGGAGTCTTATAAGAATGCCACATGAAAATGCTACTGATAATGAGGTCAGCAGATCATGACAAATATTAGTGTGAAGTCTACAGAGAAACCTCTGGTCATTTGCCAAAGGTTGTATCTGTCCTCTCCCTTCACTTCAAAGGATCTAAGGCAGCCCTGTTCAATAGAAAGATAATAACATTCATTTATTTGTAAAATATTTTAGTAGCCATGTTTAGAAAAAGGAAGAAAAATGAGGAAATTTAGATTACACACATCACTTGATACAAAATAGGTTAAACATTTTACATGTAACAATATAGAAATTATTCATGAGGTATTTTACATTAAAAACAATCGTCTGAAATCCCTCATATAGTTTAGACTATATCTTAATTTGTCCCGGCCACATTTCGAGTGTACAGTAGCCACGTTTAGGTGGAGTGCAAAATCTGGAAAATGACAGGCATGTCCACGTGCTGTCGTAGATCATCTGTGTGACATGAAGCCCAGGAGAAGCAAAACAGATTGTGTCTCCTTCCTTCATGGGATCGAATTGTTCCCCTGAGAGTGGATTTCAAGGCCCTGCCGTATTTAGAAGGCCAGGGTAAGACACCTCAAGTTTGTGCTTTACTTTCTGTGTGACTTGCAAATGGCTCATTGTATTAAGTATTTAGAAACAGCACCCGATGTTGGTTTCCATCTTGGAAAAGTAGCTTGCACAGTGTGGAAACCCTTTGCCAGCCATTGTGAACCGTGCAGTTCCTCACATTTGCACCGATAACAGCAGGATAACTTTGACAGCTCTGCTGGGAAAGTATAGAAAAGTAGCTGAAAGACAGGTGGTTCATGAGTTTCCCCTAGCTAGGAATCACTGTCAGGAATGTTGGGTCTTTTCCAATACATTCCTTAAGGTGTTCCCAAAGAACTAAGAGAGCAGAGGGAGTAACTGCTTTATTGCAACGACACCATTGATCAATTCAGAAAAGGAGAAAGATAGACCTTTAGTCCTAGGGAGAAACAATGAAGAGGAAGAACTTGCATATTCAATTGAATTATGCCCCTGTGGGGACCTGGGGACCTGTGTGCTCACCTGTAGTGATGGTCAGCAGCCACCGCTGGTACACAACCATGTTCCACTTTCAGGATCTTGAATCTGCACCCACATACAGAGTCTGCCCTCAGGCAGCTTTAAAAATAATTTTTTGGGGGTGGGGGGAACTTGTCCTTACCATGTGAGACCTTGCCAGCCTCCGGCATCACTAATGATAGTGCTACTCTTAAGCGGTCATTGCTCATCAGAGGAACTTTGCTGTGTGGAGTTCACCATTTTCTGTGTGTGGTTCATCATTTTCGTGGTCCGTGAGGGGTTTGCTGCTGTTTATCTGGAGTCCTACCATTGTTGTTGATGTCCCTGTGTTGGCCAAATGTGGAGGAGCTCAGGTGAAAACATGGAGAAAGCGATACCCCGTCACAGTTCTCTTCCTTGGCTGGGGGTGGGGGAAGAAGGGCAGAGAACTGGTGCTTACAAGGCAACAACTGGAGGTGCCTGGTCACTGGAGCTTGTCTATCACCTGACCCAGAATGTGGCCCGTGCAATTCCAGGGAGCCGCTTTAAGCACCCTTTAGGGGAGTAAACAGAGTTTAAAGTTCAATAACAAACCTCAAAACTGAGAAATTATTCTGATTGCTTTCTTTGAATGATTTCATATCTGCCATCATCTTTTCTCCCCATAAATCATTCCATTTAACTGGAGAGAGGGGGAAGAAAAGCTTTCTGTGTCTTAGCTTTGTTAGTAAGGGTATTTGTAGACTATGGAGTTACTAGTGGCATGATTGTGCTTTTACCCACTGACAAACCTGGCCCAGTGGCTACGTGCAGTTAGAGCTGCAGGTGGCTACTGCCCGCCTGATGACAGAGGTGCTAATTGAATCCTACTCAAGAGCCAAGTCCTTTTGTTTCTGCCATCATGGCACATGGGAAAAATGATAACATTTACTCAGCACCCTGTGATCCTGGCTCACAGCTGTTGGGGACTGGCATGTGCCACTCTGGCTGCCCCAGTCCCTGCCCAGGCAACTCCTCTGTTCTGGTCACACTGTTTGGGAAACTTTGTTTTATAGAAAATAATAGTTGACAGATAAACACTTGTTTTATGAAAGTCAAGGAGCCACATTACTCCCCTTGCCATTTTAGTCATAGAACTTTTCAGTTTGTTTATTGAACAGATATCAAATATGTCCTACTTGTTTAATATAGTTCCTATTTTCTGGAGGCTGCCTGTAATTTCCTTTTTTCCTGTGTAGTGCTGGGGCCTTGGCCCTTGTTGCCTTGTACCATAGGATCTGTAGATTCTTATGCCTCATTCTTCAGAAATGATCATGTTTGCTCGACTCTTGCCACAAGTCCCCGTCTTGATGCTTGTCAAATTAGCCATCTACAACACAGAATTTCTCATTGGCTCAAGACTGGTTGAATGCAGACTATTTTGCTAACTTCACCTAAAGGATGCTCTTTTAGGAAAAGAACACTGCTGTTCTAAAAATTGATTGCCTATGATCTGAGCCAAATTACAGTGAGACAGCATGGGTCCATTCTGCTTCTTGGGATGGAGTCTTTCCTGACTGGGTCTCTTCAATCAAGTCTTCACATCTCTATCAGAATACCTGTTTAAAAATTTAAGTCCAAGCTTAATCCCCTGTTTCAAGTCTTCCGTGGGCTCCACACTGTTTAAGTATGGAGGAAATACATACTCCCTGCTATGGCGCACAGGCCCTTCTTAATGTCAGCTCTTTCTACCTCTTCACTTTCGTCCTTCACAGCTCAGGCTCACACCCAGATCTCGGCCGTTTCCTGGACGGCTGCAGCTCTTGGTGCTTTTGCAAGGTTGCACCTGCTGTTGCTCTCTGTGGCTGTGAGTGAGCCCTCCTTGCTGGATCACTTTATTTGCATGGCTGGCTGCTGAGTCCTTCTTGTTCCCGTGGAAGCCGTCTTCAAACAGTGCGGTATGGTGCTGTTTACACACAGGGACCTCGGGTCCTCCTTGCCCTCTGTAGGTATTTCCAGGCGGGAACAGTGCCTTACTCATCTTTAGATGTATAAGTAACCCAGCAGCACAGTGTACACATCGTGCGCAGTCATTCAATGTTTCTGGAACGAAATAAATAATGGGCAAATGAGTGATTAAATACTCAAACAGTAAAGCATATTTTATGTGACGTGTTATCTGTGGAAAGTAAGACATGTTAATTAAGAATCCCATTCTGATTTTGAAGCAACATTCTAAGAGATAAATTTACTATGGTAGACAACGTTTGCAATGAAATTGCTTTCTCTCAGCACCAGACAAGAGTGAGTTGCCTTTTTAGAAACTCAGTTCTTTGAAACACAGATGCTAGTTATTGTTATCTAATGCCACGTCTGTGTGTAACAACTTAGTTTAATAAATGACTGAGGACATCTCCAGGCTGATTGTGTCATCCTTCATTGCATAAATAACTTGTCAGCCTGACCAGATGGTGTAGGCTCCTGATACTGCCCTTTAGCACACACCTTGAAAACCAGTAGAGTTTGTTAGGTTTCCCATCACTTGATAAATACCTTCAAGTCAACAGCATGAGTCATTGTTGTTCACTGACACATTATATTTAAGGCTTTGCTTTGGACTAGAATTTGAACAGCAAACTAGAATGTAATCTGGATGCTGCTTGATCCTCGCCTCCTTGTTCATGGATCAAGGAAGCTAAAAGTGAGAATTCCTGGGAGTGGGCATTGTGGCATGGAAGATTAAGCTGCCATTTGGGATGCCCACATCCCATATTGGAGTGCTTGGTTTGCATCCTGGCCACTCTCTGCTTCTGATCCAGCTTCCTGATAATGTACTTGGGAGGCAGCAGGGGGTGGCCCCAAGTAGTTGAGTTCCTGCTACCTTTGTGGGAGAACCAGATGGAGTTCCTAGCTCCTGGATTCTGCCTGGCCTAGCCCTGGCTATTTCAGGAATTTGGGGAATGAGCCAACAGATGGCCGATCTTTCTTTCTCCCTCTCTGTCGTTCCTTCTCTCTCTGTCACTCTTTTCAAGTAAATAAATTAATAAACTCTTTAAAAATTGGAAATTCCTGCTACAGACCCACAGGGTCAAGCAGTTTCCATAGTAAAGTTACTAGGGCAGTTCCTCACCACCTGGAGCAATGATCAATTGTGCCTCCCACAATAAGCAGACTGATAGAAGGGTGTAACAAGCATTCCCCTGAAGCTATCTCATGCTATCAAGTGCATCACTCAGAGACCACCAGTTTAAGGGAGCAAAAATGCCTTCCTGGTCACTGTAGCTGCTAAAGTGGAGGGACCCAGTGTTTCCACAGCACTGACACATGACACCTGATGCAGGTTCAAAGATCTTGCTCAGGTGGTTGGTTAAGTCTATAAAATGTTCTGAGGTCTACCCTGTCCTAGGCAGTTTCTCACAGTTATTTTCTTCCTCATTAAGCATTATGTAGTCTCTGTCCCTTATTTTACCTCCAAACTTCTTGTGGTCTTGGGCTCTATCTTCAACATTCTGCTGAAACTCTTTGCTAATAAAGCAGTTAGCAAAACCAACTGGCTGTGCTTGGTCTTCCTACTCGATTAACTCTGTGGCCACTCTCTAAATCTGGAAACTGACTTTCCTTCCTTAACTTTTAAGTTCTGTATCTTGCATTTCTCCTTTCCCTATCCCTGGACATCTTTCTTAGTCTCCCTTGAAGTTCTTCCTCTTCCTTTGCCCACCCTAAGAGGCTGCTGCTCTGTAAGGCCTGGTAATTTTGTTTATTACACTTTCTGTAATTGAGTGCACCTGTTGCCAAGTTTCAACAACCATGTGTGTGCTGCTGACCCCAAATCTTCATGTCTCGAACACTGGGGTGGCATCTGTGAGCAAGCACTGGGTCTGCTCCCTGCTGTAGCCTCATCAAAGGTGCTCTCAGCGCTTGACTGTTGGAGCAGTGTCCTAAACATGCCTCCTCTCCTGCAGCTGTCTTCCCTGCCACAGCTGTAACAGGCAGAGGTGATGCAATCATCCTCTGTCCCTCTATCCTGCTGTCTCTCTCAGAGGCAAATCTAAATTAATAACCTAGAGTTTGATTATTAATTAAAATCAAATGGCATGGCAACTTAATTTAAGGCAAACAGTTCAAATATTTATTTTTGCATTAAGCTCATAAAATGCTAATCCTTACGGCATATTTGTGTTTATATAATACAACTGTTTCAATACTGTTTTATTGTTTTAGAAATTAGGGGAAATATCAGATGATACTTTTTTAATTAAAGATTTAAAATATGTTTATTCAAAAAGCAGTGACAGAGAGGGAGGGAAAGATAGAACGAGAGCTCTTGCATTTGCTGGTTCACTCCCCAAGCAACTGGGGCTGGGCCAGGCTGAGTCCAGGAGCTCAGAACTCCATCCAGGTCTCCCATGTGAGTTATAGGGCCCCAAGTCATTGGGCAATCTTCTACTGCTTTTCCACGCACATTAGCAGGGAGTTGGATCAGAAGCAGAGCATCTGGGACTGGGACTGGCATTCTGATATGGGCTGCTGAGTTATGGGTGATGGTTTAATCCACTGTGCCACAATGATAGCCCCCAAGAGGAGACTTTTTAATGAATTAAAAAAAAAAGACATCGAGTTCTGTTGTCTTGATTTTTAGAATAGTTTTTATGTTACTGTCATGACTCTTGTGTACTTCTGTTATAACAGTTATCAAAGTTTAATGTAACTTTTCTCCAATGGGTAGAATATAGATGGTAAGAGTACCTGATTCAGAGAGTTGTAGTGAGGATTAAATGAGTTGTCTGAACACAGTGGTGCCTAGCACAGAGTCAGTGGCACAGATGTATTTGCTGTTACTGTCATCACTGTTGTTTGTCATCCCTACTTGCCTTTGGACTCCTTAGAAAATGCTTTTTATTACTTTTATATAGTAAAGGCTCAGAAAATACTTGAATGAATGTTGAATTGAGCTTCAAGATTGTTTATATGTGTTATATTAGAAAACACATATGCTAAAAGGAATTGGCTTTTGAATTGGCAACCTCAAGGACTATGTTTTCTATCTTATTGTATGTTTATTAAAATGGTAAGCAGGCCAACTATTTTTCAGAGGCATAGATGTATTTCTTTTAGAAGTTGTAAAAATTTATGATTTTAAATAAAGTTGTTATATTAAATTTATATTATTTTAAACTTTTTTTATTTATTTGAAAAGAAGGTGTATAGGGGAGATGTGGGGAGCAACCCGGACTGGACTGAGTTACTGGAATTAAGACTTATTCTATGCATCTGCTCTCCCACAATATGGCGCTGGGAGAGGAGAAAACAGCTTCTACGCAGCTGCCTCCAGTTCAGCCAATAAACTGTAGGACTTGCTCCTGATTGGAGAGCAGCGTACTCATCATGTGGGCAGCCGAGTTAGGATTGGCGGAGGAGGACTATAAAGGAGGAGAGAGACGGCATGCACCAGGAACATCTAAGGGGAACATCTAAGGGGAACACCTGTGCAGCCCCCGAGAGAGCCGGCCGGCGGTGTGCCGCTCCCCTGTGGAAGTGGGGAATGTGGCAGGGGGAACCGCCCTTCCACGGAGGTGGAAGGGACAGTAGCCAACCCGGGAAGAACCAGCAGCAAACCCGGGGAGGGCCGAGCAGACGAAAGAACAGCGCAGGGTCCTGTGTCGTTCCTCCATGAAGAGGGGGAGCGACAGGGAGAGATGTGCAAAGACCTTCCAGCCACTGGGTCACTCCCCAAATGCCCACAAAAGCTGGGACTGGGCCAAACCAAAGCCAGGAACTCAATCTCTGTCTACCACATGGATGTCAGGGGCCCAGTACTTGAGCCATCATCTGGTGCCTCCCATGGTGCACACTAGCAGGAAGCTGGAATGGGAAGTGGAGCTGGGACTTGAACACAAGCGCTTCCATATGGAAGTCCTAAGCAGTATCTGAACCACTGTGATAAATGTCCATCTCCCAGATTTCATTTTAAAAGCACCAGGGGAGTTAGTATTCAAAACAAAACTGGTGACTCTATTGTAGACTGAAGAATCCTGTAGTAAAATGAATAATAGCACCTAAATATATCCACTTCAGGAATTTACATTTTTATTTTGGTGATTTCTTGTAGTGAAGAAGACTCATAATTCTTTCACAGAATATTTCCTAGGTAGTAGGCTTTAGAGCAGAAGCTAAGCTCATTACCTCATCCTTTCTTAGAAGTTTGTTTATAAAATGTTGTAAGGTTGGAAAGTACCTTAAGTTACCATCTAATCTAGATTTTTTAAAAGAATGTGTGTGTGTTTAATTAGAAAAACCAATTTGTGTCATCTAAAATAATCTATTTATACATGTTAGGATTTATATAATTCACTATGAAAGAAAGTGCAGATATTAATTTTGGAAGATTACCAAAGTAGGCTTATGTTTTATTAGGTCAGTTAAAAGCTGTAACATTAATTTTTTTTTTCAGATTTAGGTCTAAGACCTAAATCCCTTTGTTTACTCCATCAACCATACCCAAGCTACTGAACATGGCCCAATATTATGTATGTTTATCTTTTTGGGTAGAAATATTTACAAGCACATTCTTCTGACTGTGAGTGAATGCATTTTAGTGAAGCCATTGCCTCTCTCTAGATGACTGATTGTAAAAGCTAAAATTTAGCCAAATTGATGTTTATAATGCAAATAAACTGATTTAGCACAATATGTTTATCTAGCCTATTGATATCAAGGATGCAGAAATAGTGAACATAGAAACCTGTTTTTGTCTGTTATTCCTAAAGAATTGGTTTTAGTCTTTTGATGATTAGAGCATCCCTTTATTCTTGGATGTTTAAACAGTGTTTTAAGCTTAATAATTATTTGAGAGGGATATGGAATCATTAGTTGAGACATTTATTTAAACAAGATAATATTTAATTGTGATCAGGAATTTAATATTGGGCACCTTATTCAAATTATTATAAATGAATAACTGAGATTTAAGTCAGCATGTGTACTCATATCACTCTTAGTGTCTCTAGGATTCTACTTAGGGCATTATTGATATACTGTGTTACAATTTGATTAATGCAATCCAGAAATTTATAATGTATCATGTAAAGTTTAATTTACAAGCTTTAGATAATTGGAAAGAAGCATCTGCACTTTTAAATGAAAATTATATAGTCAAGTTTTGATGTTCACAGAAGTGGTAATGGATAATATAATTAATGTAGTGGCTCCAGATTTCCTTGCCAACATTCTGATTTATTTTACAAATTTTGAGTTCTTAGAGTACTGTATAGACTTTGTGTTTGGCTGAGATTTCCACCATTGAGGTCCTTGACACACAGTGGAGGAGAGAGCCTTTTATAGGGATAGCCGTGGATAGCCCCGTGAAGACAACAGAACTGTGCTGCTTCATTGCCTGGAGGATGGAGAATAAAGGGGTCTGAGGGAATACATGTATTGTTTGTTTATTAGAAAGAAAGAGAGAGAGAGAGAGAGAGAGTGTGTATCCATTGGTTCACTTATCAATGCCCACAACAGACAGGGCTGGGCCAGGCTGAAGCTAGGAGCCCGGAACTCAGTCCAGTCTCCCATGTAGGTAGCAAGGACCCAAGTACTTGAGCCATCACTTGCTGCCTCTTAGGGTGTGCATTTGCAGGAAGCTGGATCAGAAGCAGAGCCATGACTCAAGCCTAGGCACACTAAGGATGCAGGCATCCCAAGTGGTGTCCTAACCACTGTGCCAAATGCCTACTCCAATTTTGTGATGCATTGCACAAATATCTCTCAATTACTTGCAAAATCTTAGGTAATCTTAGTCCTGCCTCAGTGCTCCAGGTGTTCAAGGGCACAAGGGAATGGGGGAGGGGAGAAATGGAGGAGATGCTGGAGTAATGAGAAAGTACTTAATCCCTTTCCCAGTCTTCACACCTTTTCTGAGGATCCCTTAGAGTCTATAGACTAAGGGCTGACAACCTGGTGATTGAGGTCAGCCCACAGGTATGTTTTACTTGGTTTCATAGTATTTAAGCACTAAATTTAAACTGGTCAACATTTTAAAAATAGAGCGATTTCACTTGAAAATCCAGTTGGAAGACTGGCCACCTTCAGTTAGCTGTCCTGCAAGGAATAATGAGTTACAGCCAAGCAGCACTTGCCTTTAGGTCACTGTCTGGCTCTTGTTTGGATTTGCAACCAGCACCTGAGTAGACCTTGACCGACTGTAGTTTGTGGTATACCTTGAGGGCTTAATGAGCCCCTGTCCCTCATTCCTGTTTCCCAGTCTAAAAATCAGCACTGACAACAGATATAAGCCATCAAAACAGAACACATTTGAAAGTGTGTTTATCATGAGCCTGATGCTTAGAGATTTTTTCCATTGTTTAAGTATGTTTACTATGTTCATGGAAAGTGCTTATTTTTCTCTTACATTCTTTTGTTTATTGCTAGAACAGCAATGTTTGCTTTCATTTCATTTCATTGTGGAGTGGTCAGGAGACAAACTTACTTCAAGTAAATACTTCTCCCTTACATAAATTAATTTTTCACATGGTCTAAACTTCTGTAAGGTGTAGGTGAAAATTTTCTAAGGCAGATTGAATCGTAAACAGTAAGCTTTATTACTTTATCTTCATGTTTGTCTAATTAATCTAGAACAAATACTGTGAAAAGAAGTTTTATTGTAAGAGTTTCATAAATTGTATAAGAATTATAATATATTTTTATTTTCTTTTTTTCACAAAATTCTGCCAGCGAGTTGAAAATGGTGACTTCAACTGGATTGTTCCAGGAAAATTTTTAGCATTTAGTGGACCACATCCAAAAAGCAAAATTGAAAATGGTAGGTTTTTCTTTCCTTTACCATCCCAGAATTTATTTTATCTTCTCTAATTTCTTAATTTTCTCAAGTAACCCTTTCTTTGGATAATATTCTCCAAAAACATTCACTTAATAATTAAGAGAAATTAAGCAACAGTAACTAAGTATGTTTAATGTTTCCAGTAGGTGGTGCTATAATCACTGTTTTAAAAACTAGCAACTTTTCTTGGGATGAGACAAATAGGACATTTGCTTTATGTGACCCAGTTATCAAAGAAGAATCAGAAAACCAAGAAGCAGGTTGCTAAATTCTATCATTGGTTCTAGGATTTATTTGGTGGTACAGTGTCAACACCATGTTGAATAATACTAATGATGCCTAATTGTCATTGAGTACCTGCTGTATGCCTGTTATTAGCTAATCACAGCATTATCTTATTTAATGCTCACACAACTCTATGAGATGTAGATATCAATATATCCATCTTACAGAAGAGGAAGTTGAGATTTTTTTTAAGTAGGGAATTTGCCCAAGGTCACATTGTAATAGGCAAAACTGATTCTTTTATCCAGAACTGGGCTCCTAAACAATGCCACTACATTGATCTTTTTAGTTCCATTGTGGCAACTAGGAACACTCTTCTAGTTGAAAGTAATTATTTGCAGAATATGTGGCCATGGGCATACATATTCAGAAAAGAAAATTCAAATAAACAAAAAATAAACCTCTTGAATGAAACATGGTCAGCTATACAGTATATAGCTATATAATATTATTCCCACTAATACTTGTTTGTTATTTTTTCATCTGCCAGCATTCCCTAGAAGACAAGTTAAGAGGGATGCAACAGTTTAAGATGAGATTATGGGAAAAATACATAAATCCAAAAAATATTACCTATGTGCATATTAGCTCCTTTTTCTGGCCATACAGATGGATCACCAGTCTTCTAGTGAACCTAATTTGAAGCCCCTGGTGTAAACTCATTCTTTTTCATTTTCCTCCTTCTCCCACCTTCATGTTATTTCTCCTAAACTCTAGTTTCATTTGTTTATTGTGATCCATGCATTTAGATTTGAAAATTTGAGTTTCTACAAATGCAAGTGTGATCAATTCATGCCTGTGACATGTCCGTCAGGGAACTCTGTGTGAGGCATGGTTTATTTCTGTCCACGAACAATCCAGGTCTAGAGTGAGGACTCGTGTGTGAGGCCTGCACCATCGGGGAGAGAGGGGCTTCGGTGTTTTTCCTCAAGACGCACCGAGGACAGGCTCCAGTGAACATGTCCGCTTTTATTCATGACCACATACACTTTTAAAGGGCGGGCAGAAGGGGTGTAGCTAATTCAGGGTAACACTAATTCTATAGGTTAGAACATTGATATTGGCACCGCTATGCTTCTCCAATCAGCTTGAAGGTCACGTAGCTCAGATAGCTTTCCAGGTGGTCCTAATGGGCCTGGGCCACACCTGGGAGCTGTTTACCTGATTGGCAGTTACAGCGCCCTTTAACAGAGGGCGGGGGTGGGGAAAAGTGCCTGGGACTCCCACCGCCTGCCAGCAGTCAGGTTGGGATCCTTCCCTGGAGGCATGGCACACCATGCCCTTTCAGCCTCCTACATGGGCAGGGCAGGGAGACTCCCCGCCAGGAACAGCATCACTAACACTAGAGAACCAAGCTAACAGGGCACTTCTGTGATGAAGCCAGATGCTGTCAATCTTGATTAGTTAACCTCTGTGAGTTAGGAGTAACCTGCTGGGAACCTGGGGAAACTGCTTTCATAAGTTGGCATCTGAAGATGAGATTGATACCTTTTGTTCCAAATTATCTGACTCCAGCTGAGGAAATCTTAGTAGATGTATTGTTTCAGCAGTGATTTTGTTGTTTTGTATTTGCTTGGCAAAGATGGAAGAATTTTCCCATTTGGGATTCATGTGTTTTACCCAGCTTTCTTAAGGAGAATATGGGAACTATAATTTAACAAGACATTTAAAATATTTTTGTAGAGGTAATGCATACTTATTTTAAAAAGAGAAGAAAATGCAGATGAACTAACAAAAGAAATTACAAAATTGACCTATAATTCTACTGAAAGTTGACTGGTCTGTTGGTGGTATTCTTGGTGATTTTAGTTTCTCCTGTATGCTCTTTTGTAGTTTTTACTTTTACATGTCTTAACTGTTTTATGGTATCTATACATTGTAAATGTGCACATATGCACATGCATTTAAACATTTTTTTCTTATAAAAGGGGGATTGCAACATAATTACAGGTTTTCTTTCTTTTTTTTTTAGAAAACTTCTATTTAATAAATATAAATTTTGAAAGTACAACTTTTGGATTATAGCGGTTTTCCCCCCATAACCATCCTCCCACCCGCAAACCATCCCATCTCCTACTCCCTCTCCCATCCCATTCTTCATTAAGATTCATTTTTAATTATATTTATATACAGATCAACTTAGTATATACTAAGTAAAGATTTCAACAGACTGCACCCACACAGACACAAAGTATAAAGTACTGTTTGAAGACTAGTTTTACCATTAATTCTCATTGTACAACACATTAAGGGAAGAGATCCTACATGGGGAGCAACTGCACAGTGACTCCTGTTGTTGATTTAACAATTGACACTCTTATTTATGACATCAGTAATCACCCGAGGCTCTTGTCATGAGCTGCCTAGGCTATGGAAGCCTGTTGAGTTCATAAACTCCGACCTTATTTAGACAAGGCCATAGTCAAAGTGGAAGTTCTCTCCTCCCTTCAGAGAAAGGTACCTCCTTTGATGGCCTGTTCTTTCCACTGGGATCTCACTCACAGAGATCTTTCATTTAGTGGACAGTTTTTTTTTTTTTTTCTAAACATACCACAGACTTATTTCCATGGCAATAAATGAAGATCCACATAATCAATTTCCATGACTATACCATTATGTTTTCACTCTATGGCTGGGCCATAATTTCATTGATTTGTTTTTGAGTGAGATCTAAGTTGTTTATAGTTTTTTACTTTTTAAAAACTACTCTGCTTGGCCTACGCATGCATGTATCTGCCCACTGCTCCTGTTTCTTTAAATTCCTTTAGAAGTAAAATCACTAGGTAAAAGGATATGCAGATTTTGTGTTATAATTATGTGAAAAATCTCATTGTTTTTGGTTTCATATGTCTGTGTGGGAGAACAGCTATAGCCACCATTTGTTTTTATTCCCAGAATGGCGCCAAGCCTCTTGTACACACATCATCTTCTGAGTCATGGGAACCACCTCTGGGGTAGGACGCAGTTCTGTTATGGAAGAGAAGGTGGAGACCTAGAGGGGTTCCCTGACTTGCTCAGGTTCACACAGCCAGTCAGTGGCAGCAGGTAGATTCAAACATAGGTCCCATGAAGTCCAAATTCTATTATTAAAAATTTTATCGGGCCGGCGCCGTGGCTCAATAGGCTAATCCTTCACCTTGCGGCGCCGGCACACCGGGTTCTAGTCCCGGTTGGGGCGCCGGATTCTGTCCCGGTTGCCCCTCTTCCAGGCCAGCTCTCTGCTGTGGCCAGGGAGTGCAGTGGAGGATGGCCCAGGTGCTTGGGCCCTGCACCCCATGGGAGACCAGGAAAAGCACCTGGCTCCTGGCTCCTGCCATCGGATCAGTGCAGTGCGCCGGCTGCAGCGGCGGCCATTGGAGGGTGAACCAACAGCAAAAGGAAGACCTTTCTCTCTCTGTCTCTCTCTCACTGTCCACTCTGCCTGTCAAAAAAAAAAAAAAAAAAAAAAAAAAAAGAGCTTCAAAAAAAAATTTTTTTATCAATGAAGACATACATGCTCAGTACAGAAAATTTAAGCAATACAGATGAAAAAAAAAACCCTTTAAAATATAATTTAGAAACAACTATTGTTAAGATAATCAATGGCTATATATACAGTCTGTACTTCAAGAATTCATGGAAATGGCATTAAAAGGTTTATGTTGGTGTAAGTATTTGGAAACTCATGGCTATTTTTTTCATAGTCTACATTTTCCACATTGGTTTTTTTTTTTTTTTTTTTGTGCAAATGTTGTGCCCTCTCATTTGGAGAAAAAAAGGTCTGAAAGTCCCGTTTATGATGACTGGTACAATTTCATTTAAGGCTGCCTTTGGTATAGGCTTGATCTTACTGGGATGTCCTTTTTTTTTTTTTAATTTTTTTTATTTTTTGACAGGCAGAGTGGACAGTGAGAGAGAGAGACAGAGAGAAAGGTCTTCCTTTTGCTGTTGGTTCACCCTCCAATGGCCGCCGTGGCCGGTGCGCTGCGGCCAGCACACCGCGCTGATCCGATGGCAGGAGCCAGGTGCTTCTCCTGGTATCCCATGGGGTGCAGGGCCCAAGCACTTGGGCCATTCTCCACTGCACTCCCTGGCCACAGCAGAGAGCTGGCCTGGAAGAGGGGCAACCGGGACAGAATCCGGCGCCCCAACCGGGACTAGAACCCGGTGTGCCGGCGCCGCAAGGCGGAGGATTAACCTAGTGAGCCGCGACGCCGGCCTTGGGATGTCCTTTTTACCATCTCATATTCACGAGGAGCTTCAACATTGAAAGGAAGTGACCCCCCCCCCCTTAATTAAAGGGCTTTGATTTTGTAGAACCTTTTTGAATGTAAGAGAATAATTTTGTGGTGGAATTAATAAACTTGACTCAATTGTAGTGAGATCTTAGTACATTCTTTTTTTGAGTTCACAAACTCTGTGTTTCCTGAGTCATTTTAGGGGTTTGTAAGTAGAAAAGCTGAAATTTTTAATGAATTAACCATTACGTAGATGTTGCTAGGAGATAGCAAAAGGAAGCCCTAAAATCTTGGGTTCCAGGCAGAATGCTTTATAAGAGACTTGATCTGTGTTTGTGTCAACAGAGAACAACCAAGGAATTTCTTTCAGCCATCTTGATTCACATTGTGTTGACATAGGGGAAGAGAAGAGATGGACTTTTTATTTTTGGAAACAATTTGAATTGATAAGTGAATGATAATAGCAGAAACATTTTGAATCTCAAATTTTATGAAAAATATTTCTTACCTAGCCATTCTATTCTTAACATTATTTAAACATACTGCACACATACAAAGAAAATAACTTGAAACAGAGAATTCCAACAGTTGGGAGCATCAGCCTTCTAGTTTAATGAGAAATCAGTGTAAAGATTAGCCTGCCCCCATCCTTAGCAGGCAGTGTGAACTTCAGTGAACTCCCAGTTTTCGCTCGTTTATCACAATGGGGGAAATATGTACATTGCAGACATTGACTTAGGACTGGACATGTTTGCCTCACCTTGGGCACATAGCTTATTGGATAGTACACTTTATGATTACCTGTTTTTTTTTTTTTTTTTTAAAGATTTATGTGTTTATTTGAAAGGTGGAGCTATAGAGAGGGGGAGAGAGAGGGAGAGGGAGAGGGAGAGGGGGAGAGAGAGGGAGAGAGAGACTGATTGATGTTCCATGAGCTGGCTCATTCCCCAAATGGCCACAACAGCCGACCTGGAGCAGGCTGAAGCCAGGAGCCAGGAGCTCCATCTGGATCTCCCATGTGGGTGGATAGGGACTCAAGTGCTTGAGCAAATGGATGGCTACCTTCCCAAGCTTTTAGCAGGAAGCTGGATTGGAAGCAGAATAGTTGAGACTCAAACACGTACCCCAGAATGGGATGCCAGCATCCTAAGCAGAAGCGTAACCTGCCATGCCACAATGCCAGCCCCTATGATTACATTTTTATCATTAATAATCCTAAATCCCCATATTTTCTCTCTCAGTACATTTGCCTTCCAATTGTGCAGTTTTTCCTTTTAATAATGAGTGGGTGGGCAGTCTAATGTTATTCATTTCTGTCTAATGTTCTTTAGTTTCCAGACTTTAAAATAAAGAACTGAGAAGATATGAATTTAAAATTTATTTTAGCTCTGAAATTCTGTATGGCCGGCTCACTTCTTGGGCTTCTGCTTGTGTTTCACCAGTGCCGGTGCACCATCTAGTGGCCAGATGGAGTAAGGGTCAGATGGGCTGGACCATTCCCAGAGGGTGGTCCACCTTGCTGAAACCAGCACTTGATAAGAAGCATTCAGATAGGAGCGGGCAGTCAGCTAGGGGTCAAGATGCCTGTGTCCCATATTTGGGTGTCCGTACCCTGCTCTGGCTCCTGCTCCAGCTTCCCGCTGATGTGGACTTTGGAGACAGCAGATGACGGCTCCAGTAGTTGGGACTCTGACGTCACTAGCTTGATGCTCCTAGCCAAGTCCAACAGCTGCTATGGGCAATTGTGGAGTGAACCAGTGGGTGAGAGCTCTCTTTATCTCTCTCTCTTTTTAAAAGATTTATTTTATTTATTTGAAAGGCAGAGAGAGAGAGAGAGAGAGAGAGAGAGAGAGAGGCTTCAATCTGATCTTCAGTCTGCTGGTTCACTCCCCAAATGGGCACAAATGGCCACAAATGGCCAGGGCTGGGCCAGGCCAAAGCCAGGAGCCTGGAACTGCATCTGGGTGTCCCATATGGGTGACAGTGACACAGTGCTTGAGCCACCATCTGCTGCTTTCCCAGGTGTATTAGCAAGGAGCTGGCTCAGAAGCAGAGCACCCAGGACTCAAACTAGTGTTCTGATACAGGATGCTGGTGTAATTGCAAGCAGTGGCTTAACCCACTGTGCCACAGTGCTGGCCCTTCTTTCTTTTTCTGCCTCCCAAATAAAGTTTTTTTCAAAAAAGCACCCAAATATATTGATAACACCCACCAACAATTGTTCTAAGATTATAGGATTTTCTTTGTTTGTTGCTTATAACTCATCTGAAACAGCTTTAAGCATTTTTAAACAAGCTGCTTACCACCTCTAGGAAGTATTACTTCTAATGTTCATATCAGGTCACCTTATTTGGAGGCCTAACCAATAGAGTCAAGTTGAGTCTTACTGACATCCAGGACAGGTATTGGAATCTGATTGCTGGGGTTCAGATGCTGGCTCTGCCACTCAGCAGCTGTGTGTGTGTGAGCCGGTTGATTTTTCCAGGCATCAGTACTTGAGTAATTGCAGGGTTAATGAGAGTCCACATGAAGCAGTTGGCATCGTGCTTGGCACATAGTAAGTACGCAAGAAATGTTAGATGCCACCACTATCATTACTGTTATTATTGCCGTGTCCCACTGCTAGATTTGGACAGTTCTGTCCAGGATCGTCTCTCAAAAGATACCGTTGTTTCTCTAATAGTCTGTTTAGCTAAACCCTCCTGGTCCACCCCTTGCTCCCGATGAAAAGTCATATATGAAAATGGAGATTCTTACAGCCTTGTTTGCAGGGGCGTGGGGACAGACACTAAGCCAGGCCAAGACAGGTAGAAGGGGTAAGACATCAGTGACATGTGCCGTCATGGAGGTGCAAAGTAGGGGGGCAACCCAGGGGCAGAAGCTGTTGCCAGCCTGCCACTGAGGGGAGGCTTCCAGTGTACTCGTGAGTCCTTCTCCTTCCTATTCCTCACAGGATAGAAAAGCTCTTATTTCTTCCTCCCGACTATAGCCCTTTCCCTTCTAGGCTATGGATCTGTTGCTGGGAAATAATTAGAGCAAATAAACCAACTCAGAAAACAAACTTAATTTTTTTCAGGTACAAAGGCATGTGTTTCAATGACTGTTTCTGCACAGAAGATTTTAAATAAGCCTGTATTAAGCTGATTGCTCAAGACAGTATAGGCCTAAGAAAGCCAAGCGTCTGGCTGTGGCAGGGAGGGCTGCTTTCTGTTTTCTTTCTCTCTCTTCTTTTTTTTTTTTCTTTTAAAGATTTATTTATTTATTTGAAAGGCAGAGTTACACAGAGAGAGAAGGAGAGGCAGAGAAAGATCTTCCATCCAATGGTTCACTCCCCAGATGGCTGCAACAGCCAGAGCTGTGCCAATCCAAAGCCAGGAGCCAGGAGCTTCCTCTGGGTCTCCCACATGGGTGCAGGGGCCCAAGGACTTGGGCCATCTTCTACTGCTTTCCCAGGCCATAGCAGAGAGCGGGATTGGAAGTGGAGCAGCCAGGTCTTGAACCGGCGCCCATATGGGATGCTGGCGCTTTAGGCCAGGGCATTAACCCGCTGCGCCATAGCGCCGGCCCCTCTTCCTTCCTTCCTTCCTTCCTTCCTTCCTTCCTTCCTTCCTTCCTTCCTTCCTTCCTTCCTTCTTTCCTCCCTCCCTCCCTCCCTCCCTCCCTCCCTCCCTCCCTCCCTCCCTTCTTCTCTCTCTCTCTCCCCCACCCTCTCGATTTTATTTATTTGAGAGGCAGAGTTACAGAGAGAGAGAGAGAGAGAGAGAGAGAGAGGGAGGTCTTCCATCCACTGGTTTACTCCCCAAATAGTCACAGTGGCTGGAGCTGGGCCAATCCAAAGTCAGAAGGCAGGAGCTTCCTCTGGGTCCCTCACATGTATGCAGCTGCCCAACCACTTCTGCCATCTTCCACTGTTTTCCAAGACTGTAAGCAGAGAGCTGGATCAGAAGAGAAGCCGGGACTTGAACAAGTGTCCATATGGTATACTGGCACCACAGGCAGAAACTTAGCCTACTATGCCACTGCTCCGGCCCCAAGGGCTGCTTTTTATTTTTATTTTGGCTTCCATTTGGCGTGACCTTGACCAGGTGTACCAGTTAGGATTCTTGGTTGCAGGCAGAAGAATCAAATTTGGTAAATTAAATGACATCAGCAAAAAAGGCATTTATTGGGCTGTTTTGGGCAGCTCACAAATGATGTATTATAAACATATTGTTGTCCAAGAGAAGGCTGGAGATCTGTGCTTAGAATAAAAGAGCAGGACTCAAAGGAGACCATGTATCTGCAGACTCAGGGGAATAAGAACGTCACTGGGTATTTCAAACAGAGGGAATTTAACACCAGGAATTTATTGCAAAGAAAGACTTAAAAAGTAAAATGACGTCACTGAGGAAATCTGAATATTATGGAGAAAACAGCTGGGTATAGGTGCCAAAGTACAGTTCCTAGAACCTGGGGGCTCTGAGAAGGTGTCCTGTGTGCAGCTGATGCTCAGACCTCAGAAAGGAGTGCCGCACAGCTAGGGTCAAGGAGCAGAGACCCTGGGGCTGCCCTCCGACCTCTGGGGCAGCTGCAGCAGGATGGCGCTGGTGTGCTAACCCAAGCCCAGAGCTCTGGCTGCAAAACTCTTCTGCTGCCGAAGTGGTGCTGACAGGGGATCAGCAAGAAGCTCTTCTCTCTTCTCTGGTTGCCCTGCCATGCCTGCCATTTTTAGAGCCAACTGCAAGTCAGCTAGAAAGGTAGTCTGGGGAATGTAATACATGGACCCCAGCCCCAGCATCACAGAATGGGGGTGAAAGAGGGTTGGCCTGGAGCTTGGAGAAGATGGGAACTGATCAGGGTGAGCAGAATCCGGGGCAGCAGGAACTCCAGCCAGGTCATGGTGCAGAAGTGTTCTGATGCATTTGCAGGCTGCTGCCGCCACCACGCTGGGCGCCCACCACCACGAACAAATTCCTGTGGGATGGTCTCCCTCACCTGGTATGCCAGGAATCAGTGCACCCTGAAGGGGATGCAGATGTGTTCCTTGGGGTGTGTGAAATCAGTCTGTTTGACCGTGGGGCTGCTAGGATGGCCTGTATGGCCAGAGCCCCTACTGGTCACCGTGGCTGATCGGCCACTAGCTCTGTGACCCAGCCGACCCTGAGCTCCCAGGACACACACGTGGTGGAGCTGCTCAAAAAGAGAAGGGAGCTCACTGCCCCAGCATTCCCCACTCCTCCCCACCTCCCAGAAAGAAAATTCCTTGAAAAGGCTACTCTTTTAGATTGTTTTTTAAAGTTAAAAAATTATTTACATGTTTCTATTTTAAAATATGGACACTTGCTTTGAAAAAAAATGCTATTTATTTGGGAGACAGACCAAGAGAGCGCCCATCTGCCGGCTGAGGCTGAAGCTGGGAGCTGTGAACTCAACCCCGGGCTCCCAGTGGGTGGCAGGGACCCAATTACTTGGGCCGTCACTGCTACCTCCCAGGGTCTGCATTAGTAGGCACCTGGAGTCAGGAGCCAGAACTGGGACTTGATCCCAGGTACTCCTATGTGGGATGTGGCTGTCTTAACTATTAGGCTTAATGCCCATCTCTGTATTTTTAATTGAAAAAATCATCTATATTTATGATGTACAACATGATATTTTGAAATATTTAAATACATGGAAGAATGGCAAAGTCAATTTTTTAAATGATTGATTGATTTGTGAGGCAGAATTACAGACAGATAAAGGGAGAGACAATCTTCCATCTGCTGGTTGACCCCCTAGATGGCAGCAAAGGCTAGAGTTGGGCCAGTTCAAAGCCAGGAACCAGGAGCTTCTTACTAGTCTTCCATGTGGGTGCAGGGGCCTAAGTAGTTAGGCCATCTTCCAGGGCTTTCTCAGGGCTTTCTCAGGCCATCAGCAAGGAGCTGGATCAGAAGTGGAGCAGCTGGAATTCAAACCAGTGCCCATACGGGATACCTGCACTGCAGGCAGACTTAACCTTCTACCCCACAGTGCCAGCTTTGCTAAGTCAAATTTAACATAGGAATCACCTTGCCCTGTCATTTCTATTGTGTGTGAGAACATTGAAACCTAACTTTTTGGTGACTATCAAGTATATGTTGTAGTAGGTCTATTGAAGTTATTCCTCCTTTCTCATTGAAATTTTATATCCTTTGGCAAAGGTATCTTCAACCCTGCCCCTGCCAACTGCCCCCTTTTAGTTTCCCGATTTGTTAAGTGGGTCACTCCATTCTTGGCAGGTGGTTTGAGAATTAAAAGAGTAATTGTGTGTGATTGTGACTCACACATCATAGGTATGTGCTGATCATCAGTCTCTTTTGCATGGACTTGTACTGTAGATAAAAACCATGTAAACTGGCTGATGGCTCAAGCCCCTGGGGTCCTGCCAACCACATGGGAGATCCAGATTGAGTTGGAGGCTCCTGGATTTGGCCGAGTTCAGCCCTGGCTGTTGTGGGCATTTGGGGGGAGTGAACCAGAGGATGGAAGATCTATCTCTGTCTCTGTACATTTCAAATAAAAAAATGAAGGTAAATGAAAAAATTAAAAAAAAAAGGACTGTTAGAAGAAGCTTTTGAGTGTCGTTGAAAAGGGCTTGCTAAGCAGAGACTAGTGAACTATGAAGCATCAGGCATGGGTCCAGGTGCATGAGTACGTTTGAGTACTTTAGAATGCCCGTGCCAGGAAGATGCGCGGGGGATTTGAATCCTAGAGGCTGAGATGTTGAACTTTGACACGCTACCCCGATGCTTAGAAAGGTATGTTTTTTCTTCCAAGTCTCCCGGGCGTTCAGAACTGTGCAGACTGCTGCTGTGTGGCGCTCGCTTTCACCGCCACGGAACGCGCTGGCCTCCAAGCCCTGCAGTGTCAGGGCGGGCTCTGTGTCCCTGGGGTCCGGCAGAGGGAACGCGTGCCTTTTGCTTACGGCTCCTTTCCCCTTTAGGATACCCTCTTCACGCCCCTGAAGCCTACTTTCCTTACTTCAAAAAGCATAACGTGACTGCAGTCGTGAGGCTGAACAAAAAGATTTACGAGGCGAAGCGCTTCACAGATGCTGGCTTCGAGCACTACGACCTCTTCTTCATAGACGGCAGCACTCCCAGCGACAACATCGTGCGCAGGTTCCTGAACATCTGTGAGAACACCGAGGGCGCCATCGCCGTGCACTGCAAAGGTGCGTGCCAGGCCTGGGGTGGGGGGTGGGGGGGCGTGAACCCAAACCTAGGAGATACCGGGGAACAAAACCAGTTCGTGTCTCGGGAGATCAGAGCTTTTATTTCAGAAAACTGGAACACGATCAACGATCCCGTTTTCATGACGCCTCCCAAAGGAAAGGACTGCGTGGTGTGGCCAGTTGGTGGTGGTCTGACTTGCTGACCAGGCGGGGTTTCTGCCCTTACGGTTCTTTCCTCATGTCCTGGGTCAGCAGTGGCTACAGGCTGCCTTGAATGCCTTTAAATGGGTAACATTGTTCCTCTTTCTTTCAGAGTCACTGGTCTCTTTGTCTGCTTCCACCCAGCTCGTATTAAGCGCTTCCAGCTGTCTGGATCCCGCTTCTCCTCTCCCCACTAGTCTCTTGCATTTGGAGCAGAGGGTCTCCCTTGTCTTTGCTGTGGGTAATCAGCTACTTACGGCTGCTGCTGTAGTCCTGCCTCTTGGGATGAATGGGAAGACTTGCTTGTAGAAGTAAACCTCCGGGCCCTGGGAGTGGGTGCTTTGTAGGAGGCACGGAGTTACCAGATCAGTGACTAATTCTTGTACCCACATGGGGGTTGCTCAGAAAGTTCGAGAATAGCATTAAAAGAGAGTACCCACTTACCAGTTTTTGAAGACCCCTTCAAAATATTGCACAGAATGTAGTTCTGTATTTTATATAGCAATCCTGTGCTAGCGAGCTACTCAGAAAATATGAATGGCGCTTGCTCTCAGTTTAGTTGTTAGACTCTGAGGGAGCTCAAATTTCGTTTAAGAGTTTCCAGATTGGCGGAAGGTATTTATTGGGGTCTGATTTCAGGGGTGCGGGATCCAACTGCTAGTTCCTCACACGCAGTTTACCATAGCGCCGCTAGGTGGAGCTACTCCCGCGGCACTGGGTCTGAGTGCTCATTTCGGGCTTGTTTTATGCTAATCCTCCAGTAGGTGTTGGGGATGGTACTGTTCTTTTCGTGTGCCTGGTGCTGCTCTGACTGACTTATTCAGACGAGTATGGCTTTGGTTCTGACAAATTAAAATACCATTTTGTAGGCCCTTGTTTCTATGTTTAAGATGTGAGTAGGTGGAGGTACTTTGCTGAACATGTGAGCAGTGAAGGGAAGCTGCGCTTTCCCAGAGACCTGGAGAAATGGAAATGAGAGGCACGTGGCCCCCCTGTGTAGATGAGGGCGCCCTGTTCCAGGCTTCATAGGCCTCTGATGCTGACTCGGACGCCTCTCTTGCCTCCCCTCCCTACTTGCTAGCAGGGTGGAGCCCTGCTGTGCAGTCCATCCTATCCCGAGAGCCTTTGTGTGGGGGTCTTTTGGGAAGGGATCTCTTGCTCATCCTGTAGGTGCTGTTTCCAGTCATAGTGACTTGGCTTTTCCAGGGGTGATTCATTTGCACCCCAAGGTTGCCTTCCATCCCATTTTGTTAAGGATTGCCCAGGCCCAAGACAAAGCCTGCATGTCACGTATTTCAGTTATCAGAGGATTTGGAGAGCTTCTAGAGTCACGGCAGCTATCGATGTTTAGTAGGAGATACCAGCTTCTGTTTCCAAGTTTAATTTCATTATAAAAACCAGTATTTCTCCTGGGATTAATTTGGTTTTATTTCCCGTTTATCGTGTGATCACTAGGTCATAGCTTTTCTATATATCTTGGATTGGTAAGTTCAAGGGAGAGGGATCAGCGCTGTGGCATAGTGGATAAAGCCACTGCCTGTGGCACTAGCGTCCCATATGGGCCCCAGCTGCTCCACTTCCACTCCAGCCCACTGCTAGTGTGCCTGGGAAAGCAACAGAAGATGGCCTGAGTCCTTGGGCCCCTGCACCCATGTGGGAGACCTGGAAAATCTCCTGGCTTTGTACTGGCCCAGCTTCTCCCATTTTGGCCATTTGGGGAGTGAACCAATAGTTGGAAGATCTCTCTCTCTTTCCCTCTCTAACTCTGCCTTTCAAATAAATAAATAAATCTTAAAAAAAATTTCAAGGGAGAAGAGATGCAAGGTTTTCATTAAAACAGCATCTTTTATGATAATTTTCCTCACCTAAGAAAGATTGTGAAAGTAAAAACACAGTGTTCATTGTTTTTGATACAGGTTATAATATCTGTATATCCTTAACCTGTCAATGTTTATACCTTTTAAGAAATACAGAGTGTAAGTATTTATATACAGTATTGCAGAGGGTTTTATATTTTTATCTGAAATCAAGACTTCAGCATGGAGGTGAGTTCTTGTTAGGAAGGTCACACGTGGTGACATCTTTTGATGGTGTTATTTCATTTGCTTCCACTTGTACACACATGTAGGATTCTTTTAGAAGGATTATACCTTCAGTTTAATTACAGCTGCATTGCTTTTAATAGCATACTTCTCTGGTGTAGGTCTGTTGATTATTTTTGACATCTGCCCTAATTAAGTCAGTTTGATTTTCTGGGAATTGAAGCAGCACTCAGTAGCATAATTGAACCTCAAGGAGGAGGGAGGGGAGAATCTTATCCTGTGTGAAATGACCTTTGGTAGCTACTGGACACAGAATGAATATGTCATGCCTCAGCAACAAATTAGATATGGACGCAGACTAGAAACTGCCTTGCTGAGAACGTGTGAAACCCTACAAGGGTTCAACATCTGCAGTTCACTTGGTGTTTGGTAAAGGGATGGCTGTGCGTTCTTGAAGTTCTCTAGCACAATTAATAATCTAGAATACAACCGCACTGTGAATTTCCAATATGTGATTGTTGATGTCCTATTGGGATTTCAGAAAACGGCTAGAACCATAAAGCGAGTGGTGTTTGACTTGGTATTAATAGAACACTTTTCAACATCTTGTCATGCCGTGCCAGGGAGCCCTTTAATTATGAATGCTTTAAGAATTTTGTTCAAGTTTTTATAGAAACTTAGTGAAATGTTCCTCTTCTGTTCAATTGCAGTAAGAGCGCCTAACTATTGAGTGCTAAGTATGTTCTTTTTATAGATCTAAATTATAGACTCTTTTAAAAAGGGGGATGCAACTTTAGTTTCAGAGAAATCTGAATATTTTCTGCAACACCTTTTGGGCTGCAAGAGCAACCATGAGCCTAAGTGAGGGAGCCAGGGTGCTCCTTGCACAAAGAGGAGGGAATGAGAGGTGGTGTTGTCCCTAAGAAGAAGGCCATCTTCCCTTCAGTCTGGTGACATAGGGAGGGACTCAGGGAACCAACTGGGCCCTGGCTCCTGTTCCAGGATGGTTGGCTATGCTTTATCTCTGTGGTCTCCATGGTCTTGTCAAGGGTGTAGGGGAGTTACAGCTATAAGTTCTGGGGGAAACAGGGAGGCAAATTATTCTTAACCCTCAATATTAAAGGAAGAGCCCTGCTGAGAGCATCATTAAATGTCACACTTTTCTAAAGAATGTTGCTGTTTAGTCTGGAGCATAAGGTACATCAGATGAAATCAGGGCACACACAGAGAGACTCATATACACGTACACACCTCATCTGGTAAGCAGGATACACACACACACACACACACACACACACTTATTAAACAGGAAGGATCAGTAGGAGGGTGTTTGGCTCAGTGGTTCAACCCTGTTTGGGATGACTGCATCCCTTCTCAGAGCACTTGTCTTGAGTCCCAGCTCCTCGGTTGCATATCCAGCTTTCTGCTCATGTGGATCCTGAGAGGCAGCAGGTGATGACTCAAGGACTTGTGTGTTGCTGCCACCCGTGTTGGAGACCCTGGTGGATTTCAGGGCTCCTGGCTGCATCCTGGCACAACCCTGGCTGTTGCAGGCATTTGGGGAGTGAATCAGCAGAAGGAAGATTTTCTTTCCCTGTCTTTCCCCATCTTTCCTCCAGTTGCTCTGCCTTTTAAATAAAATGAAAATAGATATGAAAATATCTAAAAGGCATCTAGCTATATCAGCTTGACCATCATCTATCATTTCATCTGTGTGTATTTGAAAAGCAGAGTGATAGAAGGGGATACACACATGCACACACTTGTGTGTGCACACGAGAGAGAGAGAGAGAGAGAGAGAGAGAGATCTTCCATCCACTGGTTCACTTCCCAAATGGTTGAAATGGCTGAGGCTGGACCAGGCTGCAGCCAGGAGCTTGGAACTCCATCCAGGTCTTCCATGTGGGAGGCAGAGGCCTAAGCACTTGGGCTGTCTTCCACTGCTTTCCCAGGAGCATAATGCAGAGAGCTGGATTGCAAGCAGAGCCGTCAGGGCTCAATACTGACCCCTCATCTGTTTTTTATATTCTCCACCCAGGCGTTACTGCCCCCAGGAGGACCGAATTCTGTTTTACATAAACAGTTGTGCAGTGTATCTATGGCACTAAAATTTCATAGGCGACGATTAGGAAAAAAGTATCTAAAGAAGCTCCTGGGGGATTAATGATGTAAAAATGGTTGAGAAACATGTATTTAGACACATACCTTTCCTACATTTTAACAGTTCTGAAATTAAGATGGATCTTAAAATTGATAGCATGTCATACCTTAATTTTTTCTTACTAAGTGGAATTTAATGGTGTGTATCACCATTAGGCAGTGTGATGGTATCTTAGACTGGCTGAAATATCAGGTATTTTTGAAAGAATTGGGCATATCAGAGAAGACTTTATTTTTTACCTGTGAAAGCTGAAGGGCCCCCTCAAAAGCAGAAGATTCTTAAATATATTAAAAATGAAGCCATCCAAATTTCCCCTCATTCTTTTCTTTTTAAAGATTAATTTATTTGAAAGGCAGAGCTCCAGAGAGAGAGAGAGAGAGAGAGAGATCCGTCCTCTGTGCACTGGTTTACTCCCAACATGGGCCGGGGCAGGACCAGGCTGAAGCCAGGAGCCTGAAACCTCATGCAGGTCTCGCATGAGGGTGGCAGGGGCCCAAGCACTTGGGCCATCTTCTCTGCCTTCCCAGGTGAATCAGCGGAGAGCTGGGGCACAAGCCAATCCGCCAGGACTTGAACCTGCACTCATAGGGGATGCTGGTATTGCAGGTGGTGGCTAAACTCACTGTGCCACATGCCAGCCCCACTGTCACTCTTTTTCTAACTACGTATTTTATGGGTGAAATCAGCATTGTACCGGTTGTCAGTGTCAGAGGTATCCGTTATCTTTACCTGTTGCTGAGACCCAGCCAGCACGCATTTCTCATGGAGCTCTTCAGATGGCTGCATCCCAGCCCCTGTGGCTGTTCTTGCTTTTCCGCATCTGCCTTCTGTCTCCTGGGCCTCTGTCCGTTCCAGTCCTGGTGTCTGCTGCTGCCAGATCCATCTACTTAATTATGTCACCTTCTTGTCCCCAAACATATGGACGCCTCATTTTGCCCTTTCCATTGGTTAAAGAAAAATACAGATGCTTGCCTGCTGGCAGCTGCAGGCTGATTAGCTGTTGATAAAGCACTGCATTTGAACCCAGTGCAGTTTCTAGGAGGGGTATGACTTCAGTGTTTTTGTGGGTGCATTTGCTATACTTTGTATTTCTTCTTTCTCTCTCTTCCAGCTGGTCTTGGAAGAACAGGGACATTGATAGCCTGTTATGTCATGAAACACTACAGGTTTACACACGCTGAAATAATTGCTTGGATCAGAATATGCCGGCCAGGTTCCATTATAGGACCCCAACAGCACTTCCTGGAAGAGTAAGTATATTGTCTTCATGCTCTCTGCCTCTTGTTCCTCTTGGTGGTGGACGGTGTCAAGCCTGTGCTTATAAGATGGCTACATCGTTACAGAAGTCTGCCCTTCAAGTAGAATATTGTTGCTTTGACAGCTAATGCATTCTAACTTTGTACCTTTTATATATCTTAGATCAGGTGAGAGTGAGAAGAAAATCACAGAGCCATCTCTGCCTACCCTTTTTTCTGTCATTTTCTCTGTGTGATCTTGGCTACAGTGCAATTTTCTTATGTCATCCCACTTGGCACTTTTCATTCTTTTCTTTTGTTTGCATGTCTAAAAACAGACTTTAAGGAAAAAAAAACCACCACAATTAGGGTCACTCAGTGATTTTGGTAAGATTGCTCTTATCCTGACAAGTAACTGAACTGCTAGCAGAGTGACAGCTTACAAATACACCCAAGAAGTTTCCAAGGAAGGAAAAAGAAGACACAGAGGTTAGCCCTGGCCATGCCACTGCCTTTATGACCATTATTTTAGAGGAATACTTTTAAATTCATTTATTCGCTCATACATCAATTCACCTACTTGTTCATTTAACATTCTGCCATCCTCACCCCATGAAGTGCAGAGATTTAACCCCTAAGGGTATGGGTCTTTCCGGTCCACTTGTGTTTTCCTTAAAGTGGTAGAACTTACCATTAGTTTACTCATTAGTAAGACAAGAAGATGAAATTAGCATTAGTTGATCCAGATCCAACTCTAAAATGTTATCAATTAGTGATTTACTGAAATAGATTTTTTTCCTTTCTATGCTGAGATGGTTCTGTTTTGAATATCAGTGTTTTATTCCTTTCCAATTCAAATCACGTTAGGTTGGTAAGAACTAAATGATCATGAATTTCAGAGAATGATGTCATATGTAAGATCTCGGCATCTGAAATGATAAGGAAAATTTGATGTTGAAGAAGAAATTGTTCCTGGGGCTAGCTCTTTAAGATCCAGCAGTTAGGAGTTGGAAGAATGTTCATTTGACAGTGTCTCTTGAATATGCACCTTGCACCAGACACAGCTTCGTGCAGTGCACAAGTGAGGAGATGTAGCTGAGAATGCGCCGTCCAGGTCACTCGTGTCCTCAGGGTTCAGACACCACAACCTTCCCATTTCATGCCAGCACACGCTTTCCTACCTCTCGTTTGTGCCTCTTCTCTCTGCGTTTCTCAGAATAATAGCAAAAGAAATTAAGGCCAGGAGGCACAGGCACTCTGGGTTGATGACGAGTGTCATTTATGGGCACTTCAGTTGGAAGATTTAGGGACGTTTCTTTGTTGTGAG
Organism: Oryctolagus cuniculus; assembly: GCF_051225735.1. Classification (NCBI taxonomy): domain Eukaryota; kingdom Metazoa; phylum Chordata; class Mammalia; order Lagomorpha; family Leporidae; genus Oryctolagus; species Oryctolagus cuniculus. Next base: position 70,543,294 of record NC_142873.1, on the reverse strand, counting down.
TTGACATTATGGCTTGTCAAGGGTCGACCCGTGGAAAATGAGGTGCAGGAATGCCTCACTTGTGTAACTGCCATATTAGCATAGGCATTATAGTGCTTAGATTAGAGCCTTCCTGAAGGCAGGGTCCTTTTTTTTTTTTCTCTTAGGCATTATACCTTTTGTATATTGCAGTGTTTCTTAAAGAACTTGCATGGAAAAATGACTGCGTTAACCACAGACTTTCTGGGCTTTCTCAGATGTAGGGTACTTTTAAGTGGCATCAGAAGTAGTATTTTGCTTGACTTTTTACTCTTAGTCTCTCCTTCTCTTTATCTCCTTCTCACATTAAAAAAAAAGATTTATTTATTTTAAAGGCAAAGTTACAGAGAGGAAATAAAAGATAGAGAGAAAGAGAGAGAACACCCTTCCATCTGCTGGTTCACTCCCCAGATGGCTGCAAGAGTCAGGGCTGAGCCAGCCTGACACCAGGACCGTGGAACTCCATCTAGATCTCCCACATGGGTGGCAGAGACCCCATGTGCTTGGGCCATCTTCCTCTGCCTTCCCAGGCAGATTAGTGGGGAACAGGATTTAAAGTGGAGCAGCCAGGACTCGAACCAACACCATATGGGATGCTGGCATCACAGGTGGCAACTTAACCTTCTGTGCCATTTTTGTCTTAACGTAGTCATTGGGAGAAGTCATGGTGCATTGGTGACACTGGTTTGTCCCACAGATATTAATTGGTTGCTCACTCTGGGCCAGGCAGTGTTCTTGGCCCTGGAATGCAGCTGTGAACCTGGCAGTTGACGTTCTTGCTCTCAGAGTACTTACTTCTCTTGTGGAAGGAGCTTGTAATCATTGAGCATATAAATTTATATACTGGGTGATTTCTGATGGTGGTACATGCTGTGAAGATGGGATAGAGGCTGGTGTGGGGGGTGACTGATGGTGGTGAGACCACTCCAGGTTACATGGTCAAGCGAGCTTTTTTAAAGAGAGAAGAGACCTGTTGGGGAGAAGGAGCCACTTCTGTCAAAATCAGAATAGTGTCCTTTGCAGAGGGCCCACAAATGTCCTGAGGTGGAGTTGGGGGAGACTTAGCATTTGAAGTCCATAAAGAAAGGTAGCATGAATGGAATTTAATAAGCCTGAAGTGGGAGGGTTGAGATATAAACTTGGTGATCTGTCATGAAGTGAATTCACTGTGTAATCTCCCCTAAATAAAAAAATAGAACATTGCTCGTCGGCGCCGTGGCTCACTAGGCTAATCCTCCGCCTTGCAGCACCGGCACACCAGGTTCTAGTCCCGGTCGGGGTGCCGGATTCTGTCCCGGTTGCCCCTCTTCCAGGCCAGCTCTCTGCTGTGGCCAGGGAGTGCAGTGGAGGATGGCCCAAGTCTTTGGGCCCTGCACCCCATGGGAGACCAGGAGAAGTACCTGGCTCCTGCCTTCGGATCAGCGCGGCGTGCCGGCCGCAGCAGCCATTGGAGGGTGAATCAATGGCAAAGGAAGACCTTTCTCTCTGTCTCTCTCTCTCACTGTCCACAAAAAACAAACAAACAAACAAACAAAAAAACCAACATTGTTAGCACCCAGAATCCCTTGCCTGTCCTCTTGTATTTGCTACCCGTGCTGTCAAAGTGATTGTTATCTTTCTTCTGACACCATAGATGGGTGTTGCCTATTTCTGAGCCTTGTATAAATGGAACCACACAATATCTGTGTCTAACTGCTTTTATTATGCATTATCTTTGCTATTGTGTGTAGAAATAGCTTGTTCATTTTCATTGCTCTTATGTCCTGTTGTTTGAAGACATGAGAAAACTTTGCAAAGTTTGTGCAAATGGAATTAAAAGACGAGTATATTTTGGTGCAAAAAAATTTTGAAATCCATTTATATGAGGGTTTTGAAAATGGTGTGCTCATTTGGCCTGGTGCTTAAGTCACTGGTTGGGACACCTGCAACCTATATTGGAATGAGTGGGTTTGAATACTTCCACTGTCAAAGGATATTTAGGCTGTTTCTTGGTTTTGCTATTTATGTGTCTTTTGCTATACTTACCTGTTGGTTGTATACTTGTGAGTAGAACTGTGGTTATTTGTATGTTCGCAACAGTAGGTGCACCTGTTTGCATTCTCATCAGCAGTGTCTTTTTATGCCTTTTACTTTCAAGCCATTGGATTTTGATTGTAGTGGTAATATGCTTTGTAGTTTAATTTGCCTTTCCCTGATGACTAATGGGTTGAATATCTTTTAATTTTTAATAACCATTTATCTATTCTCTTTTATGAAGTATCTTTTCATGTCTCTTTATACATTTTTCCTATTAAACTGTCTTTTTCTTGTTGATTTGTAGGCATCTAAATATTCTTGATACAAGTACAGTATCCATCATGTGTAATGCAAATATATTATTCTACTTTCATGCTATGCATTTTCATTCTCTTAATAGTGTTTTTTGATGGACAGACTTAAAATTTCAGTGCAGTCCAGTTTCATCGATCTTTTCTTTATGGCTAATGCTTTCTATGTGCTACTGAAGATATCTTTATTAACTCCAGAGTGTGAATATATTATTTTATGTTATCTTCCAGAAACTGTATTGATTTTTCTATTGGATTTAGATCAATTCATCAGGGATTGCTTAAAAATATCTTAGCAGATAAATTGGGAACTATCTCCTTCTCTATATTCTGAAAAAAAATGTATATAAGATGGTATTATGGGGCCAGCGCCGCGGCTCACTAGGCTAATCCTCCGTCTTGTGGTGCCGGCACACCGGGTTCTAGTCCTGGTCCGGGTGCCGGATTCTGTCCCGGTTGCCCCTCTTCCAGGCCAGCTCTCTGCTGTGGCCAGGGAGTGCAGTGGAAGATGGCCCAAGTACTTGGGCCCTGCACCCCATGGGAGACCAGGAGAAGCACCTGGCTCCTGCCATCGGATCAGTGTGATGCGCCGGCCGCAGCGCACCAGCCGCGGTGGCCATTGGAGGGTGAACCAAGGGCAAAGGAAGACCTTTCTCTCTGTCTTTCTCTCTCACTGTCCACTTTGCCTGTCAAAAAAAAAAAAAAAAGATGGTATTATGGGAATTGAAGAATTGGGTGGATAGTGTCAAACAAAGTACAGGTTAGATACTGAGGGACCGGGAGAGTCAGTTGTATTATGTGACAGAGTTAATGCAGATACATTGGCCACGATTGAAATTCCCTTAGAGCTAAGTAGGTCACCAGTAGAGACTGGGGAATATTGGCCACCAGGTGGTTTTCTGTCTGGCAGTTTCTGGGAGGATGGTGGCCAAGGGGAAGGCATTCCCAGGTGGGTAGGCAGGGGACTATGAGTTGTCTGGGTGATGTCAGCTCCACTGTGTGGTGGTGCTGGGGCCTGCAGGAGTAGTGCCGGTCACGGGAGTCTCAGCCATGTGGTGGCTAAATGCTGTGTTCATTGTCTTCCCTGGCATGCCTTTTTCCTTTTCTTCTTACTATTTTAAAGATTTATTTATTTATTTGAAAGGCAGAGTTACAGAGAGAGAGAGGGACAGAGAGAAAGGTCTTCCTTCCATTGGTTCACTCCCCAAATGCCCACTACGGCAGAGTTACACAGAGAGAAGGAGAGAGAGAGAGGTCTTCCATCTGCTGGTTCACTCCACAATTGGCTGCAATGGCCGAAGCTGCACGGATCTGAAGCCAGGAGCCAGGAGCTTCTTCCAGGTCTCCACTGCAGGTGCAGGGGCCCAAGGACTTGGGCCATCTTCTACTGCTTTCCCACACCATAGCAGAGAGCTGCATCAGAAGTGGAGCAGCTGGGTCTCGAGCTGGCACCCATATTAGGTGCCGGCACTGCAAGCGGCAGCTTTACCCATTACGCCACAGTGCTGGCACCAACTAGATCTTTTGAACTTATTTCGCTGACTGAAATTTATATTTGTGACCATCTCCCTGATCCCCTTCCCAATCCTCCTTCCTCCAGCCTCGGGTAATCAGCATTATATTCTCTACTTCTTCTTTTTCTTTTTTTTTTGACAGGCAGAGTTAGACAGTGAGAAAGAGAGAAAGAGAGAGAGTTATAGACAGTGAGAGAGAGACAGAGAGAAAAGTCTTCCCTCTGTTGGTTCACTCCCCCAGTGGCCGCTATGGCCAGCACTGCGCCGATCCGAAGCCTGGAGCTATATTCTCTACTTCTATCACCAGCTCTTTTAGATTATCTGCACTCAAGTAAGCAAGATCATATGGTGTTTGTCTTTCTGTTCTTGGCTGGTTTCTTTGACTGTAATGGTTCATTTAGCATAATGATTCATCCCTGTGGTTGCAGATGACAGAATTTCCCTTTTTTAAGAGCACTTCTTATTTTCTATTTATTTTTTAAGTATTTTTATCTACTTGAAGGGCAGAGTGATGGAGAGGGAGGGGGAGGGGGAGGAGGAAAGGGAGAGAGAGGGAGAGGGAGAGGGAGACTTCCATCTGTTGGTTCAATCTCTGAGTTACTACAACAGTCAGGGCTGGGCCAGGGCAAAGCCAGAATCCTTGAATTCCATCCAGGTCTCCAACATGCGTTGTCAGGGGCTCAGGCTCGTGAACCATCATCTACTGCCTCCTAGGATGCGTTACTAGGGAGCCAGATTGGAAGCAGAAGTGCCAGGATTTGAACTGATGCTCTGTGATATCCCGAGTGATGACTTTAACCTGCTGTGCTGCAATGCCTGCTCCTCTATTTTTTTTGTAAAGCTGAATAGTATTCCATTATGTATACCACGTTTTCTTTATGTGTTCACCCAGTCTTTGATGGATGCTTGAATGCATTCCATCTTGACTGTTGCAAGTAATGCTGCGGTGAACTTGGCAATGTAGCTATCTCTTCAACATACCACTTTCATTTCTTTTAGAAATATACCCAATAGTGGGATCGCTGGATCATATGGTAGCCTTAAAAAATTTTTTTAGGAAGCTCCATACTGTTTTTCACAATGGTTATATTAATCTGTATTCCTCAAATGGGTAATTTGGAGAAGATGGTTATGGTTTCCTATTGAGGGAACAACAGGTGCTGAAGTTTGGCTTCAGAGTGTGCTGGGGGCTGCTGTGACTACATGGGTGATGAGGTCAGAAGGTAGCGGTGTCAGATCACTCAATTTTCTAGGCCTTGCAAGGCTTTTAGCTTTTCTTTTGGAGAGATGAAAATTCAGTGGAGTGTTTTGAGCAGGGGAGTGATGTGATCTGACATATATAATCTATCTGTAAAATTTTGACATAATTATAGATTCACATGCAGTTTAAAGAAGTCATACAGTTGAACTCATAGATGTTGAGAGTAGAATTGTCATTATAGAAGGCTGGGGAGAGTAGAGGAGAGGAAAGGGGAAATGTTGGTCAATAGGTAGCAAGTTATCATTAGAAAGGATAATTAGTTCTCGTGTTCTGTCACACGATTGGGTGATTGTAGGTAATAATAGCATACTGTATATTTAAAAAAATCTAGGAGAAAAGATTTCAAATGCTTTTCACCACAAAGAAACAATGTTTGAGGAAGAGATAGGTATGCTTGCCTTATTGTATACACAATGCATGTATATATCCAAACATCACATGGTGCCCACTATACCTCACAAATACATAAAATTTTATGTGTCAGTTAAAAAAGAAATAATATAGACAGATCCCATGCACCCTTTACCCCCTCCTCTTAAATACTAACATCTTACAACTATAGTGTAATTCCACAGCCAGGATACAGTCAAGATATAGAACATTCTAATCACAAGGATGCTATAATGCTTTTTTATAGCCACATGTACTTCCCTTCCATCCCTGATCCTTCTTTAATTCCTGGTAACTGTTAACCTGTTCTCCCTCTATGTATTTTGTCATCTGAAGAATGTTAAATAGCTAGTCTTGGAGTGTATAACCTTTGAGCTTGGCGTTTTCCCCTCTGTGTAGTTCTCTAGAGGCTCATCAAGGTTGTTGCATGTACCAACAGCGTGTTCCTTTTGTGGCTGAGTGGTATTCTAAAACCGGGATGTGTCATGATTTGTTCACCATTCACTTGTTGAGGAATATCTGTGTTGTTATTAGGTTTTGGCTATTACCACTGAAAATGGTGTGTTTGTGTATAGGTTTTTTTGTGGACATAAATTTTCATTTCTGTGGACTAAATACCCAAGAGTGTAGATTAAATACTACTAGTCCAGTTATAACTGTCAAACTATTCCAGAGTGGCTGGTGCCATTTTACATTCTCAGCAGCAACGTATGAGTGACCAAGTTTGGTACAGAGTTGTCACCATTTAGTGGTGTTATTATTATTATTATTATTTTAATTTTTTTTTTGACAGGCAGAGTGGACAGTGAGAGAGAGAGACAGAGAGAAAGGTCTTCCTTTGCCATTGGTTCACCCTCCAATGGCCGCTGCGGCTGGCACACTGCGGCCGGTGCACCGCGCTGATCCGATGACAGGAGCCAGGTGCTTCTCCTGGTCTCCCATGGGGTGCAGGGCCCAAGCACTTGGGCCATCCTCCACTGCACTCCCTGGCCATAGCAGAGAGCTGGCCTGGAAGAGGGGCAACTGGGACAGAATCCGGCGCCCGGACCGGGACTAGAACCCGGTGTGCCGGCGCCACAAGGCGGAGGATTAGCCTATTGAGCCATGGTGCTGGCCAATTATTTGGTTTTTAAACCATTTTAATAATTATATAATGATATCTGGTGGTTTTAATGTGTATTTCACTAAAAACAATAATACTAAACAATTTTCATGTAATTATTTAGCATTCATATATCTTTAATGTGCAAATTTTTGCATATTTTTTCAGTTTCTTTATTACTGATTTTTCAGAATTTATTAATACACTCTAGATATTAATCCTTCATCTAATTAATAGTTCCAAATATTTGCTTTCAGTATGTAACTTGTCTTCGTTCTCTTACTAGGATGGGGTTTATTTCTTTTTTCAAAATTTTTTCTTTGCTTGTAGTTTTTAGTATTTTGACCATATGTGTTGGTACCAATTACTTTGGAATTATCTTTTAAAAAATTTTATTTCATTTATTTGAAAGATGGAGTGACAGAGACAAGTGAGAATGAGCAGGAAAAGCAGGAAAAAGTAGGGGGGTGCGGAGAGTGAGTTCCCCCATCTGGTGGTTAACTCCCCAGATGTCTGCAACAGTCAGAGCAGAGCTGGACCCTGCTTAAGCCAGGGGCTGGTAACTCAGTCCCTTTCTCTCATGTGAGTTGCAGGGACCCAACTACCTGAGCCAATGCCTGCTGCCTCCCAGGATGCTCACTAGCAGGAAGCTAGAATTATAGTGGAGCTGGGACTCAAACCTAGGTACTTCCATATGGGATGTGGGTATCCCAAGTGTCATCTTAACCACTGTGCTGAACACCTGTCATGGGGTAGTCTTGTCTGCCTCCCCTCCCCTCCCCTCCCCTCCCCTCCCCTCCCCTCCTCTCCTTTCCTCTTCTCTTTTCTCTTCTCAGCTCTTATTTCCTTAAATATATTTTCAGCCCAGTACTCTTTCTCATCTCCTTCTGGAACTCCATTGACACTGAATATTAGATCTTCTGTTAGAGGTTTTCAAGGTCTCTGAGGCTCTGTCCATGATTGTATTTCTAGTCTGTCTCTTGCTTCTTCACACTGGGTAATTTCTATTGTTCTGCCCTTCAGTACACTGATTCTTTCCTTTCCCTTTCCATTCTGTTGAGCCCAGTGACTGGACTTTACATTTTGATTTTTGTGTTTTTCCATTTTAAAGTGTCCATTTGCTTTCGCTTTGTATCTTCTTCTTTACTGAAATTAATTTTAAAAAATATTTATTTATTTATTTGAAAGGCAGAGTTACAGAGGGAGAGGGAGGGGGAGAGGGTAAGAGAGTGAGAGGGAGAGAGAGAGAGGAGAGAGAGGAAGAGAGAGGGAAAGAGAGAGTCTCCCATGTGGGTGCAGAGGCTCAAGTATTTGGGCCATCTTACACTGCTTTCCCAGGCCATTAGCAGGGAGCTGGATCAGAAGTGGAGCAGCCTGGACTTGAACTGGCACCCATATGGGCCAGCTCTGCAAGCAGGGGCTTAACCCTTTACACCACAATGTCAGCCTCTTAGTGAAACTTTCTATTTTGTCAGGTTCATATGTGTTTGTAATTGTTGAAGCATTTGTATCATGGCTACTTAAAATTATTTATTTAATTTGAGAGGAAGGGAGAATGGGCTGGGGATGGGGCAAGGGAGGGAGGAAGAGAGAAGAGAGAGACTGACTTAACTTCTGCTGGTTCACTCCCCAAATACATTGGATCCAGGAACCTAATCCAGATTTCCCACGTGGGTAGCAGGGACCCACCCACTTGAGCCATCACCTGCTATCTCTCAGGGTCTATATCAGCAGGAAGCTGGCATTAACACTGGAGCTGAGCTTGAACCCAGGCACTGTGATATTGGATATGGGTGTCCCAGGCAAGTATCCTAACTACTGTATCAAACACTCACCCTGGAATCTTTGTCAGATAACTCTAACATCTCTGTCATCTGGTATTGGTGTTTACTGTTTGCCCATTTTCATTCTGTCAGTGTCAGAAAATGTCAACCTGGACATTCTCCTTGTGTGTCATGAGACTCAACCTTCCCGAAACTCTGTTGTACCTGATTTCTTACATTGCTTCTGCAGGAGAAGGCAGTGAGGTGGAGACAGAAGTCTAAGTTTCCCATCAGCCTCTATGGATACCCAAGGTCAAGGAGTTTCTTGTTACTGTGGGGGGGGGGGAGGTGGGAGTTGTAGCTTCCTCATGTGGTCATCACTGACCCCACAGTGGGGTGGCCTTGTTAGTGAAGGGAGGTGGTGGAAGTCTCCACTCTCCCCTAGGACTTTTCTGGCCAGTAGGGGAGAGACTTCTCCTACTGTTGGGGTGGGAATCTAGGCTCCACAGTTAACATCTTAGAGGGAAGTGGGGTCAGGACTAGGGGGGTCCATTCCTTGGTTCCTCACTTGGCCGCCTTTGACACCTCCCAGTCAGGGAGGCTGGGAATTGAGCTTGGCAGGGTTGGAAATATGGGCTGCCCTTTCAGCTTTTGTTGACTGTATGGGATAGGGTTACTGCTACTTGCTGTGGAGTCTGGTTAGAGTAGAACAGTTACTGTCTGAAAGTGTTCTGTCTTACTGGGATACCCTTTTCCTGGTCCTTGGATTGGAGGGAAAGAGCAAAGTTCTGTTCTGTTTTTTTTTTTTTTTTTTTTTTAATTCTATTTTGTTGGCTTTTCTGGATCACTGCCCTATTCAGCCCTGAGACAGAGATGTGTGTAGGCAAAAAGCAAGCCTAGGAGCTCACTGCCATGGTGTTCCATGAGTCTCAGGGTTCCTATCCACTCTGCTTTCCTCTGTTTTCTCAGCTTCTTCTGATATCTTTTCTATAAATAACATATGGGATTTAAAATTGTATGCAGAGGGATGAATAGGGGGAAAGGTACATGTACTTCTGAGAAATGGCATTATTGCCTTACATTTTAAGATAATTAGTCTGGGATGTTCACCTTGGATCTACTGTCGTAGGTGGAATAATGTCTCCCCCAGTACATGCGCGTTGTCATCCCTGGGGAAAGGGGACTTTGCAGCAATGATTAAATTAGGATTTTAATGTGGAGGAGGTTCTTCTGGATTGTTTGAGGGGCCTAATATAATCACAGGGCCCTAAAAGAGGAGAAGGCCAAGAGATGACAGAGATTGGACTGATGCACTTTGAGGATGGATGATGGGGCTCGAAACAAGGAATAGGATCAGCCAAGGAAACAAATTCCCCCTCAGAGACCTTAAGAACTGACTCTGCCTACCCCTTGATTTTAGGCCCTTAAAATTAATTCCAAACTTCCTGCCCGCAGAACTGCAAGAGAATAAACATGTTTTCATTTATACCACTCATTTGGCAGTGCTTAAAAATAACGTGTGGTAATTTTTCACAGTCTGAAGCTAATACATCTGCTTCCTGTGCATAGTAAATATGGACAGTAGAGTGTGAGGGCCCTAATGATGAACGTGGATGTTCTGATCATCTTCTTTTATTCATCATACTTTCTAATTTGGAGTATTTGATGTAGGGGAGTCGTGTGATCCAAGGGTTATTTAAGGAAGATTGGGCCACAGCGGAGTGTAAGATGGATTGGGTGGATGGGGTCGGAATCAGAGGGGCTGGAACGAGACTAGTATAATCTATCTTAGGGAGACAGGGCCTCAGCACCGGGGATAGGAGTTGGGCAGGAGAGTTAGAGATGGGTACCGGGGCCATTTCAAGGGAAAAAAAATGCCAAGCTTTGAAGACTACTAATGATACAAAAGATGAAGGGTGTGAAGTCAATGGTGACGCAAAAGCATGAATAAGTAATGCTCCCTAAGAAAGAAAGGAGGGTGTAAGGAAGTTTTCTGTTGGATTTGCATCTGTCAGCAGTGAAGGGACTGTATTCCTTTCAGAGGTGAAAAAGCCAATCAGTGCTTTTTAGGTAATGTTCATTCTAAATCTGTGACCGTAGAACAGCTGATTTATCATATCCTGCTCATCTCTGAAGGCTGCAAATATGTCCAGGTGTCTGATTTCTGTGTCTTAAACTAACATTCCTGCTATGCCATTGACAATAATAGAGCTGGTTGTTAGCATCCTCATGAGCGATGGATGAGTTTCTATATTGGCAGATCCACACTTCTCCTTTGTTATGGTCTGATGCTTTATATTTGAACTTTTCTAGGATATAAATAAAGCTTCTTTTATGCCAAACAATCATCAGGTGTTTTTCTTCTACTTACAGCCGAAGTTCTTAAGCTGAAAATGCTATTCTGAACCCCAAATGGATTTCCTATCAACCGTATTTGAGGTTCTTAACATGAGGCATAAACATATCATTTTTGTTGTTGAGCCAACTCTGAACTCCTTCTCACATGTAGAGTTATAAAGAGGGAGGATGTCAGGATACCTTTAAAATTTGGTTGATTCTATTTATTGAACATTCACTGTTTGATCCCATGCTGACTTCTGAATCATGTATCGTTAGAACGTTCCTTTAATGTAAAGGGCATAAGGGATACTGGGCTCCCAGGGAAACTAGCAGCTCACAGAGATCCTTAACTTAGGGGCCCCCTATCATATTTTATTTCAAGTTTTCCTCCGAGAACTCTGTTAAAGTCTAAATCTGCACCCTGCAAGTTGGAGCTTCTGTTTTTTTCTTTTTCTTTTTTATTTGACAGGTAGAGCTATAGACAGTAAGCGAGAGACAGAGAGAAAGGTATTCCTTCCGCTGGTTCACTCCCCTAACGGCTGCTACGGCCAGTGCGCTGCACTGATCCGAAGCCAGGAACCAGGTGCTTCCTCCCAGTCTCCCATGCGGGTTCAGGGCCCAAGCACCTGGGCCATCCTCCACTGCCTTCCCGGGCCACATCAGAGAGCTGGACTGGAAGAAGGGCAACCGGGACAGAATCCGGCGCCCCAACCGGGACTAGAACGTGGGGTGCCGGTGCCACAGGCGGAGGATTGGAGCTTCTGTTTTGAATGAAGTTAATTTTTTAAAAAAGCAGCAATTTTGTGGGTGTACTCTTTTTCCATTTAAAATTTTTATTTATTTATTTTTATTTGTTTGAAACACACACACAAAGAGAGAGACAGAGACAGGGACAGAGGTGTTTGTTTGTTTGTTTGTTTTAAGATTTACTTATTTATTTAAAAGGCAGAGTTACACAGAGAGGAGGGAAGTGAGAGAGAAAGAGATCTTCCAGCTGCTGGTTCATTTCGGTCCTGGGCTGGCCCAGGCTGAGGCCAGAAGCCAGGAACTCCATCCAGGTTTCCCCATGTGGGTGACAGGATCCCAAGCTCTTGGGCTGTCTGATGCTGCTTTCCCAGGTGCATTAGCAGGGAGCTGGATGGGAAAGTGGAGCAGCCAGGACTCGAACCGGCACTCACATGGGATGGCAGCATCGCAGGCAGTGACTTAATCCGCTGTGCTACAATGCTGGCTGGCCCCAAGGCAGAGTTCTTCCATTCCCTGGTTCAGTGCAACTGCCTGCAGCAACTAAGTCTGGGGCAGGCCAAATTCAGGAGCCTGAAACTCCATCCAGGTTTCCCAGGCAGGTGACAGAGACACAAGTACTTTGAGCCATCATTGCTGCCTCCCAGGGTGTGCATTAGCAGGAAATGGGATCTGAAGCAGAGCTGGTACTCAAACCCAGGCACTCTAGTGTGGGATGCAGATGTCCTAAGTGGCATCAAAACTCCTATGCCAAATACCTTCCCATCTTTTTCATTCTCAAATCTATTAATAAAAATTCCCCATTCTGTGATATTTCATCAACTTCCAGTCATCTTAAATAGTTTTCAGCATTCTAACTTGATTGTAAGCCTTTCTTTGTCTTCAGCTCTTCTCAAACATCTGAGTGCATAAGAATCATTCTGGGGGTCTTATTAAATGCAGTTTCTAAATAAGCAGGTCTTGGGTAGGAATTTTCATTTCTTTTTTAAAATTTTTATTTATTTGAGAGGCAAAGTTGGAGAGGGAGGGAGGGAAGAAGAGAGAGGGAGAGAGAATGAGAGAGACGGGGAGGTGGGGGGGGGGAGGGAGGGAGGGAGAGAGAGAGAATCAGTCTTCCATTTGCTGATTTATTCCCCAAATGGCCACAGTGGGGGCAGTGGCTTAATCCGGATTAAGCCATACTAACTGTGGGTCAGGCTGAAGCCAGGAGCCAGGAGCTTCTTCTGGGTCTCCCAGGTGGGTGCAGGGGCCCAAGGACTTGGACCATCTTTCACTGCTTTCTCAGGCACACTAGCAGGGAGCTGAATTGGAAATGGAGTAGTTGGGACTCCAACCAATGCCTATATGGGATGCTGGCACCACAGGCAGCGGCTTAACACAGTGCTGGCCCCAGGGATTTTCATTTCTGATAATGCCCCCAGGTAATGTGGGGCTTCTGGTCCTTTTTTTTATTTATTTCATATTTTTTAAATTTAAGGTAAACAAAGTTCATGTATTTCATATATACAGATTTAGGAACATAGTGATACTTCCTACCCTACCCTCCCTCCTGCCCATGCCCCTACCTTTGCTCGTCCTTCCTCTCTTATTCCCTCTCTTAATTTTTACAAAGATCTATTCAGTTTACTTTATACTTAAAAGTTTAGTCCTACACTAAGTCAAGAGTTCAACAAATAGTAAGAAGAGAAAAACACTGTTCCCCAACAGTAGAGACAAGGGCTGTAAACAATCATCAAATCTTAAAATGTGAATTTCATTCCTATACATTACCTTTTTGGTATTCTATTTTGTTACCCCAGATCCGGGAAAACATATGGTGTTTGTCTTTTTGGGACTGGCTTATTTCACTAAGTATAATGTTTCATAGTTGCATCCATGTTGTTGTGAAAGACAAGATCTCATTATTCTTTATGACTGAGTAGTATTCCACAATGTATGTAACCTACAGTTTCTCTATCCAGTTAATGGGCATCTGGGTCCACATCTTAGCTATTGTGAATTGAGCTGCAGTAAACATGGGGGTACAGATCATTCTTTCATATGCTGATTTCATTCCCTTTGAGTGAATTTCCAGGTGTGGGATTGCTAGGTCATAGGGTAAATCTATTTTTAGATTTCTGAGGTATCTCTGTACTGTCTTCCACAATGGCTGTGCTAGTTTATATTCCCACCAACAGTGGATTAGGGTACCTTTTCCACCCACGTCCTGGCCAGTATTTATTGTTTGTTGATTGCTGTATGACAGCCATACTAACTGTGGTAAAATAAGACCTCATTGTGGTGTAATGGGTAAAGCTGCTGCCTGTGATGCCAGCCCAGATGGGCTCCAGTTCATGTCCTGGCTGCTGCTCCTTGAATCACATTCAGTAACAAAGGGATTTTGGTTCATTTTTACTCTATAGATATTAACTTAAAATTTTTTTATTTATATAAACAGAACAGATTTCATGTATTTCATCTACACAATTTTTTTTTAATTAATTTATTTGACAGATAGAGAGAGACAGTGAGACAGAGAGAAAGGTCTTCCTTCCGTTGGTTCACCCCCGAAATGGCCGCTACGGCCAGAGCTATGTGGATCTGAAGCCAGGAGCCAGGTGCTTCTTCCTGGTCTTCCACGCGGGTGCAGGCGCCCAAGCACTTGGGCCATCCTCCACTGCCTTCCTGGGCCACAGCAGAGAGCTGGACTGAAAGAGGAGCAACCGGGACTGAATCCGGTGCCCATATGGGATGCTGGCGTCGCAGGCGGGGGAATAACCAAGTGAGCCACGGCGCTGGCCCCTCATATACACAGTTTTAATAGCGTAATGATACCTCCCACCTTCCCTCCCTCACTCCCATCCTCCTCCTCCTTCCTTTCTTATTTTTCTTTTCATTTTTATAATGACATACTTTCGGTTTATTTTATAATTGCAGCCTTAGCTCTCCACCAAATAAAGAATTCAACAAGTAATAATAAGAAGAACCACTGTTCCCCGAGTATAGACAGAGCTATGAACAATAATCAAATCTCCAAATGTCAATTTTATTCATATACATTACATTAACTTATGCTGCATCTCAGTTTAGTACTTAGAACATTTGGTAAATTTCATGTTTAGGTTGAGCTAAATCAGAAATCAATAATTTAACCAATTTATGCATTTTATTTCTGGAAATTACCAAAAGTAAGATGGCAAAAATCTGTTTAGGAAATAGAAAAATGCATTAAAAAGTCTTCTTAGCTCACAGAGTTCCTTTACACATGGGGCCTGATAATGATGTTGTTTTAGTTTTAGCTGAGATTGGATTTTTAAAAAAGATATATGCTGTAGGTCAAGGAATATGAATTAACATTTTTTATAATCTGTTTTAAGGACTAAAAATTTTTTCCCTAAAGTAGAGATTAAAATCTGAAATAGTATATAAATCAGAATTTAACAGTAGAAAATACTGTGATTAGTTAGAAGTACAGGCATATTGTAGAGATTTGAGTTTGTGCTTTTATTGAAATTGACATTTTTACAGTGACATTTGCAGAACTTCTAGAAGTTTCTGATTTCCTTTCAATATTTACATCTGATCCATTTTTTGATTCTTAGTTAACACAGAAACAATGTTTCCATGCCAGCTGGGTTTGTCATTGTGGTGCAGTGGGCAAGCTGCTGCTTTCTTTCTTTTTTTGTTTTTAAAGATTTGCTTATTTTAAGATTTATTTATTTATTTTGAAAGAGTTACAGAGAGAGAGAGGGAGAAACAGAGAGAGATCTTCCATCTGCTGGTTAATTCCCCAGATGGCTGCCAACAGCCAGCACTGGGCCAGGCCAAAGCCAGGAACCTCATCCAGGTCTTCCATGTGGGTAGCAGGGGCCCAAACACTTGGACCATCTTCCATTGCTTTTCCCAGGCCATAAGCAGAGATCTGGATGGGAAGTGGAGCATCTGGGACATGAACTGGCCCCCATATGGGAGTCTGGTGTTGCTTTACCTGCTAGTGTAATATTTTTAAAGTTCATCCATATTGCAACATGTATCAGAATTTCATTCCTTTCTGAGGCTGAATAATATTCTATGGTGTGGATATACTAAAGTTCATTTATCCATTCTTTTGTGGACCCTTGGGTTGTTCCTGCATTTTGGCCTCTGTGAATATAATGTATCCATGAACATTGGTGTATGAGTATCTGATTTTTAAAATAATTTAAAAAATATTTATTTATTTTTCTGAAAGGCAGAGTTACAGAGAGAGAGAGAGAGAGACAGAGACAGAGACAGAGAGAGATCTTCCATCTGCCGGTTTACTTCCCAAATGGCCACAAAAGCCAGTGCTTGGCCAGACTGAAGCCAGGAGCCAGGAGCTTCATCCATGTTTCCTTCATGGTTGCAGGAATCTGAGGACTTGGGCCATATTCAGCTGCTTTCCCAGGCACATTAGCAGGGAGCTGGATCAGAACTAGAGCAGCCGTACAAGAGACAGTGCCCATGTGGGATGCTGGCATTGCAGGAGGTAGCTTAACCCACTACTCTGCAACTCTGGCTCTAAATAAATTTTATTTAACTTTATTTAATAAATATAAATTTCCAAAGTACAGCTTTTGGATTACAGTGGCTTTCCCCCCTCCCATAACTTCCCTCCCACCTGCAATCCTCCCATCTCCTGCTCCCTCTCCCATTCCATTCACATCAAGATTCATTTTCAATTATCTTTTTATATAGAAGATCAATTGAGTATATATTAAGTAAAGGTTTCAACAGTTTGCACCCACACAGAAACACAAAGTGTAAAGTACTGTTTGAGCACTAGTTATAGCATCAGTTCACATTGTACAACACATTAAACACAGAGATCCTACATGGGGAGTAAGTGCACAGTGACTCCTATTGTTGACTTAACAATTGACACTCTTGTTTATGGCGTCATTAATCACCCTAGGCTCTTGTCATGAGTTGCCAAGGCTATGGAAGCCTTTTGAGTTCACCAACTCCGATCTTATTTAGACAAGGTCATAGTCAAAGTGGAAGTTCTCTCCTCCCTTCAGAGAAAGGTACTTCCTTCTTTGATGGCCTGTTCTCTCCACTGGGATCTCACTCACAGAGACCTTTCATTTAGGTGGTTTTTTTTGTTTGTTTGTTTTTTTTTTTTTTTTTTTTTTTTTTTGGCAGAGTGTCTTGGCTTTTCATGCCTAAAATACTCTCAAGGGCTCTTCAGCCATATCTGAATGCCTTAAGGGCTGATTCTGAGGCCAGAGTGCTGTTTAGGACATCTGCCATTCTATGAGTCTGCTGTGAATCCCGCTTCCCATGTTGGATCGTTCTCTCCCTTTTTTATTCTATCAGTTAGTATTAGCAGATACTAGTCTTGTTTGTGTGATCCCTTTGACTCTTAGACCTATCACTGTGATCAACTGTGAACTGAAATTGATCACTTGGACTAGTGAGATGGCATTGGTACATGCCACCTTGATGGGATTGAATTGGAATCCCCTGGTATGTTTCTAACTCTACTGTTTGGGGCAAGTCCGATTGAGCATGTCCCAAACTGTTCATCTTTTCCCTCTCTTATTCCCACTCTTATTCTAAATAAATTTTAAATAACAACAATTGTACATATTTATGGGCTACGGTGTGACATTTCAGTACATCTATATGTTGTGTACTGATCCAAACCTGGTATCAACAGTTCCCCTTTTCTGATATTACTTTATGAATGGAGGCTGAGCACTTCTTTCTAATATTTGTTCAGACAATATGTACTAGGTTATTGTGAACTAAGGTCTCCCCCATGCCATGTCACACTAAGAACTTATTCTTCCATCTAACTGATTTGGTACCCGTTATCCAAATTCCCTGTATCCTTTCCCCCACCCCCAACCTCCATGAATCACCATTCAGTGTTCAGATTACCTTTTTTTTTTCATTTCAACTTCCACATATGAAGGAGAACATGGCTGCAACAGTTGGAACTGAGACAGGCTGAGGCCAGGAGCCAGGGACTCCATCGGGATCTCCCACACGGATAGTAGGAACCCAAGTTACATGTACCATCTTCTGCTGCTTTCCCAAGTGCGTTAGCAGGAAGCTGGATCAGAAGTTCAGAGTAGCTGGGACTTGAGCTGGCAATCTGATATGGGGTGTTGGAGTCAAAGGCAGCAGCTTAACTCCCTGTGCCACAATGCCAACCCCTGACCAATTCTTTAAGCCAGGAAGTATTATGTACTGTACTTCTGTTTCTATAATAGCCCTTGGGATGTTAGAATAGGAGGAAGGTAACACAGAACAGATTGGTATTCAACCCATAGCTGGAGAAGGCCCAGGCCAAGCTAGAAAGTTGGTTGAATTTTTATGTGAAATGACTTAATGGTAGCATTGGATAGACATTGGGTCAGGGTTGGGTTGTCCCAGAAAAAACAAAACAAAACAAAACAAAACAAAACAAAACAAAACACCTGTCCCAGGGTTTAAGAGTGATGAAGATGAAGAGTTAGGATGGTGTAGGATCAGGATTAGGCTGGAAGTGAGGGAGAATCCGCTGCCCAACAACTTCCATTGTGTTTTGGGCTGGAAACCTGTGTATAATTATAATAATGCAACTGATTGAAATTCATTAGTGGAATATTAAAAACAGATATTAACAAAAATCTGTGAAGGCTGTATATCAGAATTGACTCAGATTTAACTCATAATGAAGCAAGTTATTTAGTTATTTTCCTGTGCTCCAGGCCTGGCTAGTCCAAATTTGGCTATCCCAGGGCTGGAACATGGCTGAAAACAGTTACTCTAGCCCTGGATACACCCCTGCACAAGGCTGTGTTGAAATCAAGAGACATCCACTCCTCTCATTTCAAAATACCCATCCTGTTAGCAGAGGGTCAGCAATTTCCTCCTGCTTGGAGACACACTACATCATTGCAGTTTTACTTCGAGCTGACATAGCTTCAAAAGATTTGATTTTCAAATGCGAAATACTTAAAAATACATGTTTTACTTCTTTTTTGTTTGAGATGAGGCTTTTAAGGCGTAAGAGACACCACAATAAAAGCTCTTGGGGTTTTCATTGTCAATAAAAAGGTGTTTGCATGAAGTGCTGCTTTTCTCAAAAACATTTGCGTACTGCATCGCTTAGCAACACACACATCGGCTTTGACACCTTATTCATCTTTAGTATTCATGTTCAAATAAAGTCTTTCCAGAGAAGGGACAGAAGCTTTTCAGCTGAGCAAGTGGAAGTCATTTTTATCTTTAGGTTGGTAGCACCCTCAAGTTTCATTTTGAAACTTATTTTGGAATTGAACGTTTTTTCAATTTCACCTTTTAGGTTCTTCTCTGCTTGTTTCTACTTCATGTTTTTCTTTTCTATTATTATTATTATTCCTTGAGACCCTTACATGGTATTCCTTTCATTATTTGTTGTTAAAGATTTATTTATTTATTGGAAAGGCAGACTTACAGAGAGGCAGAGGCAGACAGAGAGAGAGAGAGAGAGAGAAAGAGAGACAGAGAGACAGAGAGACAGAGACAGATATCCTCCATCCACTGGTTCGCTCCCCAAATGTCCACAACTGGAGCCGGGCTGATCTGAAGCCAGGAACCAGGGGCTTCTTCTGTGTTTCCCATGTGGTTGCAGGGACCCAAGGACTTGGGCCATCCTATGCTGCTTTTCCAGGAGTGTTAGTAGGAAGCTGGATCCCAAGTGGAGCAGCCAGGACTTGAACCGGCACCCATATGGAATGCAGCACTGCAGGCAGTGGCTTTATCTGCTATGCCACAGTGCTGGCCCTTCCTTTTGTTTTGGGGATAAAATTTATATTCCTTAGCTTGGCATGTAGAACCCATTATAAGCTGTTTTTTGCCTCCTTTTCTCATATTCTCTGCTTCAGACGAGCCAAAAGAACCTACTTCCCAAGCAGGCATTGTTTTATAGCTACTCTTACCTGTTGCCACATGTAAGTCTGTCACTGGCTTTTTAGCAGCCACATAGTATTGCACAGAATGGATCTACTGTAATCTGATGAACTGCATTTCCATTTGGATGCAAATAATGCTGCAGGAAACAGTTTTGTATTTTGCACACAGTTTGTATTTTTGTAGGATGAAACCTAAATGTAGAATCGCATCATTGAAGGGATTGCCCATGTACACTTTTTCAGTGATTTAAAGATTAATCTTTTCTTGAAGACATTCAGCAGTATTTAACCATAAGCAATAATGTTCGGATTTGAGAGTAAACTTGGCTTACAAGGAGATGGACTCCTTTCCCAAGGGCCTAATGAAACCTTCAGGGAGGGTTTGATGTTGCTGTTGTTCTCCCTGTTTTAACTTCTATTTTGTGTAATACATAGGACCTCTTTGAATGAAATTAATACTTGGCTTCCTAGATATTTTAGGAAAGAAATCTGCGTACTTGTTGATGTCCTGTCCATGACAATGTTTTTATTTCATTGGATGTTGATATTCTTTCTGATGAACCACAGTGGATTTACTTTTAATTCTATACTGTACAGTTTGGTATGGAATAGAAATAAACTTATTCTATGGGGATAATTTACCTTAAATTTGTTGAGATAAATAAATCAAATTTATTCAATAAAAATAGAAACCCAAGATTATTTGGTTTACATATTTTAAGTTCTCTTCTTAAAGCATTGAAAAAGTTGTGACTGTGCCTTATTGAATAAGAGAAAGCTTAAGATAAATTTCATTCATGCTTTCTTACCCCAAAGGAAAATCTGATGGAGGCTACAATAAAGCCTGGCTTTTGGAATATAAGAGAGGATTTCTATAGTTATGTGTTGAGGGCCTTTCACTGGGCCACACAGGAGGTGTTTACTACGTTTTGGGTAATGTCTCTGTTTGGCTCTAGTTCTTTCACACTCATTTTCAAGTCCAGTTCATTCCAGCTGTGTTTATAAACAGACATACCAAACTTCTATTTGAGAAATACTTACAGATTTCACATCCATATTTAAGAGACACATGAGCTCAAGGTTTTTATTGCTGTAGAATGTATACAACTGATAACCTCAACAGTCAACCTGTGTAGGGCCACATAGACAGATAGTGGAGGGTTGGTATTTGTGTTTCTATGGAAATTTGATTTATTTTGGCAATTTGAAAATGACATTTTGTTTTACTGTGAGATTTCATAATCTTTCTAATCTATGAATGTTTATCTGTTTATTTTTCATTTTAAGCATCTTACTTTTGAGGAGATGATGGCACTTTATTGTAGAGTTTATTTTGTTTTCTCTCTTTTTTTACAGAAAACAAGCATCATTGTGGGTCCAAGGAGACATTTTCCGATCCAAACTGAAAAACAGACCTTCCAGTGAAGGAAGTATTAATAAAATCCTTTCTAGCTTGGATGATATGTCTATTGGTGGAAACTTATCTAAAATACAAAACATGGAAAGGTTTGGAGAGGTGAGTTTCCCTAGGGAGAGTCCATCTCCTTCAGACCAATGTCCCGTGCTGTCACCCAGTTGCACATGTATCATGCAGCAGTGTCTTTCTGTAGGATTCTGACAGTATCAAATATTTAGGTATGCAGTCATCTACCTATAATACAAGAAGCAGAGCAAAGAAGCCAATTATCCTAAAAAGAAAAGAAGCTGTAATTTAAGGAGTACAATTATTTGTAAGGAGACTGTTCTGGTATGGAGAATATTTACAGAAAGGAAATAGAGAAGCACATTTTTACTTGCAAACTGAAAAAAAGAATCAAGAAGAAAAAAATTTCATTTGGCGTAGAAGTAGTATGTATCATAAATGATACCTGAAAACCTCAAATTTGTGTTGATTTCTAAAGTATTTGCAGAGTTGAAAGCATAAGTGGAGCAACTTTCTTTTTTATTGAGGCTCTATCATAAGCAAAACACTTTAAATAGGTGTTATATGTTACCTGGTTTAGTCTGCATGTCTACCTGATGGGTAAGGTAATATTATTTATTTTATAGTAAAAATACATTATAGAGGTTTTAACCTTAGAGTTAAAACATGACTTAATCCATGTGTGATGCAAAATTTATGTTTTTCTTTGTAAATTTTATTTATTTAATTTATCTGAAAGACAGAGCTAGAGACAGATGGGTAAATGGATAGATGGATAGACAGATAGATAGCCATCTTTCATTCACTAGTTCACTTTCTCAAATGTCTGCAGTAAGCTGGGGTTGATCTGGGCAGAAGCCAGGAGCCAGGAATTCAATCTCAGTCTCCCACATGGGTGTTAGGCAGACACGTACTTGAGCTTTCACCAGCTGCCTCTCAGGTGCTCATTTGTAGGAATCTGGAGTCAGGTGTGGAGCTGGAATTGGAACCCAGGCACTTTGATATGGGATGTGGGCATCCCAGGCTGGGTCTTAACTGCTGTGCCAAACTTGTGCTTTTACTATTATACCCCATTACCTTGAATAAAAATGGAGGTAACTGACTAAGAATTAGGATCATGAGCATTTTTGGAACTAGCAGCAACCTTGAAGTCATTTGCTCTAGTTTCCTTCTTGTATGAATAAGAAGATGGGGGTCCCAGAATATTTTACCCAAGTTCCCAGAGGGTTTAGTAGAAGGGGCCATTATGAGACCTGGGCATCCAACTCCAGATTTAGCTCTTTCTATCATATTACAGCTAAGGTGGAGCTAAGTACCTGATTTCTGTTTGGTTTGTATTTTTATATCCCTGGAGGAATGAAAAAAGTTGCTAAAATATGTATGCCACAAGTGTAGATTTGCGCTCTTTTAGACAATGGCCCATCAGACCTGGACAGGAGTCTGAAACGTAATGCCCCGGCTCAGTTTGTCCCTCAAGAAACCCAAAATGGAAAGAACACACATGGCTCCCTTAGGTCAATGACTGGCCTAACTACAGAGATACCAAACATGTTTCCTTTTGCTAGAGAGCTTGAAGATTGGGCAGTAAGTTTTCTTTGAGGACATAAAGTAGAGGCCACTGATGGAACTGCTTTTTAATGTTCTGCAGAACCACAGATGTAGTGCCTAAGTTCACCTATGTGAGTCCTCTGTCCTCAGGAAATGTGAATCTTAGCCAAGGTCATGTCCATGTGCAAAGCCTTTTGTTGGTTTTCTTGTCTCTGTGTTGCGGTCTGGCCTATTAAATGCCAACAAAAAAGCACCTGAAATAACATTTTAATGTGATAATATAGCCGAGAAAGAGCACTCTTTTCTTGCTGTGGGCAGCATATTCCTCCTAGGTTAAGTTCTGGTACATAGGGCTTTCGGTTATACTTTTGAAAAGCAAACATAAAATTTGTCGCTCTATCGGAGAGACATATTTACCTTGTGGGAACATAGTGCTTTCTTTGGCATAACCTGTATGAAGTTAATATCTAGTAATTAGGACATTTCATTCTCATGCTTTTTTTAGACACCAATTTGTCGAACTTAAAAAATAATTAACACTTGTTTATCACTGGAAGGGTAAGGAGTGCAATATGATTGAATTTTCAAAGATTTATTTACTTTTGTGAAAGGCAGAGCAAAAGAGAGAGCAAGAAAGAAAGAGAGAGAGAGAGAGAGCGAGCTTCCATGTACTGGTTTACTTCCCAAATAGCCTCAAGAGCTAGGGCTCGGGACCAGGTCGAAGCCAGGAATTGGGAATTCCATCAGCCTCTGTGGATGGCAGAGGCCTAAGTACATGGGCCATCTCCTGCTGCTTTCCAAGGCATACTGGCAGGGAGCTGGATTGGAAGCAGAGTAGCCAGCACTCTGACATGGAATGTGGGAGTGTCAGGTGTCCCAAGTGGCTACCCAACCCACTGCCCTACAATGCTGGCCCAGATATGATTGGAATTTAAAATGATTTTAATGTAAGTATGTTTTCAGATGCTGGGCTGTCCTTTCCTCCATCTTAGTTCAGGCTGCTATAGCAAAATACCATAACCTGGGTGGTATATAAACAATGGAAATTTACTTCTTAAAGTCCAAGAGCAGGGTACCTGCAGATTTGGGATCTGGTTCATAGATGGTGCCTTCTTGCTGTGGCCCTGCTTGATGGAAGGGGCAGACAAACTCCCTGAGACCTCTTAGGTAAGGCCACCAATCCCTTTTATGAGGACTTCACTTCTTAATACCCTCACCTTGGGAGTTAGGATTTCAATGTAAGAATTTTAGAGTGACAAGAACATTCAGATCAGAGCATACCCCTTTCCCCAAGTAATTATGTTAGCTTTGGTTATTTAAATGCTATTGTTTTTGAACTGGAGGACAGAAAAGCAGTGTGGAGAATGATGGGTGGTTAATATTTCACACAGTGATGTGTACGTGGCTTTTGGGGCACTTTACAGCTTGTTGATACTCTGTGTAAGGAGCTCTCCCAGTTGCTTTTCTTGCCTTGCCTGTCTGGTGCCAGCTCTGGGACATTACATGTATATGGGAAATTTAGTTTAAAACTAGAGTTGATAGAGTTACTGATAGCTTTATTGTTCTTATGTAATACTGTAGGAAGTCTAATCTGTTTCAAGTTCCATACCGATGTTGTAGGTAGAAGCCCACAGAAATTCTGGATTTATTTGGTTTATATATAAAGTACAAAAGAGGGCAGTACTACTCTAGAGGGTGCCTTATTTTTATTTTTTTAAATAAAAGATTGAAAGTAGAGACTCTAAATTATTTTTTGATTTCTAAGTCTATAGAACTCATGATTTTTATACTATCTTTTTGATTCATTTTTCTATGCATTTTTGAAGTGTCCACATATTCCTGGCCTGCAGGAATGAATTTACTTGAATAAATGAACAGGTTATAGTTTCATATAAGAAAATGAGGATAGAGACATGAAATTGGTAGTGATCTAAGCTTTATGAAGGCATTGTGTGTTCTAATAGCAAGTTAGCCCCTGCAATAAGTGCTTATTTTTATATTCAGGGACTTAAACTCCATCATGAGTTGGGGTTATTTAAAAATTGCTTTATTTAGAGTACCTCATTTAAAGTGCAAATATTTGAGCTAAATGAGGCGCTTAGTGGCAGCAACAACCCAAATAGCACCTACTATCTTCCAGAAATAGTTCTAAGCCCTTTACATCCTTATAATCCTTCCAACAGCCATGTCAAAAAGGCATTATTACTAGGCATGCGTACGTAAGACGAGATAGAGAAAGCTAACTCCTTTGCTCAGGATCATGCAGTACGTGATAGAAATGTTACTTGAACCCAGGTGCTCCAGCTCCAAAGTCGCTGCTATTCTGTGAGACCTCTTGCAGCACATACGTGCCTCTCTACAAGGTCTTCAGTGTGGCTTTAGAATATTATGTATAGTAATTTTGAACAAAATCTTAGCCAATCTGTTCTAAAAAATGTCTCCTGGAATTACAGTACTTTCTAATTTTCTTTTTCTATTCTAGGGCCACAGGCCAATATTAGCACACAAATCAGTGGATGCTCTTGACTTAGAGATATTAAATAGATACAGGTGCTGCTAACGTTCAGCCAAGTTCACATAAATTGACCATCAACTAGGCAAGAATGTAGTGTTTTGATTATAACTTTGAGATACTGTGATTTATAAAATCCATCATAAGCACTTGTTGAGCTCACTCTGGCTGTGATGTGGAAGTTATGATTAAACAGAGTCCATGTGGGCTGGGGTGGAAGACCAGGGAGTTGGTGACAGCAGCCAGTGGCAGTGAGGAGGGAGGGAAGACAGATCTGGGGGCCTCTGATAAATCTAAGCCTTTATTGATTAGAAACAGCATCTTTGTCTTCCCCTTACCTTGATATCATATAGGTTCGACATCTGAGAGCTGAAAAAGAACTAGAGAGGTGACCCAGCTGCTTTTCCTGGTCAAATGATTTTATATCTGCTAAAAATTCCATTATCTTTATCTTTCAACCATTTCACTGCTATTTTTACTCATTCCTATTTCAAACTCTCTATTTATATCTTTTTCCCATTACCTCCCTTCCATCTTTATTCCCTAAAGTGCTGTATTTTCTTCTAATAGATGATTTTTTTTTTTTTTTGACAGGCAGAGTGGACAGTGAGAGAGAGAGAGAGAGAGAGAAAGGTCTTCCTTTGCCGTTGGTTCACCCTCCAATGGCCGCCGCGGCCGGCGCACCGCGCTGATCCGATGGCAGGAGCCAGGATCCAGGTGCTTTTCCTGGTCTCCCATGGGGTGCAGGGCCCAAGCACCTGGGCCATCCTCCACTGCACTCCCTGGCCATAGCAGAGAGCTGGCCTGGAAGAGGGGCAACCGGGACAGAATCCGGCTCCCCAACCGGGACTAGAACCCGGTGTGCCGGCGCCGCAAGGTGGAGGATTAGCCTATTGAGCCACGGCGCCGGCTCCTAATAGATGATTTCTGAACAGTACATTCCATAGCTTCCCCAATAGCTTACTCTGCCACCATACTCTTGATGTCTTGGTCTGTAGTTACTTTATCCAACTGAAATCTATGGGCGCAATTTAATTTTTAAAATTTTGATTTTTCATTTTTATATAGACAGAACTACTGGTGGAATAAAATACATCTTTAGGCTATTATTCTTTAGCTAAGTCTTCATCTTTAGAAATTCTACTTTTTTAGATATTTTAGTTTGCTGTCACTTTCTTGCCTTTATACAAGGCCACCCAGTATCTAAAAGAATGAATGCTGGCCGGCGCCGCGGCTCACTAGGCTAATCCTCCGCCTAGCGGCGCCGGCACACCGGGTTCTAGTCCCGGTTGGGGCGCTGGATTCTGTCCCGGTTGCCCCTCTTCCAGGCCAGCTCTCTGCTGTGGCCAGGGAGTGCAGTGGAGGATGGCCCAGCTGCTTGGGCCCTGCACCCCATGGGAGACCAGGAAAAGCACCTGGCTCCTGGCTCCTGCCATCGGATCAGCGCGGTGTGCCGGCCGCGGCGGCCATTGGAGGGTGAACCAACGGCAAAGGAAGACCTTTCTCTCTGTCTCTCTCTCTCACTGTCCACTCTGCCTGTAAAAAAAAAAAAAAAAAAAAAAAAAGAATGAATGCTACTGCTCAGACCCTCTGAAGGGTAATGGCCAAGAAGTCTACTTTCTTTCCTTTGCAGGAGCAAAGATAGGAGGGTCTTCCCTTGTCTAGGCTTCCTCATATATCTCCAACAGTCATGCACTTTAGTTCCTTTTCCACAGATTCTGGGGGTCTGCTGACCCTTCACCAGCTCAGGGAAAGAGCATCTGCAGGGAGAGAGGCTACTGCCTGAGAGGTCAGAGGACAAGGCTGGGCTCTGCACATTGTCATTGGTGAATCTATTTATGAATCATGGCAAGGAATGAATTTGGTATAAAGAAGGCCAAACAGCTCCTGATGAGAAAAGTCTGCAAACTGCCCCTGGTTTACCGAGTCATGAGTCTGATTTATGCCTCACGATATGTGGAACTGCATTTTCTAACAAACTCCTGTTCCCCGCCCTCCCCCCCCCCAGCTCTTATGACCTGGTAAATGTTACAGAATCAGTCACCTAATAACTATAGGCCCTAGTTCTACTCACATTTGTGTATCTTAATCAGTATTCAAGGAGGCCAAAGTCCTTTTCCATATAGCTTTTAATTGTTTAATTCTGTAATTTAATATAAATGTGTTTTGAATAACATGGAGTTTTTTTTTCTCAAGAGGTTGAGGACTATTATTTTCCCTATTAACTAATATATATTGAGCACACTGATATTTACTATATACTCTCTTCACAACAGTGAACCTATGATACACACATTAGCAATCAACACATTTTACAAATGAGGGCTGAAGATGATCACTGTTACAAATCTTCCCTCAGGACATGTGTTGAAATGAAAGAGTCAGTATTTGAAATTGGGTCTCTCTGAGACCAAGCCTAAGTTTCTAAACCTTATATGCTACAAATTCAAAGAGTCATTATAAGATTAAATGAAATTATGAATGGAATAATGCCAAACATATCTAGACACTCTATATGAATATAGCCATTATTAATCTTAGTAAGAACCTTCAATTGTGCAAGTAATTGTTTCCTTTTTATTTAAATAAATTTAATTTAAACTCACTTTCTTCCTTGCCACCCAGGAAAAAAGTACTTAGAATTTTATGGCTTATATGTTCTATACCTCTTAGTTCTAAAACTATACCAAATTTCATACGATATGCACAGGAACAAGAAGTAAGGGAAGATCAGTTGAGACAAAAAAAAAAAAAAAAACAACCCTGATGTATATTTTAGTAGATTTCAGACCTGCATTGCCTTCTAGATTTTTTCCCTTCCTTTCCCTTTCCCATAACTTAATGCCTAAGCATTTCGCCACACTTGAATCCAATTGGTCATCTTTCTTTTTTTTATTTAGTAAATATAAATTTCCAAAGTACAGTTTATGGATTACAATGGCTCCCCCCCCATAATTTCCCTAATTTCCCTCCTACTCGCACCCCTCCCATCTCCTGCTCCCTCTCCCATTCTGTTCACATCAAGATTCATTTTCAATTATCTTTATATACAGAAGATCGATTTAGTATATATTAAGTAAAGATTTCATCAGTTTGCACCCACACAGAAACACAAAGTGTAAAATATTGTTTCGGTACTAGTTATAGCATTACTTAACATTGGACAACACTTTAAGGACAGATCCCACATGAGAAGTAAGTACACAGTGACTCCTGTTGTTGACTTAACAATTTGACACTCTTGTTTATGGCGTCAGTAATCTCCCTAGGCTCTAGTCATGAGTTGCCAAGGCTATGGAAGCCTTTTGAGTTCGCCGACTTCGATCTTATTTCAACAGGGTCATAGTCAAAGTGGAAGTTCTCTCCTCCCTTCAGAGAAAGGTACTTCCTTCTTTGATGGCCCGTTCTTTCCACTGGGATCTCACTCACAGAGATCTTTCATTTAGGTCTTCTTTTTTTTATGCCAGAGTGTGTTGGCTTTCCATGCCTAAAATACTCTCATGGGCTCTTCAGCCAGATCCGAATGCCTTAAGGGCTGATTCTGAGGCCAGAGTGCTATTTAGGACATCTGCCATTCTATGAGTCTGCTGTGTATCCACTTCCCATGATGGATCATTCTCTCCCTTTTTGATTCTATCAGTTAGTATTAGCAGACACTAGTCTTGTTTGTGTGATTCCTTTGACTCTTAGACCTATCAGTGTGATCAATTGTGAACTGAAATTGATCACTTGGACTAGTGAGATGGCATTGGTACATGCCACCTTGATGGGATTGTATTGGAATCCCCTGGCACATTTCTATGTTAAGTGAAATAAGCCAGATGTGGAAAGACAAGTTAGGTATGTTTTCCATCATAGGTGGAAATTAAAAACAAGTTGATCTGAACTTGGAACAGTGATTACTACCCACAGGAAGGTTGGAGGCAGGAGGGGAATTGAGGAAAGCTGGGTAATGGTTTCAGTCGGGTGGCGGTAACAAGTTCTAGTGTTCCACAGTACAGTGGGGTGACTGTAGTTCCCAATAAGGCATTATATACTGTATAAGGTACTAGAGGAGAGGAGCTGGTAAGCTCCAAATACAAGGAAAAGATAAGGAAATGGGAAGGCTGTGTATATGCATAATGCTGTGCTGCTTAAAATGTGAAAGTATTACATGTTAATTAAAAATTTTAAATAAAATAATTTATTAAAATATTTTTAAAGGTATGTTTTCCCATCTAGTGCTTGAGAGCTAAGACTTTGTATGTATTGCTTTTTTTTCTTTGAGAGTAACGGTGCTTAACTTGAGTAAACCTAAAGAAAGTGAAAATGTTAAATCTGGATGATGAGGTACATGGCTATGTGGCACAGCATTTTTGCTTTCTGTTTTTGAAATGTACCTTAATTTACAAAAAAATTTAAGGTTCATAATAGAATATGAGAAAAACACATGTAATTATAATTTTAAAATACTATTACCTTTTTAGCTAAATTGCATATCTCAAAATTAGTTTTAATCTTCTCCAGTAGTAAATGACCACAGCTTTAAAAATATCAAAAAGTGTTGAATTCCAATAATAAAAAATATTAGTCCCACTCTGACTTTTCTGTATTTTCAGACCCACTCGCAAAGAGGGAACCTCTAAAAGTAGATTATGCTAACAAATTTACTATCCTATTTCTGAGATTACATTGCCAATTTTTATTTATCAAGCTTGCATTGCTGGTTTTTTTTCTGCCTTTTAACATGTAAAATTCAGTGGCTTTTCGTGTCCTGTTATGCAGCCATCACCACAATCTAGTTTTTAGAACATTCTCATGACCCCCAAAAGAAATCCCATACCCATTAGCAACAGTTTCCCATTTTTCCCCTCCAAACACTCATCCACCTTCTGCCCTCCTGGGCATTGCAATTCTGTTCCTTATGTTCACAGACATAAAGCCACACCACATATAGCCTGGCTGCTGTCACTTTGCATAAGGTTTTCAAGGCTCATTCATGTCGCAGCACATGGAAGTACTTCATTGTTTTTCATGACCAAAAAATATTCCAGTGTACAGATACACCTGTGACTCATTCACTCATAGAATGCTGGTCATTTTGATGCTTTGTACTTTTGGCTAAAATGAATGATGCTGCTCTGAACATTTGTGTACTAATTTTTGTGTGGATATCTGTTTGTGTTTCCCTTGGATGTATACTTAACAGTGGAATTCCTGGAACACATGGGGGAACAATACTTTTATTCAGAAACTGTCAAACTGTTTTCTAAAGTGGCTATACCATTGTATTTCCCTATCAGCAATAAGTGAGGGCTACAGTTTCTCCACACTGACATCCTCTCCAACACTTGTCCCTTTTGTTTTAGCTACCGTAATGGAAGTGAAGTAGTATCTTTTTGTAGTTTTGCTTTGTACTTTCTTAGTGACAAATTATATTAATCATCTTTTCATGTGAGTGTTGACAACTTGTACAGTTTCTTTAGAGAAATCTCTGTATGAATATTTTTTTCTATTTATTAATTAGGTTGTTTGTCTTATTGTTGGACTGTAAATATTCTTTATATAGTCAAATAGAAGTCTTTTATCGAATTCAATTTGAAATATCTTTTCCCATTCTGTACACTTTCCTTTTAAAAATTTTTTGTTGTTTATTTGAGAGGCAGAGAAACAGAAATAGAGCCTCTGTTTGCTGTTTCATTCCTCAGTTGGCCAAAAAAGCTAGGACTGGGCTGAACTGAAACAGAGCTGGAGCTGGCGCTGTGGCGTAGTGAGTAAACCTGCCACCTGCTGCGCCGGCATCCCATATGGGCTCTGGTTTGAGTCTCGGCAGCTCCACTTCCAATCCAGCTCTCTGCTATGGCCTGGGAAAGCAGCAGAAGATGGCCCAAGTCCTTGGGCCCCTGCACCCGTGTTGGAGACCTGGAAGAAGCTCCTGGCTCCTGGCCTAGGATCACCTCAGTTCTGGCCATTGTGGCCATTTGGGGAGTGAACCAGCATATGGAAGACCTGCCTTCTGCCCCCCTCCACCCCCGCCTTTGCCTCTGCCTCTCTGTAACTCTGCCTTTTAGATAAATAAGTAAATCTTAAAAAAAAAAAAAAAGCAAAGCAAAGCAAAGAAACTGGGAGTTTGACATTGCTAGTTTTATTTATCAAGTCTGGACATCTTTCTATTGTGTCCTGGTTATGCTAGACGTGATTTAGCTGTTCTGTCTAGCTATTGTCCTGCCTCCCTTAGCTTCCCAATCATAATTTTTGATTTTACCAAATAATATGTGCATGAAAATATGATTCAGCGTTCAGCTAGTTGTTGCATTATGTCTGTCCTATTTGTCGAACCTCTAACCTCTTTTTCTTTCTTCTAAAGTTAATTGCTTTTTTATTTTCATATTTTTATGCATTTGAAAAAAGATAATGCTACTCCTCCAAAAAGTTGCCCTAAGCAATTTTAACTTTGTTGAAATCTCAATGGAGCAAAAAATCTTACCAATTCTGTTCTTTTTATGGAAAGCACTTCTCCTTTCTAATTAGCCCTAATGTATAGATTTTTAAAAATTTTGAGAGACAGACAGGAAGACAGAGAGATCCCATCCTCTGGCTCACTCCGCAGATGTCTGCAACAGCCAGAGCTGGACTAGCCCAAAGCTTGCATCTGGGAACTCAATCCAGAACTTCCACGGTGGTGGCAGGAACCTAATTACTTGAGCCATCACCAGTGTCTTCCCCTGGAAGCTGGGGTCGGTGACCAGTTTTGGGAATTGAATTTAGGTACTCTGATCTGTGGGACGTGGGTGTCTTAACTTCTGGGTTTAAATGCTGCCCCTCCACTCCTAGGTCTTTTTGTCATAGTCTTCATTTGGATCCCTACTTTTCCTAGATCTCATGTTTTCTTCTTTCCTTTTTCCTGAAACACTTTATGTGTTTCAGAAAGGTTGAATTGGGTTGGGGCGTAGTAAAATTTTGTATCTTTGACCCGTATGTTTGATGAGAGATTTAATTTTAGAATTACAGGTTGAAGATCATTTTTTCTTAGAATTTTGAAGGACTCACAGAGCTGGGAACACAAAGAACCTCAAGATTAAAGGGGTAAACAAGCTTCCTGGCTTTCAGATGCCCACAGAGGCACCCTGTTGACAAGAAAACTGTGATTGGGATGAATAAGGATCCTGTCAGGTCCTCCAAGAAGCATTGCTGGCCTGTCTCATGAGGTCTTATGTGCTTCTTGGATCCACTCCATATTCTGGAAACTCTGGCTACATGCTAACTAGCGGGTAACATCCCCACTGCGTGTCCAGTGTTTGCTGTGGCTAGATGGAGTGAAGCTTACTGTCTCAGGCGCATCATCCCAATAGCAAACTAGCCTTCAGACCTTCCTGACTTCTCCTCATGTGTGCTTCCTTGGGTGGCCCACTGGGTTGTATGAACAGAGATGAATCATGAAACCAATTCCTGGAGCCTTTACAGAGGGGCAGCTTGTGACTCTAAGAGATCTCTGTGGCTTTAAGTCTCATGGATCATGATGACCTGGCCTGCTTCACTTGTACTCAGTCTTTGAGACTCAGCTAAGGGACTGCCTGCTCTAGGAAGCTCTTGTCATCATTTCTTCTTTCCAACTGGCTCTGTGCTTTGTGTGCCCTCCCCCTTTTAATTAAGCTCAGTGATACAGGAGTGAGGTGCGACCTTTTTAGCCAGAACGTGCCTACTGCACCCCAGATGTGTTTCAGGAACCCAACATAAGTGGTGGGGAGTGGAGAGGAATCTCTCTGAGAAACAACTAGAATGTGACTAGTTGAAGTAAATTTTTTGTATATTCTTCATCAAATAAGAATTCTTTCTCTAACAAAGGAGGGACTATTGTGGTTGGAATGGATCTTAGCAAATTCAAGTCCTTTGATTTTTCAGGTGAGGGAAAAAAGGGCAAAATGTGGTCTTTACTGGTTCAATGTTAGGGTGCGGTGGCTCATATTTTAGAAAGAACCTTGCATCTGAGGACAAGAAATCTGATTTGAGAATCATAGCCCTGACGTTCAGAGTTTAGGGAGTGTGGGCAGTATTCCTAACTTTCAAGAGTGCTTTTTTTCCAACTATAAATTAAGCATAACCGTGCCTTCTTCCCTGGGGTTACTGTGAGAATTAAACAATAGCTGGCCTGGGGAAGGACCAACGTGATACTTGTGGTTTTCAAACTGTGAGACTTATTTAAGAGGGAAACATGCTTTCTCATCTAGTAGTCCTAGTGTTTTAACTCATTCTAGAAGAGGCTTAAGTGCTTTTGCTAAGGGTAAGTGATGTTAATAAGTTGCTGTGTAAATAGGCTAAATTACTTTGTCGTGCATTTTTGTAAACAAGTCTCAGAATTTGCAGGATGGCTCCGGGTGGTGTGTGGAAGCCTTGTCTGCACTGGGTCTGCTGAGCCAGCCTGTGTCCAGGTTTTATTCCAGACTGTGACTGTGCCTGCATGGGAGTCTCCTTAGTTGTGGTCCATTATAATAAACAGCTCTTTTAAATTTTTCTGCATCCATACCCGTGTTTTTCTGATTTGCGATTTAACCCATATTAACTTGGCAAACAGGCAAATATTCCTTAGTATAAACTTGGACAATGCTGAATTTATAATGCGTTTAAATGACTTAAAATAATCAATAGTAAGATAATCTATATATTTCTATATACACAATCTGTCATCTATTATGAAATTTATATAAGGCAAAATTATTGTCAATGACCTTCCTATGGAACATGTGTTCTTTTTCCCCCAGAATAATCTAGAAGAGGATGAAGATGTGGAAATGAAAAATAATATAACCCAGGGAGACAAACTACGTGCCTTAAAAAGTCAGAGACAGCCACGCTCCTCTCCGTCTTGTGCATTTAGGTAGATCTGTTTTACACTTTTAAATTCATAGTGCGCTTCTGTTTGTGGGCAGAACTTTTAAATTCTTGTTTTGAATATTCTAAAAATACAAGTTTACTGCATTTTTTTTTTGGTTCATAACTATTTTGTGGTGTTTAGTGTTTATTTTATCACTGTTGGAATAGCTGTATTTCAGAAGTTTGTTGAAAGCAACTGTGGCATCTCAGTCTCTGGAGTCCTATCTTTTTGCTGCTATGTAATTATCTCTGGGTCTTGGTTCCAAATTCCATTTGGAATTTCTGTGGCTGGAATTCTACTTCTGTAGCAAAGTCTCATAGGTGTGCCACAGCTTTTTGTATTGAAGTCAGAGTATACAGAAAAGCGTTTTATGCCAGGCTTGGTATAGCCTGACTAATTCCTGAGATTTACCTGTGTTTTTGAGATCTAAACAAGTAATTCTTGCTTGTGCCTATGAAGTTACAAACCATCTTGATTCTGTGGTCTCAAATTACTCATCAGAATCAATAATGGGATTTGACTGCTATCACAATATTTGAACACTTCTTACACTTTTTGGTTTTAGAAAAAGGTTTGAGGATCAATGTAGCTACAAAAATCTACAAATACTAATATTCTTTACTGCGATCTATGGGGTGGCAGGGTCTTAGGCCACACAGTAGCTACTTTTCTTTGACTTAATTGGTGAAAGACATGTATAACAGGAAGGATGTTTTGTGAGTGTGATCGACATGAAACAGATTCATGGAGAATTGAGTTTCTGTGTGTCATATCAGAGGATTATGACACTTCAGTCAGATTGCATCTTTGGGAACTGGTTTGCTGACTTAGGAACTAAGGATTTATCTTTAAGTAATGATTTTCTGTAATATGATGAGAAAATGGGATAGCAAGAGTGGTGCTTAGTGATAACTATCAGCTACTCTTGGAAGATTGAAGAGAAGTACCCTTTCCTGAGCACCTGCAGTGAGCCAGGAACCATGGTAGGTTCATGGTTTGAAGATGAGGGTTAACAGGGTTAACATAAAAGGTCTGCCCCATCCCTGGGTTTGGGTTGTTTGCTTGATGTCAGAGAGGTTAAGTCATTTTCCGTTTGAATGGAGCTAGAAATGAAGGCGATGTGGAGTTCAAAGCATGGGCTCTTTGCACTGGAGTTTGTCTTTCTCAGTGGATGGAAGGTTCTTCAGGACTAGTTTACATGACCAAAGTTTTATAGTCACAGTTTTTCCTTGAGACTCTTAAATTGTTTTATATTGATTAAAATAAACATATTTATATTTTCAGAAATCAGAAGGAGGAGAGAAGCAATAAGTTGTAGAAGCTGAATTATAACATGGCAAATAAATAGGAGAAATGAGAGAATATCATATTATACAAACTGTAGAAGGCCTATTACATTATAGTTTTTCTGTTTTCTTTTAAAAACATTTCATAAATTTTCTCATCTATTGGAATTTAGTTTTCTTAACAGCATTATTAATTGTCATCAAACTTTTTTTTACCCTGAGTGCATACAGTACTGTTATCTGCTTAAAAAGCAGGATGCTTCTAGGTGAAATAAAATGACTAAAATGTATTTCCTTTTGGTTTTAGGATTTATTTTATGAAGTAGATGAAAACTAAAATCCATTTGCATGGTTTTTCCCTTTTGCTAATTTCACATTTTCCCTGGTCTGACTCATAGACGCGCCTTTTGGTATTTGTTTAAATGTGTGAGGCTGGTGTCATGAGAGCATTTGTCTTTTTTCATTTGCAGGTCAGATGACATGAAAGGGCACCCGAGAACAGTGTCCCAGCCTTTCAGGTAAAAAGGGTTGACTTTCTGGTGGCTTGCACATATGTGCTACCTTTTTTTTTTTTTTTTTTTTTTTTTTTTTGACAGGCAGAGTGGACAGTGAGAGAGAGAGAGACAGAAAGGTCTTCCTTTGCCGTTGGTTCACCCTCCTATGGCCGCCGCGGCCGGCGCGCTGCGGCCGGCGCACCGCGCTGATCCGATGGCAGGAGCCAGGAGCCAGGTGCTTTTTCCTGGTCTCCCATGGGGTGCAGGGCCCAAGCACCTGGGCCATCCTCCACTGCACTCCCTGGCCACAGCAGAGAGCTGGCCTGGAAGAGGGGCAACCGGGACAGAATCCGGTGTGCCGGCACCGCAAGGCAGAGGATTAGCCTAGTGAGCCGCGGCGCCGGCCCGTATGTGCTACCTTTGAGACATGTTTCCCAAGCATCAAACCATCAACAATAAGTTGTACAACCCTTTTTTTTTTTTCACATTTTAAGTTTCTAACTTTCAGTTCCAGATCGTTACATACCCTTTATGCCTAATACTTAGCCTGAAAAGGCTGTTGTTTTCCCTACATCGCTGTGATCTGTGCCCCAGGTCGTGGGGATCCCCAATCAACTCAAGTGCTCCGCAACTGTCCTTTCAATCCAGCTAGAGATGTTGCCTTGATTTACCTCCATTTCTATTAGTCCTCTTTTCTTTTATTGATAACATGTGTGAGAGCTCTTCAAAAAGTTCATGGAAAATGTGTATCATGAAAACCCCAAAATGTTTTTGCACCAAAGAAACTCATTTCGTCATTCCATTTTCTGCACATTTTGAAATATCCTTGTATTTGTTCCTAGTTTTATTTTCCCATTTTTGTTTGAGAGGCAAAACATGTCCGTAAGCTTCTGTTTGGAGGATAGATGATGTAGGGAAAAGTTTACAAGTAAATAAAAAGCTTTTTTTCCCCCCTAGTAGATAGGAACACAAAGTCCAGCTACATTATATGATTTGCCCAGAGCAAAATCTGAGTGGCCCTGGGTATGCAGCAATCACTGTTTGCTGTTTGTCCACTTGGCAAACACTTACTGAGGACCTGCCCTGAGTCTAGCCTGTGCTGGCCTCTGGGAATTGAAATGAGGGGACAGCCTTTGTGTTTTAGGGGCTCATGTCAAGTGAGGGAAATCGACAGATATTAGACAATGAAAGGTGAAAGAGCTCTGCTTTACTATGACGACATGAAGGTACTTCAAAATGTTCTTGGAAAAAAAATGGAATTAGAAAATAAGTTTATTTGGGAGCCAAAAAATTGGAAATTTATGCATAGCTTTTTTTTTTTTTTTGACAGGCAGAGTGGACAGTGAGAGAGAGAGACAGAGAGAAAGGTCTTCCTTTGCCATTGGTTCACCCTCCAATGGCCGCCGTGGCCGGCGCACCGCGCTGATCCGATGGCAGGAGCCAGGTGCTTCTCCTGGTCTCCCATGGGGTGCAGGATGTGAAGAAGTAGAGGGAACGGCATACTGAGAAGTAAATGGCAGTGTAAGGAAGGGAAGTGAGCAGGGAAGATAGGACCCTGGTTAAGAGCAGGACTTTGAACCCTGCTCTGCCACTTGCTAAGCAGGTAGCTTTGATTGGAAAACTGTCTCTTTGTTTCTTCCCTTGTCAAGTGGGGAGAGCAGTATCAGCTCCTTCCCTACGTGGTTGTGGGCATGAACTGAGTTCACATCTTTAAGGCTGTCAGTGTTGGCGGTGGCTGCTGTCACCCTGATTAGGATCTGTCATGCCATCTTTAAGGTTTAATAGTTTGTCTTGTCCTAGCAGATTGCTGAGTATTTAAGATAACACAGTTTGAGTGACACTTTGTCCACTTTTTTCTCCACAAAGATTAAGTTCTTCCCCACAAGGATCTGCATGTACGCTGAAGACCTCAAAAGTGGCTTTGTCCCCTTCGGCGACAGCCAAGAGGATAAACAGAGGTACTTCGTCCTCAGGCGCCAATGTCAGAAGGTAATTTTTTCCTCCCTCTCCCAAGCTACTGATTAGACGTTTAAAAAAAAAGATGCAGCAGGCAATGACTTTGGCTGTGGTTTTATCAGAGGAAGAGACAAAAGAGAAGGGGGGAAACCACGCACACAAACCCCAAAATACAGAGACCAGCAGTGGAGAGAATGTTGTAGAACATTCCAGCTGATTTAGGGGACCAGAAAGTGGGGTCCAGTTGCTGACAGAAATGCTAAGTGGTATAAGCTCTTCTTACCTGATGGACACGGTCAGATGAGAACGAATTAAAATGGGAAGGGGATGTTTGATGTAGTGAAGCTGAATATGACCAAGTTGAATCCTGTACTTAAGTCTGTCTTCAACACTCCCTATAAGGCCTTTTTCATTTATTTACTGCCTCAGATGTTCTAGTTCATAGTCTCTGGGCAAAGTGTTGTAGCTGGCTTGTAGGGTTTTAGCTAACAGCTTTTGACCAAGGTATTTGACACATATAACTGAAGGCCACATATGATAATGTCCCCTGGGGCAATCCAGAAGCCATTCTGTCTGTGTCTGCATTGATCAGAATTGTCTTCATCCCAGTCTGTCATGTCGTGGATATGTGTCTTGGGACTGCGAGCTGTGTGTGAATAGACGCCTACACTGCTGTCTGTGTTTTCTCCCCTCCCCCGTGTTTTCCATCCAGCTTTTCCATAAACTCTCGGCTAGCCAGCTCTCTAGGGAACTTGAATGCTGCAGCTGATGATCCAGAGAACAAAAAGACGGCCTCGTCCGCTAAGGCAGGTTTCATAGCCAACCCATTCACCAACCTCTTGAATGGCAGCTCCCAACCGACAGCCAGGAATTACCCAGAGCTCAACAACAACCAGTACAACAGAAGCAGCAGCAGCGGCGGGGGCAACCTGAACAGCCTCCCGGGCCCCCTCAACGCCAAGACAGAGGAGCCGGCCACCGTCCTCCGACCCGCCTACCCCAGCCTTTCTTCATCTCCAGCGAGATTCCTGAGCCGTTCTATCCCCGTAAGTTCGCAGACACCACCTCTTGATCCTCAGAACCCTGAACGCAACTTTTGTGCCTTGCCTTCCCAGCCGAGGCTGCCACCAAAGAGATTTAATAGTGCCAAGGAAGCCTTCTGACCGGTGCCCTCCCTCTGGCCTATGAAACTGTCTATGAACTACATTCTGCTGGCTCCCTTCAAGTAAATGCCAAGTTTCAGCTGGGGTCTCTTCCTTCCTTCTGTTCCTTCCTCCTCCCGCCGCTCCTCTTGGAGTGCTTTCTCTTATGAGGGAAGCAACTTTCATTCGCTTCATCGTGGACACTGTTGGCTTTTTGGTTAAGTTTTCAAATCATCCTGAATATCCAGTAGAAAGCTAGGATCTGATTGATTTGCCAGATTTCATCGGCTTTGGTTGTGGCGGTATTCGGAATTAGGGCCTTTTCTGTACCCTGTGTCGATGAATGGATTCTGGGGTATTGACATATGGAAGGTGCTAAAAGAACAGCATCTTCCCAGAACTAAGTGTCAGGCCCTTGGAGAACTCACTTCCTGCAGGGAACCGACTCAGAATTAAGTGGCAGATGGGGTGGCTTTTTGTAGGAATGGCTTAGAGGTGGGTGTCTGGGATGCAGGGGGAGGAGCAGGCAGAATACTGGGGAGATGTTGAAAACACAGCCCTCACTCTTCTGGAGACAGGTGAGAAGATCTCCAAACATGGTTCACCAATCAATGAGTAATTCCAGTTAGGGTAAAATATGTTGGCGAGCCTCCTGCTGGGAATTACTTGAATTGTGTATTTGATAGCCTCAAGGAGTATTGAGGTCTAAAGGAATGGGAGTTTTGATTTGAGGAGAATAAGAACAAAACAAGATGGAGAAATAGAGCCCACCCGTCAAGGAAGTGGGAAGTGCAGTTGAAACACTGACGGCACTTGGGGTGCACGCAGGCCCCCAGTGTCCTGGGTAGGCTGGCCTGGCACGCCTTCACACTACCCCACTGTTCTCTAAACATTTCCCCAGCCGTTCTCCAAGGAGACAGAAGGGCGGGAGGAAAAGTGCTGGTGGCCTGTGCTGCTGATTATCCACTCAGCAAAACAGTGCCCCAGGGTTAATCCTTCATGGACCCCGCGTTGCTGCCCGACAGTTCAGAAGCCATGGAGATGTTTCCTCACCTGAGGGTGCAGTGTATGCTCATGTGTGCATTTCTCCACGTAGGGGCGTGTTGCACTCAGTACCACTCCCAAGCCTACCTCAGGCTGCTTCTCGAAGGTTTTTACCCTTCTGTCCACATGCAAGCCTTTCCCTTAGAGAGTCTGGCAATGTACTCTTTCTCATCTGATTTTATTCCCACTCATCTTTTTCAGCATCACTTTAGATTTCTTTGTAAATTGGGCTTCAGGTGACTGTCAGCCCAGCCACCCCTTAATCTGCTTCTAGTCTCACTGGATAAGTTGCTTACATGTGTGTCATAAAAATTTAAATCCATGTAACTGGGGATTAGATGTGACATGAACCTATTTGAATCTTCATAACTCTTTGCAGGTCGTATACTTTTCAGTGTAAGAATTCAGGCAATATTTTCATAAACAAATTGAGGATCAGCCTCTGTTTTTAAGACCAGAGTCTAGATCTTGCTATTTGCAGAACAAGTCCTATAGATAAGTACATGAATGTCTTGGCTAACGGTGCTGTGTCACACGTATTCATGACTGAATGTCAGAGCATTGGTAGCTGAACAGGAAGAGCACTTTACCTTTTCTGCTTCCCAGTTTCCCTGGTAGAAGCACGGGGCATTCTGTAGACAATTGTTACTGCCTCATCATGTTTATATAACTGAAGCTTGCTCTAGTTCCATATTTTGTTATTTCTATTTCACCTCTCCTCCTTCTTATCCCTCTCCTGGCTGGAATAGAGAGATTTTTTTTTTCTCATAATTGAATTTAAAGTAATAGTCTGTGTGGGCAATTGCTGCTGCTCCCTGCTTCTCCCCCCACCCCCAAATTTGTCAGCTTATTGTAAAGAAAAGCATTTATAAATAGAATTGCCAGCCTGACAACATTTTCCTCCCTCAGCCTGCCAAGAAGGAAGCAGCAGCAGGTCCCTGATAGGAAAACCTCCCTCCTGTCTCTCTGCTTTCCAGGCCTCCTGCAGGAAGGATGGTGGGCAGGAAGCCTACATTAGGAAGGAAATTCCCACTCTATGTGGCATTGAATCCCAGGTTGTGCCTTGTTTATATGTATGGTCCAGTGCAGCTTTTCTAGTGTTCGTGGATTTGTGCTCTCGATAAGATTGTCCAGCTTCTCAATGTCTCTGAAGAGGCAAAACTTAAGAGCCTTGAAGAACTGGGAGTGGATCCCTGAACACACATGATTCTGAACCCTTAGGTGGGAAAATGAACCATGCATGGCAAATTCCTCTTAGCACCTTTAAGAAAGACCTAGAAGCTCTTCTTCGGGGAGGAGGCTGACGGGTGTTTGGAGGGAGCCGAATGTTTTAAAAGCTACAATTAGCATCTCTTTTGAAAGCTGCAATTGCTCTCTCACTTTTTTGCAGCAGTTCAGCCCCCAGAAAAATGTAAAAATGATTTCCTTGTTCTGTCATTAAATGGTTTAACACAGAAAACAAGTACAAATGTTAAGGAATCCTTATGGTTGTGACAGAATGCTGAAAAACAGACTTTTTTTTTTTTAAAAAATAATTTTAGCTTGGCCTCTCCTGCTGGCCCTGTGGTTTCTGCTGCCCAGCGCATTGCACAGGTTTCATTTTTGTTGCCCACTCACTCACTATAAAAAATCTGTTTCACTCTCTGACACTTAGAGGAGTTTTCAGACGAGGGACATATAATTATGGCGTGGGTAGGGTGGAAGTATTTTATTAAATTAAAATGACTTGTGGTATCTGTCTTGAATATTTGCTGTGTTTTATTTTTACGACACTTACTGCTGAATTGCTGTTCCACTGAAGTGTCCTCACCTGCCCTGGGAGTCTGGGTTGGATCATGGTGCTTCCTCTGTAACCTTCCTTACATCTTACCTGGGGTTTGGTGACAGTATTTTTCTCCTTCTGAATTTTCACCAGTCAACAGATTGTCAGCCTGAGTGAGGGCAGAGGTGGTACCTCTGATTTTCATAGTTGTATGCCCTGTGCCTGGCATATGCAGGCACTCTATTTAAGTATCTGTTGATGAAACAAAAGGATGACTGGCTGTATAACTGAATGAAGGAGGTAAGAATTA
The DNA here is from genome assembly GCF_051225735.1 of Oryctolagus cuniculus. Lineage (NCBI taxonomy): Eukaryota > Metazoa > Chordata > Mammalia > Lagomorpha > Leporidae > Oryctolagus > Oryctolagus cuniculus. Next base: position 70,501,624 of record NC_142873.1, on the reverse strand, counting down.
TTACTTCTGTTTTATTTATTTATTCTTAAAGATTTATTATTTATTTGAAAGGCAGAGTTACAGAGATAGAGGGGGAGAGAGAGAGAGAGAGAGGGAGGAGAGGGAGGAGAGAGAGAAAGAGAGGGAGATAGGTCTTCCATCCGCTGGTTCACTCCCCAGATAGCCACAAACTGGCCAGGGCTGGGCCAAATTAAAGCCAAGAGCCAGAAGCTTTTTCCCGGTCTCCTACATGGGTGCAGGGGCCCAAGCACTTGGGCCATCTTCCGCTGCTTTCCCAGGCACATTAGCAGGGACTGGATCAGAAGTGGAGCAGCTGGCACTCAAACGGGTACCCATACACCGCAGGCAGCAGCTTTACCTGCTGCACCACAATGCTAGTCCCTATTACTTCTATTTTAAAATAAAAATCTTGAGGGTCTAAGAAGTTTATAGTTTGTCTAAGATTGCACTGCTAATATCAGCCGAACCATCATTTGTTTGTTTGTTTTTTGACAGGCAGATTTAGACAGTGAAAGAGAGAGAGACAGAGAGAAAGGTCTTCCTTCCGTTGGTTCACCCCCCAATAGCTGCTACGGCTGGTGTGCTGCGCCGATCTGATGCCAGGAGCCAGGTGCTTCGTCCCGGTCTCCATGCAGGTGCAGGGTCCAAGGACTTGGGCCATCCTCCACTGCCCTCCTGGGCCAGCAGAGAGCTGGACTAGAAGAGGAGCAACTGGGACAGAATCCAGCGCCCCAATCCGGACTAGAACCTGGGGTGCCGGCGCCGCAGGCGGAGGATTAGCCTAGTGAGCCATGGCGCCGGCCCCCCGAACCATCATTTGAACTTGGGTCAATTTGACTCCAAAAGGCATATTCTTTTTTTTTTTTTTCCAAAGATTTATTTATTTATTTGAAAAGCAGAGTTACAGAGACAAAGACAGAGACAGAGACAAGAGAGAGAGAGAGAAAAGGGAGAGCGCTTCCATCCACTGGTTCACTCCCCAGTTCACTTTGCAATGGCTGGAGCTGGCTGATCCGAAGCCAGGAGCCAGGAGCTTCTTCCTGGTCTCCCATATGGGTGCAGGGGCCCAAGGACTTGGGCCATCTTCCACTCCTTCCCCCAGCCATAGCAGAGAGCTGGATCTGAAGTGGAGCAGCCGGGACTTGAACTGACACCCATATGGGATGGCAGCACTGCTACACCACAGTGCCAGCCCCTAGGCATATTCTTTTGATTGCATTCTGCCATAGGCAAGGATACATCAAAAAGTTTGTAAAAATGGAATGAAAAGATAATGCACATTTCCATGAATTTAATGAAGACCTGTCATAAACACTATTGTGGATAGTTATAATAGAGGCATCTCTGAAGAAATCTCTTGACAAGAAGGGTCAGGGACAGCTGTAAAGAAAAGGTAATATTTAAGTTGGGCTTTGCAGATGAGTAGGAGCCTGCTAGGTATCTAGTAATGGAAGTAGGAAGGGCAGGAATGGCCGTTCTAGGCGGTGGGAACAGCAGGAACTAAGGTATAGCCTTAGTACTGGAGTTAAGTTCTTGGATTCTGATGACAGCTACACTTGGTTCAAATCTTATCTCTGCTGCTGCCTTTTGCTGAGGAGTTCAGCAGGTTATTTAACCAGAGCCTTAGCAAAATGGAACTAATAATAATCAAGGACAGATCTAAGTTTGTTTCGTGTGCATCCTGAAATTTATACAATACACCCCCTTTTCTGTTTGTGTCTTTAATGAGCTTTCTAACTCCATTTCTTTCTGCCTTTAATTTGCAGTTTAAAATAAGGCCAGCAAACTTTTTCTGTTAAGGGCCAGATCGTAAATGTTTTTAGCTTAAGGTCCCAACTGTGCAGGTCAATACATAAATGATGGTGTGCCTGTGTTCAGCTAAACTTTGTTGACAAAAATAGATGACAGGCTGAATTTGGACGATGGGCTGGTATCTGGAGACCTCATGCTTTAATGTATTGCCAGACAGTTGATATCAACACCCCTTTTTCCTGTTCAGAAATCATCAGTGATCCTCTAATAGTAGAACCTTAATCCTGAATTATTCTGCTGAGCTTCACGCCTCTGTATTGTGTTCCCCTATTGTATCTTTGCATCTACATTTACCCTGTCTATCCCTCAACATGTATCCCCTTGTCCTCTTCTTATACCATGCTCTCTCATACTCACTTTGGGGAAGTCCTTTCTTGGAAGCTCTGGCCCTCCTCATAAATTTCTCATCTGTAAAAACGTGTATGGCTTTCTGTCTCCATTAGCAGCTTTCCTTGATAAATTGAACCTGCCCAATGGAAAAAAAAGGAAAACATTTCTTAAAAATTATTTATTTATTTATTTATTTAGTATTTGAAAGGAAGAGAGACAGGCAGAGAGGGACTTTCTATGTGCTGACTCACTCCCCAAATGTCAGCACCAGCCAGGCCTGGGCCAGGCCAAAACCAGGAGCCTGGAACTCAATCCAGGTCTCCCACATGGGTCTTAGGGACCTGATTACTGGAGCCATCACCTGCTGTCTTCCATGTGTAGTAGCAGGAAGCTGGACTGGAAGGGTAGCCGGGACTTGAACCCAGGCATTTTGGTATGGGTTGAGATGTATCTTAAGAGGTGTCTTAACCCTGGCACAAAACACCCATTCCAGGAAAACCTTTATTGACTTCTGTTCCCATCCATGATGAATATTTAATACCTAATTTTATCAGCATGTAGTATTGCAATTATATACCCAAACATTTATATTTGTTTACATATATCCATGTACCAGACTTGTTTCCAAATTTTAGGCTTTCTTTGTGTAGACATTTCATTAAGTTTATTTATATTTCCTTGTGTCTTTTGCTTGTTTTTTTGTTTTCATTTTTAAAGCTTTATTTATATATGTATTTGAAAGGCAGAAACACAACACATAGGTTGAGAGAGAGAGAGAGAGAGAGAGAGAGAGATCTTTCATCCATTGGTTTATTCCCCAAATGGCTGCAACAACTATGTCTGAGCCTGGCCAAAGTCAGGAGCCAGGAACTCCATCCTGGTCTCCCATATGGGTGGCCCAAGATGTTGGGCCAAGTCCTCTGCTGCCTCCACAGGAGCATTAGCAGGTAGCTGGATTGGAAGCAAAGCAGCCTGGACTTGCACTGGCTGTCTGATATGAGATGTTGGCATCACAAATGGTGGCTTAACCCACTGTGCCATAATGCCAGCCCCTGGTTCATGGTTTCTAACACAGTATTAGACATAGAAGGGAATTAAAAATTTAAATACTCATATATATAAAGTTTAAAGGAAAATTCAAGTTAAATATCATGTGCTTCTTCCTCTACCATAGCATTCTTATTCCATAGTTGAAATTGACTTTAATAGTATTCTCTGACCCAATGCTAGTAGCTGTTTTTACACCTGGCGGCTTGTTAGTGTTACTCTTTGGTTATTAAGACACTGAGGATAAGTTCTCTGTGTCACATTTGGCCAGTATCAGAACAGCTTTGATAAGCCTATGAATGGGTTAAGTTCAATTGAGTTCTAACATAAAGAGTAATATGTGTTTTTTTTTTTAAAAAAGATTTATTTATTTATTTGAAAGGCAGAGTTACAGAGAGGCAGAGGCAGAGGTAGAGAGAGAGAGGTCTTCTATCTGCTGGTTCACTCCCCAGGTGGCTGCAGCAGCAGGAGCTGTGCCAATCCTAAGCCAGGAGCCAGGAGTCTCCTCCGGGTCTCCCACTCAGGTGCAGGGGCCCAAGGACTTGAGCCATCTTTCACTGCTTTCCTAGGCCACAGCAGAGAGCTGGATCAGAAGTGGAGCAGCTGGGACCCGAACTGGCACCATATAGGATTTGGGCTCTGCAGGTGGTGGCTTTACCGGCTATGCCACAGCACCACTCCCCAATATGTGTATTTTAAGGAATTTTGGTCCTTAAAGTAGAACTTGAAATATGATCAGAATATTAGCTCTCAACTCTGTACAATAGCCAGTTTAATGAAAATCCACTGAGTGATTGGCATGTGCATCAAAGCGTGCTTCATTTTCACCTTAGAATGTTAGTGGTGACAGGATTGCACTTATTGTTTGAGCATCCATTCCCAGTAAAATGCTGTTTTCCAGTGGCATGTAATATCTTTTTCTGATTTAAATGTGGCAAAGTTTCCCTTTACCCATTTTAAAAGCTCTCCTCTTTTCTTAATTTTAAATATTACTAATATTTAAATTATTTGATTAATAGATTTAATTAATACCTAATTAAAGCTTAAATATTATATTTAGCTTTGATGGCAAAGATTAGTATTAGATTTCTTTTTTGTTGTATATTGAAATTTCTGTGCTCTTTTCATCTAATAATATAAAGAATATGAATATTGAACCACATCTTTGGAATTCATTCAATATTGCTATTCTTTTGTTCCCTACCCAAGGGTAGTTGGAAATGTTATTTGACAACACATCAAATAGTTCTGATGACTGCATGGTTCAAGTGATGACTTTAAATCTGTGTATGTGATATTTATATATATGTAGTCTTTACAGTCTGTACTTTGCTGTAATTTAAGTTTTCAGTGTCAAATAGTTTACATTAATTTCTGTACAAAGCCTATCAGCTATTTTTGGCTTTCCATTTTAAACAAAATTTGCTTTAAACGATAAAGTCAATCAGAAATATATAACAGGTAAGAATTGGTTTATATTCTCAAATGCAATGGGGCTGTTAATTAGTTTGTTCAATTGTATACCTTCTTTCCTATATAATACCAATAATATTGTAGGTCAATAGAAGAGTGCTGTTTTGGTATTAAGCTTGTCCTCTGCCCCATCCCCCCTTTTTTGGCCAGGAGTGAAAGAAAGTGCTTTTTATCTATGTATAAAAAGCTGTCCAATTTAAAAAAGTGCTTAATCTTTACATGAGTGTCTGTCGAGCTCACAGTGTTTTAGTGGGGCGAGGTAAGACAAAGAGGAGCAAGCCACTGTTTCAGCAGTGTGAAGGCTGCACGAAGACATACTCTGGCCTAATTGTTCTTCGGCTGTCAGTTCTGTCTTGCCACAATGTAGGCTGCATCTCTGCGGCCTGCCATGCAAGACCTTAAGGAGGCTTTTGAGACCAACTATTCTTACCCTTTTCCCTTTACTCCTGGGCATGAACCTTCTGCTGCTGTCCAGCAGTTTCTTATGTCCTTGACAAGCCTTGCTCCTCCAGCTCTATCCTTCACTTACAAGCCATTTCCCAGCCTGGTCTACCCTCCCTCTTCCCTTCTCAGACTCCTCATCTGGAGTTGGCCTACATCCTGCTTCCCCCTCTGTGAAGCCTTCCTTGACCTCAACTGACCGTAATAATCCCAATGTTTTCTCAAAGTCATCCTGCCTGCTTTGGTCGTTTGGTCTTCATCATCCTCACATTGAAGGTTATGAATGTAAGCCTTGCATAGCTCCTGAATTGGTCGGGAAAGCTGAGATTAGCAACATGAAGTTAGAAAACAAAGTCTTTGATTTTTGCTATCTCTCTAGCATCAAATCCTGGGCTATGCTTACCTCTTTGATTGTGGATTTAGTTATTCCATACTTTCATCTAGTATTGAATAGGTTATTTATTTCATCTAAAAGTCTGAAAGTCACTGTGTATACCTAAGATCTTTAATGTAGAAAGCTAGATTTTCATTGCAGCTTTCTCTTACACACAGACATGCATACATGTGGATGTATATGCATGTGCAGACAAGCCCAGACACCACATGGGCATTACTGGTAAGATGGTTGGATTTACCCCTGATGAAAGGGGCAAATGAAAGTCTTTGGTAAATGAAAAGGTTCTCCTGGATAGTGAATAGTGTATCCCATTCAGTGGCTGGTACATGTGGGAGATAACTATTTTGTCTATACAAGCAAAGAGTTCGCTGTCTTGGGCTGTCTTGTGAGTTCCTTTTCCAGCTGATATGAAAAAATTCAGTAAATCAAAAGTGAAAATTGAGAAGTGTCCATTTGAAAGTGAGCAAATGAAGCTGATCCGTTCCAGCCCAATTCCTCTCGTTTATGCTTTAAGTATGAATTGCTTACTCTCGGGTGCCAAATCTTCACAGTGAGGATGCACTGGCTGTGTTTGGACTTATTCGATGCTCTGCTCCAACTTGCCTCCCTTTTCAACACACCATCAATGACATGAGGATCTTCTCACCTTCATCCCTGGAGGACCTTTGCTTATATGTTTTAGCTATCAGCTACTGCCAACATTCTGGACAACTTGGATTCATCACCATCATCTTCAACCATTTATTGAGTCCCTCCTATGTGCCAGGCGTTTTATTAGGTACTTGATGTACATTATCTTATTTATCTAACCCACAGTTGACAGATGAGGACATCAGGATCCAGAGACAGTAACTTGTCCAAGGGGTCTTACAACTGCTATGTTTGAAACTTTCTTAACACTAGGGATCTTTATTTTTATTCACTTAGAAATCTACTTAATAGACCTTCTTATGGCTTAAAGCATGGTTTCTTTTTTTTTTTTTTTAAGAAAATATTTATTTACTTGAAAGGGAGAGTTACAGAGAGGGATCAAGATCATTTGCTAGTTCACTCTCCAAATACTTGCCACAGCCACAATTTGGCCATGCTGAAACTAGAAGCCAGGAACTCTTATCTGGACCTCCCACATGAGTGGCAGGAGCACAAGTACTTGGCCACTGCTTCCCAGGCACATTAGTAGGAAGCTGGGCTTAGAAGCAAAGTAGCCTTGAATCAGCACTCCAGTATGGGATGTGGGCATCCCAAGCAGTGGCTTAACGTACTGCACCAAAATGCCTGTGCCCCATGCTCTGATACTAGAATCCTACAAAGCTCTTTGAGTATTATCTCCTAATTCTGCTCCTTGATCCCTTTCTTTAAAAACACTTTTTTTTTTTAACCTGAGGTTTTTAATTTTACTTGTTAAGATTCATTTGTTTCTTTGAAAGGCAGAGCAACACAGAGAGGGAGAGGGAGAAGAGGAGCAGGAGGGGGAGGGAGAGGGGGAGGGGAGAGGGAGGGGGAGGGAGAGGGAGAGAGAAAAATTGATCCATCTTCCATCCACTGGTTGACTCCCTAAAGGACCACAGCAGCCAGGGCTGGGCCAGGCTGAAGCTAGGAGCCAGAGACTCCATTCTAGTTTTTCACAGGGTGGGAGGGGCCCTAGCAGTGCTTGGGGATCCTTTGCTGCCTTCCCAGGCCCATTAGCAGGGAGCTGGATAGGAAGCAAGTAGCCAGGACTCAAACTGGCACTCCGAAATCGGATGCTGGTGTGGCAAGTGGCAGCTTAAGCCGCTGAGCCACAGTGCTGGCTGGTCCTTCATCCTCTTCTGATCCCTGCCTGTTTCCTGAGCCTCTTCAGTTTACTTCTTTCTTTCTGTAGCTTCTTATAGTTTTTTTTTTTTTTTTTGCTTCCTTTTCTGAATATTTGAAGCTCCGCTTGGATATGTCTTTAAATTAGTGGTCCCCACGTGTCAGTCAGTTCAGCCATCTCGTGTATCTGTCCCTCATCTCTTCTAAGCACTGTTGAAAAAAATACCATTGACTGCATTTCAAATGTGTTGCTAATTTACCTGGCCCTTCAGCACTCCTGATTGGCTTATCTTTTTTGTTGCTCTTTCTCTTCCCCACACTACAATCAGTACAGTCCCTTCTGAGCTCCAGAGTCACTTGACCTTGCCTTGAGATCTGTTGTGAACGTAGTTTTCAGAAATTATTTCTAATTCTTTTCTTTGCTACCTCAAAAGCTTATTTGCATCTGGAGTCATCCTTTTTTCCTTCCCTTTTGGATAAAAAGAAACCCTATTATTTCCCAATGATGCCTCCATCTACCTGTAATTTGTTCCCAAACCAGTTGTCTACCTACTTCCTTCGTCTTCTGCCTTCTGTCTCTTCCCCTCCGCTTGCCTGTCTCCTCTCCTGCAACCATGCACATTCACACCAGGATGGCTGGTGGGGAATGGGGAGGCGTCTTCTCTCAGTCCACCTCTCTCATCTCCCTGTGCTCCTTTGTTCTGTACCTGGATGTGGTCCCCATTCTGGCCTATGGTCTCTCCCATGTTTACCACTGATGTCTCTAAGCCCAGATCTGATGGTCTCTTTTTGGTCATCATCTTTCTTAGGCTTTCTGCAGCATTTGACAATATTGCTCACTCCTTTTCCTGTAATTTTCTTCCCGTCTGATTTTGGAGTATTTTTTCCCCCTTAAATTATTATCGATTTTCCTCTGCCTGCCCTTTATAGCGGCTCTCCTCAGCTCTGAGCTCGGCCCCCTTACCTCTCTGGTAATCTGCACATTATGTCTACACTCTCAGCTTCTTGAGAGCATTCCTTAGGATGGAGAAAATACATTTAAAAAAAATTTTTTTTTCCAACTCTGTGTTTCTCTTTGGTTTCCTGGTTCCCTAATCCCACTTTGCTCATCCTATCATCCAAGGTAGACATTCAGAATCGTCTTTGAAAGTAAGCCTGCCTTTCAGTTCATTTTCTGTCACTCTGTTCTCACCCTTGCTGCCCTAATTGAGAACCTCACGATCTATTGTATAGCCCTTTTCATTTTCTCCCTGTCTTAGGTTTCTCTTGTCTTTGATCTCTCTCCTATACTGCTGAACATTCTCATCTGTGGCATTGTTCAGAGCTCCACTGCGCTCCCAGCATCAAGTCTGGATCCCTGGGCTTACAGTTCATGGCTCTTCCCTGTTGGACTGTGTACCTCCCTGCCTGCCTTCTCTCTGGCAGCTCTACCTGGCATCCTGCCCATGTGTTTCTCCAAGAGTGCCATGCTCTGCCTGGAACCTCACCCCTGCCAAACAAGTTTACTCCACTTTTCTTCCTTGCTCTGCTTGGTGTTGTATTTCCTGGCCCAGCTCAATAATTATCTTTCTGATAGAGCATTTGGGATCCATCCAGGGAGAATGTCTTTTGCTTCTTACTTCTTATAGGACTTTATTCACACCTCTGCCACTCTCGTATTTATAGACAGTTGCATGTGATGCTTTGTCTCCTCTTATCTTTTTTCCTGAGGTTCTATAGTGTAAGTGCCTAATACATATTTATTGCACCAGAACTTGGAGAACATGTCTGAATTCATGAATGCCAAGCTGCGTGCTTAGGAGCCCATGCATCATAGTGTATGAAGCACTCACCAAAAGCAAACTGAGTTTTCAGCTTTGACTTTAATATACAGTAATCTGGAAGTTGTATATTTTTCTAGAACTTTGCCTTTAGTAAAATAAGAGAAAATAAATTTAAACTGAGCTTGCATCAATATAATTTTGGTGTTCAGATGAACTGAAAACACTCATGTAATGGTTGGCTGAGTCAAACTGGGTGTCAACAATCTGTCATGTAACAATTGAGCTCTTTGTGATTGTTGAAAAGCACACATTAAATTCCCCCAGAAAAAAAGACTGTCTTAACAAGCATGTAGGAAGGTGAAAGAATATTTTCCATAGCATTTTAATTAAGCAAAATTGGCTTGTTAGATTTTGGGGCATCTGAAATTCATAGAGAACTCTATAGAAAAATGTGAACACCCTTTTAAAGCAGATTTTTATCATAAACCTCAGCCTTTTTGGGTTAACATGATGCCAGTTATACCTTAGCCAGCTGTGTTTTGTCTAATGTTATTGAAGAAGTATGTAGTATATTAACAGAGGCAAATAATTTCAGTATTTCACATTTGTAAAAACATATTTCAGTGCACATATTTTGTGTATTAATTCTTAGGCAGTACCCTAATTTTATTCATACCTCTGCCACTCTTGTATTTATAGACTGTTGCATGTGATGCTTTGTCTCCTCTTATCTTTTTTCCTGAGGTTCTATAGTGTAAGTGCCTAATACATATTTATTGCGCCAGAACTTGGAAACTCTATTGTAAAAAGCATAAAGAGACAAAGAATATAGAAATTATAGGTAAATTAATATTTATTGATTATTATATTTGTTCATTAAAACTTAAAAGAGTAGATTTATATATAAAATAGTGTATTGCCAAGCATAGGTTTTTTCTGTAATCATGCCTACACAAGCCATTTTTTAGGTGCTTTTTTGTTTCTATGGTTGAACTCAAACTGAGTATAACTAATTGACTATATTTTCTTCTTCTAAGGACTTGGGAAAATGGGGAAATATGGGAAAGAAAAAGTCACTGTGGCAAAAGTCCATGAAGATTTTGAGCCAGGATTTTGACCAAGTAGGAAGCTAACATTCCATATCATCAGCCCTTTTATTGAAGTATTCAAATTTTAAGCTACTGCATCATTCATTTACTGGCAAGGATCTGAATCTGTCATTGTTTACAAATTGCTGTTTTTGATAGTCAACTTGCATTTATTAACCATCTGTATCAATATTAACTATCTGTACCACCTTTTCCTACCATGATTAGGTAACGGGGCTGTTTCAAAAAGAAACACCTTAAGAATAGCTAAATTTTTAAAGTTAATTCTTAACATCTGCCAAAACACATTAGTAGAAGATTTCCAGAACAGAACAAATTGTCTTGATCTCCTTACCTTATACTGTGTTTTATGTCAAATCTGCTTTCATGGAGGTATAAAATTTTGGAGGGCTACAAGTGTGAACCAATTTCATCATTATTTTCTAGGTTGAATATTGTTGCATTGTTACTTTTATGGTATTCGTATCATAATAATATTATATACTCATAACAAACTTGATTTGGTTTAATTCATTATAAATCCCTGGAACTTACTGTCCAGATGAACTGGAATATTGTATTTGAGAAATTAAAATCTCTTAGTTATATAAAAAAGTACTAATGTAAAATTATATTTATACCTCAGTCTCACTTTCTTCATAATCATCTTGATTATAATTGCTATTATATTTTGCATTTCAGATACATTAGGTATTATTTTTTCATTATGGTAACAACAAAAACATTAGCCAAGCAGAATTAAAATTTTAATTAATCAAATATTCTTATAAAAATTTCTTTTTGAGAATATTCCTGAAAAGTCTTTTGGTTCTGATAAAAATAATTTTAAATTATATATTTTCTTTAACAAGTATACATTATGAATTTAATATTTCTTTATTCACTCAGGATCATGTCCTGCCTGAGATCATAATTTGGCCATGTCAGGTTGATAGAGAATGTTGGACTACATACGTGATGATCACTGGCCAAATGCCAGATGTCCTGAAACCTTGTTCTGTGACGGCCAAGGATTTGGGTTTCAGAGCTAGACTACTGGGGTTCAAATTCCAGCTCCACCAATTCCTAGTTGCTTGATCTTGGTCAAATTATCATTTTATACCTCAATTTTCCCATCTATAAAATGGGTTGTCTATAATATATATAAATAAGATATTTAGAACTATACCTACCATATAGAAAGTACTCATTAAATCTTAAAATCATTGATCTACCAAGTAATATATCTAATTTAGTAAGAACTCCAGATGGTTTTGCTCCAGTTAATCCATTTTTCAAATAGGAAAATCAGCAGTAATAACAATATTGTTTATGGAATAGAGAATTTCTTTTTTACTATAAAAATTAAAAATGCTAATAATTGGGTACCAACTTTTTTGAGATATTAATTTCATGGTACATGGACATTTGGAAAACATTTTATATGGTTGGTAGATATACCTATGACAGCAAACAGAGCATGAAGTTGTGTGTTTTAGGATGTGTGTTAGGTCAAGCCAGAGATGAAGGAGGCTTATCAGTATATCCTTCATCCTCAGATTTTAAGTGGGGAGGACTGGCATTTACTCGGAGGTATCCTGAACTGTGTCTGAGTACAAATGACGTGACCTAGAGAGATCCTCCGTGCAAACCCTTTGTGTGAGCACACGTGCTCAAACTCTACATGTTCTCGTCATCCTGCGCCGATGCTCCCCGGAGAAAGGGGCTTGTGGTGATCTTTATAATTTTTTTTTTCAAGTGAATGTATCCTTGTAGCCTTCAGCAATTCTTCCCTGAGTCTATTTACATTAAGACTGAAACTGAAAGTAAATGAATTACAAAATATGGAAGGCAGAGATATATGCTAAACATTTTTACCAATTTTTATGTCTTATAACTTTTTAAAAATGCTTTTTCTTTAAGATTTATTTTATTTATTTGAAAGGCCGAGTTACAGAGAGGGAGAGAGAGAGAGAGAAAGAGAGAGAGAATCTTCCATCTGATAGATAGTTCACCCCCCAAATGGCTTCAATGGCCAGGGCTGGGCCAGGCCAAAGCCAGGAGCCAGGAGCTTTGTCTGGGCTTCCCACATGGGTGCAGGGGCCCAAGCACTTAGCCCATCCTCTGCTGCTTTCCCAGGCACATTAGCAGGGAGCTGAATGAGAAGTGAAGCAGCGGGGACTTTAATTATTGCCCATATGGGAGGCCAGTGCTGCAGGTGGCAGCTTAACCTGTTGTGCTACAATGCCAGCCCTTGTCTTTTTTTTTTTTTTTTTAAGATTTATTTATTTATTCGAAAGGCAGTGTTACAGAGAGACAGAGGCCCAGAGAGAGAGTGAGAGAGAGAGAGAGAGATCTTTTGTCCACTGGTTCACTCCCCAGACAGCCAGCCACAAAGGCCAGAACTGTGCTGATCTAAAGCCAGGAGCCAGGAGCTTCTGGGTTTCCCATGTGGGTGTAGGGGCCCAAGTACTCAGGCCATCTTCTACTGCTCTCCCAGGCCATAGGAGGGAGCTGGACTGGAAGTGGAGAGTGGAGCTGCTGAGTGACTCGAACCAGTACCCATATGGGATGCTGGCACTGCAGGCCAGGGCTTTAACCCTGCCAACCCTTGTGTTTTAACTTTTTTTACACTGTAGAAAGAAACTGTGGCATATGTTTTGTTTGAATGCTTAGTTATCATTTTTTGTCCTCCAGGACCTGATATCTGTAACTGATGTTTAGTAATTGTTGAATGAATGAGCGTGATACTCATTCTTTCTCCAAAGTGTGCCTTCATTTGCAGTGGCCTGCGGTATGAGTTATACAACACCTGAGAGCAGATTGGCTGGGTGGAAAGGAAGTGGTAGGGGCTGCCACGAACTGTATCTGAGGCTAGAATTTCTGAGCTCTGCTGTGTAAGAGCAAGGGCTTTGCCCAGGAGACTAACGGATATATTTCATATAAATGGTAGAAATCCTTGTGGTATTTTAGGCCATTTCTGTTTTCTGATTCAGTGGGTACCATGATTTACAAAATAAATAAGTATAAAATATACACATATTTACCCCCTTACATGGATGCACAGGTAGATTTTTACCCTAGAAGAAAGTTAAACAGAGATCACTTTTGTTGCATCTATTGGCCGTATCTTTGTTTATTGAGAGCTGATGGAACATTAGAGATGTTTGCAAAATACAGCTTTGTTCCAAAATGTAGAAGCAGTATGAGGACTTTGTTGGTGATAACATTAACAACTTTTTGAGTTCAAACAAAAGCAAAAGTTAGCTCCGGCTGATACTTAAAAATGCACGTGTGACATCCCTGTAGCTTGGGAGACGTATCAGGCTGTGCCTCTGAATACTTGCTGGACTTAAGAAGAAATAGGGAAAAAGCAGCTAGAAAAAATGACAGCCTGTTGTTAAGCTCCAATTGTGAGTACAGCAACTGGTGTCCTACAAGTCAAATGTATGTGGCTTCCAGGTATTTGACCAGTTTCTCTGGACCTTCATTCTGTCTGCGGGTTCAGGTATATCCGTATTATATTGCTCTAATTCTTGATCATTTCACTCCTGTTTTGAAGCCTCAGCATCAAGCACTTCTGGTAGAAAGGGACAGCCTGCCAAGCATTTTCCAAGCCTCCTAACGTTCTTGACATTTAAACTCTTCCTTGAAACTGCAGCCTGGAGAGCCCCTCCCTTTTCCTTACCACCCTCCTTACCCCGCTGCTACTGGTGCACAATGTTAGTTTTACACTGTGCATGTTGCTATTTCATGTTGAGTGCATGTTGCTATTTCATGTTGACACTTCTGTCTTTTCATTTAGTATCTTTTATGACCATGCGGTAGTCTATTGCCCTTTTTGGCTCATTGTGTTAATAGGTATTTAGTAAATGGCTGTTGATGGGATGTAAAATTCAGGGATCATGAAGCTAAACAAAATAGTTGAATTCCTTTTGTGTGTTCTTCGGAAAGTGAATGGAGTTTTATGTGCTGATAGCTATATCATCACCAAAATAGACTAGCCTCAGAATTGGTAAGACCTGTTAATAAAATGCTGCAGATTCATTTGAAAAATAATTATTTAATGGCAGAACAGGGCATTTAGTAGAGAATCAAATAAACTTTGTTGTTAAAAGGTATTTGATTAGAAGAATTATGTAAATAGGTACTGTTTAGATTAATTTATGGTCCTTCTTTCTCGTCATTATTTGCTCCTCGAAAATAACTGCTTGCATACTTTCTCCAGCTCTCTTCATCTTTTCCTGGTTTATATTTATAACCACGTTTTCTGATTATATATCTCAGTCTTGTTCCTTTTATATGTTAGTATCTAACGTGATAAAGGAGGAACGTGTGCTGTTTACCTGAGCATTGCTTTCTGTTTATTGAGCTATAATATTAATGCTTTTGGGTCTTAGGATCAAACTGCAAAATTGTTATTACTTTGTGTAATTATTTCCCTTAATGAAAAGAATTTGTACAGTATTTATTAAATTCAAGCATTCTTGAGGAACTTATTCAAATGGCTGCCAACTCTACTGCCTTAGAAGCATTAACATACCATTGACATGTATTGAATTAAAAGTAGGTATTGCCTCAAATTATATTCTAGTAATATCTAGTTACAAACATTTAACATCTTGAGTAAAACCCAACATTTCACAAAAGCTTAGCAACAAAATTAGGCTTTCAATTGTCAATTAATACTTAATTTTAATCACTTAAATTAGGAAACCTTTTAAAATATAAAGTTTTCTTGCAATCACTTTATGTACTTGGTTATGTCATTCTTATTTAGCAAATGCTTTGCTTCCCCCATCTTTTCCTGTTTTTTCGTAGCTTATTTCATTCGTCTTTTATATGCTAGTCCCAAACTGCCTTGTGTTGAAGGAAGAAGCTGCATGATTTGCTAGAAGTTTTACATGTGATAGAATTTAACCTCAGTTTATGTCTCTCCCTGTGCAGTCCCTTCAGTCTGAATATGTTCCTTACTAAGACCTTGCCACTCCAGGAAAACTGTACCGCTCTTAGAAACAATTTCTTCATCTGGACAAGCAATGTAGAGGGAAAGCAGCTGCTTGCTGGAAGAATATCTCTGCCTTCTTACCTTAAATTAAAGAAAGCACTCAGATAACACCTTCAAGAGACTTGAAACCAGAAACCTGGTTACTGACTACTATAGATGCACTGGAACTATGTTTATGGAGACTTCAACACTTTTTAAGAGAGTTTTCAATGCTGACTTTGGTATTTTGAAAGGTTATTTTTAATGTATTTCAATAATACATTTGTTATTACATTTACATGTA
Source organism: Oryctolagus cuniculus (assembly GCF_051225735.1). NCBI lineage: Eukaryota > Metazoa > Chordata > Mammalia > Lagomorpha > Leporidae > Oryctolagus > Oryctolagus cuniculus. The sequence goes on along the minus strand of NC_142873.1, from coordinate 70,486,191 downwards.
CAGTGTTACATTATGTATGTATTGTGAACTTTAAAAGACTATTTTGATAAATTTATGAATATATAAAAACTAGACTATATTTTGATTTAGATTTTCCTGCTGTTTGTTACCAAAAATTTGTATATTCAATTTGTTTAGTTTTATTGTGGTTTTGTCTACAATGAATAAATAATTCCTCCTTATTAAGAAAAAGTAAGGGAGAATGTATTTAGAAAGTGATTTTTTTATCCTCCCATGATATACACAGCTGATCAGTTCATTGTTTTGGGAAGTCGTTCTAATTTACTGAGTTCCTTCAAGTTTACCTCTACCAAGAGGATCATTGTTGATGTGGCTTACTGAGGACAAAAACCTTTTCTTTTTATTTTCCGTTGTTGAGTTCTGCATCCTTGGGACCTTTCAAAAATTTAGCATCCAGTTGAAGATCAAAATTCACTGAATGTTTCCTGGAAGCATGATTTTCCTCTGTGATATGACTGAACATTCCAAATGCTTTTATTTCTTTCCTTCTCTCAAAAGAGTTCTTTTTTGAAATGCCTTAAACATTTATTTGGCTTATATTTTCTCTTTTACATATGCAGAAGACAGGGATATATATTTTAAATTCCACATCCAAAGTCTTTCAGCACTCTGTCATTAAATAAATGTACAATACTGATTTGAATTACTGAAAAAGCACTTCAAATAGTTTTCCCTAATTAGAATATCCTGCTTTTGGTACAAGGTCGTTGCCTTGTTATCATACATAGTCTGATGCCAGTTTTAAGTTACTGATGAGAAAAAACCTAGAAAGATGCTGCTAAGTAGTGCTCTGTGTTCTGGGAGATATTTTACGAAGAGAGTGCAACTGCCTGGTGTGCACACTGTTATATCAGGAACCTAGCATGAAAGTGAAAGGACCCCCTTATGGGTACTCACAAGCCTTTTCATGTAAGTACAATCTGAAACTCACATCTCCAGAAGCCTGCAGGCGTCGTTTCTGCGAGGAGCTGGGAGCCTTAGATCCTGGTTCTCTCGCAGGCTGCTGAAGAAGGGACTGCTGAGATGCTGAAAGAGCTACTTACATGGCTTCCTCTGAAGTGCTTTGCCCTCCACCGTTGATTACTTAGGATGTATTTATTAGGCGGAGGCACCTTGAGACTATTACACATGCTTCAGCAAGGCGTCTTGTTCTTGTTTCATATTTTTAAAAGGCATTTGATTGAATGTTAGACTCAGGTTTGTTAACATAACCTTCAATAAATGCAGTACCAAATAATTGCACTCATCTGATGAGAAAATGAACTGTATGTTTTAAGAACCCAAACTTAAAATAAGTGGAATTAAATTGTGTATCTTTTCTAAAGCTGAAAATAAAATATTTTATTATGTTACTGTAAAAGAAATTGGTTAATTGTATAGGAAAATTATAGTATTTTTTCAAAGGATCATTGTAAAGAAATTCAGATGATGTTTGAGAAGTAAGGGAAAGGGAACCATGTTGATGTTTTTAGTTCTGTGAACACTAATTTGTGTGCAGCTATGAAAATGATTGTAAAGTTGACTACTGTAAATTTTCCAGAATTATGTGTGTATATAAGTCATATGTATCTACATGTGTATGTCTTAACATTAGTTATACACATGTGCATACATATACACCAAGAAGTGGATGTATATAATATAGAAAGTATATAGCAAAGTAATTCTACTCCAATAATAAAAATTGTTTGACATGTATTTTGTTATGAATAGTTTACCTTTCAAAAGATATTTTGTTCTATTTTAAAGTGTAGAAGAATACACTGCTAATAAATAATAAACTTTTATGAAATTTATTTGTTCCTTGGCTTTTATAATTTGGATGTTGAGTTATCAATACACTGATGTCTCCCCATAATTTTATTTTTGATTCAGTCTGGTTGGTTCCTTTTAAGTTTCTCAAGATTTTCTTTCTGGATTTTTAGTTCATTTATTGACTTTCTAGCATAAGGCTATTGCCTGAAATATGTGACAGTGACCACAAAGAAAACGTATTCTTTGAATTTCACAAAAGTCAGATAATGTTAGATCCTCACTCTCTTTCCTTCTAATTTTCCTTTTTTGTTAATAAAACAATGATCATAATCAATGTTTTGGATTCTGCTTGGTCTTTTATGATTATTGATTATTATTGTGCGACAGAATGGGCATCAGTTCCTTTTGGGGAAGAGTACCCATTTGTTTTTTCCTGAGAGAAACTACAGAACTAAATCAGATGGAACAAATCTCACATCTGTGGATCCGGATCCTGAAAGATCAGCTTGTCAGGAAGAAACTGCACTATTTGTTGGAGATATTTTATGTACTAAACTTAAACTGTCTGGGTTGTGATATTTCAGGTGTATGTCCGTGTGTGTGTTTATATTTTTCAGAATGCACAGAAAAAGTTGTGGGTGGGAAGGCAGTTTTTCAGTCTTTCTGGAGTTGAGAACCTGCAATTTGCTGTTCTCACAACACTGAATGAAACAGTTGGGGTACCAAGTTTATGATGCTAGAAAAGGTGATTTCTTATGAATCTGTTTTGAAGGGAAGAAAAATGTTTTTTTTGCAGACTGAGCTCTTATGAAAAGAAAAACAATCAATTGTCTAGTTCCAACAAATTTTTCACATATTGGTCATTGAATTTACAGTGTTACCCTTAGGGATAAAGTGGTTTACAAATTTCAAAACACACCTGCAAAAGCCTCTCTCTCTCTCTCTCTCTCTCTCTCCCTCCCTCTTTCTGTGATGCAGAGTGAGCAGGAATAGGAACTTATCAACTATAAGTTACTCAAATGTATTTTTAAAATGATTTCCACTTACGTGACTTCTTTGGTAACACGTTAAACCATTACTAACATGTTAAAATTTCCTATTAACCCAACTGGTGCATAGGCTGAGAAGTACCCTCTGGTGTTTAGTATCACATATGAGGTCTCTGCTCATTCTCAAAATATCATCATATAGCAGAGTTAATGATACCTGTAAAAGCCTTGCAGCCCTCTTTGTGACATTCAGAAAAGCAAGAATTTGGTTGCTGTATGTCTCCTCAGAAGATTTAAAAATAATTCCAATTATAGCAGCATATGATTTATAGCATACGATGTAATACTTATTTACACATAGCTTGCATAGGAATGGCAACCATGACATATAAAGGAAAGTAGAAAATAATTGTATTAAGTTATTTTGGGCTGAATTGAAATGTTAATATATTCCCACCCAGTTCCTCTTCTATGGATTGAATTATGGTAATCATAGTAAGAAGGAGAAAAATAGATTTTTCTAGAGAATTTTAAACTTTTTTGGGTAAGTGCCAGTAGAAACATTTTAGAAACTACTTTTAAGCAAAATATGTTTATGTGGAATTAGTTTGAAATGGACAGACATGAAGGAGCTGACCTATCCCGCTCCCCGAGCTTTGTTTTAACCCACATACCTTCAAAATTGAGGTGTAACACATCACTACCTGCATTTCTCCGTTGGATTAATTCAAGTTGACTGAAAACAGGTTTCAGAAGTTGGACTGCAAGTGAAACATGGAACATGGTAGTAACTAAGAATGACCCCAGCTACAAATACATATACTAAAACTTCAAAGTTTAGGATAATGTATACTCTGTTTATGACTCTCTTGAAAAGAGCCTGTCGAAATTTCAAAGAACAGCAGGTAGTTACTGCATAGGGGTGCCTGTAGGGACTTGGACCCTGAAATTTGAGACAACTGATACTGTTATTTAAATCTGAAATAGGCTCTTAAATTTTACAGTGTCAGTCTCTGCTCATACAGGTGGGCAAATTTATATTGAATACACACCTTTAGTCAACTCCAGAATTCCTCACTGGGATGTATTTTACTCCAACTTTAATAAAGAGATCTCCAAGTGAGATTGTCAAGCTTGACATCCAGAATGATTACGTAAAGTACATGGAATAGAAAGTTCAAGTGACAAGTTGAAACCCGAGATAAGAATAGTATAATGATAGTCTATCGTCTCTATCATCCATCTACCTTTCTATCTATCATCTACATCACCTGTCTCAATCATATACATGATCTTTACTAATGTAAATTTACTAGTGTTAAGGTAAATATAACATTTTCCTTTTTGTACTGGAAGTTAAATAAATCTTGAAAGACAGACTGGTCCCAGATTAAAGGGGGTAATTCATACTTAACAAAAGCAAAAGAATAAAACCCTGGATGAGATGGAACCATTTCCCTAAAATCTGTATTTCTTGCAGGTAGAGGGATTTTTAATGCCACATAGCACATACTGAGAGAGGTATATCCCAAGAGGCTTGTTCCAGGCAGTTTTGTCAATTCTAGAAAAACGTAAGCAGTTAATTCTTCCAGCAGCTGTGGCATCTCTGAGTGTGACCAGTAGGGTCAGAAAGGCCAGACTTTTCCTGACTTGAGGAAATGTCTAATATTAACTTCTCCTTTCCCCAATACGAGTACAGCACCCAATCCTTGTCTTCTGTTGTTTGGAGTCTAGCTAGCAGCCTACTTTTCTATTTAGGTCACAACATCAAAGACCAAGGAATGAATGGCCAGGTGCCACGTCAAATGTCACCACTGCGGCAACAGTACAGCTAAGATTTGTTAGCAGAGACCCTGGGGGCAGAATCCTGGGCTTTGAAAAGTCTCACGTCCCATCATCACAGAGCCCCAGGCTCGTCTGATACTGCACCAGTGGCTTCAGCCTGTGACGGCTGCCCTGTCTTGACAAGAAGTGGAACTGCGCTGTGTGCCCTTGACAGCCCATGAGGCTGGCGAACTGAGCCGTCAGAATAGTTGAATCTATTTTAAAGTCAAATCTGTTGAGAAAATTATCCTTAATTAAAGACTACTCTTTAAGTGACAGGTAGTTAGGATTGTTAGTTTTTAAGGTAAAGCAAAAGAGGAAAAGTTCACTCATCTGGTCTGGAGGAGAGAGAAAAGTCAACTACTTAGCATCTAATTATTTGCTTGTAGAACAACAGAGAAGCCCTGTGTGTTGGGAGACCCCATGGCCACTGTCATGTTCAGTGATTTGCTGGGAGGATCACTGAGCATATATGAGTGTGTGCTAAGATTCATGGCAGTGAACAAATACAAAGCAAAGTCAGCAAAGGGAAGAGGCACACGGGGTGAGGTCTAGAGGAAACCTGCACTAATCTTCCACGAGTCCGCTCCTGGTGAAGTCACGTAGGACGTGCTGAATTCCCGCAGGCATTCAGCTGTGGCAACACACGTGAAGTCTGCCAGGGAGCCTCATTAGAGACTAAGCAAAGTTTCTACTTGAAAGTTGGTCATGTAAGCACCCTGTGCCTAGCATGAACCAACATCCCCGACTCCCAGAAGAAAAGAGAGTGTTAGTCATGAACCACCATGTCTGCACAATCCAGCCCAGTGAGCCACTCTTTGCCTAAAGGAAGTTTTACACCAGTGTAGGGAATGTTTACCAGTCAAGTTCTAAGACACAAGCCAAGGCCAGACTTACAAGTTTGCAAGTATGTGGTCTTAGGCCTGCTGTTCAAACATACTCCTGGTCACTTTGCATCCTAGCCAACTAATTCTGCAGTTACTAAAGCCCATTTAAATGAATGTGCACTTTTACCCCGTGAACTTGACCCCCAAAGCTCCTCCTTTTTTCAGAAAACTTTTTTGTGGAGGGAAGAGTGGTGGTCTTGGAGACTGCGGTTCTCTTAAGGACTCCAATGCTGCCAGAGTTTGAGATTCTGTTTTAGGTTTTTGTTTTATTTTGATTTTTTAGGATTGATTTATTTATTTGAAAGGCAGAGTTATAGACATGGAGAAGAAGAGGCAGAGAGAAAGGTCTTCCATCCACTGGTTCATTCCTCAAATGGTCACAATGGCCAGGGCTGGGCCGATCCGAAGCCAGGAGTCAGGAGCTTCATCTGGGTCTCCCACATGGGTGTAGGGACACAAGCACTTGGGCCATCTTCCACTGCTCTCCCACGCGCAATAGTCGGGAGCTGGATTGGAAGTGGAACAGCTGGGACTAGAACCGTTGCCCATATGGGACGCCAGCACTTCAGGCCAGGGTGTTAACCTGCTGCACCACAGCACCGGCCCCTGTTTTAAATACAGCGGTACAGCTTCTCCTAAAATGTTCTACTTGCTATAAACTTGCTATCACTCAATGTCTCCAAAATCTCAATCCATTTCAGACCTAACGAGAAGGAAAAACTTACATCTTTTTTTTTTTTATAAAGACTTATTTTTTATTTGAAAGTCAGAGTTACACAGAGAGAAGGAGACAGAGAGAGAGAGAGAGAGAAAGAGGTCTTCTGTTCACTTGTTCACTCCCCAATTGGCTGCAACAGCCGGAGCTGCACTGATTCAAAGCCAGAAGCCAGCAGCCAGGAGCTTCTTCTTGGTCTCCCACTTCCCAGTCTCCCATATGGGTGGCAGGGGCCCAAGGGCTTTGGCCATCTTCTAGTGCTTTCCCAGGCCATAGCAGAGAGCTGGATCGGAAGTGGAGCAGCCGGGTCTTGAACCAGTGCCCACAGGGGTTGCCGGCACTGCAGATGGTGGTTTTACCCACTACACCACAGCCCCAGCCCCCACATCTTTCCTTTAAGAAAAGAATTGGGCCTGTGCCGTGGCTCAGTAGGCTAATCCTCTGCCTGCGTCATCAGCACACCGGGTTCTAGTCCTGGTCGGGGTGCCGGATTCTGTCCCGGTTGCTCCTCTTCCAGGCCAGCTCTCTGCTGTGGCCCAGGAGTGCAGCGGAGGATGGCCCAGGTCCTTGGGCCCTGCACCCCATGGGAGACCAGGAGGAAACACCTGGCTCCTGGCTTCGCATCAGAGCAGTGCGCCGGCCGCAGTACACTGCCACAGCGGCCACTGGGGGGTGAACCAAAAGGAAGGGGGTGAACGGAAAAGGAGGACCTTTCTCTTTGTCTCTCTCGCACTGTCCACTCTGCCTGTCAAAAAAAAAAAAAAAAAAAAAAAAAAAAGAAAGAAAAGAAAAGAATTGGTCTAAAAATTTTCCTCTCAATATCTGTGACCCAATCTGTGCCTTAATAAGTAAAAGAAATAGAAATGGCTGTTGAGACAGCTTAAAAATATTGAAATTAAAATATTAAAAAAGCAATGAAAAAATTAAAATGTTTGCAAAACCAAAACATCACTCAAGTTTAAAATATATGTACTTAAAGTGATACAAGCTATAGATTAAAATGATAAAATACACAAATTGTCTCTGTCTATGACTTCAGATTTATAGTGCTTAGTACATTGCCTGATTACCCAAGGCTTCACAGCTTCCACAGGTCTACAGATGCTGGGCTGGCAATCTAAGTGGAACAATTTTGAGCTGACAAAATGTCTTTTTAAAAAGATTTATTTGAAAGTCAGAGGTACACAGAGAGAGGAGAGGCAGAGAAAGAGAGAGAGAGAGAGAGAGTCTCTGTCCGCTGATTCACTCCCCAAATGGCAGCAACGACCGGAGCTGCGCCAATCTGAAGCCAGGAGCCAGGAGCTTCTTCCTGGTCTCCCATGCAGGTGCAGGGGCCCAAGGACTTGGGTCATCCTCTACTGCTTTCCCAGGCCACAGCAGAGAGCTGGATCGGAAATGGAGCTGCCGAGACTTGAACCAGTACCCATATGGGGTGCCGGCACTGCAGACGGTGGCTTTTCTGCTACGCCCCAGACAAAATGGCTTACCCTTAAACTATTCCATGTGGGGATTGTGACTCATAAGACCTTCGCTTGGTGGTTCATCCTTGGGACCAGGCTGAACGAGAGGCCTGTGGGCATCTATCATTTTGTCTGCACAAGCATCCAAGTGTTTTAAATCTTTAATTACTTTAAAAATGTATCTCTAAAAAAAAAATCAAGTCTTTGAACCCCTTCCATTTTAAGTCACCTGCTCACATACTTTCACGTGCCATCTAAAGTCAGACACTTGGCAGCCATCTCCCCTCCACTTTCTTCAAGGAAGCCTTTCTCATGGAGCTTTGGGAAGCTTGGGAAGGCAGACACTTTTCCCCTCTCACTAAGCTCTGACATCCTTAATTCAGGTTGTATTTGTATTGCTGTAATGCAGGTAACTGCCACAAGATAAGCATAGCTTGGATTTTTTTTTTTTCACATTTTCTTTGAGTTCTTAAAAATTAAGTGCTACCTAGATCCATTTTCTTGAGCAGACCTCTAACCATCGGAGCTAAGAGTTTGGGTGAAATCTGGTGTGGTGAAGCTTTCTTCAGGGAGCAGGGCTTTATCAGAAAGGATTTGGGGAGGATCAATTTGCCAAGGCCTCTTGCTGGTCCAAAAGGAGCTGAGACAGTGGGAAAACTCAGCAATAAGAACTCGTATTTACCCACAGAGACGGGACAGTTGACTGTGCACTGATGTTCCTTCACTCTCTCAACAAAGTTGATTGAAAGGTGACTGTGGAACAACATATGACGTTCAAATTGGCGTGCTCATGCTCACAGGCATCTCAGGAGACAGACCCCTAACTCAGGGAGAAATAGGGTGCTGTTGTTCAATGGGTGTAGAGTGACAGTCATGTAAGAGGAATACTGCATGGATATCTACTGTTCAGCAAAGCACCTGAAGTAACAATACAGTGCTGAGAATTTAATAATTTGTTGAGGGCAGATCTCAAGTTGTCAAGCTTCTCAACACATGTGTACATGCACGAACACACAAATACACATGCAGTGGACACAGGAAACTTGGAGGTAATGGATATGTTTTTACCATGATTGTTGTGATGGTCTGATAGGTATATGCGTATGTCCCAATCAAATTCTGTCCATTAAATATGTAAATATGTGCAGCTTTTTTGTATACTGGCTCTATTTCAATAAAGCTGTTAAAAACTCCCCCCCCCTCATTAGTTGAGAGACAAAAAGACTCCAAATGATGACAGTTTTATTTTTTTCCTAATAACAAATGTTTTAATGTCATTCAAAGGCAGTGTTGGAGATCAAACTTTCCAACCATTTAACATTGTCTCTTTAAGATCTGATTAATTCTTCATGGTAGCTTTCAAAATCAAGATGTGATGCAACAGTTCCCGCATAGCTCTCAGTTAGTGTCTTGCTCGGTGGGGTGTGCTGGGAACTGCAGGGAATACAAAAAGGCAGGACAAGGATGAGCTGGGATCTTCTCCATGCCTTCATCCATGTCTTAAAGGAGTCACTAATCCAGAGGACAGCATAATCCTATATTGGCCAGTCTTTGTGAGGAAAAACCTAACTTCTCATTTGGGCCCCAAACACTTGTGGCACCCAGGAAATGGTAAGCCCTTGGGCCTCAGGCGCAGCAGGAACCCGGAGATCCTCAGCAGCAGGAACATCCCATCTGTTTCTCTGCACGTTGGGAAATGTGGCAGCTGACAGCAGTCACATGTTTCAGCTTAAGCTTCAGTCACCTGGAGAGACGCTGGCCTGACTCTGAGCCCAGGTCCACATGCCTAGGAATTAACTCATTAGGTCACCTGGGGACCTAGAAGCCAGGACTGGGGTGGAGAGTTTGGAAAACGTGGCTCACAAAGGAATAAGGGACCCTCTTTGAAATCAAGGGAACGATTCTGGTTTTTTGAAGAATATGGTTTCTAGTTCCAAAAAAGCATGTGGATGGCATGTTCTGGGCAGACCAAACCAATTCTATGCAGGTGGCATACAGCAAGACACTGATGTTATGGGACGGCTCTGGAACACAGCGTGTGGTAAAAGCAAGGGCCCAATGAATGGTGCAGTATGTTGCTCTATCTGTCTGAGACGAGATTCTAAAGCTCAGGAGCAGCTTCTGCTCAGAGTTGGGTCTGTATGCACACACTTTGGACCTCCCACTGCCTGAGGGGTGTAGACGGTGAGGATGCAGTGAGGCAGTGCTGGGGCACAGCACACAGAGATTCAGAGCTCTGTGTAAGTGTGGGCGGATTGGCTTGCTCTTTTGTTGTCTGAGGGAATGGCTAAAGGTGCAGCAGAAATGGGGTAACATCTACATCTCTTAAATTCCATGGCAGAGCCTTCGAACATTTACCTGGCGGTTTCTTTCACGGAGGTTCAGAGCACCGGGCCTGTCATTTAGAGAAGGTCTTCCAGGATCATTAACTAAGGGGCTATGCTGAGAACGGGGCTTCTGGAAATCGGGAGGTCCACTGGCTCCCCCTGCAGGGAGCAGGCGCGCAGCTTCTGAGGGGAGGAAAACACCAATGTGGGAGAAAACACCAGTGTGGGAGAAACAGGATAGCCGTGTTGTCTTGTTCCCTAACAAATATAATTTGGATTTTACATGAACAGGGGAGGGAGTTGTGCGGCAGTTAAACCACTGCTTGGTATGCCCACATTCCACCTAGGTTCAAATTCCACTTCCGCTTCTAATCCAGCTTCCCAACAATGTTCACCTTAGGAAGTAGCAGATAAAGGAAGGCTCAAGTACCTGAGTTTCTGCCACCTACACGGGAAACCCAGAATTCTGGGCTCTTGGCTTCAGCCTGGCATGATCCTGGCTGTTGTGGGCATTTGAGGAGTAAACCAGCAGGGGGAAGATTCTGTCTCTGTCTCTTACTCTATCATTGTTTCAAAAAAAAAAAAAATTGCACAAACAGTTCCTTAGGTATTTCTTATTTTGTTTGTTATCTTCTCAGTCCTGCTTAATCCTAAATCCAGGATGATGATAACTGTGGCCAAGTATCTAAAAGTGTATGATTGTGTTTCCCATCAGTGTTATATGTGAGCAAACACACACTCACACAAACTCAAACAACTCTTCTAAACCATTTTGCTCTCTTCACTTACATTACCAGAAATAATTCATACATGCTTGAAAACAGAAAGCCCTCTCCATCTAGTTCCTATCTGTATCAAATAGAAATATTTTAAAGCAGATTTTAAAAAATAATCTACATTACACCCCTTACTGGAAAAAAGTCACTTTTGGACACAGACCAAGCCAAAGCAATTTGAGCTCAGATTGGTTTTCCCGGAAAAGCTGAAAATGTAGTTCAGAAAAGAAATGCCTTGGCAACTTTACAAGTCAACACTCGCAAACTAACAAGCTCAGCTGAAATATCCCTCACTTCGATGATTCTCAAGTACTAGCACGGAAAGGAGTTGCCTGCTTCTTGATTAACAACAAAGGTTGGTAAAATGCAGATTCTGGGGCCCAGCCAGTGTAGCTGAACCAAAGCAGCTTGGAAAGAGTAGAGATTTGAAGTTCACAGCTCAGTCAACTCAGAATAGACAAAAGTGGAGATTTATGAATTAATAGGACTAGAACAAGGAACGGTATCAGGGAAACTATTTCCTAGACTATTCCAGTGGAGCCAGTCGTCTCTGGGACGTGAGACAACCTGACATGAGGTGCCCCTCCATCACTGAGTGTGTGATTTATGTACTTAAAATGGTCCCCAGGTGACCAAGAGCTAATTCCATGTGCATAACAATATCTAAGCCAGTGTTCATGTAATTTAAAAGTCTGTATAATATTGATAAGGAAACTAGTGAAAACATTCAGTGCCTTTGGATTTCAATTTTCTTTCCAGCAGAATGGGATCCCATGATGCCTTACTCTGGACTGCGATACCAAAATACCATAAACTGGGTAGTGTGCAAGCCACTGAAATTTATTATCCCAGTTCTGAAGCTGCAGAGTCCAAGGTTAAGGTTCCAGCAGGTCCATTATATGGTGAGTGCCTTGTTGCTCAAAGGCAGTGCCTCTGGCTGTGCCCTCACACAGCAGAAGGAGTCAGCTGGTTCTCCAGGGTCTCAAAAGGCATGGATCTATTCACAAAGACTTTGTCTCACAATTTCATCGCCACCCCAAAGATCCCACTTCCTGATACCATCACCTTAGGGTTTAGGACTTCAACATTTGGGGGGACACAAACATTCAGAGCTGCTATCAATGGTTCTTAACTTTTCTGAGATTACAAACTCCTGTAAGAGCCCAATAAATTCCTTAATCTTTTGTCCAGATAAAGATGTATATACACATTGTTGCAGGCAAATTTAGGGACAGTCTCAGTTCCCATAAAATGTTTGCATGGACTTCCTATTGCAGTGACTCTCCCAGGAGGACAACTGGGTTTAATCTAGTTTCTTTCAGGAACTTCCCCAGCCACAATTTCGAGTTTTCTCATTAAGGAATTGTGGCACTTCCTATCCCATGCTGGGAACCACCACTGTCACAATTGTGGCACATTTATACTAAGTGCTGGCCACTTTGTGCCTAGGTTTAATGATTTTAAGGCCACCACAGAGGTAGATGACATTACTTCTATTTTACAAGTGAGAAAACTGAGGTTTGTAAAGGTGCAATAACTTGCTCAAGGTCACATGGCTAACAGCAAACAGACCCTAGATTTGACTTTGCCCTCTTCAACACTGTGACAGAGTTTCTCAATCTTGGGGCTCAATAATGCTTTATTGTGGCTGCTGTCCTGTAGACTGTGTGTTGTACAGCACCCCTGGCCTCTACCCACTAGATGCCTATAGCATTCCTGCCCTTAGGTTTCAAAAACCAAAAATGTCTCCAGAAATTGCCAAATGTACCTGGGGTCGGGGTTGGCGGAGGGCAAAGCCAGCCCCAGTTGAGAACTACTGCTTCATGGGTCACTCCCCCCTTGTCATTCCCATCAGGGGTGGAAGTCTGGCAGAGCAGGAGGAGAGTGGAGAGCGGTCAGCACAAGGTTTCATGCACCCCAGGTAGAGATTTTCAGGAAAGACAAACAAGTCATTTTCAGCTTGATGATTTTCAGATTTTCCAGCTTTATAAATCTCTGGGTTTCTTGTGGTGGTGGATGCTTACATGCAGTTGAACTGCTCTCTAACCCAGTTGTAAAACCACATGACCATGTCATGCCTATGAGAAATGCACACAGTCCAAACTGGCCCATTCTAACACAACTCTCAATTGTGTAACATCTGAGAGACCAAGAGGTGAGGAAATGCAGCTGGGATTTGAAAGGAGGTTTTAGACACTCTTGGGATTATGCACAGTGAGGCTGCCCTGTGGCTTGGCCAACGGCAGCAAGGGAAGGCAACAGAAAATGAGGCATTTTTCACCACTACTATTTATCCTTTGGTTTCCCCAAGTATGTGAACCAGTTGTGATAGCACGTTTTGGTGGCTCATGGAATTTAGTGCTAGGAAAAGTAACATTGGATCCTCTCGGGGTGGATGTGGGGTTATATGAGGGTTTTTTTTTCTTGTAAACAAAAATTCTATTTAAAAATAATTTGGCAACATAAACCACAAGGATGTGGTTATGTGAAACTTTTAATGTTTTTTTAGGAAAAGAAATAACAACAGTGCTCTGCTGCCTGGATTCAGTGCCAGCTCTGTCTCTTGAGAAACATAATTAAGAGTGAAATCTTTTTCTTTGTCTCTCTCTCTCTCACTGTCCACTCTGCCTGTCAAAAAAAAAAAAAAAAAAAAAAAGAGTGAAATCTTGATCCCACATAGCAAAGATTTCTGAGGGATCTGGTCAGCTCCTGGTTAAGTATTTATGATGTGTCAGGCACTCCTCACATTCCCCCCTTAATAAGAATGGACCCTAACATCTGTTGGGGGGGACTGGCCGATGATCCCTCTGGCTGCTTCGTGCTGAAAAGGGGCATTGTTGGGAACAGGAGTCAAGACAGGGTCCCAGCAGGACGTGGCTTCTCAGAAACAGGTGGCTTCTTAAAGGGGATGCAGTGCCAGCTTGCAGAAACTGCTTCCATTGGAGGTTTCATGTGCACGGCCATCTAGAATTTTACTTTTTTAAGTCTGAAGAAAATGAATCTAACAAGCAGTTAAAACTCACAAGACCTAAAACTGAGGACAGAGTCATTATTGAGCCACAAGCAAGTTTTCTCATTGAGAGGGAAATAGAAACTGACAGAAGGGGCTTGATAATAATCAGGTGGGCTTTAAGGCTTGCCAGTTATGAGGCTCAGGCCTATCTATCTCTTCACATGGGGTACATGAGAAGGGAGGTACCCTGTTGACTTCCATTACCCAGGACAGCTAGGATTCTGATTTAGGCATCAGACTAATGATGATGTTGGTCATGAGATTCAGAACAAAAGCAAAGGAGGGACTGTTTAGGAAAGTAAAATGAGGAATCAGTTTTGAACACAGTGCTTTTGAAGTGTCCACAAAATACTGAGGTGGAGACACAGTAAGCAATTTTATACCCACGGGAACATATTGCCAACTGGCAAAGAGATATCTACCTCTTCTTTTGTCCTGTTCTTTTGGGTCTGCACACAGCGGTGTAGAAGTTTTGGGGGGAACATCTGGAAGCAGGCTAGCTGATAGTTTCATAGTGGATAAGAAGCCAATGGTGAGTGCATTTCTTAAACCAGTTCATACGCTTTCACATCTCTCTTCTTATCCCTCTATCATTTTGTAAATTTGCATTAAACATTCCAACCTGTTTCAGTCATGTACAGCAGAGGAAAGAAAGATAACATGTTCTTTTTTTTTTCTTACAGATTTATTTATTCACCTGAAAGGCAGAGTTACATAGAGACAAAGACAGAAAGAACTCTTCCTCTTCCATCTGCTGGTTTACTCCCTAGTGGCCTCAGAGGTGGGGCCAAGCTGAAGCTAGAAGCATCTTCCAGGTCTCCCACATGGGTGACCAATCATTCAGGCCAGCTTCCACTGCTTTCCCAGGTGCATTAGTAGGGCTGGATTGGAAGTGGAGCTGCCTGGTCTTGAACTGACATCCATATGGGATGCCTGTGTTGCAGGCAGCAGCTTTACCTGCTGTCACAACACATGGCCCCTATATGTTTATTCTAGGGCCACAGTGCTAGGGGTGAGCAGTGTACCTCACCAACTCCCAAGGCTAAAGTGTAGTTGCAGTGGAAGTTAAGAATAAACCCCCAAATTAAGGAGAATGACCTGGAAAAATCCAGAGCCCGAAATCTCCAGATGGGTATTGGTCTTCCTGGCTACTCTTGGGGAATTTGAGTTTTATCTCATTAGTGAAGGTAGGGGTTACTTTGCAGAAGGCTTCAGAAGATAAGAATGCATATGCTTTCATGCCTCTCTTCTTTGGACAGTATGGTTGGAACACCCTGCCTCCAGGAACATTTCCAAAGCCAAGTTCAATACTACTGTCTTTGAGAAACAGTCTCACCCTATCTTTCAGCTTCTGTATGGCACTTTGGACACTTTTTTTTTTTTTTAAATAACACTAACGCGTGCTTATGTCTAGGCTAGCAAGCCTGGGTCCTAGCTACTAACTCCAGGTGAGCTGTGATAGTGGTAGCAACAATTAGTTAAGCGTTGTAAGGGCTCAACCTTCAAAATTCAGCTCAGTTATCATCAGCATGTACTCTGTGAAGGCTTTCCTGACTTCTAGGCTTGATAAGATATTTCTTCTGTGCCAGTTTCATAGCATCTTATTTGTGTCTTCATTACAGCACTGAGTTCATTATCTGATGACAATTTTACTTGCTTATCTGTTTACTCCTGTAGACTAAGCTCACTGATGAGTTGGAATAGAGATTCCTTATCTTTACACTTTCAGTGTCCAGCACATAACAGAGGACCAATTCGTGTGTGTGAGTGTATTTGTATGTATTGGTAAAAGCAATATATCATAAAAACTTACAATTAGAATATATATTCATATAATATAGAATATATAATAATGATAAAATGAAATGAACACTATGAGAAACGGTGACTTGATCAGCCCTCACCCTGACTGTTGATGAGCAACTTGATATGTTATCCCTCTTAGTATTTTTTTTTGTTTGTTCTACTTAATATTTTTGGTTGAATACTGTAATCAATACACAATTCTTCTTAAGTGCTGAAACTTAACTGAAAAGTGATCGTTGTTAAATATAAGAGTGGGAATAAGAGAGGGAAGAGATGTGCAATTCGGGACATGCTCAAGCTGACTTACCTCAAATGGTAGAGTTAGAAACATACCAGGGGATTCCAATTCAATCCCATCAAGGTGGCATGTACCAATGCCATCTCACTAGTCCCAGTGATCAATTTCTGTTCACAATTGATCATAATGATAGGACTAAGAGCCAAAGGGATCACATAAACAAGAATATTGTCTGCAAATACTAGCTGATAGAATCAAAAAGGGAGAGAATGATCCAACATGGGAAGTGAGATACACAACAGACCCATAGAATGGCAGATGTCCTAAACAGCACTCTGGCCTCAGAATCAGCCCTTAAGGCATGCGGATCTGGCTGAAAAGCCCATGAGAGTATTTCAGGCATGTAAAGCCAAGACACTCTGGGGAAAAAAAAAAACCTAAATGAAATCTCAGCGAGTGAGATCCCAGTGGAAAGAACGGGTCATCAAAGAAGGAGGTACCTTTCTCTGAAGGGAGGAGAGAACTTCCACTTTGACCATGGCCTTGTCTAAAAATTATCAGAGTCAGTGAACTAGGGGGCTTCCATAGCCTTGGCAACTCATGACAAGAGCCTAGGGTGATTACTGATGCCATAAACAAGAGTGTCAATTTGTTAAGTCAACAACAGGAGTCACTGTGCACTGACACCTCATGTAGGATCTCTGTCCTTAGTGTGCTGTACATTGAGATTTAATGCTATAACTAGTACTCAAACAGTATTTTTCACTTTATGTTTCTGTGTGGGAGCAAACTGTTGAAATCTTTACTTAATGTATGCTAAACTGATCTTTGGTATATAAAGAGAATCGAAAATGAATCTTGATGTGAATGGAAGGGGAGAGGGAGTGGGAAAGGGGAGGGTTGCGGGTGGGAGGGACGTTATGGGGGGGGAGCCATTGTAATCCATAAGCTGTACTTTGGAAATTTATATTCATTAAATAAAAGTTTAAAAAAATGGAAAAAAATAATGATAAAATGATAATGGAAATATATAATTATTTTTTATTTCAAAATATAGTCAAAATTTACTGCAAACTAATAGACTAATAGACTAATAACCTTAGGATAAATTGATATGGCAGTCATGGAACTCTGTATAAAAAGTCTCCAGTCCCAGACAATTGATACATAAGTTCCACAAGATCTATAAAACATTTTCCAGAAAAAGACAAAAATCTGTCATTAATTTTATGATTTTACATAATATTAATATCATGAAAGGACAATACAGTATAAGAAAATTAAACTAAATGGGTTTCACTTATGAGGCAAAAATATTAAATAGCACCAAAGAGAATTCTACAGTCTATTGAAATGACTGTCATGACTAAATAGGATTTATCAAAGGAATGGAAGGATGACTCAACTTTTAGAAATATGTCAATTGTAGCCCACTATTATTAAAGGAAAATCATTCATTTCATATAAAAACTCTTCCTATAATTAGACACACATTTTCCCTACCCTAATGACAATAGATCAGAAGGCTACAACACATTTCATGTGAATTGTTAGAAACAATAGGGTAATGTCAAGGGCAGTTATCAAAGATGTGACCATGGGAGAAACAACAGGATGAGGAGGGAGATGAGCCAGCCTCATGCAGAGTTCCAAGCAGTCTGAAGATCTTAGAAGTAGAGTGGGAAGAGGCAAGAATGAAGGGCAAGGGGTTGGGTGAGATCAAGTAGAGAGAGAGAATAAGGTGAGAAGAGAACCTAGAGCACAGCACCAAGGAAAACCATAGTAAGGTAAAATCTTCAGTTTTCTAAATAGCAAAGTGCTGGTTTTCTATCATCCTTCCCAATCAATTCCACTGAGATATAGCTGAACTGGACTAAATCCATCAAGTGATGCTTAGCTTTATCCCCTGTTAGAGTTCTCAAGTCGTTAATTAAGCACTGGTTTTGAAAGAAAAGCAGAGGAATGTGTCTTGATCTCTTCCTGAGAAATTCTTAGGGACATACTGGAAAAGGCTCCTGCCATATGATTCAGGACTCCACAATACATGTTAGATAGAGGCCACATATGCCAGGTGTTATGTCACATGAAGCCCCAAGGGTTCATGGCTGGGAAGACCGGTCCCTAGTGTGCCAATGTTGAGAAGTGTTGGGATCTTTAAGAGGTAAGGCTCAGTGGGAGTTGGTTAGGGTGTTAGTGGTACTTCTCTCAGAAGGGATTAAAGTAGTTTTTATGGGATCCTGAGTTAGTCCTCTACAGAGTTGTTAGAAGACTGCCTCTCCCCATAATCTGGCTTCTTGTCCTGTTGTGTGATCACTTGCCCTTCATTTCTTCTTATCAAAATGGCATCTTTGATGATGTGAGGTAGCCAAGGGGACCCTCACCAAAGGGAGTACCATATTGTTCAGACTCTCAGACTCCATAACTGTGAGCTAAATAAATCTCCTTTCTTTATACTTTGCCCAGCCTCAGATATCTTATTATAGCAGCAGAAAACTAAGTATGGCAGGGATTCACAGACAATTTGAGCAGAAAGGGCTTCTGAAGCTCTCTAGTAGAAACTCCTCATCTCACAAGATGAGAACAACCCTGCACCAGGCCAGCTTATAGATACTTTGTTTAGAACCCAGTTGTCCTGAAGCCCCATATAGCATTTTCCCCACCATGTCACATTACCATATTCAGTGAATACCTTATTCAGTGAAAGTCTCAAATAAATGGGTTTCCCAGTGAAACATTATTTCTGTGGGAGGATCTCTTTACAAAAAACGTTCCATGTGGATTGGAGAAATGAGTGCTTGCCCCAGAGAAGCTTCCAACACCAAAATGAAAATCTCTAAGACTATAAGATAAGAAATTCTGAAGTAAAAAGCAACTTCGTTGTTTACACTGTTGATTATTCAAATTTCTTCCTTTCCTCCTGAAACAGATTAAAAAAAATAAAATTTACACCTCTGAGTTTTAAGTGAAAGGTACAGAGATAATACAATACTCTTGCCCGCCCCATGCGTAATCAACACCTGAGTGGTTCATTAGTTACAACTGGTGAGCATGCATGGACAGATTATCATTCAGTCCATAGTTGACACTAGGATTCACTTTTAGTTGTTCATCCTGGGGCTTAGAAACATTCATAGTGACATATTTATTTGCCAATATAGGATCAGATAGTTTCACTGCCCTAAAAGTCCTCTGTGTTCTGCCCATGCGTCTTTCCCTTCTAACCCCTGTCAACCACTGATGTTTTTACTGACTCCAAGGTTTTGCCTTTCCCAGAGTGTCACACAGCTGGAGCCATATAGCATGTAGCCCTTTCAGACTGACTTCTTTTGCTTGGTAATACACATTAAAAGTTTCTTCGTGTCCTTTCATGGCTTGCTAGTTCATTTCTTTTCGGTGCTGAGCAATAATGCTTTGTCTGTGTTCCACTGACATCTACTTTGAAACTTCTACTTCATTTTTATCCTCTAGTCATTTTATTATTGAAACGCAACCACACCCTGGAGAGGAGCTGGGTGATGAGAAAAAAACTGGGAATTGTGTTTTCAACTGAAGCTTGGGGTCTTTCTGTGGATAATTACCCATGTCCCACTTTACCAAAGAAAAATAGATTTCAAGTAGGATACAAAGTAATTCTTTCTAAATATGTGACAATGAAGAGATTAGCCCTGGGTATTGGGAGTGTTTGCAGGAAAAATCTTGCCTCCCAAATGCATCAGACTGAGATGAATTATAACGGGGTTCACTAAATTTTATTCTAACATTGAAGAGGGGAAGGAAGGAAAGAAAAAAAGAAGAGCGAGTTACAAGAATAAGGTATCTGAGAAAAAGAAAAGACAGAAACATCATCCAAAGGACCTTTTGAGCAAGATATTTTTCTTCCTTTTACAAGTTGGAAGCTACTGAATAATTCATGCCAAGCGTGGAGAGGCTGCCTTTCCCTCGGCTGATGTATAACTGAGCAGGAGAGCGTTTCCAGTGGGTTCACCACATCAGCCACCGCTCTTGCCTCTGAGCACAGGGTGCTCTCCTGAGCTCAGCTTCTCTGCTTCTGCAGCCACGCACCCTTGCTGCTGCCTGCCTGCCTGCCTGCCTACCCACCCTGCCACTTCACTTTCCCCAGCGCTGCAGCTGCTGGCTCCTGCCTGGGACCATGTGTGTGGAGGCTGTTTGGAAGAAGCGGGCACTTACTTCTGGCACTGATCCCAGCTGAGGCTCTCCTGTTGCTTTCTGGACCACAGATGCTGCCGCTGAGGAGGTACTCCCTGGCATCCCTCCCTCTGCTATTGCCAGCCAAGGACCAGCCCCAAAGCAAGGTACCCTCCACTGCTTGCCCCTGGCATTTGTCCCAGCTGGGATATCCCTACCGTCTCTTGGAAACTAGGGACCCCAACTAGCAATATTCCCAACTGGTGTGTGTGTGTGTGTGTGTGTGTGTGTGTGTGTGTGTGATGTGTCTTGAGGAAGAAGAGGAGACCATTCCTGGCATTACTGTGCTCTAGGGCTTCCCTGTGCTGGCTGAACGCAAAAGGGACCTTTCCCCTGGCACTGGAGGCATCTCCCAGGCAGGCACCTGTCACCCGCCACCCCCGTTCTCCCGGAGCTCTCTTTCTGCCCCTCCTCCAGCCCGTGACTCTGCTCCAGCCCTTTGTGTGTCGGTGGCAGAGGGCTGAGGGGTGTCTTCGCCCTCCTGGCAGGCAGGCAGGTGTCAGGATGGGCCGCGCTGCGAGAAGCCGCCGTCGCTAGCGAGCGAGGTGTGAAGAGTCGGCCAGGATGACCAACTCCTCGTCCACGTCCACCTCCTCCACCACGGGGGGGTCGCTGCTGCTGCTCTGTGAGGAAGAGGAGTCGTGGGCGGGCCGACGCATCCCCGTGTCGCTCCTGTACTCCGGGCTGGCCATCGGGGGCACGCTGGCCAATGGCATGGTCATCTATCTCGTGTCGTCCTTCCGAAAGCTGCAGACCACCAGCAACGCCTTCATCGTCAACGGCTGCGCCGCCGACCTCAGCGTCTGCGCCCTCTGGATGCCGCAGGAGGCGGTGCTGGGGCTCCTGCCGGCCGGCTCTGCCGAGCCCCCCGGGGGCTGGGACGGCGCGGGGGGCAGCTACCGCCTGCTGCGGGGCGGGCTGCTGGGCCTCGGGCTCACCGTGTCCCTGCTGTCCCACTGCCTCGTGGCCCTGAACCGCTACCTGCTCATCACCCGGACGCCCGCCACCTACCAGGTGCTGTACCAGCGGCGCCACACGGCGGGCATGCTAGCGCTGTCGTGGGCGCTCGCCCTGGGCCTCGTGCTGCTGCTGCCGCCCTGGGCGCCGCGGCCCGGCGCCGCGCCCCCGCGCGTCCACTACCCAGCGCTGCTGGCCGCCGCGGCGCTGCTGGCGCAGACGGCGCTGCTGCTGCACTGCTACCTGGGCATCGTGCGCCGCGTGCGCGTCAGCGTCAAGCGGGTCAGCGTGCTCAACTTCCACCTGCTGCACCAGCTGCCCGGCTGCGCTGCCGCCGCCGCGGCTTTCCCCGCCGCCCCGCACGCCCCCGGCCCCGGCGGCGCCGCGCACCCGGCCCCGGCCCAGCCCCTGCCGCCCGCGTTGCAGCCGCGGCGGGCGCAGCGGCGTCTCAGCGGCCTGTCGGTGCTGCTGCTCTGTTGCGTGTTCCTGTTAGCCACGCAGCCACTGGTGTGGGTGAGCCTGGCCAGCGGCTTCTCGCTGCCAGTGCCCTGGGGCGTGCAGGCAGCCAGCTGGCTCATGTGCTGCGCCCTGTCCGCACTCAACCCGCTGCTCTACACGTGGAGGAACGAGGAGTTCCGCCGCTCCGTGCGCTCCGTCCTGCCCGGCGTCGGCGACGCGGCCGCAGCCGCTGTGGCCGCCACAGCCGTGCCAGCCGTGTCCCAGGCCCAGCTGGGCACCCGCGCCGCGGGCCAGCACTGGTGACCCCACCGCGGGGCTCGGGAGTCGGAGATTCCCGGTTTCCGACGTCCTTGGCCGCCATCGTCCTATTCCCCCTTGATGCGTCCCCTTGTCCCCGAGAAGACTCCCGCCGGGAAGCCCAATAAACAGGTGCAAAGATTTGGCCTCGGACCCCAGTGGGATTCCCGAACCAAAGTCTCCCTGAATGGGGTTCCGTGAGTCCTTCTGGGAGGCCATCTGATTCTTACCCTTTGTGTCTGTGTTTTAGAGAAATCCTAAGTCAGTAGTACACTGGAGACTTTAAGAATTTGAGAACTGGCGTCTTAACAGAATCGGTTCATTTATTTCAAAACTGTTTTTGCAAACGAGCTTTCATAACATGTAACTCTTCCCACTTTCATAGTCTTAGAATATGTATGAAGCGCCTTGAGTGTGCATGAGCCAAAGGAAATAATTCTGAGGAAGGAAGTAATAGGGGAAAAGCCTTGTAGAAAGTAATCTGTCTTGAATGACGCTCCTGTTATAACTGAGTCTTTGTTATATTAACCTGGAAGGGTGCTGGAAGGTGAAGCTGCAACGCGTGCACCGCAGGATGAGCTGCCTTTAAGACCTGAAGCCCTTTATTTTTAAAAGGGGTTTTATAAAGTCATCATCGAGTAAGATGCATATTAGCCTGTGAGGAAAACAAATCACCGAAATTTATTACTTTAGACTTTTTTTTTGGCACTCTTAAGATTAAAATTTGGTATTGGGTATTAAAGTGAAAATTTCTGGTTTGATAATGGATGGTCTGAGCCAGAATTGGGGTTTTGAAAAGGGATAAAGGGGTTATCTATTTTAGGTACCCATTTCACAGTTTCTGTAGCATGCACATTTGTTGCTACTCTTATTTTGTAACCAATTCATTTGCCTTATGAATGTGACTGCAGCTTTGAACATTCTGTACTACAATGGTTGTTTCGGAAAATAAATCCT
This sequence comes from Oryctolagus cuniculus, assembly GCF_051225735.1. NCBI lineage: Eukaryota > Metazoa > Chordata > Mammalia > Lagomorpha > Leporidae > Oryctolagus > Oryctolagus cuniculus. Next base: position 70,463,504 of record NC_142873.1, on the reverse strand, counting down.
TCTGTTTTCTCTTTAACATTTAAAATATCTCAATGCACATGATATAATTAAACACTAATGATACCATGACTGCATAGCTAACATTAGCTGCTAGTGCATGCTCCTAGATGCTAGAACTTATTGGGCATGTGGTGTGCTAAAGCAATACCCATTGGACAAGGACATTTTACTTCGTCACCAGAAGAAAAGCTCTCCATTATTTGAAAAGACACAGAAACACCTCTGGCTACCTAAAGTTCTTCTTGTCTTGACCCAATTTATGAGAACAATTCCCATTTGGGACTCTATCTCATAAATGGGACCGCAGGCAAGATGGATCAATAATATGGTTTGGCTGGGCAAAGCCATCTACACTCTGTTAGAGTTTAAACAAGCCACACACTAGAAAGCAACACTGTTTTTGCGTAGTTCATGTAGGTTACTGTGACATTTAACTTTAACGTTGTATCATGTCTGTTGAAGGGGGCGTAATAAACTGTTATAGATAATGAACAGTTTGAATGGGAATCTGCTCTAAAATATGTCATCTGTGATTTCTCATTTTTGTCTCCAATTTACTAAATTTATTTGGAAATATTTGAAATGCAAAATCGTGTGAAAGCACCTTATAATATTAAAATGGGAAGAAAACAGCTTTAATATTTGTATCAGTGTTCTGACTGCTAATTAAATCAAACATGCATCAAATATCCTCAATTGACTGTATAATTCAGGATCAAATTAGCTTGTTTTGCTGCACTCTTGGACATTTTAAGTCAGGATATAAGCAACACCTGTGCGTTTGAATACTCGTGGGAGTTGCAGGAAACTTTGGCATTTTTTTTTGTAGTAAAATGAAAGAAATATGTTCGTCACCAATAATCAGCAGTTGTTTTATTAATCTCTTCCCTTTGTGCATGCACCATTCCTTTCTTAAGGGTTCATCTGTTCCCATTTTCCTTGACTCAAATTTAATTAAAGTTTAGACAACTGTACTTCTGATACTTCTGAGGTTTTTTTTTTTTTCCCTTCTGTCTCTGGTTTTCTTGCATACCTCCTTGGGAACACTATAACAGAGAATACGACATTCCAAAGCACTAGGGATGACAGTGACTTCTTTTTACTGGCTTTAATTTTATTTTTAGTTTCTAAAATTATCTCTATTTTATATAATTAAATAAGGTCCATCTAGCAGCATTAAAAAACTTTGACAGGGACTGGAATTGTGGTGCAGCAGGTTAAGCTGCTGCCTGCTATGCCAGCATCCCATCCCATCCTCGCTATTCTACTTCTAATCCAGCTCACTGCTAATATACCTGGGAAAGCAGTAGAAGATGGCCCAAGTGCTTGGGCCCCTGCCACCCATGCTGGAACCCATGGTTCCGGTCTCCTGGCTTGGTTGTTGCCATTTAGGGATTGAGCCAGTGAATGAAACATCTCTCTCTTTATCTCTCTCCCTCTCTCTTAACTCTGGCTTTCAAACAAACAAAAATACATAGACCTTTCAAAAAAACAGGCAGAATTCCTTTCTTAAGCATTGAGAACAAGGCTACAACAACAGAGAGCTAAAGGTTTGCCTTTCCTAGGTGGAGGTGGGGGGACATTTTTCTAAATCTCTATCAAAAAGATCTTCTTTTAACTAGGAATTTATCCTTATTTCTCAACGTAGATGCTGCTACTAATTCCCACTCTGTGCCTATCCACATTTGCCACACAGACAAGCTTAGCTTTTCCAGGGTTTACCTGGTATCTTGCAATGTTTCCTGCTAGCACTGAGAACCATCTTTTGCTGGCTCCATGCCACGTGGGAGACCTACTTTAGATTAATTTACTGGTAATTAACTCTGCAGGACTGATTCACTTTTAATTTCAAAGTAGCAATGATGTGTCTAAAAATGCCTTCTGAGGGCACTAGCTGTGAGTGTTGGAGCTACTGCTTTTACAAATTAAGTTAATGGAGATTGTGTCCTTATTTAAATGAAACCACATATTATCCACTCAGGAATAAAAAAATCATAATTGCTGTTGTGGGTTGCCCTACTTTGCTTTTTCTACTTTTTTTTTCTCTTTTAGGAAATGCCTATTACAACATGAAGTACTTGCTGATGTATTTTAATGGCTAAATTCTAGATGTAACTCATATCATTCTTAGCACTTCCCTTCTTTGAAAACAAGGCGAATAAACACAAATCCTGTTTTGTACAGAGGCATCCTCAGATGTTCATAGTCTTAATGGCTATAGGGGAGTGCCAAGATCAGACACATGGCTATATCTCTGAATTAGAAAGATTTATAGAGTGGGAGTACTGTTCCATTCACAAGGACCCAGAGGGAGGGTGAAGTGGAAGTGAGGAAGGAGAGGGATCCTGAGCAAGTACTTGAAGAGATCTGCTCACTGATGGGATGCTGGTTTGCCTTGAACATAGAGTACAGGACAACTCTGTCCTACTGCCAGTGGTATTGGCTGACATCACTATTTCATGCACAGCCTTTACTCCATCTCCCAAGAACTCAGACAATGCTCATGGGGTTTTTGGCAGTCCTGTGAGCTGACTTGAGAAAGGGCAGCGGTGGCATATGTTTCAGTGCGGGAATGTTGATAACAATTGTAGATGTCCTTATTTTTGAGGCCTGTCTTTAAGGTCTGTGGGTTGTAAGGCAAGAGAAAGAGCTCTACATGCACATGGAGCCTTTGGTCTGGGAGATTATGGGGGACCTTTTCTCCTCCTCCTCTCTCTTTTAATACCTGCCAGGATCCCATGCACATGAGTGCCACTCAGCCCACAGATCCAAGCTCCACCCACATCCCTCTCTCAGTTGGTCACCTTACCCACCTTTGGGCTCTGTTAGTACATGCATAGAGGTCAGAGAATGCCCTGGAAATAACAAGAACATGGAGACAACTGGACAGGGAATTCCTGGGTTCCAGGTACCAGCATCTGTTGCAGAAGGCACAGGGCTCTTGTGGGCACATTTTCACAGGACTCCTCTCCTTGTAGGAAAGGTGATCAGATGAGGGTGGATACAAGGTCTTCTTTTTAGTAAAACAGTTATTTATTTGATAGAGGGAGAGGTAGAGGGAGAGGGAGAGAGGGAGAGAGAGAGAGAGAGGAGGAAGCCTGTTTACATCTGCTGGTTCACCTCCTAAATGCTCATGTTAGCCAGGATTGAGCCAGGTCAAAGCCTGGAGCTGGAAACCCAAGCCAGGTATCCATAAGGGGGATTAGGGGCCCAAGTTTTTAAGCCATCACTGCTGTCTCTAAAGGTGTGCACTGGCAGGAGGCTGCAATCAGGAACTGAATCCAGGTACTTGGATGTGAGGCATGGGTGTTTTAACTGGAATCTTAACCACTGAACTGAATGCCCCCCGCACCCCCAGTAGGTCCTTTAAGGCATGAGGCTAGGTTGGGACACCAGTTTCTCTAAGGGCAATATTTCTTCCACTGTTGTTTGTACATATGTCCTCTATGGCATGTTTTCTTAGTGTGTTCCATCTCCAGGAACTCCTCAAACAAGTGTCACACATTGAGTTTCCTTGGCTGTTTAATCACACAAGGCCAAATGCAACAGGTGAGGAGGGAGTGAGAAGATGTAGAAGAAATAAGAGGTTGGAGATTGATGGGCTCACGGTGATGCATTTGACTGTTCTATTTTGTGCATTTTTTGAAGTTTTAAATAATGAAACATCCAAAAAATGAAACCAAACTAAATGAGAATAGAAGAAAGGAAGGAAGGAAGAAAGATGAAGAAGACCACAGAATGATTAAATATAGAAGGTAGAGTTGAAAACTTGGTCTGACTCCAGAGCATGAACTTGTAACTACTGCAATGGGTAATAAAATCAGTTTTTAGTGAGGTATGGAGCTCCCTCTGAAAGGTGACCATTTCCTGATATCCTAACCCAATTTCTCCCTTTGCTGCAGCCTCAGGGGTGTGTATACTGCCTTCCAAACATGGCCCTTGTCCTGGGTGTGAGACTCTAACTCATTCAAGGACCTGCTTGGGGTGTCCTACTTTTCACCAGTCACCCCACCTCCATCCTTCCTTCTGAGGAGCTCATTTTGTTCCTTCACATTAGAGTCCCCCCACCCCAGCCATACACTCTGCACAGAACGCCCACCTCACTGTGCTCTTCCCACGCATTCCCTTGTGTCACCTCTTTCTTAATGTGTTTGCCTTGTCTTTAAAATGGGATAGGAAAATGTTTCTTTTTATTTTGGGGTGGTGTTATTTTCCATCCCTCCCTCTTTTTTAAGGAAAGATACTTTTATTCTTTTGTTACCGATTACCTGAAATAAATGTTGAACATACTTTTGCGATTGAAGACAGTACTTTTAAAAGGAAAAAGATTTAATTCTTTCTCTTGCATATTTATTTTCTCTTAATGAAATAGATCCAAGATAAATGCTAGTTTCCAACTCATGTCGTTTTTTTAAAAGATTTTATTTGTTTATTTGAGAGGTAGAGTTATAGACAGTGAGAGGGAGAGAGAGAGAGGTCTTCCTTCTGTTGGGTCCCTCCCCAGATGGCCAGAGGTGGGCCGATCTGAAGCCAGGAGCCAGGCGCTTCTTCACCATCTCCCACGTGGGTGCAGGGGCCCCAGGACTTGGGCCATCTTCTACTGCTTTCCCAGGCCATAGCAGAGAGCTGGATTGGAAGTGGAACAGCCGGGACTCAAACCAGCACCCATTTGGGATGCCAGCACCACAGGCAGAGGATTAACCTATTGTGCCATGGCGCTGGCCCCCCAACTCATATCTTGATATCTCAGAGTCATAATGTGTGGTATTACGGGCAAATATAGATCATTTGAGAGTGATTTACTATCCAGCCATACCCAAGTCCTGTTTACACCCACTAAAGTAGCAGTAAGTTTAAGTTCTAACTATATTAGATTTAAGCTTGGATTACTCAAGATGTATCATAATTTTTGGGGGTCTTGCATAGAAAAGTTGTATCACTTTGATATGTAAAAGCCTTAAACATTGATAATCAATAGTCAGGCAAGGCAATTTTCCTAGAACCCTGGGAGAATCAACCATAAGGATGTCTTTTAAAAATATTTTATTTGATGGAGGGGGGTGGGGAGAGAAAGGGTCTTCTATCTGCAGATTGACTTTCCAATGCCACTAACAGCCAGAGCTGGGCCAGGCAGAAGCCCAGAGCCAGGAACTCCATGGCAGGGACCCTCACAAGGTGAGTATTAGCAAGAAGTTGGATTGGAAGTGGAGGTGGAACTCATCCCAGGCACTCCAAGTGTGATGGTATCACAAAACTCCCCACCTCCGTAGGGATATCTATTCCTCTTTTCAGTTCACTGGATAAAAGATTCAGAAAAAAGTGCTAGAGATCGCACAGGCCAACTTCTTACTACTTATATTCGATAGGAAGTGCTTTGATACTTAATCCTTTCTGATATAAATTAGGCCCATTGGCAATTTTCCTATTCTCAGAGGCAGAATGCTATGTGTATTATAATGCTATAGCAAATTCTGTTCTGTGAAATGTCAGAGTGGTAGAATCTCCCATTACTACAAAAATTTGCCTTCGTGAAAGTTTTATTTACTTCAAGTTTATTTTTTTGACAATAAATACCTGTTTTCAAAGAAAATTTGTAAAATACATAAGCACAAAAGAAATGCTATCATCCACAGTTTCACTTCCAAAGATTAGCACCCTTAATATGTGCTGCACTCACCACCTGTTTTCCTCTCTTTTCCTTGTCTATATACTTGATTATACATGATTACAGCCAGGAAGTATGGACTAACATAAATTTCTGTATGTCTGTGTATAGTTATCTATGAAACAGCAAACATAATCTAATGAAAGATGTTATAAAGTAGGGCAAAATGAGAGTGTTTGCCACATGTGTTGTAATACTTAGAATGTGTTCATCCACAAGTAACAGACTATCGAACAGGAAATAGCTGAAACAATGATGAGGTTTAATCATCACAACAAAGAGAAGTCTGGAAATAGGTGCTTCCAGATTTTGCTCCTTACATAATGATGCCAGCAAGGACCCCAGGCCTTTGCAGTCTTCTGTGCTACCAACCTCAGTGCTGTTATGTGACTCCAAGATGGCTACTGCAGCTTTTTTTTTTAAAAGATTATTTATTTGAAAGGCAGAGTTACAGAGACAGAGAGGAAAAGATGGACAGTCTCACACACACACACACACACACACACACACACACACATTTTCCATTTGGCTGATTCAATCGCAAATGGCCTCTAAGGCCAAGGCTGGGCCAGGCCAAAGCCAGGAGCCAAGAACCTCATCTGGGTCTCCCACGTGGGTGGCAAGCCCTTGTGCCATCTTCTGCTGCTTTCCCAAGCACATTAACAGGTAACGGAATCAGAAATGGAGAAACTGGAACTCAAGATGGCATCCATATAAAATGCTGATGCTGCAGGTGGTGGCGTAAATTTCTGTGCCACAATGCTGACCCCTTGGCTGCTGTAACTCTTAATTCTTACATGTCGTGGGCTGGAAGTAGTTCATACAACCACCCCTACATGAATCTAGCTGTGAACACCTTGTATATTTTTTTCCCTACGTTTTAAGCCTTTTATTCAGTGAGAGAAATGCATAGGAGAGTGAGGGCCCTATCTAAAAGAGAGATAAATCTGGATTCATACCAAGTACCAGGAGCTAGCCATGTGGAGGAGCACGCAGGCCAGGAAGCATGAGGTGGGTGGCCCGAAGGCCGTGTGCCCTGGAAGCACAGGGGTAGCAAGCCCCGAACTGGCAAAAGGCCAAAGAGAGGAAAGGGGCCAAGAAGGCCTGTCCCTCTCCTCGTTTTCTGTGGTTGTAGGAAGGGTCCTGATGTTGCTGCTTCTGAAGGTGGGGGAGGGGAGGGTGAAGGAGAGGGTAGCACTCAGTCTGCCTCCACTATGAGTATTCATACAGAAGAGAATGGACTGGGTTTGCAGGTGGGTGAATTTTGAGCCATAAGATAAACAGGAACACAAATTGTGCGTATGTGAAACCCAAATATCCCCTCTATTATTGATAAAAATCAGTGTTGGAGGATGCAATTTTATGTTAGTGCCAAAACAGGCCCACTAATTCCCTTCCTACCATATTAATCCTTAGAATAAGCAGGTCAGCTTGTTGTCAGTGGTCCAGGTAGAGCAGGAAAGAGAAACAGATCACATACCTTACCCTGAAGACCATGTTCAACTAGCTCCGCTGTACTGGGAAATTTGGACTATTGTCTATCTACCAGGTAGCTCACTCACTCTCTGGTGGATGGATGAAAAGATACAACAAGAGTGTCTAGTGAAAAATCCCTTCCCATGGAGACCAGATGAGTGAGAGATGGCATTTTCTCTGCAAGTACAGACTCCATCTTTTTTTATTTATTTAAAAGACAGAACTTCAGAGAGAAAGAGCAAGAGATTCATCTTCTGCCTGTTGGTTCACTCCCCAAATGACTGCGACAGCCAGGACTGGGCCAGGTTGAAGCCAGGAGCCAGGAACTCCATTTAGGTGAGGCCCAAGCGTTTGGGCCTTCATCCACTGCCTACCCAGGCATCTTAGCAAGAAACTGAACCAGAAACAGAGCAACAGAGACCCAGACTGACACACAGGCATTGGCTTAACCTGCTGTGCCACAATGCAGGCCCCCCAGATCCTATGACTCTGAACTAGGATACTATTGGTTGGGACAGGTAGGTTTATCATGGAGTCCTTCAGATAAGCTATGAGCCTACATTTCTATCCACTGTTCTATTCCTTCCAGTTTCTAGCATAAGTAAACTGCCAGTTGTATCAGGGAGCATTAACAAGGTATCATTTAAACTAAATTCTAAAAGAAAACTCAAGTTGTAAACAAATATGGTCTTCCCACATGTGAGAGAAAGGTCTTTTTTTTTGGCCACATTATGGGATATGATTGAAGAACTGAAGAAGGGGATGATCAACTTGGAGAAGAAAAGATTGAATGGAAAAATAAGGTTGTTTCAAATGATCTGAAACATTGTCAAACAGAATAATAATGTCAGCTTCCATTTATGGATAATGGACTATGTGTCACACACTGTGCTATGAACTTTATACTATCTCATCTAAATTTCACGATCAACCTATAAGGCAAGTATTGTGACTTTAGATTTGTGTTGAGAATCTTTTTTTTTAAAATAAGATTTATTTATTTACTTGAAAGGCAGAGTTACAGAAAAAGGGAAAGACAGAGAGACAGAGAGATCTTCCATCTGCTGGTTCACTCCCCAAATGGCTGCAACCACCAGAGCTGGGCTAGGCTGAAGCCAGGAGCTGGAACTCCATCTGGATCTCCTACATCTGTGGCAGGAGCTCAAGCAGCCAGGCCATATTTGGCTGCTTTCCCAGGCACATGAGCAGGCAGCTGGATCAGAAATGGAGCAGTTGGGATTAGAACTGGCTCCTGAAGGGGGTACTGGCATTGCAGGCAGCAGCTTAGCCTGCTGTGCCACAATGCTGGCCCCAGTGATGAGAATCTTGATTCCTTGAGAGGTGCTTGCCCAGTGTCACTGGCAAGGGAAAGAGTTGACTGTTGAACTGCAGACCAGTTGACTCCACAGCCTAGGCTTGTAAATGTAACACCAAACTGCAGAAAAGGGAGTAATGTAGACATTCTAGAAGCAAAAATTGTCTCATGGGGTGGCAGATAGATTTCAGCTTAATATGAAAAGCAACTTTTTCTCAATTATAGGGACTCAAAGTAGTCTGGGTTGTCTCTGGTGATTGTGGCTTCTCTGACACCTGAGAAATTCAAGCAGGGTGTGGAGGGTTAACTCCAAAAGGAAGCCTGTATTATGTGGGAAGTGTTATCACGTAGACTCTGAGATGTCTTTAGAATATAATTTCTTTGATTATATAGTACTTCTGCTTGAGGGGGTGACAAAATTTTTCTCGCTCTGGGTCTATAACATTTCGAAAGATTAATCAGAAGGAATGTGCTTAGTAAAAACTTTACTCAAGCCGGCGCCGTGGCTCAATAGGCTAATCCTCCACCTTGCGGCGCCGGCACACCGGGTTCTAGTCCGGGTTGGGGCGCCAGATTCTGTCCCGGTTGCCCCTCTTCCAGGCCAGCCCTCTGCTATGGCCAGGGAGTGCAGTGGAGGATGGCCCAGGTGCTTGGGCCCTGCACCCCATGGGAGACCAGGAAAAGCACCTGGATCCTGGCTCCTGCCATCGGATCAGCGCGGTGCGCCGGCTGCAGCGGCGGCCATTGGAGGGTGAACCAGCGGCAAAGGAAGACCTTTCTCTCTCTGTCTGTCTCTCTCACTGTCCACTCTGCCTGTCAAAAAAAAAAAAAAAACCAAAAAAAACAAAAAAAAAAACTTTACTCAGGCCAGTTAACAGAGAAGCAAGACTGACCAAGAATGTTGCTCCTTGGGCACAGGGACATGAATGCGCCTCATTTTTAGTGACTTTGCCCCCAGGTGACTTTCCCTGTATCTTTTTTGTGCCCAACTTATTCCCAAACATTTTAAGCAACATAGGCTAAAAGAAGTACACCTCATTTAAATCTTCTTAGGCTAAATATTGAGGCTTAATATACTATCTAATTCACTTAGTTTTATATGCACAGCACTTACAAAAATGTTTAAATTATTTTTTTTTGGACAGGCAGAGTTAGACAGTGAGAGAGAGAAAGACAGAGAGGAAGGTCTTCCTTTTTCCGTTGTTTCACCCCCCAAGTGGCCGCTACAGCCGGTGCGTTGTGGCTGGTGCGCTGTGCCGATCCGAAGCCCAGAGCCGGGTGCTTCCTCCTGGTCTCCCATGCGGGTGCAGGGCCCAAGGACTTGGGCCATCCTCCACTGCACTCCCGGGCCACAGCAGAGAACTGTACTGGAAGAGGAGCAACCAGGACAGAATCTGGCACCCCAGCGGGGACTAGAACTGGTGTGCCGGTGCCTCAGGAGGAGGATTAGCCTAGTGAGCCACGGTGCTGGCCTTAAATTATTTTTTAAACTAACCATCACATCTTCCAAGGTCAGTTTTAAAATATTTTTATTTATTCACTTGAAAGGCAGAGAGAGAGAGAGAGAGAGAGAGAAAGAGAGAGAGAGAATGTTCACCTATCCTCTGGTCACTCCCCAAATGCTTGCAACAGCTAGGGATGGGCCAGGCCAAAACCGGAAGCCCAGAACTCAGCTTGGGTCTTCCACATGGATGGCAGGAACCCAAATACGTGGTTCATCACTTGCTGCCTCCCAGGGTGTGCATTCGCAAGAAGCTGGAATCGGAAGCTGGGCCGGGACTCTAACACAGGCACTCTGATATGGCTTAACTGCTTTGCTAAACAGCTTCCCCTAGTACAATGCTTCTGATGACTTTGTTAGGAATTAAGTAGATTTTAAAGAAGACTACTTGGATGATAAGTAAGCCCTGGTTGGTTCCCAGGTATATGCTACTTTTGGCGATTGTTCTTGGCTGAGTTTTTCTCATGTGACAAAATGCCAAACAGATCTTAACCAACACCTACTTAATTGTGTGTTCAGAACTGGCACACTGCAGTGACAGTCTGGCTCTTCCCAGTGTTTTGACAGAATGAGAGATAAATTGATGTACTAATAGTCACCAATACAAAATCCTCACACAAAGCTATTTTTGATTTGTTAAAAGCCAATCATAGAGCCTAGTGCATGTAAACCTGAAGTCTTTAGACTCTGTGTTTTCTAGTTTACTTGAGCAAAAAAATTTGAAGCTTCTTAATTTACAAGTACTGGAATACCATGGAAATAGCATATAGAAATTGTCACTGATCTTGCTTTACTACTAAGAGTGAATATGGCTGTCATTATCATCTTTGTTACTGTTATTTTCATTATCATCATCATCAATCATCAAAATTTGTTCAAGAACAGCTCAGTACAGAGCACTGAGTTATGAATAAATTGCCTTTTGCCATTTAACAAAGTACTTCAAAATAATGACTTAAAATGACATTGATGAAATCATGAGCCTGTGGGTTAGTGATTTGGATGGTTCTTGTGCTGATCTCAGGGAACTCACTCATGGGTCTGGAGTCACCAGGTGGTCTACAGTCCACACAGCTGCTTGACATTTGACTGGCTGCTGGATGGACTACAGTACCTGAGCAGTTGGGCTAGTGCAGGCTTGTTTACATGATGGTGGTTTCAAGCTGACTACGTGTTTCTGTTACATTTACTAATGTACATTGTCCGAAGCACATCACAGGGCCAAACAAGATTAAAGGGGTGGAGAAATACACTCCACCTTCTGATGAGAATGTCTTCAAAACCACGTTGCAAGAATGTGGAGTGAAAGGATTTGTGGTCATTTAAAAAATGTACCATAGCTCTTAATATATCATATTTGTTTTTAACAGTCTTGCAATCTCATTATGAAGACTGAACTTAAGAATGGACATTGAACTGCCCTAACTATATATGCCAATGAAGAAAGACGGAGTAAGGAGAGATCAGTGATGTCAGGATTGCTTCATAGTGGCTGTGGATTTAGGTGAATGTAGGAGAAGGAAGGGCATTGCAAACACAGAGAAAGGTAGACATTGCATTAGTTTGTTATTATTACTATAACACATTGCCAGGATCTTAGAGACTTGAAATAACATTTTATTGTTCTCTAGGCTGGAAGATCGGTGTGGCCTCAGATGTCGGAAGACTGTGTTCCTCTCTGGAAGTGGAAGGAAGGGGAAAATCTATTTTTCCCTCATTTAAGCTTCTGGCAGAATTCAGTTCCTTCCAATTGTTTTTTATCTGACTGAGAACTGAGGACATTCTTAGCTCCCAGAAGCTGCTGCTTTCTTTGGTTCATGATCCCCTTCCTCCATCTTCAATGTCATTAATGGTGAGTTGTGTTCTTGCCATGTCACATCTCTTTAACCTATCTCTCTGCCTTGCATTTTTAAAAAAGATTTATTTATTTATTTGAAGGGCAGTGTTACAGAAAGGCAGAGGCAGAGAGAGAGAGAGATCTTCCATTCATGGTTCACTCTCCAAATAGCCCCAAGTGGCTGCAATGACTGGGGCAGCACTGATCCGAAGCCAGGAGCCTAGCGCTTCTTCCATGTCTCCCAGATGGGTTCAGGGGCCAAAGCCCTTGGGCCATCTTCTACTGCTCTCCCAGGCCTTTGCAGAGAGCTGGATTGGAAACGGAACAGCTGGGACTCTAACTTGCAGGTGATAGCTTTACCTGCTATGCCATAGCACCGTCCCCTGCCTTGCATTTTTTAAGAACTCATGAGGTTAGATTGGGCCCACTGTGATAGTCCAGGATACTTTTAGCATCCCAAGGTCCTTAACCTTAAATCTTATTAAAAGTTTCCTTTAGTCAAGTAAAGAAATATCTCCTAGGTTCACAGGATTAGGATATGACATTTTTGGAGGAGTCATTATTCTGCACAGACACAAAAGCAAGGCTGTGCCTGATGTGTCTGACTGCAAAGAAAAAAGTTAAGCAGGGAAAAAGTAGTGGAAGGTAAGATTACACTGATCCAACCATTTTCTTGGTACTTACCCTACTTTTGAGCCAATTGTATGAGTGTTCTCTTTATACCTATGGCTTCTTTGACAAAACATAAAAATTTTAGGCCTTCTTTATGATTCTGAAATTTTCTTCATATTAGTCTAAGAAATGTACAGCAAATTTTCATTTTAATGCTTGTTATAAAGTAATATTTCTTAATAAAATGTATTTCACATATACTTTTCAATTTTTATTTAAATTTTTTTGTAGTGTAATTTTTTAAATTTCAGGTTAACAAATTTTATGTATTTCATATATGCAGATTTAGGAACATAGTGATACTTCCCACCCTACCCTCCCTCCCACCCACCTTCTCACTCTTCCTCCTCCTTCATGTCTAATTCCCTCTGATTTTTTACAGTGATCTACAATTGCACATCCCCTCCCCAAACTCAGTTTGCCTACCTTCTGGGAAAGCTGAAATAGAGGCCTGTTATTGTGCCCCACCTCCTTCTTGGCTCATGAAGTAAGATTCTCTCTCTGAAATGCCTCATCTGTGCTGATGTCACACTTCAGATGATGATTTTATTAACCATGGAAGCTACTAAATTTTCTTTAAACTCCCCCATCATTTTCAGGGCATTACGTAAACTGCATTGTGTGTGGGAACCTATAGCTGATTTTTACATGTCACAACTATATTTACAAATATAGTGAAAAGTCTATAACTATACAATGTTGGTTTCTTGTTTGCCAATTATATCATTGTAGAGCATCAAGTCTCATGTGACTAATATCACAGTCATATTTTATTTTATTCTCTTTGGACCGTCCCTCTACCCAAATTTAAGTCTGCAGTATAATTACAAAAAATATGGAAGACCATGACTAATCTCAGGAAAATCAACAGGAAAGTTCAATAAAGGCTCTTTGAACCTCTGAATTGGGGTGGAGATTAAAGGAAAAATGCTCTTTGTCTTAAAGACATCTTTCTTCATAAAAAAAAAATCAGTCTCATTTTACTCTTTAAGAGCAAGAGAACTCATTTGCGGAGATGAAATCTGAAAACATAAAGGAATGGTAATTTGCTATATCTAAAAATACAACCTATCTTGATGCATTCCCATCATGTAGGTTATTAACAGCATGTCCAGGCTTCAAAGAAAGGTATCCTGTCAGAGACTGCAGTTAAGAATCAAATAAAGTTGGTTTTAATGCATTTTCCTTCTAAGTTGAACATGTTTTAGTGATTTTTCCATTAGACTCTCCCACAGAGATAGGAGGAGGCATAATTATTATGTTTTGGATTCTAGTCATTTATGGCAAGCCTAATGCACACCCATGCAAAGTATACAGTTGTAGTTCTTACCTGCAGGGGATATAAGTCTGGTCAAAGAGAGAAACATAAATAATTGCAGAGTTCTTTCATTATAGTTGTGATGAATGACAAAAAGCCAAAAATCTGAAGTCCTACGTAAATTTACAAAAGGGAGAACTCAATTAGTTTGAATTGTCAGGTATGACTTTCTACATGTCAAAAATCAAATCAAATTAAATTAGGAAAATTTAAAAATTGTATTTTCATAGAATAAAGGTGAATGCAGGTTGTTATCTTGGAGACCTCAAACTGGAAGTGGTAAGGAACTGAGAGGCATGTCATTGCAGGGTAGCTTAGAATGGGGAAACGAGGATGCCCTTTAAACTTCACGATGATTGGTTCTTACATCTGGGGTTTCCAGAGGTCAGGAGATTGGTTAAAAGTGATTGTCTTGGACCAGCACTATGGCATAACAGGTTAAGCCACCATCTTTGATGCAGGTATCCTATATGGGTGGCAGTTGGAATCCTGGCTGCTCCACTTTCCATCCAGCTCTCTGCTAAGGCACCCGCGTAAGTAGTGGGTGATGGCCCAAGTACTTGGACCTCAGCATCCATGTGGGAGACGCAGAAGAATTTCCTGGCTCCTGGCTTCAAATGGGCCCAGCTGCAGTCGTTGCCTCCTTTTAAGAAGTGAACCAGTGGTTGGAAGCTCCTCTCTGTCTCTCCCTTCCTCTCTCTGTAACTCTGTCTTTCAAATAAATAAAAATAAATCTATAAAAAAGTGATTGCCTTATACCATTTTTGGACGACAACTTAGGCTTTTACAACATGCCAAAATCATGAATTACTCCAAAAGCATATCTTTTATCATTATAAACATTTATAGTTTATCTTTGGCTAATTCACATGCTCTAGTGAGAGCAAAATAATTCTGCAGGTTGGGCTGTATTAAAACAAGGAAGAACTTCTCTTTTAATAATTATGTTGAGGAGCCTGGCATTGTGGAGCAGCTGGGTAAGCTGCTGCTTGTGACACAGGCATCCCATATTGGAGTGCCAGCTTGATTCCTAGTTGCTCCTGAAAAACAGCAGATGAAGGCCCATGTGCTTGGGCTCCTGCCAACAATGTGGGAGATCCAGATGGATTTCCAGGCTCCTGACTTCAGATGCCCAGTCCTGGTTGATACAGCCTCCTGGGGAGTGAACCAATGGATGGAAGCTCTCACTCTGTCTCTCTCTGTCACTTTGCCTTTCAAATAAATATTTTTTTTAATTTATTCATGTTGAGTTGTAATGACAAACCCAGTCAATATTTATCTTAAGAATTCCTAACATGGGTGCTATCAACATAAGTTATCAACTCTGGATTAGTCAATGCTGTGTTTTGTACATCCAATCTATGAGTGCAATTTTGGGAAACCAATTTAACATAATTGTAAGTTTCCGTTTCATTAGGCAAAGGCAAAGGGTAGCAGAATTTAGAGAATCACAGAAATGAAAATGAAGTTTTGAAGAAGATAGAGGTAGAATCTTATAGAATGTCAGGCTGTCAGTTGAAAGATATTGGGTATGTTCTGTATTTAATAAGTATTTTTACAGCAGGAGGAACTTGCAAGGCATACAGTTTCCTTGAACAGACTATAAAGAGGACTCTACAATTTTAGCAGCTACAGCTTTTTACTTTTAAATTATTTGCTCTGGCTCCTGGGTCCAACTGGAGTTTGTAATAAGCTATAGGTATATAGTTTCCCTCTATATTGTTGAGTGAAGACGCTTAAACCTGATCGTTCTACTCTTGGAAAACAATGAGAAGTATTTAGCATTATTGGAAGTCCTGGTGTGGGAGAAATTCATAAAACCTATTTAAGTTCAGTAAGCATCTCTTTATGTTTGCATCCCAATGAAGAGTTTCATGCATTCCATCTTGGGTCAGTTCATAGAGCGGAGTGGACAACAAAGAAAAATTGGGGACCTAGGATCTGCAATATGCTTTAAGTGTGAAGAATCTTTTGCATTTCCTTTGAGTTATTAGCTTAAAATATTTTTGGACAGATTTTCTTTTTTTCTGGAGATAGATTTATTTTGCAGATAAACCATAGCCTGGATAATGTACTACTTCTTGTAAGAGTTGGAATTTAACTTGGGAAACTTTATGACATCCGCAAACCAATTATTGTAGCAAATATATCTAATCAATTCCTGAGTCTTCTTTGAAAGAATGGCAAAGAAGAAACTCATCCACATTTTGAGTCAGAGTGGAATTTCTGGGAAATTGTTAGGCTTTAAAATTTTGGTGAAATTCTTGTGAGAAGTATCAGAGATTCAGTTAATCTCTGAGGCATTATTATCTAAGTGTATTGTTGGTTTTTCCAAGTAAAGAAAAAGAAATACTGGCTCTCTTTGCCTATTTGAATGCTTAAGACAAGTGGAACATCATTCTAGTACTGTAAAGCATGTACAGTCAGTGGGTACACTTGCCAACATGTACTTGGAGTTAGGCACTACAGGAAATCTTGGGATAGCGATTTTACATATAGCTCTAAGATCTTACATACTTGTCATAAGTGTTTCTTACAGGTAGGATAGGGGTATTGTAAGGATTGATGCAAGACTAGTAAATCTCAGTTTCATTAAATCTTTTATTATCAGTGTGAGCCCTTGTATGGCTTTAGGTTTTAAAACACACTGATACAACTTAGAAAGTGGTTTTGAAGGATCTGTCTGAACTTTGATAGGTTTTGTATTATTGATTTTTTTTCACACCTGTTAAAAAAGAGGCCAAAAGAGTATCAGGAACTTCAAAAAATCTATAATATCTGTATTTCTATGAACTTAACAGCTTTCTCAACACAATTGATTTAGGTCTGAAGAACATATGTTTCAGAGTCTGAAAAATCTGGGATTTCTAAGGTTATTTCTCTGGAAGAAAACTTGACTTGACCTTCCAGTTTCAAAGGCAGGTTTTGGGGTTGACATTGTGGCTTAGACAGTAAAGCTATCATCTGCAATGCTGGCATCCATATGAGCACCAGTTTGTGTTCTGGCTGCTCCACTTCTGATCCATCTCTTGAATGATGCACCTGGGAAAGCAGCAGAAAACAACCCAATGTTTGGGCCTTCCCATGTGGGAGACCCAGATGAAACTCCTTGATCCTGGCCCAGCCCTGGCTATTACAGCCAACTGATCTTTCCCTCTCTCTCTGTAATTTTGTCTTTCAAATAAATAAAATCAAACTTTTTTTTTAGAGGGCGGTTCTCTTTCTAGGGCAGTATCATATAATAGAAAAGAATGACTTTCAGAGAAAGGGTTTAGGGTGATGGTTATGATAAGTTCCAACAAAGCAAGTCAATGACTTGGATTGACAACTTCTACCACTGAGACTGTTGTTACTATAAAGAAACTCTTAATGTATCACACTGGGGTTTAAAGTGGACGGAGATGCCCCAGTTCCTACCAAACAAATTTCTCCACTTATTGCAAGTTTATTCTCTCCTTGTTGATTAAAGGGCTTACTGGAAATTGCTTAACAGGTGATTCCTCAAGATCCTGTTAATACTGACTGTTCTCCTTTTCACTTCCAATCACATGGCCTGGAGTGTTGTTTTAAAGGGCTTAAAGGGAAATATTTTTTCCAGTAGCCTTTTTTCTGGCAGGAATACATGTCTTTGTTGAAATAGCTATTGGGCAAAAGTGATTTAAAATTAAGGTAGGATTCCTGCAATTGTAATCATTAATTTATTTGTCTTGTGGTTTCTTTTTGGTTCTATTTAAAATTCTCTCAAAGGGTTTTTGCTAAATGTTGTAACTCTGTCAAGGGAATCACTTCCAATTCTAGTTTATGTTTCTTTAATCATTTGTCTCTGTGAGCAGTCCATTACAAAATGGGCTAGGAACGACACTTTATAATTTTGGCCACCTGAGACTTGAATTATGTCCTAGTCCATGGTATATCCTAGAGAAAATTCCATGTACTGGTGAGAAGAAGGTATATCCTGCAACTGTGCAATGAAAAGTTTTTTAGATATCAGGTAGGTTTATTTGGTCTATAGTGTCGATTAGCTCTGTTTTGTTTTTTTTTTTCTGTCTAGTTGATCTGTCCATTGACAAAAGTGTGGTGTTGAAGTCCCCTGATACTATTGTATTGAAGTCTATGTCTCTCGTTAGATATATTAACATTTCTTTTAAATAGCCAGGTTCCCCATCATTGGGTGCATATACATTTATTATAGTTGCATCTTCCTGTTGAATTGGTCCCTTAATCATTACATAGTGCCCTTCTTTGTCTCTTTCAATAGTTTTTGTGTTAAAATCTATTTATCTGTTATTCAGATGGCTACACCTGCCATTTTTTCCATCCTTTCACTTTCAGTCTGCACTTATCTTTGTTGGTGTTGTTTGTTTCTTGTAGGCAGAAAATAGATGGGTCTTCTATTTTAATCCACTCAGCCAGTCTGTATCTTTTTTTTTTTTTATTTTGATAGATAGAGTTAGACAGTGAGAGAGACAGAGGGAAATGTCTTCCTTCTGTTGGTTTACCCCCAAAATGCCCACCACAGCTGGAGCTACACTGATCCAAAGCCAGGAGCCAGGAGCTTCTTCCTGGTCTCCCACATGGGTGTAGGTACCCAAGCACTTGGGCCATCCTCCACTGCCTTCCTGGGCCACAGCAGAGATCTGGACTAGAAGAGGAGCAACTGGGACTAGAACCCGGCATCCATATGGGATGCCGGCGCCATAGGTGGAGGATTAACCCAGTGAGCCATGGTGCCAGCCCTGCCAGTCTACATCTTTTAACTTGAGAATTTAGGCCATTTACATTCAAGGTTATTATTGATAATAATGACTTGGCCCTGACATTTTCCTGTAAATATTTCTATTGTTTACTTTGGATTTCCATTGTACTTTTATTGGGAGATTTTTCTGCCTTCATATTCTTAAGTAAAGATGACTACCTTCCAGTGTTTCTGTGTGTAGCACATCCTTAAGCATCCTTTGTAAGGCTAGACGAGTGGTAACAAATTCTTTCAATTCCTGTTTGTTATGTAAGGTCTTTTTTTTAAAGATTTATTTATTTATTATTTGAAAGGCAGAGTTACAGAGAGGCAGAGGCAGAGAAAGAGAGAGGGAGATCTTTCATCCACTGGTTCACTCCTCAAATGGCCTCAATGGCTGGAGCTGGGCTGATCTGAAGCCAGGATCCAGGAGCTTCTTCTGGGTCTCCCACATGGGTGCAAGGGCCCAAACACTTGGGCCATCCTCTGCTGCTTTCGCAGGCCATAGCAGAGAGATAGATTGGAAGTGGAGTAGCCAGGACTCGAACTGGCACCCATATGGGATGCTGGCACTGTAGGTGGCAGTTTTACCTGCTATGCCACAGCACTAGCCCCTGGAAGGTCTTTATTTCACCTTCATTCATAAATGAGATTTTTACAGGGTTCAGCATTCTGGGTTGGCAGTTTCTCTTCCTCTCTCTATTTTTTTTTTAAATTAAAGATTTGTATTTATTTATTTGAGAGGCAGAGTTAGAGAGAGAGAGAGAGAGAGAGAGAGAGAGAGAGAGAGAGAAAGGTCTCCTTCCATTGGTTCATTCCCCAAATGGCTGCAACAGCCGGAGCTGCGCCGATCTGAAGCCAAGAGCCAGGTGCTTCTTCCAGGTCTCCCATGTGGGTGCAGGGACCCAAGTACTTGGGCCATCTTCTACTGCTTTCCTAGGCCATAGTAGAGAGCTGGACTGGAAGAGGAGCAGCTGGGACTAGATCCGGCACCCACATGGGATGCCGGCACCGCAGGCAGAGGATTAACCTACTACACTACAGTGTAGGTCCCAGTTTTTCTCTTGTAACTCTTGGACCATGTCTTTATTCTCTCCCAGCCTATATAGTTTCTGATGAGAAGTTAGCTGTGAGTCTAATTGGAGATCCTCTGATATTAATCTGGCCTTTCTCTTGTGCACATTTTAGAATCTTTTCTTTATATTTTACTGCTGAAATTTTGACTACAATGTATTATGGTGAAGATCTTTTCTGATCATCTATTAGGAGTTCTATGTACTTCCTGTACTCGGATGTCCCTTTCTTTCTCCAAATTGGGGAATTTTTCTGTAATTATTTCACTAAATAGGCCTTCTTCTTTTTGTTTATTTGAGAGGTAGAATTGCAGACAAGAAAGGGATGGAGAGAGAGGAATGTCTTCCATCCGCTGATTCACTGCACAAATGGGCAGTATGGCCAGAGCTGGGCCAATCTGAAGCCAGGAGCCAGGAGCTTTTTCCCAGTCTACAACATCAGTACAGGATCTTAAGCACTTGGGCCATCTTCCACTGCTTTCTCAGGCCATCAGTAGAGAGCTGGATTGGAAAAGGATCAACTGGGACACAAACTGGCACCCATATTGGATGCCAGCACTGCAGGCTGAGGCTTAGCCTACTATGCTACAGCACTGGTCCCTTTTAATCCATTCTCTCCTTCCATAATTTCGTGAACTCCTAAGTTCCATATGTTGGGTTGTTTTATAGTATCTATATATATCCAACGCTGTTTTTAATTTTTCCAATTTCTCCTTCTCCTTCTTCTTTTGTACCTCTCTGGCTGGTACAATTAGCACTGCTGATGTGCACTCCTGTTTTCCCCTCTTGTCCTCCTGTCTGCTCCCAGTAGAACTACCAGGAGTATTTTTTTGCAAATGAATCCAATCAGATTGCATCATATCAAGAACACTTTTACAGTTTTTAGTTAACTATGGGACAAAGTCCAGGCTACTTAGTACGATCTGGCCTCTCCTGACCTCACTAGTGTCATTTCCTGCCTTATCAAGAGAGAGAGAGAGAGAAAGAGAGAGAAATCTTCTATCCACTGCATTCACTGGCTCACTCCTCAAATGCCCACAACAGCCAGGGGTGTGCCACGCAAAGCCAGGAGCCAGGAACTCAATCCAGGTGTCCCACATGCCGGCAAGAACCCAAACACTTGAGCCTTCACCTATTATCTTCCAGATTGCACATTAGCAGGAAGCTCGACTGAAGTGGACCTGCGGGTGAAACCCAGAATGTCTGATTTGAAGTGGCATATTAACTGCTCTGTCACAGTGCCTTCCCCTAGAACAAAATCTTCTAGATCTTTTTTTAAAAAAGATTTATTTATATATTTGAAAGTCAGAGTTACACACAGAGAGAAGGAGAGGCAGAGAGAGAGAAAGGTCTTCCATCTGCTGGTTCACTCCCCAGATGGCTGCAAAGGCTGGAGCTGTGCCAATCTAAAGCCAGGAGCCGAGCCTCTTCCGGGTCTCCACTGAGTGCAGGGGCCCAAGGACTTGAGCCATCTTCCACTGCTTTCCCAGGCCATAGTAGAGAGCTGGATCGGAAGTGGAGCCGCCGGGACTAGAACCGGCGCCCATATGGGATGCTGGCACTTCAGGCCAGGGCGTTAATCCACTGTGCCACAGCGCTGGCTGCCTTCTAGATCTTGAACCCTTCACATTTTCCTAATATGCATCTCCCTGCCTTTCAGCTTTTTTCCGGTTCTAGTTTGGACAACGGGGTCTATCACTTCAAATCTCCTTGAAAACACCTTTATCTCAGCTTTGCCTGTTTTCACTTCCTTCATGTTTAACTGTCATACCATGCAAATGTTGGCTTCTACATGGCTGCACCTGTGATGATGACTGTTCATGGAAGGTTCCACATAGTCACAAAGAGTAATGCCATTATGAGTAGTGATTTTTACGTGCAAGTGAACTTTCTAACTAGTATAAAAATATTCTGTCTTTCCAGTGTCTGTCCTGTTCAGATATCTGTTTGTTATTGAAACAAAGGTGATCTTTGCTCTCTGCCAACGGACTCTCCTCACACAGCTATAATGAGCTGTCCAGTCTTAAACACGGTGTCTCTCAGGCTAAAACATTTTGATAACTACCCCCTTGCCTGCCTGAATTCAAAGCACTTGCAAGGTCCTTCATGAGCTGGCCTGTTCTCCAGCATGGTAAATGTGTCTAAGAGAATCAGTCAACTCCAGTCTCTTTAGTAAAGCCATTTCACCAAGTAAAGTGTCCCCATCCTTCCCACTGCTGGCAAATCTCTCCCAATCTCTTCTGTGTCTTCACTTTAGATTCTTCTCATCAGCAGAGGACATTAGCACGTTAAAGTTGATCCCATAGCAAAGAAGTTCTTTTTTTTTTTTTTTTTTAAGATCTATTTATTTGAAAGGCAGAGTTACAGAGAGGCAAAGGCAGAGAGAGAGAGAGGTCGAGAGAAGTCGAGAGAAGTCGAGAGAGGGCGGTCTTCCATCTGCTGGTTTACTCCCCCTCCCCCCCTTCCTTCCTTTCTTCCTTCCTTCCTTCCTTCCTTCCTTCTCTCTCTCTTATTTTCAGATTTTATTTAATTGAGAGGTAGAGTTACAGACAGTGAAAGGGAGAGATAGAGAGAAAGGTCTTCCATCTGCTGGTTCACTCCCCAACAGCCAGAGCTGGGCCACAACAGCCAGAGCTGGGCCGATTCAAAGCCAGGAGCCAGGAGTTTCTTCCAGGTCTCCCAAGGACTGCTGGGGCCCAAGGACTTGGGCCATCTTCCACCGCTTTCTCAGGCCATAGCAGAGAGCTGGATTGGAAGAGGAGCAGCCAAGACTCGACCTGGCGCCCATATGGGATGCTGGTGCCTCAGGCAGAGGACCAACCCACTGTGCCACAGCATTGGCCCCTTAAGTCACTTTTTATCCTGCATCATACCAAAACTTCTAACTTATTAATGGCATCTTTGTGACAAAATATAATCACCTATCTTATGTGACTTCCGTGAGCATTTTACACTTTTAACATAATTTTGTTAGCATTCTTTCAACTTCTTCTCAGTCTCCTTGGTGGTCTTCTCTCTCTCTCTTTTTTTTTTCTTCAAAGATTCCTATATTTATTTGAAAGGCAGAGTTACAGAGAGGCAGAGGCAGAGAGAGAGAGAGAGAGAGAGAGAGAGAGAGAGAGAGTCTTCCAAATGGCTGCAACAGCCAGAGCTGGGCCGATCAGAAGCCAGGAGCCAGGAGATTCTTCCGGGTCTTCCACGTGGGTGCAGGGGCCCAAGGACTTAGACCATCTTCTACTGCTTTTCCAAGCCATAGCAGAGAGCTGGATTGGGAGTGGAGCAGTTGGGACTCGAATTGGTGCCCATATGGGATGCCGGCACTACCAGCGATGGCTTTACTCGCTACACCACAGCACTGGCCCTGGTAGGCTTCTCTTTAGCTATCTTGGCTTTAAATACTAGTTTCCCCATATCTGCACTCTTGGCTCTCTCCCATTCCCATTGCACACAATATCTTTGAGTAATATTATTTGGGAATACATTCCAGTGAGTCAAACAGGCACTCATCTGTGTCCTGCTGATTCCAGCCGCAATGACTCTCCTAATTTTTAAATCTCTACTTATCTGCTGAGAAAACACACTTGGATATTCCATCAATTCTTTGCACTCAGATTTCCTAATTTGGAACTAATGATCATCCATCCCAACACTAGCCTTCTGTATTTTTCACCTCCATCAATAGAATTAGAGTTATCTAACCCTTGTTCTCCCTTAGCTTTCATACCTATTCCCATAAACAATCTGTAAGATTTATTTTCCCCTTTAAATCATATTTTCTTTCTTATGGTCTCCATTTGTCTACTGATGTGTCTCATTTGGTCTTACATGGTTTCCGTATCTTCTATTACAGTCTTTAAATGTTAATCATTAAATTTCCAGTTCTAACATTATTTTGTCTCCCGGTGTTGTATTGTTTTTTCTTGCCTTCTCATAGGCGTCATGCCTTTTTGTTGTTGAAAGCTGTAATAGAGTAGATACTGAGGTAAATAATTTTAGACCTGGAAGCAGGCATGCCTTTTCTTCTTGAGGTTCTGTAGCGTGAGAATCGGAATTAACCCAGTTAAGGGGCTAAGCTGAGGCTGAGGTTTGCTGCCCCTAAGGTGGCCCCAGTGCATCCATGCTTCGGATCCGTCCAGCAGTGTCTGGAGCAGTGTTTCCTGTGGGACTGGGCTGGCAGAAGGTTCCCTCTGTGTCTGATCTACCCTCAGACTTAGGTTTCCCTTTGAACTACACCTTCAGCCTGCTTGTCTCCATGCTCTGGCGACTCTCCCAGAAGTACTTCACTGTTGCTTGGTACTCAGTGTTTGTCGACGTGGTAGAAACAAGTGAGGGGAGCTTTCTGTACTTCGAATTAAACCCCAGCTCTGAGCACATCAATGCTCCCCAGTCTTGGGATATCATATGTTCAGTGTCTCTACCTGTCCCCAGTTGTCTTTCTAGTTCGGTTGTGTATTGTTTTCCTCTCTGCAGGGCTCAGGGTTTTTCCTATTCCTTCTGCAGCTGTGACGGGCTTTCAGCAGCGTCCTAAGGGTGACATACTCTCCCCTCTTCTTGGACACTGGGGGCTCTCGGTCTGTTTTCTTACTCCTTTACTTTATGGTGCTCCCCCTTTACTGAGTTCTAGTAAGTCCTTTATAGCCAGTGTGTTAAATGAGTAATTTATACTCCATGAACCTCCTTTTGTAGCCCTCTCCCCCTTTAACCCCTTCTAACCTGTTCCCTTCTTTTCCTCTGACATTGTTCTGTTACAGAGCTTCCAAATGGCCTCCCTGTCACAAAATAGGACAGATCCTTGTCAGTCTTGGTCTTGACTAGTTTATGGACCATGTTTGGCACTATAGACCATGATGCTCACAGATGATATTTGATCTGGTTTACTTTTCTCAGATTATCTCTGCAAAATAGATTGAGAAGTAGGAAAACAACTGTCAGTTATAAACAGCACAGCATAATTTGCTTTCAGAAGTTAAAGATGGGGGCAGGCGCTGTGGTGCAGAGGGTTAACGCCCTGGCCTGAAGTGCCGGCATCCCATATAGACGCCGGTTCGAGTCCCAGCTGCTCCACTTGCGATCCAGCTCTCTGCTATGGCCTGGGATAGCAGTAGAAGATGGCCCAAGTCCTTGGGCCCCTGCACCCACATGGGAGACCTGGAAGAAGCTCCTGATTCCTGGCTTCAGATTGGCGCAGCTCCGGCCATTGCAGCCATCTGGGGAGTGAACCAGCGGATGGAAGACCTCTCTCTGTCTCTACCTCTCTTTGTAACTCTTTCAAATAAATAAAAATAAATCTTTAAAAAAAGAGAAGTTAAAGATAAAGAAAATAGTAGGTAGCCCTATATTTTCTAAGCCAAGCAGAACACTAAGTCAAAATGTAAGCACTTCATTTACAGTTACCCCCATTTATTTATCATTCACATGTATCATTGATTTGAAATACTAAATGAATATGCTTTGCTTGTAGTTTAAGTAGATGTGAGTTTAAAGTCCTGTATACTTTCTTTCTTTTCTTTTTTATAACAGGCAGAGTGGACAGTGAGAGAGACAGAGAGAAAGGTCTTCCTTTTATGTTGGTTCATCCCCCAAATGGCTGCCACAGCTGGCGCACCGTGCCTATCCGAAGCCAGGAGCCAGGTGCTTCTCCTGGTCTCCCATGCGGGTGCAGGGCCCAAGCACTTGGGTCATCCTTCACTGCCTTCCCGGGCCACAGCAGAGAGCTGGCCTGGAAGAGGGGCAACCGGGACAGAATCCGGCACTCCAGCTGGGACTAGAACCCCAGGTGCCGGCGCCACAGGCGGAGGATTAGCCTAGTGAGCCGCCGCGCTGGCCAAGTCTTATATACTTTCGCTCCCCACCTCCAACAGTGATTTATATTTCAAATTCCTTTACCCCTTTATAATCTATGGTCAATGCAGCAGATAAAATACTTCTTTTACCCCACAAGTTTGATCATGTCTGGTGTCCTGGACTACCTGGCACCATGTGATGCAGCCACTTGTAATCTTGGTGATCGAATCTCTTATTAGATTTCTTGTAAGTGACTGGATTTTTTCCCCCCTTACTGCCAGAAGGATTTGTTTTTCTTTTAATCTTTCAAGTGTGAATACTTTATGGGGATATTTTAGTGCTGATTAATTTTCCCTGATTCATAACATGTCCTTTCAATAGGTTAATTCAAATCTTGCTCTGTTTTAGCAATTTTACCAAATTGTATTTTTAAGTGTTTGCTTCATCTTTTGGGTTTTCTCTTCTTGGGATCCTGGGAGCTCCAAAGATGAGTAGGTTGTATCTTCTTCTTTTTTTAATATATTTTTTTTCACTAATGTCCTGCATCTCTTTGTTTCTGCTTTCTTTCTTTTTTAATTTTCAAAGGATTTGTTTCATTATTTGGGAGGCAGAGTTACAGACAGAGAGAGGGAGAGACGGAGAGAGAGGTCTTCCATCCACTGGTTCACTCCCCAGATAGCCTCCACTTCCTCTCAGGTTCTTACCCACTCAGGATGGCTTCTACACAACCCTGCACAACCCAATTTACTACAGATTTTTGTCACCCAGGTGATACACTCACTCTTAGAAGGTGTATTTTGTTGAAGATTTTTGCAGTCTGCCTTGTGTAGGTTCCTGCAGTCACTTTTCAGGCCTTATCCTTGTTTCTTTCCATTAACATCTAATTGTATCTCTTATGCTGTGCCTATTTCCTGGAGATTTCCTAGTTGTGCTATTGCTAGGCCCTCTTCACCTTCCTTGTCCTTCCTTCAACAATTTTTCATTCATTATTTACATGCAATTTGAAGTTTGAAGTTTTTCTCTTTTAATTTTGCTGAAAAAAAAAAAATAGTTTGTAGGGTCCCTCCCCCTCCCCCATTCTTATTCCTGTGTGTGTTTGCCAGGAGGAAATGTGAGAAGACTCATTATTCAGCTGCCATGTTCCCTAGTGGAGATGGTTTCTGACTTCAAGGAATTATCACTGACATTTCGATGGGACAAATAATCAAACAAGTGAGATTGATTCAAACAGAATTCAAGTCACTGAAGACTGCCCTTTTCTACTGGTATGGAGGCCAGAGAGCATGGCCTGGGTTAATTTGTGGATTTAATTTTGAAGGTAGAAAAGCAGAAAAAACTCCCTCAGCAGAAGAAATAGAGATGGATTAGCAAGATTTGTTAGAGTCATAAAATTAATTTTTTAAAAAGATTTATTTCTTTTTTATTTGTAAGTAATAGTTAAACAGAGAGAAGGAGAGAGAGAGGGAGAGAGAAAGAGAGAGAGATCTTCCATCTGCTCTCATTCCCCAGATGGCCTTAATGACTGGGGCTGAGCCAGGACAAAGCCAGGAGCCAGGAGCCAGGAGCCAGGAGCCAGAAGCCAGGAGCTTCTTCCAAGTCTCCCACTTGGGTGGCCCAAGCACTGAACCATCTTCTACTGTTTTTCCTAGGCCGTTTGCAGAGAGCTAGATCAGAAGTGGAGCAGCCAGGACTTAAACTGGTGCCCACATTGGATGCTGGTGTCCAGGCGGCGGCTTAACCTGCTACGCCAAAACACTGGCCAAAAAATACATTTAAAAAATATTATCTTAAGGCCGGCGCCGCGGCTCACTGGGCTAATCCTCCGCCTAGCGGCGCCGGCACACCGGGTTCTAGTCCCGGTTGGGGCGCCGGATTCTGTCCCGGTTGCCCCTCTTCCAGGCCAGCTCTCTGCTGTGGCCAGGGAGTGCAGTGGAGGATGGCCCAGGTGCTTGGGCCCTGCACCCCATGGGAGACCAGGAAAAGCACCTGGCTCCTGGCTCCTGCCATCGGATCAGCGCGGTGCGCCAGCCGCAGCGCGCCAGCCGCGGCGGCCATTGGAGGGTGAACCAACGGCAAAGGAAGACCTTTCTCTCTGTCTCTCTCTCTCACTGTCCACTCTGCCTGTCAAAAAAAAAAAAAAAAAAAAAAAAAAAAAAATATTATCTTAGTGTATCTGAATATGGAAACTCCACCTTAGAGGCTAAATCTTTGTATTCACAACTGAAATTTTCTTGATTTTTATGTAAGGCTGGTTAAATTTATAAGCTCCAAGTGCATTATTTGAACAGAGCATTCTTTCAAGGAAATAACTATTTATCTAGTTGACTTCATTTATGCTGCATAGCAATGCACACACATTTGTTTGCATATGAACTTTGGTAAAAAGTGAGGAAATTTTTATCATCTGGATGAAAACATGAGACTCATTTTAATTTGAAGTTCTTTTTCTAAGCTAAGAATAAATGCAGCCCCCTCAATGTTTTGTGCTGTTTTAGTATAGCCAGATGAAATGAACAACAAACAAATTAATTTCCACATACCTATTAGAATGGCAGAAATCCCAAAGACTGGCAAAGATACAGAGCAACGGGATCTCTCACTCATCACTGATGGGAATGCCGACTGCCACAGCCACCATGGGAGGCAGATGAGCGGTAATGGAGCAAAGATAGAAGCCTCAGCCATTCTAGCCCATTGCCCAAAAGAGAGATAAAATCAGAATTTATCCCTTGTCCCCAAATCTCGGTTTGGTCTCACACCTTACTGTCTTCACCCTACTCCCAGACCTATACGGAGGAATTCACCTCTGCCTGCTTCCCCCTACCCCCACTCTTAGATGTATTCTAGCCCATTGCCCAAATATCTATCTATCTATCTACCTATTTATCTATAAAATATATAAATATATAAGAAAGCCCAGCCCCTGGGGTTGGGGCCTCCTGCCATGTGTTCAGTCAATATACATGCTGGTGGTTGGTCAGTCACCTCTGCAGATTTATTTTCTCTGAATAAATTTGATCTGATTGCAAATTTGTACCCCACCCCTCCTCTGTGTTCTGCACCTCTTTTTTTTTTTTTTTTTTTTTTTTTACATTTGGTGCCCTGTGTGAAGAGGCACCAATCTGCCCTCTTTTTTCTTATAGGCAGTTTCTTTCAAAACCCCAGCTATGCTTCCCATATGATCCAGCAGTTGTTCATTGCCATTTATTTACCAAGTTGAAAACCACCGATGACACAAAAACCTGCAAGTGCATGTTTACAACAGCTTTATTTGCAATTGCTGAACATTGGCAGCAGTTAAGGTGCCCTGAGGTAGGTGAATGGATAGGCAAACTGTCCTGCATCCAGACAATGGCACTGTATTCAATGCTGCAAAGAAATGAGCTCCCTGCCATGAAAAGACACACAAGAACATTAAAAGCAGATTGCTAAGTGAAAGAAGCCAAGAAGCCAATCTGAAAATGCTACACACAAACAATCTCATTCCAACTACATGACACTGCAGAGAAGGCAAAACTATCGAGACGATGAAAAGTTCAGTGTTTGCCAGAGGCTGGGATGGAGGCGTGAATTGGTGGAGCATGGAGATTTTAGGGAACGGAGAAACTATTCTGTATGACACAGAAATGACGGACACATGTCATGATACATTCGCCAGAACCTCTAGGATAGACAAGACAAAGAATGAACCCTAATGGAAATTGTCACCTTTAGTTAATAGTAATATGTCAATATTGATTCATTAATTGGAACAAACTTACTCCATTTGTGCAAGATGTTAACAATCGGGGAAAATGTTTCTGTGGACTGGGAGGCAGAGGGGTTAAAACTCTCCACAGACTTTGATCAATTTGTTTCTTAAATCTAAAACTGCTAAAAATTAATTGTATACATTTTAAAAACCCTTAACTTTGTCAGGTCTGTTTTTTAGGAGTTTGTTGAAGCACAGCATCTCTCCACTATTTCCTTCTGTTCACAGAGGCAGCCAGGGATGGGCAATGCAAAGAAAGAAAGAACAGTGTTTCCTAGCTTCTGCCATTTGAAACTCCAAGTAGAGCGTATGTGTGTCTCTGGATTAGAGAGGGGACTCTCTCTGCAAGTAAGGTGAGGAGATTGCAGGGGAGTTGGAGAGGGAGGTTGGACCCTCTGCAGAAAGGTGAGCAGTTAGGCATTGTTAAGTACAGTGAGGTTATTATTTTATATTCAGTTGCTTTTGCTTTTGTAATGTAAAAATCTCATGGGATCCCAAAAGGTTTAGAAACTGTGGCATATTCAATTATTTACATGCACACTTTGTATAAATTAATTAAGTTCATTTGAAAGGCAGAGTGACAAGGAAAAAGGGACAGAGAGAGAGAGACAGACACATGCACACACAGAAATCTGCTATCCCCTGGTTCACTCCTCAGATGTCTGCAATAGCTGGAACTAACCCAGGAACTCTGTCAGAGTATCCTATGTGGGTGGCAGGAACCCAAGTCCTTGAGCCATCACTTGTTGCCTCCCGAGGTGTGCATTAGCTGCAAGCTGGAATTGGAAGCAGAGCCAGGACTCAAACCCAGACATTCTAATATGGGATGTGGGCTTCTCAAGCAGCATCTTAACTGCTACACCAAACACCCCCATTCTTCATTCTTGTATTTTAAAGAATTTTATGAATGGGGGTGGAATGTGGGGTGAGTTTCAGCATGGAGAGGTGAGGAGAAAGAGGACGTGAGCCTCAAGTGAGTGTGGATGAGTGGCAGAAGTATAGACATGAAGCCAGAAGCGACCATGGAAACATAAACCCCCCAAGGTCTTGTAGAAATCTTAGGTAGAGCATTGCATTTCCCACTGAACAAGCTAGAGGGCTCAGCACAGTTTAATTTCAGTCCTAGAGAGGGTGATTTCAGTTTATATCTGGAATACGTGTCTTACAGGCATTTGGTTTCTAAATTAAACTTGTCTCTCTTCCATCAATGTCTTTTGTCTGTCTGTGGGTCAGTGAGAAGTAGGTGTGGTTTAGCTGACCATGGAGAGAATGTAGACATGCCCCAAAGACTAGATTGACCCTTTGCCAGGCAGTATGCAGTATAATGGGTCTATGCCATTTATCTATATATCATATCATTTAATCCTCACAAAGAATCCATGTTTTTTAAAAAAAAGATTTATTGATTTATTTAAAAGGCAGAGTTACAGGAAGAGAGATCTTCCATCTGCTGGTTCACTCCCCAAATGGCCTCAATGGCTGGAGCTGGGCCAGTCCAAAGCCAGGAACCAAGAGCTTCTTCTGGGTCTCCCACATGGGTCCAGGGGCTCAAGAACTAGGGTCATCGTCTGCTGCTTTCCCAGAGCATAGGCAGGGAGCTGGATCAGAATGGAGCAGCCAGGACTTGAGCTGATGCCCATATGGGATGCCAGCATCATAGGTGGCAGCTTTGACTTGCTAAGCCACAGTGCTAGCCACAGAAACAACCCATTTTAAAAGCTAAGACCATTGAAGTTTAAAAAGGTCATCATGAAGCAAATAAATGAAAATTCAGGTTCGAAAGACATCAAACTCTGCTGTTAACCTTGAGTAAAATAGCAAGGAAAGATATGTTGTTTCTTTCAGTTCTGGCTTCATTTTGTGATGTTAAGTACATGTTAATCCATTTGCATGACTATCGTCTATCTTATCACTAAAACAATAAAGGGCTTCAAGGTAGGCCTAAGATGGGAAATAAAAATAATTTTGAGATATGAACTGTGGATGAACTTGACATATTTTTAGCAGGACTTGATGGGTATTTAGCAGAGCTTGTTACTGGTTTTGATTAAGATTGGAATTTGAATTGCATTTTGAATTTTCAAAATTCATTTCCATAATTCTCTCCTATCTCCTTTCTCTGTCCCAGCCCTTTGAGGTGCATGCTCTGGGTTACTTGACCAGGGTCAAGTACCTGTTAGAGGCTGTGGCATCAGCAGCCCAGGCAGCAATGCACTAGTTGGCTGGTCACCCCCTCAAAGCCTCTCCCCACAGATTTGTCTCACATGCAGCAGTGCAAGCGCAAGCTCTAGTGAGAGGGAAGTTGTAAATAAAAGTGACAGCCTGCAATTCTCCCATTTCTTTTGTTTTGAAATTTACAAGTGGATTATTTCAGACACTGGTAGGATTCTCCAGACCCATTCTTTTGAATAGAAGAATCACAGTTTACTTCCCTTTCCTGATTTCAAGGTAGCTATACCCTACTAAACAATGGCGTGCATTTTGTAAACTGTGGTGCTTAGTGCACGTCCTGTTTTATATTTCATCTTAGCAGTGAAGTGCCTCTATTAGTCTTTACTTTACACATTGGGAAGAGATAATATATGCATTTCACTGGCCTATACAAATTGACATTATCTTGTAGTATTGAAAAATGTAGAAAGTCAGAGTGTCTGTATTGAGGAAGAACCTCATTATAAAGTCATAAGATGGACACACACACACACACACACTTCTAGGTTAAAGCAAATTAAGCAATTTCCTATACCAGATCTTGCTAAGCCTGAGAACACTCATCTCTCCTTATATGGAAATGTCGAATTTTTGATAGTTGCTGGTGGACATGTGATATTTTATTCAAATAAACACAATTTTGATAGATTCTACAATATAAGTGCAAGTGGTCTTTTAAATTGTTTTTAGAGGGGGAGATACTATGTGTTGCAATTTTCACTTGCATAATTCACAGAGGTAGACATTATCCAGTATCTATTTAGAATGAATAAATAAGCAACTATTTACCAGATAAAATATAAAATGCTTTTCAGAGAACTACATCTCTGTTGCAAATGTGTCTCCCCAGCCACTGTTTGGACTAATCATGTCCCTTAGGAACATGACAATTTCAGCCATTTCCCTAATGCATCGCTCAGTCCCAGAGATGATGGTTTACTAGTTTTTGGAACTTTGTAACTAAAATTTAAGAGTAGCTTTATAACCATATTAGATCAAATGAAAGGAAATTTTCTACAGTTAGTAACTAACAATCACCAATAAAGGTATGGCTTAGAAAAAATGTTCAGAAGGCAGCAACATGATGAGAGCATGGTGTGCAATAATACAAAAACCAAAAGGAAATAAAAGGGATACAACTAGGGAAGGAAGAAAGAAAACTGTCTTTGTTTTCAGATGATAACATTGTTTTTATAGAAAATCCAAAAGACCAAAAAAACACTCAGAACTAATTCGTGCTTTTAACAAATTTTTAGGATACAAGGTCAGTCTACAAAAATATATTGATTTCTCAAAATGAATATAAACCAATGATGAACAGTAATAATTTGAGATTACCATTTACATTTGCACGAAAATAAAATGCTTAAATATTTTATTATAAATCTAATAATATATGTTCTAGACCTCTATGAAGAAGCTATAAAACTCTGATGAAAGAAATCACAGAAGATAAAAGAAATGAAAATTTATTCCACATCCATGTATAGGGAGGAAGTATTGTCAAGATATCAGTTCTTTCCAACTTAATCTATATATTAAGCATTATTCCCATAAAAATCCAAGAAAGTTGTTTTGGAAATATTGACAAACTAATTCTAAAGTTTATATGGAGAGGCAAATCTAGGAATAGTCAATCCATTATTGAAGAGAAAGAAGAAGAATGGAAGTTGGAAGAATGACATTATTCAACTTGAACACTTTCTATAAAGCTACAATAATCGTGACAGTGTGGTGTTGGAAAAAGAGTAGACAAATAGATTAATAGAAAAGAATAGAGAGCTCAGGAATAGAAAGACACAAATATAGTCAACTGATCTTTAACAAAAGAGCGGTGACAATTGAATAGAGAAAGGATAGTCTTTCTGACAACTGGTGGTGAAATAAATGGAACATAAAGGCCGGCGCCGCGGCTCACTAGGCTAATCCTCCGCCTAGTGGCGCAGGCACACCGGGTTCTAGTCCCGGTCGGGGCGCCGGATTCTGTCCCAGTTGCCCCTCTTCCAGGCCAGCTCTCTGCTATGGCCCGGGAGTGCAGTGGAGGATGGCCCAAGTGCTTGGGCCCTGCACCCCATGGGAGACCAGGAGAAGCACCTGGCTCCTGCCATCGGATCAGCGTGGTGTGCCGGCTGCAGCGTGCCTGCCGCGGCAGCCATTGGAGGGTGAACCAACGGCAAAGGAAGACCTTTCTCTCTGTCTCTGTCTCTCTCTCTCACTGTCCACTCTGCCTGTCAAAAATAAATAAATAAATAAAATAAACGGAACATAAAAAAATGAGTCTAGACACAGACCTAACCTTTCACAGATATTAACTCAAAATGTATTGCATATCTAAGTGTTAAATAAAAAACACATAAGTTTTATATAATTATGTAGATAGACCTTGGCTTTTGCAATGACTTGATAGAAATGACAACAAAGGCTGATCTAAGAGGAGATAAAACTGACAAATAGAACTTAATTAAAATTAAAACCTTCTGTGAAAGACAGTTACGTGAATGACCAAAGTGGGGGGGGACTCACAAACAGGGAGACAATACTCGCAAAAACACATATATGAAAATAGACTTATCTTCAAAATAGACAACTCCTAAAACTCAACAATAAGAAACCAAACAATCCAATTTAGAAAAGATCTGGACAGACACCTCACCAAAAAGAATATACAGGTGGCAAATAAAGAAATAAAAAGATGCTCAGTGACATATGTTATCTAAGAAATGCAAATTAAAAACAATAAAGATACCACTATTTACCTATTAGAATTGCCAAAATTCAGAACACCAGCATTACCAAATGCTGGGTGTGGAGCAATTGGATCTATTATTTATTACCAATGGGAATGCAAAATGGTGCAGGCACTTTGGAATACAGTTTTTAAGTTCCTTACAAAACTAAAAATGTTTCTGTCATATAATTCATCAATGAAATGCCTCCTCTGTATTTACCAAAGGAGTTGAAAATGTACATCCACACCAAACCTGCACATGGATGTTTACAGAAATTACATTCCTCATTTCCACATCTTGGAACCAACCAAGATGCTCTTCAATAGGTAAAGGGGTAAATAATCCATACAATGGGGTGTTATTCAGTACTAAAAAGAAATGAGATTTCAAGCCATGAGAAGATATGATGAATCTTAAATGCATATTGTCAATTTGAAAAAAAAAAAAAACAAACTATGCACTGTATGACTCTAAATATATGACATTCTGGAAAAGGCAAAGCCATGAGACAGTGAAAAGATCAGTGCTTGCCAGG
The DNA here is from genome assembly GCF_051225735.1 of Oryctolagus cuniculus. NCBI lineage: Eukaryota > Metazoa > Chordata > Mammalia > Lagomorpha > Leporidae > Oryctolagus > Oryctolagus cuniculus. The sequence goes on along the minus strand of NC_142873.1, from coordinate 70,428,902 downwards.
GAATAAAAGTTAGGGAAAGGGAAGGAGATAGGAAAAGATGGAGCACCACGGATTTTAGGGCAGTGAAACCATTCCGTGTGATATTGTAATGGTGGCTACACAGTTCACATTTGGCAAACCCACAGGATTGTACAACACAAGGGGAACCCTACCCTCAACTATGGATTTCAGTGAATAATAATGTATCAGCATTGATTCATCAATTGTAACAAATTTACCACACTAATATAAGATGTTAATAATAGGGAAATCCTGTGTGTGTGTGTGTGTGTGTAGGAGGGTAGAAGGAATGTATTTACTTTCTGCTCAAGGTAGACCTGAAATTTCTCTACATAAGAAAATCTCTTCGTTAAAAAAAACCCCAGTTGAATCAGAAGTTATAAGGACAAAACCAAGTGATTTGGTGATGAATGCAGTTTACTTGTTTTAGAACACAACCCGCCTTGAAGCTTTCTTAGAAACCAAAACACTGGGTTTAGGAAATCTTTTCCAAAGCTTGCGGCAGATGGGAACTTTGCATATTTGGAGAAAGTATGACTAGAAAATACTCACCAAGAAAGAGTTTTTGTAGCTGTGATCAAGTTAGCTGACAGTATCATCTCTTTCCTCATAGCCTTAATTGATTATATGCCAGGACCAGGCTACAACCCAGGGCTTCCATCCATAATTAACTACCTCACCCTTGGGATTGATGACATTTATTTTACCAAGTCTGGAGAGAATCCTTCTCCCACAGGCATCACAATGCTATTTTGAAGCTCCTCTTGGTCATTTGACATTTTAAGAACACGGGATATTTCCCCACGGCCAGACCAGAGAATGCCAAGGTGACTCCACTCATAGTTGTTCTTAAGGGCACCTGTCTCTTCCAAACACTAACCACAGTCCAAGGAACTCTCAGTGTCTCTTTTCTTATCCTATTTCTCATTATTGGTATGTTGGGTTTGTGTCTCCCTCCCCCATCTCCTTCATATTTGCTCTACAGTGTTAATGTGTGGACCCAATCATCAGCCAAAAATATCATTTGTCTTTTATAATGAGAAAGATACACAGTATTTTAAAAATGTGTACTCTTCACTGTTTATTACTAAAAGCCCTAATATTTCTTGTTGACTCTGATCAGTGCTTCAGGGACATGTGGATCAGTCTCTGCTGAACCCTTTCATCACATATAAAATAAGAGATGCCACACTTAACTTGGTAGTCTTCTGTCCTGATATTTTGTGTAAGTTCGTGGCAGGTGCCCTTGTCCATTGAAATTAATATTTCATGATACCCTTGAGTTTCTTTTTAATACACTGTTATGGATTTATTATCCATTAATTAACATATTCTCTTCCTGGACTTACTGTGTAGCTTCCATTGGGGAATTATAAAACATTTCAATAATATGAATGGGAGTGTAACAGTCAGCCCATGTATTAGTAGGCTTGGTTTACCTCTCTTAGGGTTCCAAGATAGGGCCATTCTCTCCTTTAGATTTCCTTGGGGGAGCGTTTCTGTTACAAAAGACCTGCCCTTTGCTCTATGGTTTAAATTCATAGTTGATTTGGAGAGAAACATGACCCATCTCCCTGAAAACATAACTGAGATTTTTGGGAAGATCTCCCATGGACTGGGAAGTGGATATTAAATACTGTGCTTATAGCACCAAATGTGCATATAAAATCATGAAAGTATAAGCATATAGGGTTACTTCTATGTGGATGACAGGTAGAAACAAATAGTGAAGTGAAACTTAAAAAAAATAAAATGGCATGAGACAGAAACAAGAAGGTAGCAATGAACCAGGAAAGGAAGAGGGAGGAGAGGGTAGAGAACGAGGTCTGGTAGTTGCGAGAGGGCAGGTTAAATTTGCAGGTAAATTGGAGAGTGGGATTTGTGCCACAAGTTCAGGTCACAGGACAGAATAGGAGGTGTGGTTGAACACTGTAAAACTGGCAAGGGATCCTTCATCAGCTGCCTGGATTTTATTTTGTGTAAAGCACCCTAATCATCATAACTGTGTATCCTGAGAGCCTCAATTTCTACAATTGTAGATTCCAGGTTTATGTTTCAAAATCTCAGTTACTGGGCTGGCGCAGCGGCTCACTAGGCTAATCCTCCGCCTAGCGGCGCAGGCACACCGGGTTCTAGTCCCGGTTGGGGCGCCGGATTCTGTCCCGGTTGCCCCTCTTCCAGGCCAGCTCTCTGCTGTGGCCCGGGAGTGCAGTGGAGGATGTCAGGTGCTTGGGCCCTGCACCCCATGGGAGACCAGGAAAAGCACCTGGCTCCTGGCTCCTGGCTCCTCCTGCCATCGGATCAGTGCGGTACTCCGGCCGCAGCCCGCCGGCCGCGGCGGCCATTGGAGGGTGAACCAACGGCAAAGGAAGACCTTTCTCTCTGTCTCTCTCTCTCTCTCACTGTCCACTCTGCCTGTCAAAAAAAAATAAATAAAAAAAAATAAAAAAATTAAAAAAAAATCTCAGTTACCTCTGATGGTGCCCCCCTTCTCTCATCTGCCTCCTGAATCCTCCCCATGCCATACCATAGTGAACATATATTTTCTTTGTTTAGGAAGATGCTGGAAGCCATGGGGACTTAAGGTTTTCCTCTAAATTAGATAAAACATTTGAAATATAGAAATATTACAGAGAAAACCCGTTTCTGTGATGGGGGAAAAGTCTGCAGGAGAACAGCTTTGTTTTTGAGCCCCATGTTTGTTTGGATGATGAGGCTCCAGGGACTTTTGTGGAACAGACCGTTCCTGTTTCTAGGGCAAGAATGCTGAGAGTGCAAAGTTCAGCCTTTAAAATAACATATCTCTGGACAAGGATCCCTCAGCTGGGCAAAGGGCTTGCATATTGGAATCAGACAAAAGGTAACCAAAGAATTTTGAACTTGAGCAAATAGAGGCTGCTGCTTCTTTTTTTTTTTTTTTTCAGTTCTCTTTAGGATCTTTTTTAAAGGAGAAGAATGCCCAGCTTATATATTGGTCAAGTTAACAGATTCTCAGTGATCGCTTTTACTTGTAGGTAATGTCTGGCGAAATAGAAAGCTGATTAAACTAATCCCCATGGGGGATGCTGGACCCAACCTGGTGTCTCTCCCTCTATCTATTTATTTTGCATAGAAACTTTCCATTAGAGTAACTGAAATGCTATTATAGTCTGTGAAGACCTGGATAAAGTACTCACTTTTGTAAGTCAGTTTCCTTCTTGCAGACTGGGGCTACAGGAGACTTATGTGAGAAATAAAAAGGAGCTGAATGGAAAAGCCCCAGCACATAGGAAACACTCCACAAATGCTAGAGTCTTGCTCACTCCATCTCTGTGTCAGCTGACTTCTTTAAAGCCTCTCTTTTTGTAGACTTGAAGATAGGCATGACCTGGAGAGTATTAACCTACTGATCTTTTTGGACAAAAAGGAAAGACTTGTTTGTTAAACAAATGTTCCCAGCATGTTTTTCATGTGAAGATGCATTCTAGGCAATAGGGGGAGGATGAACTTGTACTCTACACATTCCATGTCTTCAAGGAGCTCTATCTAGTGTAACAGAGTTGATAAAGTAGGACACCATTGGCATTCTGTAAATGAGTCAATAGTCAACACTCTGGGAATGTGTAGGAAGAATAAGGTCATTTCTGGTTGGATTGAGCCTGGTGATGGGGGAAGACCGGAAGCAGTGTATCTTGATTGCTTTCAAGAACCAACAGAGTGATATGAGCATGTGTATGTCATCTTATGTAATCCTTTCAACAGTCCCAAGTAGTATCTTTCTTAGGTCCATTTTATAGGACTTTATCTGAGATCAAGCAATTGCAGCTGAAATGATGGAGTTGGGACTCTAAGTCAGTTTTATTTGATTTATCTGCTCTTTCACTACTTCAGGGTATAAGAGACAAATGATAATTCTGAACAACATGGAAATTCTTCAAAGGTGGAGATGTTGCAGATAGTAGAGGGTTCTCCGACAGGTGAGAGAGTAATATGAAGAAAATCTTAGGATAAGACAAGGTCTTTTCACTTCTGGTCATGTAATCTCTTCAAGAATCGCTTTGCATGAGGCAGACCCATCAAGCAACTGGATGTGTGAGTATGGAGCCATGAAGACAATTTAGGAGTCATCTAGGGCTTAAATGGAAATGCCACTGGTTAATTTAAAAAGTGAAAGAACTGCCTGGCACAGTCACCTCAGAACAAGCCACAATTCTGCCTCTGCCGTTGACTTGACCGAGGCTTTGAGCCCCAGGAATAGATTCTCCTCATGTGTCTTGGCTACACTTCCCCTTTAGACTCTACATGAAAAGCTGTATTGTTTTGTTTTGTTGTTTAAGAAATTTCCTTGAATTTTCTCCTTCATATTGCTGCTTTGTTCAGATCCCAGGGACACAGAATTATGGAACAGTTTGGAGTCTCTCCAGGAACACCAACCTACTTTGAAGCGGGTTGCTCTGAAGGGGAGAAATGCTTGCTTTTCAAAAATATCTCCTTGGGCAAGCCATCAGCAGCCTCCTTTTTGCATAGTCAGGGAAATTTCATCCACAGATAAGGGATTTGAGAATAGTTGACTGTGACTGCCTTAAAAACTCTGCAAGGACAAATACCCAGAACACAATCACCCCTCTAACCCGGGGCCAAGGTCTCTTTGTTTACACCCGGAGTAGCTTTTCCTGTGTTCCTGTTCTATCTGCCTCAATCTTATCCCCTGTTCTGAATCTGGAAGGAATTGTAGCCACTGGAAGTAGGCATAGAACAATCTGCAGGAAATCAACATACAGTCTAACATTTTCTTTGGTTCATTACTTGTTAGTTTGTTCAATCATTCATTTGTCTGTGTTTATTCATTCATCAGTGTAGAATTTTCCATTATAAGAAATATTTGTTACATTATATCAATATTTTTCTAACTGCAAATCATGGATGGGACCTTAGCTGGCTTTGTTCTTCTTAAAAAAGTGTGAAAGCAGGATTGCTAAATAATTAAAGAATTAAGTGCTTTTATGAATGGTATTTTACCTTCCATCAGATATTTCCCTTTTGGAAATGGAAACATTTGACACTACCAGTGAGGCAAGTTTCCATCTTAACTCTTCCACCAGTATCTGGGAAAAAGCAAAAAAGCATGAAGAGTTTATAAACAACTGAACAGGCAATGGATTCAGGTTCAGTTATATAGCTGGAATCATGTTTATGCAATAGCCAACTAGGAATGTAGTCTCCTTTCTGACAAATGTGCCTTCCTGAGGGTTGTGGGTTGGTCTGAAGACAAAAGTCATCTGCCGTGTCTTTCTCAGTCCCCATAGCTCCATTAGTCAAATAACAGTACCATCTGATATTTATGTGTCAATAAGATATTTGTACATAATTTCATATCCAAAACATTCTCAGGGAGATAGTGACAGTAAAAGTTGTAAAGATATCTGGCTTCCCATGTTCGATCATTCTCTCCCTTTTTTATTCTATCAGCTAGTAATTGCAGACACTAGTCTTGTTTATGTGCTCCCTTTGGCTCTTAGTCCTATCATTATGATCAACTGTGAATAGAAATTGATCACTGGGACTAGTGAGATGGCATTGGTACATGCCACCTTGATGGGATTGAATTGGAATCCCCTGGTATGTTCCTAACTCTACCATTTGAGGTAAGTCAGCTTGAGCATGTCCCGAATTGCACATCTCTTCCCTCTCTTATTCCCACTCTTATATTTAACAGCGAGATACACAGCAGACCCATAGAATGGCAGATGTCCTAAACAGCACTCTGGCCTCAGAATCAGCCCTTAAGGCACACGGACCTGGCTGAAAAGCCCATGAGAGTATTTCAGGCATGGAAAGCCAAAACACTCTGGGGAAAAAAAAGACCTAAATGAAAGATCTCCATGAGTGAGATCCCAGTGGAAAGAACAGGTCTTCAAAGAAGGAGGTACCTTTCTCTGAAGGGAGGAGAGAACCTCCACTTTGACTATGGCCTTGTCTAAATATGATCAGAGTCAGTGAACTCAAAAGGCTTCCATAGCCTTGGCAACTCATGACAAGAGCCAAGGGTGATTGCCGATGCCATAAACAAGAGTGTCAATTTGTTAAGTCAACAACAGGAGTCACTGTGCACTTACTCCTCATGTAGGATCTCTGTCCTTAATGTGCTGTACATTGTGATTTAATGCTATAACTAGTACTCAAACAGTATTTTTCACTTTGTGTTTCTATGTGGGTGCAAACTGTTGAAATCTTTACTTAATATATGCTAAACTGATCTTCTGTATATAAAGAGAATCGAAAATGAATCTTGATGTGAATGGAAGTGGGGAGGGAGAGGGAAAGGGGAGGATTGCGGGTGGGAGGGACGTTATGGGGGGGAAGCTATTGTAATCCATAAGCTGCACTTTGGAAATTTATATTCCTTAAATAAAAGTTAAAAAAAGTTGTAAAGATAGTGTCTCAAAACCTTCATTATCAATGACATATTGTATGGAAAATAGAGTGTTTGCTTATATCTTCAATGTATTGAAGGGAGATTTCAACTTATCAAATCAAATGGCAGCTAAAATACCTATGTGAAGCAGGAGTGACTCAGCACAGCGAGCAGCCCCAGGCAAGTGTGTAAAGTAGCTACAGTTCCTGTTTGATATCTGCATGCATCTTGTCTCTGCCTTTCCCTGCCCTCTACTTGCAGAGCTCCATTACTGCCCCGCACTCATCTCTGGCTCTCACTTTCATCAGATGTGCAGCATCCAGAAATGATCAGAAACTTATTCCCTCTCTGTGATATTTCACTCATGGCACTTTGAGTGTAATTCAAAATGGAAGAAAGCCTTAAATAAGGACTTCTATACTTCTGGGAACTGCGTGGGGCATCCCGTAAGATTGAGAGCTTTCTAGAGCCCCGGAAGTCATGTGATGTAGCGGATCTAACTTATCCCAGTTGTAGGACTTCTCAGCAGCACCTGGCAAATTGACAACTTCATATTTTGTGAAACCCTCTCATGTTGTGGATTGTCTATGTTTTCTCACTTCCTCCAGTTCACTGTCCAAAGCACCTCAGGTTCCTTTGATGGTTCCTTCTCTAAACAACCTCCAAACATTGTTTTTCCTCTGGGATTAGTCTCACACTGTCTTCATTTTTTTCTTCTGAACTCTCCCTCTAGGTTGCCTTGGCTATTCTCATGGCTTGAAAGCCCATCCTTGTGCAGATGTCTTCTAAATGTTTATATATGTACCTCTGAGCTCCAGACTCATCCAAACATTTACTTGACATGTCCAACTTAAGGTCAAACCATTGCCTTCTTCCTTCTAAATCTTGTTTCACTTCCCCATCAGTCTTAACAAATGGTACCACTATTTGCCTGGTTCATTCATTATACTAAAAATTTTTGAGAGTCATCTTTCATTCTTTACTTTTCTTATTTTTTATATCTGCAGCATCGTCAATTCCTAACACTTTCACCACCAAAATGCACCTGAGATTCATCAGTTTCTCTCAATCTCCACTGCCAACAGCTCCTCATTTATACTACTGTTGTCTCTCCCATCACCCTCTGTGATAGCTCCTTAACTGATATCTCTGTCTGTCCTTTTGCCCACTCCAACCCCACCATTAAAATCACAAAAAGTCAAAAGTGTAGTGGTTTAGGGTGAATGTTCTGAAACATATGACTTGGGTTTGAATCCTGCCTCTTCCATTTACTATGTAAATTTATGCAGTACTTTTGTTTTCTATGCTGCAATTTCTTCAGCCAAAAAAAAAAAAAAAAAAAAGTTCTAGCACCTTCCTTATAGTAAGTGTGGTTAGATGAATTTTTACCAATTGATTAAATTCTTTTAATGAACAGAAAATTCTCATTAACATTTAAATAAAATCATGCACCTCCATGCTTAAAATCCTTTAATGGCTTCCTAGGTTCTTGGTAAAAAAAATTTGAGCTCAAACTAGAGCCCCTAGGTCCAGCATGATAGTGACATTGCCCTGCCTCTGCCTAACCCTGATTCATCTTAGTCTAATCTGCTCCTTTCCTCACCATGCCCCAGACACACAGACCTTTTTTAATGGGGCAAACTAATCCCCTGGCTGTGTCCTCTACCTAGAATCTCTTCCTATGCCTGGTTCAGATTTAGCCTACATGACATGTCTTAGCAATTGTTTCTAGTCACCCTATTTAAGGCAGCTCATCTTCTTGTTCTCTACCAAGCTAGTTTGCTTGTTTCCTTCATGTCACTTACCACAATATTTGGTGATTTTGTCCTTGTTTTCTGCCATCTTCACAAAAGTGTAAGTTCTGTGAAGCCAGGGACATGACAATTGTGTTCTTACTGAATCACTGTTGCCTTACATATTGTGCCTATCTCACAATAAACACTCATAAATGTTTGCAGAAAGAATGAAACAAATAGCTGATAGACCAACCTGGACTTGCAGCAGGAACTAGGGTGCAAGCCAGATTTCAATCTCTGTAGAATGCTTCAGGCAGTATACAAACAGGTACTAGTCACCTGACCTGCTTTGGGGCTCACTAAAACAAGCAACTCATTGAAAAATTGTTGGCTTAGGAAAGGAGAAGGAATTCTGGACATGGAGCCAAAGGCACAGCTTTCTTGTCCAGGATCTGATACTAATTATTTTTGTGACCTTGAACAGGCTCCACACATCTCAGAAACCCAGTTCGCCCTGGAGAATGAGAGTGGTTGGAATAAGAAACCTTGAGGGTTCTTTCAGCTTGGCGGTCTGTTTTGAATGCCTTATTTCTGCCCACAGAGGATAAAATCAGTTGCATCATTTAGTTCTTGTTGAAAGAGAAATCATTGTGTTTTAGGATAATCAAAGAAGCATCAGCAGGTGCTGGGACAGAATCTCTTTGAGGTTTTTAGGTTGGTGGGAATTCTTCAGTCAGTAATATTTGTTGATCCTTGCATGCTCTCTGGAGTCTTGCTCACCTCACCTTGCCTAAAAGCAGATCCTCTTCATTTCTTTGTCACCATCGCTCACAGCTTTCATTACATACACTCAACTACTCACACTCAAACACACACACTCACATCCCCAACATCTTTTTAAACTCTAATTTTCTTTCTGTGTCCTTTTCTTTGCATAGAAAAACCTTTCTTCGATCAACACATGTAGAAAAAATTCATCCCCAGTCCCATTAGATAAGGGTTACTGGGCATGGCTTTAACAATAAAGAAGACCAGAATTCCTATATCTTCAGTCCCACTCACCCCTGAAGCCTTTCTGTGTGCCAGGGTCATGCTCAGAACCTCTATAGAATTCTCTGTTCACTTCTTCCTCTCCTGTGCACTTCACTGGTTTTCACAAGAATAATTTTAAAATATTTTTACTTTGCTAGTCATTTATACTCTTGTTAAAGTGTTAATATTGAAAGGATATGAATTTTGTATATTTTGTAATACAATTGGACCCTGTACATTTGGGGATAATGGTTTCTCTTATGTTTGGTAAAAAGGAAGCCTCCATAAACCACCTCTAAATGTCCAAATCCTACCAGTTCTTCGAGGATCATGGCTTGTGCGGCCCTTATCATGAATCTTTATCCTTCATCAGGAAGTAACTTGTCTTCTCTTTGAACTCCTGCAACGCTTAATTTGTTCATTCGTTCATTTATTTGATCATTAGTAAATATCTACTTCCTATATGTGGACAAAAATATCTATTCCTGGAGTTTATATTTCATGGTGGTAGTGGAGGAGACACACAAAATTGTGTATGTATTATGATAGAGGGTGATAAGTATCATGGAGAAAAGCAATGCACAGCAAGGTCATAGAAAGTTCCAGGGTGAGAGGGAGGGTAGGGGAAAGTGCCACTGTGTTCCTAAATCTGTATGTGTGAAGTATATGAAACTTGTATAACTTGAGTAAAATTTTTAAAAAAGAGAAATGATCTTTAATCAGAGACCTGTCAGGAATGAGGAGTAGGCTGGAAGAAGATACCAGGGGAAAGACATACCAAATACAAGTCTAGTGCTTTAGTTTCCTCAGGCTGCTGTAACAAAATGCCCACAAATGGCCCACTTATAAACAACACGGATTTATTTCTGCAGTTATAGAGGCTAGCCATTCCTAGAGCAAGGCCCCAGCTAATGGGTATATGGCGAGAACCTGCTTTCTGGTTCTTGGGTGGTGCCTTCTCTTTGCATCCTCATATGACAGAAGGGATGAGCTAGCTCTCTGAGATATTTTCATAAGGGCACTAATTCTAATCACTTCCTAAAAACACCATCTCTTACTACTGTTTCACTGGGGACTCAGGGAACTTTGAGGGGCACATATTTTCAGAACCTAGCAATAGTGTGTATGGAGAAGGGTGAGAGGGTGAGATAGGAGATGAGAGCACATCTGTAAGGGTGGGGTTGCAATAGTGTGTAGATGTTGAAACTATTGAAGGGTTTTGGCTTTTACCGAGATAAAAGGCATTGCAGGGTTTTGAACAGAGAAGTAGCATCATCTGAACTACAGTTCGAAAGGATTTCTCTGGCTGATGGTTTGCAAATAGGTTGCAGTGACTCAGGGATGGAAGCAAGAACATTGTCAAAAGGCTGACTATGGTAGTAACAGTGGAGTGATGAGATGTCATTAGATTTTTTTTTTTTGCATTTACTTTATTTATTTGAAAGACAGAGTTACAGAGAGAGAGAGAGAGAATCTTCCATCCACTGGTTCACTCCCACAAATGGCCACAACAGCCAGAGCTGAGCTGATCTGAAACTAGGAGCCAGGAACTTCTGCTGGGTCTCCCATGCAGGTTCATGGGCCCACATACTTGGGCCATCTTCTGCTGTCTTCTCAGGCCATAGCAGAGAGCTGGATCAGAAATAGAGCAGCTGGGATTTGAACTGGAGCCCATATAGGATGTTGGTGCTGCAGGCTGGGTTTTAACCCACTGCACCACAGCGCTGGCCCCAATGTCACTAGATTTTACAAATGGTTTGAAAGTAGAGCTGGAAGAAAACCTCTTGCTCAGATGTGGGGCATAAGAGAATGATGGGGAAGTTGGAAGGGGAAAAAGGTTTGGGGAAGAAGATTGGATGTTCTGTTTTGCACATTTCTTTTTTTTAAATTTTTTATCCAGAAATATTTTATTTAAGATATACAAAATTAATGCACTTCATAAATACAACTTTAGGAACATAGTGATTCTTCCCACCCTATCTGCACATTTTTCCTCTGCGATTGCTATATGATACTCAGGTACAGATGTGAGTAGACAGTTGTAATTATGAGATTGGGTTTAGACCAAAGACATAAATTTGGAAGTCATTTGCATATTTAAAGACCCCAAAATGGACGAGAACATCAAGGGATGACACGTTTATCTGTGCTTCCTTTGTGTCTGTATTTTGTCTTTGGTTGTAAGATTTCTCTTACCCATTAGTAGACTAATTTCCTGCTCTGTGCCTGAACTCTCAAAAGGCCCATCTCAGAACTTACCTACAAATAGGATCTCAAGAAATGATTTTTATTGAATCACTGCAAGAACTTAGTGCAAAACAGGGTGTGATCAGGAATTAGAATTGTGGTGCAGTTAATGCTGGATTTCATGGGTAGTGTGCCCACCGTGATCTAGGAAGGCCTTACCTAGAATGGGTATCTGGAAAGGAAATAAGGAAAGGGAAGGATCAGGCTAAAGCAAAGGGAGGAGAAAGGAGGATGAGACTTGCTCTGTTTTTATACTAAAGAAGAGAAACTAAACCCTGGATTTGAAGTGGAGTATCAGGTAGGCTTAAAAGAGTTAGACAATGGTTGAAGAAGGTGATAACTTCACATAGCAATTATCAAACTTGAGCTTACCTAGAAGGCTTGTTAATACAGGTTCCTGGGCCCTCACAACCAGAATTTTGGATTTAATTGGTTTGGATCAGAGCCAAGAATCTGCATTTCTAACCAATTTCTACTGCTATTATTGCTGTGATTTTGAGGTCCTTATGTTGAGAATTACTGGTTTAGAAAGAGAACAATCTTTATAAAATGATTTTGCAACATATTTTGTATGAATATATGCCACAAAATCATACTTTAATCCTTTTCTAGGATTTTGGCCTTTCAAGGTTTTATTTCTGTGTTGTAAATTAAAACATCTTTTTAGCAAGTCAACATTTCTGTGAGTTTTACTCAGCACCACCTCCAACTCTCACCAGACTTTCCCTCGGGCATTTGAGCCAAGACACAGTAGAGCTGATGGCAATGTGCACTGTGAGACTTGAATGTTCATCAAATTGCAGCACTTGAAGAAAGATGTTGTTAAGTCTCTCCTTTTTTTAAAATAAATTTATCTATTTATTTATATAAAAAGAACAGATTTTATGCATTTCATATATACAGTTTTAAGAACATAATGATACTTCCAACCTTCCCTCCTTCCTTCCCACCCTCCCTCCTCCTTCTTTCCTTAATTTTCTTTTAATTTTTTCAATAACATATTTTCAATTCAGCTTATAACCACAGGCTTAAATCTCCATTAAATAAAGAATTCAAAAAGTAGAAAGTAGAAACACCACATGTCAATTTCACTGATCTACATTACTTTTTTGTACTCTATATTAGCTACCATATATTAGAGAAAATATGGTATTTCTATTTTTGGTATTGGCTTATTTCACTACGCATAATCATCTTCCATCACATCCATTTTGTTGCAAAAGACAGAATTTCATTTGTTTAATGGCTGAGCAGTATTCCATGTATATCACATTTTCTTCATCCAGTCATCAGCTGAAAGACTGCTGGGTTGATTCCATATCTTAGCTATTGTGAATTGAGCTGCTATCCACGTGGAGATGCAGATAGCTCTTTCATATGTTGATTTTACTTTCTTTGGATAAATCCTCAGATTGTGGGATGACTGGATCACATGGTAGATCAATATTCTAGATTTCTGAGGAATCTCCATACTGTCTTCCATAATGGTTGTAGTGTTTTTACATTCCCACTAGCAGTGTATTAGGGTACCTTTTACCCACAGCCTCACTAGCATTTGTTATTTTTTGGATTTTTGGTTGATGACCATTCTAACTGGGGTGAGATAAAACAGCTCTGTGGTTTTAATTAGCATTTCCCTGATGGGTGGTGATCCTGAACACCTTTTCATGTATATATTGGCCATTTGTATGTCATCCTTTGAAAAATGCCTGTTCACTTCCTTGGTGTATTTCTCAACTGGATTTTTTGTTTCGTTGTTTTTTAGTTTCTTGAGCTCCTTATGTACTCTGGATATTAATTCTTTATCAGATGTATAATTTGTAAATATTTCTTCCATTTCTGTCATTTGCCTCTTCACTTTGTTGAGTGTTTCCTTTGCAATACAGAAGCTTCAAAGTTTAATGTCTATTTTTGTCTATTTTTTGCTTTTGTTGCTTGCATTTCTGGGGTTTTATCCAGGAAGTCCTTGTCTATACTAATTTTTCTCAGTGTTTCCCCCATGTTTTCCTCTAATAATTTGATGGTTGCACATCTAAAATTTAGATCCTTGATCCATTATGAGTTTTTTTTTTTTTTTTTTTTTTTGGTATGGGGTGTGAAGCAGGGGTCTTGTTTCACATAAAGATCCAAATTTTCCAGCACCATTTATTAAAGATACTGTCCTTTATCCAAGGAGTGACTTTATTTTATCTTGTTTGTCAAAGATTAGTTGTTTATAGATGCATGGATTAATTTCTGGAGTTTCTAATCTGTCCCATTGGTCCACATATCTAGTTTTGTGCCAGTACCAGGCTGTTTTGATTTTAACTGCCATGTAATGTCTTAAAATCTGGCATTATAGTGCCCCCAGCTTTGCTTTTATTGTTTAAGGTTGATATAGCTAATTGGACTTCTCATGGTTCCATATGAATTTTAGGGTTGTTTTTTCACTAGATCTGAGAAAAATATCCTTGGTATTTTGATTGTGTTCACATTGAATGTGTAAATTGTTCTGGGTAGCATGGACATTTTGATGATACTGATTTTTCCAATTCATGAACATGGAAGATTTTTCCATTTGTTTGTGTCTTCTTCTATTTCTTTTCTTAATGTTTTGAAATTTCCATTGTATGTATCTTCACATTCTTAGTTAAATTTATCCCAAGATAGTTATTTATTATTTATTTTGGTAGTTATTGTTAATAGGATTGATCTTACAGTTCATTCTCAGCCATGGCATTGTTTGTGTATACAAAAGCTATTGATTTTTATATGTTGATTTCATCAAATCTCTCCTTTTTCATGTTTATGTACTAACCATTTGTTGAGGTCATCATACAGTCTCAGCACCAAGTTAAGCGTCTAAGATGTAATAACCATTGCGATAGTGATAATGGCATTTCATTTTTATTAAGACTTTCCTGTGTGCCATCCATTTTATAAGTGCTTTGCATGTGTTAACTATTACAACAACAGCAAGAACCCTGTGTGGTAGTACTTTATTTAAAGATTCATTTCCTTATTTGAGAGGCAGAGTTACAGAGAGAGAGAGAGAGAGAGAGAGGTCTTTCATCTGCTGGTTCACCCCCAACTGGCCACAATGGCTGGAGCTGGGCTGATCCAAAGCCAGGAGCCTGGAGCTTCTTCTAGGTCTCTCACATGGGTGCAGGGGCCCAAGAACTTGGGCCATCTTCCAGTGCTTTCCCAGGCTGTCATCAGAGAGCTGGATTGAAAGAGGAGCACCTGTGACTTGAACCAGTGCCCGTATGGGATGCTGGCATCACAAGCAGAGGCTTAACCTACTATGCCACAGAATTGGCCCTACAGTGGTACATTCATTATGCCTATTTTAAAGATCAGTGAGTCTCCCACATTGGTATCAGGGGCCCAGATACTGGAATTGTCTTCCACTGCATTCCCAGGCAGACAAGCAGGGAGCTGTATTGGAAGTGGAACAGACTGAATTGGAATCAGCACCCATATGGGATGCCAATGTCACAAGCAGCGACTTAGCCCACTGCACTACAGTGCCAGCCCCTCAAGTTTTATTTTTATGTTTTATTTATTTATTTATTTATTTTGGACAGGCAGAGTGGACAGTGAGAGAGACAGAGAGAAAGGTCTTCCTGTGCCGTTGGTTCACTCTCCAATGGCCGCCGCGGCCGGTGCACTGTGCTGATCCGAAGGCAGGAGCCAGGTGCTTCTCCTGGTCTCCCATGGGGTGCAGGGCCCAAGCACTTGGGCCATCCTCCACTGCACTCCCGGGCCATAGCAGAGAGCTGGCCTGGAAGAGGGGCAACTGGGACAGAATCCGGCGCCCGGACCGGGACTAGAACCCGGTGTGCCGGCGCCACAGGCGGAGGATTAGCCTAGTGAGCCGCTGTGCTGGCCTTATGTTTTATTTTTAAAATTTATTTTTATTTATTTAGTTTATACTTTAGTTAATTAAAGTTTAATGTTAATATATCTGGTAGAGTTGAATATAGTGTTATCATGAATAATCTTATCTTTCTCATCTGTTCTTTCATTAGATTTATATTATCACAATGAATGTTGGGGAGTTATTCATCATTTTCTTTCCTTTTACACACATTGTTAATGCAAATAAGAATTCAATTATAACCCTTACTTGGTTCCCCCTGCCCAATAATCTCTTGATAGTGATGACAATAGTTTTATCTATTTAGACTGACTGCATTTTTCTAATGACAGGCAATAGAAATCCAATTAGAAATTTAATTAAAAAGCTACTTTCTTAACTCCTCTATTAGATGAATTTCTAAGCCCCTTAGTATAATACTAGTCTTTAGCTCAAAGACAGTAATCACGTTCATATTTTTCCAGAAGAAGGATGAATTTAACAAGCACTATAGAACTACTACCTTAGTTTTGGCTCCCATTCTTCAACATTTCGTGTGTTTCTGCAATAGTTTCCTATCTAATTCTGTTGTCTACATTTTCTATACCCCAAATTTGTCCTCTACATGGTTATCAGAGTTACCTCCTTTAAACTACACATCATATTATTCACCAATCCCTCATCTCCTTAGCCTTACGTAGCTCCACATTATCCTCAGGATGAGTCTGAATCCTTTATCAAGGCATGTAGTTTGTGTCCCTCATAGTGTAGAATCTGTCCATTTCCCCAACCTTATGCCTTCTCACTGTACATCATTTTCTCAGGCACATCTGCAACCCAGGCTTCATAAAATGGGCTCTTATTTTTTCCTGTTGCATCTGTGGATCCCTTCCCCTGTAAAATTCTCATATTCCTTTTCCAGAGTAACTGTTTCATCCTTTATAAATAAACTTGTGCATTGCCTACTAGCTATGCTTCATGACAGATACTGGTATACCATGTGTTCACCAAGCCCCACTTCTTTTTCATTCTGGAATCATAGCTAGGCTGTGCTCCCAGGCCCCCTCACAGTCAGATATGGCCTGGCAAACAAGGTTTGATAAGAGGAATGTGGATCAAAATGATTTCTATCACTTTCAGAGTTGACTCCTACAACATCCCATATAATACTCTATACTCTCTCCAGTTCCTCATCTTCTGGCCAGATGCGAGGGATCTAGGGGTAGACTCTTTGGTTCCAGGAGATGGGAGGACCCATACATTAGAAGTTTGATCCCTTCTTGAGCCATGAGGCTATGAACACTCATGTGGGACTACAGCCTGAAGAAGGAGCAGACATTTATTAGGCCAAGTCAACGAAATTTGGGGTTAGACATGGCAGTTAGTCCATAATGACTGACACACCCTCTTGGCATTCAAGTCTACTCTGAGAACTCGCTTCTCTGAGCAACTACCTTTCATATCAGGCTCACATCTAGCAATGGAAAAGAGGTTTGTTTTTTTTTTTTCCTCTTAAAACTCATATTTTACTGGGCAGGACAGATAATAAGTACCTAATTAAAAGATAAAATGTAATTTAAAATAATTTTGAGTGTAGTGAAGTGAGATAAAGCTGGGCAGGAGGATGTGGAATGAGGGTGAAGCATCCTGTTTGCATAATGTACTCACGGAGGGCTTTTCTGAGGATGCTATACTGAGCAGGACCTGAATGAAGTGGGAGATAAGCCATGTGTAGTTGGGGGAGTAGGTGGGCAATAGGAAGAACTCTGGGGTTGTATACAACATGGCTATGGGTATCAGAAATATCAGTAGCTTAAGAAAGAGCAGAAAGACCAGTATGAGACCAGTATGGCTAGAGCGAGGGAGGCCAGAGGGAGTTCAGGTAAGGAGGGAAGAGCCTCAGTTCATGGGGAGACTTCAAAAGCTTAAGAGTTTACTTTTACAGAAAGGGTGAATTATAGGTGAACTGTGAGAAGTTGAGTGACGTTCAAAAATAATCACTCTGGCATATTATCAGAAAATCTAATTGTTTCTATTTTTCAGTACAGTAAGAAGTAGATCTTTAGCTGAGAATGAGAGTGGGGGTTGATGGGAGGAAAGAGGTGACTGGTTGACTCTGAGAGTGGGGGAGTGAATTTACTAGAAGAATTTAGGGACTTCTGTCTTTTTTTAAAAAAAGAGTTGAGAAGATGTTACTTAGGGATTAGTTATTATGTCCAATACTATAGCAGTGAAAGGAGTTACAGATATAGTCTTTCCCCAAGAAATACATGCAAGTTGGCAAAGCAAGGAGTAACGCATGGACATTAAACAACTATATTTAATTGAGTCAATCATTTATTAATTCAGTTTACTGCTATTATTTTTTGAATGTTTATTTATTTGAAAGGCAGAGTTACAGAGAGTCAGAGGTAGAAAGAGAGAGAGAAGTCTTCCATCTGCTAATTCACTCTCCAGATGGCCACAATGGTGGAGCTGAGCTGATCCGAAGTCAGGTGCCCAAGAACTTGGGCCATCTTCTACTGCTTTCTAAGGCCATTGCAGAGAGCTGGATCAGAAATGGAGCAGCTGGGACCCGAATTGGCACCATATTGGATGTCAGCACTGCAGGCGGCAGCTTTACCCACTAAGCGATAGCACCAGCCCCTACTGCTATTATTATTCAAAATGCTTTTAATTTGACAGGATGAGAGACAAAAAGAGGCAGAAAGAAAGTTCTTTGCTGATTTACTCCCAAAAATCTTGCAATGGCTAAGCCGGAGCCAGGCCAGAACCAGGAGCTGAGAATCGAATCCAGTTCCAATTACCCAAGCCATCACTGCTACCTACCAGGACCTAAATTGGAAGGAAAATGGAGCCAGTAGCCAGGGCTGGGAATAGAACCCAGGTACTCCAATGTGGGACATAAGCATCTTAACCACTAGGCCAAACACCTGCTCCACAACAATAATTAATTAATGATTATTTTAAAGGAGAAGACTGAAACACAGTCCTTGCTCAGAGTCTAACATGGAGGTATGTACATAGCTCTGTGGGAACATCATGGAAGCCACTGCTGAGCTGGCTGATGGGATGGTCCCATGGGATGGGAATTGTCAGGAACAGCTGCTGCTAGCTGATCTGGGTCTCTAAGGATGAATGAGAAAATCCAAGTAGATGAATGAAATGAGCAGGTGCTTGCAGAGTAAGAAAAAACCTAATGCAGAACTGAAAATACCATGCAGTTCAGAAATGAGGTCATTATTAGGGTTTGCTATAGTTAGGGAAGGCTGAATAAATGAGATGGAACTTGAGGGGAGGAAGGACTTTAAAGGGAGAACAAACGGGGAGGAGATTTGAAGCTGGGAAAAGCATGTACAACAAAGGCAGGAATATTCACGGCATTGTTGCAGGTGGGTGTGATCACAGTCAGAAGCCTTGCACATGGTACAAGCTGCTTTCTCCTTCTGCAGAGTTAAAGGGGTTGGAGTGGGGTGACAGCATTTGATTGCAGAGGATCTCGCTCAGCTCCAGATAGACTTCTGAGGTTCAGTTGTCTTTGGATGAATATAGAAGGAGATATTTTTCCCATTGTCAGTTTCTGCCTCACAAAGCAGAAGCACGTCTAGCTTTTTTCAGGACTTCTAGTGAGGGCCCAGCATCCCCCAGCAGGGAAGCTAGGTGGCACTGCACTACTGCCCAGGCACTGCCCTTTAGGGCCCTGAGCACCTTTGGTCTTATATGAAATTTGATGGATATAAAATTATTCAGTGGATCTTAGTGGTAGATGGCCTTGGAAACCTTCTAGAAAAGGGAAATTCTTTTTGTATAAATTTTTATGTAATGCATCATTGTCATTTGGTCAAAAATTAGCTAGCAAATCTTCCTGAATTCAGCTGTCAAGGATGTACTTCGATTTGCAGATGAAGATCACGTTGAATTTTGCTGTTTGAGAAATTCTGTATTGTGTTCTGTAAGAAAAGCCTTGAGGTGATTAAATACATGTCACTATCTCTTTGTAAGCTCCAATAAGGGGAAAAGGGTCCACTTTGGTGATAGAATCCAAAAGACAGAAATGAAGCTGCCATTTTGCCCTCTGTACTTAGGTGAGATTAGGAATCTCTCAGGATATTGTTTCCCTAGATAAACTGCTACTGTTTTGATTTCCTTAAACCCTTCTTTCTGGAGAGAGTAGCATTAAGAGTTAGATTAATTTAATAAGACACTGCACCTGATGTTGCCAGGGGGCAGGCTTTAAAATAATCATATTTACCTATACAACAGAGTGATATGGGGAAGGTATTGCCAGGTATAGAACACTTTGGTGTAAGACATAGACTTACTTTCGAAGAAATTAAGTAGGGTGGAGAACAAGAGCAGGTTTATCTAATGGCAAAACAAACCTTTCTACGGAGTCTGTGCACATTAAATCCCCTCCATCTTTTCTTTTTTGACTCTTAGTTACTATTGGATGAAATTGCATTAACTAAATTAATGAGATGAAACAAAACATTTAGCCATACTCCTATCTAATGCATGAATTTCAGAGTCACCACTCCTAGGAAGCCATGGGGCCATCTGGCTGCTGGCAGTGGATGAGAGCTGACTCTGGGTCTTCAAGAGTCAGTGGGGGTGAGGTATCAACCTCACAAGATGACAATGTACAGAGTGGAGAGGGCTGGACTATGTTTCTGTGTTAATCTTGGAAATGCAGCAGAAAATGAGGGAGCTTGAGAGATCAGATCCAACTGCAGTTCACAGGACAAGGTAGGATTTATAATAGATAAGTAGAACCAAGAGCTGCCAATCATGAATGAAAGTGGAAACAGGACAGAATCCCTTAGGGGATCCAAGACCAGCCTGAGCATATGGATTGGATTGGTGAGAACTGTTGATTTCTATGCTCTTTCCTTTTTGCATGCAGATGTATTCTATAGCTGACACTTTCACCCATGATAAATGAACCATAATTTTCTTCTACATGGAGATGAAAGAATGAGTGTGGTCAACACACTTTTGGACTTGCCCTGAGTCATATTTGTGTTATCCTCATGAACAGCTGTAGAGTTTTCTATCCCTTGCTTTGTGTTGAAGAATCCTTTTTCTGTAAAGAAGGTGGAACTGTCCTGTCCAATAATAAAAGTGACTGAAACTGAGGAAGAAGGCAGGAAACACTAAAAAAAGCACTGTTAATTAAACATGGTAGGTAAGTGTTCTGTAAGATAAGCAGGGTTTTAAGAGTATTATTTTGAAGACCTGGAAGATCAGAAATAAAAAAGATAATGCTGCCTACTATGATTTTGTATGTGTATGCAGATAATTTTAGGTTGAAATCAATGAAATGTCATTTGAGAAGTCCTGAATGTTTCTCCATCAAGCCTGTAGAGCACTTTGAAAAACAACAAAAGCAGGGCCAGCTCTGTGGAGCAGCAGGTTGGGGCTCCGGTATCCCACATAGGAGTGCCTGGTTTAAGAACTCAATGCTTCCAATCCAGCTTTCTGCTAGCATGCCTGGGAGGCAGCATTTGATGGCCCAAGTACGCGAGTCCCCTCCATTAACACTGGAGACCTGGAAGGAGCTCCTGGCACCTGGCCTTGGCGTGGTCCAGCCCTGGCTGTTGTGGGCATTTGGGGAGTGAAACGCTGGGTGGAAGATTTCTTGTTCTCCATCATTCTGCCTTTTAAATAAATAAATCAATCTTTTAAAAAAATCATAAGGACAAATAACAAGCACAAAAAAAACCCAACATCAGTTTTTAGTAAAAATACAAAATCTTGGTTTTCATACTTAGTAAAACTTTTATTGTCAAAACATTTCTCTTCTCCTCAATCATAATCTTTCTCTCTTGGTTCTGTCCTTTTGGAAAAATATTTCTTCACCTCACATAGTTATGCAAGTCACAGAGTACTCAACCAACCTGTGAACCACATGGCTTTACCACAGGATCAAGTCATCATAATAGTGGGAAGTACGCTGCCAATTTAGGAAAATTCAAGGCGGTCTTCGGATACGTGTGAGTGTTAGAACATCTTCCGAATGTTCTCAGTTATTCTTTACTCTAAAGTATTCCATTCAGATCTTCCTTGAAGAAAATGTTCTAAGGATCTCTGTCTATCACTTAAGTTCCAATTTCCCTGAAACAGAAAGCTGATGGAGACTTCAGAAGAGCATCTTATTCTTTGATTTCCAACGTAACGCAGCCGTATCAGTCCAGCAAGGCTAGATTTATTATGCTATCAGCAGCTTTACTGAAAGCACATCACCTTCTATGGGCTGGGAAAAGGTTTGTTCTGTTCTTTTAAAAAATGCATAATTGTGCATTTTTATGAAAGCAAGAGTTAAGGAATTATTTTTTTTTCGTAGCAGGCCAAAGGTAGGCAATGCTCTGGTGATAACGTTTTGTTATCTCAAGTGTCCAGTACTGTACAAGGTGGAAGTTGGATTGCGGCTGCAAATTCCCCCCAACATGCTCCTGGGAGCCAAAGGATGTGTTTCATGTCCTTCAGTCGCCTCTTCTTCCCTGGAAACAGAGGCAGTGCCAGCACCTCAGTTCCTGTGGTTACAAACGTTGCCTCATTCAGCCTGACCTTGGTTTCCCATTTGGATAACCCAGGACAGCATGTTCTCTTTCAGTTTGGCAGAAGCGGTGCAAGGGGGCTGTCAGTCAGCTTCCTCAGATGCCTTCATCCTTTTGAGGCTTGCTGTTATGTTTATTTCCTGTATGAAGGTTATGAGTTTGAAGCAAACAGAAAGTGCTCAACCTCCTATCTGGTTGGTGTCTTGAGGGAGCCCAGAAGCTGGGGTCTGTGTCTCAGCTTCATTGGTCATTAGCTCTGGGATCTCTGGGATCATGGTACAGTCACTCAATCTCTGAAAGCCTCAGTTTCCTCCATTTAAAATCAAAAGGTTTAGGTAAAACACACAACAACATTAATATATCTGGAGCTTAGTGAGTGAGTGGCCAAGGTCCTTGCATGGTTTCTCTCATTTAATCCTCACAAAAGAGCTAGAAGGAAGGAACGGTTACTATCCCATTTTACAGAGTTGACTGAATTAGAAAGGAAGTAGCTCACTTACTTGTTTAACATAAATGTAAGTGGTAGAGACAATGTTGAGACCAGGGTGATCGACTTTTTTCCCAAAGTGTAATCCACAGACCCTCATCATCAACAATACTTAGGAACCTGTTAAAAATGTGACTTATTGGACACACTCTAGATTGAGTCTAGATCTTTGGGTGAAGTTTGAGGAATATGCTTTAACAAGTTCTTTGGATTATCATTATAAAAGATTTATTTGTTTATTTGAGGAGGAGACAAAAATCTTCCATCCCCAAGTGGCTGTAACATCTAGCAGCTGGAGCAGGCTGAAGCCAGGAGCTCAAAACTATCCAGTTCTCCCATATGGGTGTCAGAGGCCCAAATACTTGAGCCATTTTTCTGCTGCTTTTCCTGGAACGTTAACAGGAAGTTGGATTGGAAGTGGAGCAACTGGGCCTCAAACTGGCGCTCTGATATGGGCTGCTGGTGTTGCAAACAGTGGTTTAACCTGCTGTGCCACAACACCAGTCCCATGAATTTTTTTAGATTTATTTTTTATATTTTTTTACTTATATAAAGGGAAAATATCATGTATTTCATATACAGTTTTAATAGGATCCAACCCTCCCCACCCTCCTTTCTTTCTTATTTTTATTTTTAGTTTTTATAATGACATACTTTCAATTAATTTTATAATCACCAGCTTGACCCTCTGCTAAATAAAGAACTCAACAAGTAGTAAACAGAAAAACTTCTATTCCTCAAGAGTATAGATAAGGGCTGTAAATAATTATCAAATCTCAAAATGTCAATTTTGCTCATATACATTACATTGTTTTGTACTCTGTATATTAGTTACCACAAATCAGGGAAAACATGACATTTGTCTTTTGGGGACTGGCTTATTTCACTAAGTGTAATGGTCTCCATTTACATCCATTTGTTATGAAAGATAGGATTTCATACTTTTCCATAGCTGACTAGTATTTGAAAGGTAGAGTGACAGAGAGAGGGAGAGAAGAAGATGCGGAGAGAGAGAGAGAAAGAGAGAGAGAGAGAGAGAGAGAGAGAGAGAGACAGGTAGAGCACTTCCATTGCAACTACTGATTCATTCCCCAAATGACTGCAACACTTAGGGCTGGACCAGGCCAAAGCCAGGAGCCAGGAACTCCATTTGTCTTCTACATGGGTGGCAGGGACCCAAGACACTTGGACTATCATCTGCTGCCTCCCAGGCACATTGTCAACATGGAGCTGTACTGGAAGTGGAGAAGCTGGGACTTGAACTGGCATTGCAGTCAGTGGCTCAACCTGCTATTCCACAATGTTGGTCCCTAGATGATTTATATACATTAAATACGTTATATACAGTAAACACTAGATGAGTTATGTACATTAAAGGTTGAAGTTCTGTTCTAGAACCCATGCTCTTGGGTTTTCTACATTCCAGGAACTTTTCAATGTCTGGAACTTTACTCCCTTGACTCTGTGGGTTCTATGGTTCTGTGACCTCCCTCCTGCAGCTGTGTGTGACACAGACAATGGGCTTTGGTTAGGGAAGAAGTAGTCAAGGGCAGAAGACTGGATCCTCTGTGGTGGAGGCCAGTGCCCTTCCCTTAGTTCATCCATCACAAAACTCCATACATATTAATTTTTTGCAATCAGAAACCATCCATTTTGCAATTCAAAAGACGGTCAAACATTGGGATTATTTTTTAATGAGACTCATGCCTGTCACATGGATAAGGTTTCCCTCATTCCTGCCAAAGAAACTTTGATAGCTTTTATCTGCTATGGAAGATTTTGAGGCTTTCAGTTACATGAATTTGGAATACTGCACACCTTTCTTTCTGTTGAAAAAAGTCACAGTATGTTTATGACTACCAGCGACAATGTGCTGCAAATACAACAATTGGGTTTATAGTATGATTCTTATATAAACCTTCAGTGGCCTTTAAAACTTCTAGAAAAAAAACACAAAAAAGAAATTTTCTTTTTTTTACCCTTAGTTTTTTTTTAAATTTTTTAACTTTTATTTAATGAATATAGATTCCCCCCCGATGACTTCCCTCCCACCTGCAACCCTCCCCTTTCCCGCTCTCTCTCCCCTTCCATTCATATCAAGATTCATTTTCAATTTTCTATATATACAGAAGATCAGTTTAGTATACATTAAGTAAAGATTTCAACAGTTTGCACCCACATAGAAACACAAAGTGAAAAATACTGTTTGAGTACTCATTATAGCATTAAATCTCAATGTACAGCACATTAAGGACAGAGATCCTACATGAGGAGTAAGTGCACAGTGACTCCTGTTGTTGACTTTACAAATTGACACTCCTGTTTATGGCATCAGTAATCTCCCTATGCACCAGTCCTGAGTTTCCAAGGCTATGGAAGCCTTTTGAGTTCTCCGACTCTGATCTTATTTAGACAAGGTCATAGTCAAAGTGGAAGTTCTCGCCTCCCTTTAGAGAAAGGTACCTCCTTCTTTGAAGACCTGTTCTTTCCACTGGGATCTCACTAACAGAGATCTTTCATTTAGGTTTTTTTTTTTTTTTTTTTTTTTTTTGCCAGAGTGTTTTTGGCTTTCCATGCCTAAAATACTCTCATGGGCTTTTCAGCTGGATCCGAATGCCTTTAGGGCTGATTCTGAGGCCAGAGTGCTGTTTAGGACATCTGCCATTCTATGAGTCTGCTGTGTATCCCACTTCCCATGTTGGATCGCTCTCCCCTTTATTTATTCTATCGGTTAGTATTAGCAGGCACTAGACTTGTTTATGTGATCCCTTTGACTCTTAGTCCTTTCATTATGATCAATTGTGAACTGAAATTGATCACTTGGACTAGTGAGATGGCATTGATACATGCCACCTTGATGTTTACCCTATCTTAGTAACCATAAGATACCATATCTCAATATACATGTTCAAGGATTCTGAATTCCTTTCATATTGTTGCAAATAGTGAGTGATATGGTAATAAGTGCTACAGTTGTGGAGTGTTAAGAGAAATATGAACTTAAAATGGAAAGAAAAATTACAGCAAGAAGAACAATAAATTGATTTATATCTTTTTTGGCATACGAAAATTTATTACTAATGTTTCCACCACAAAAAATTATGATCTTGGTCTTTCCCTCATGCTTTTGGATAAGGCCAACAGAGAGACACTGACTATTTTGACGCACTTAGAGCAGACTCCAGGAATGTCATCAACAGCATGACTTTTTCAACCAAGTCTAACCATCAGAACTTCATTGTTTTTCACAATAAAGTTCATTCATACTCCCATTATTTAACACTTACCAGCAACGTTTCAGTGTATGTATATTTCTTGACTCTTTTGATTTGCATACACAGACATTTACACTTTAGGTCCATATTTTACCAGAAACTAAGTCCTTTGTACACTGTTTTTCAAATGTAATCGTTGTAGTTCCTACTCTATGTCAACATACAGATGTATACAGCTTGCAAGGGTGATGCTTCACACTGAGAAGAATTGATAGCAGTTGTACGTGTGCTTTTGCTGTTGTTGACTCAACAACAACAGAGTACAATGTCAGAGGTACGGTGCCGCTGAGACATCATCTGTGCTGGGTGATGTCTCAGTGGCATCTTGTGCGGAAGTGAGCAATCATCTGGCAGATGTGAAACACCTCTTATTTGTGGGTCCCTTCTAAACCAAATAAAATGGTTAACATGAAGCTCCCCAAGACTCATTGCAATGCCCAAGGCTTGCTCACAGCTTTTTTTATCTTTAACTTAGGAAGTACTATGCAGTTCTCCTTTGGGAAGTTCAACTTTAAGGCACATTTTCCATGATTAACAGCTCTCTTCCCTTACCAATACAGATATCCCAAAATAAAGTCTGACTTCATTTCTTTTGTTCTTTTTTTCTCAGGGAAATTCTACTCTAGGATAGCACTTTTAGGGGGATTCCAGGGGTCAAATTCAGGCTTTTGAGCCATGTCTTAACTG
This sequence comes from Oryctolagus cuniculus, assembly GCF_051225735.1. NCBI lineage: Eukaryota > Metazoa > Chordata > Mammalia > Lagomorpha > Leporidae > Oryctolagus > Oryctolagus cuniculus. Next base: position 70,402,649 of record NC_142873.1, on the reverse strand, counting down.
TTTAGCTGTTAGGAATACATAGAGATTAAACATTTACTGTAAGCTTAGAAGGACCTGGATTTAGGCTGTTTCTATGGATAAATTGGCTTGAGGAAGGAAAATTATTGAATGTAGTGAAACAACTCGTGATGAACTAGTTAACTTCTGGGTACAATTGCTTGTGTTTACAAGTTGTTTTTTGAGGGGGCTAAAACCAAATGCTTTTCGTTGTGGTGAGTTTTTCCTGGTTTTCAAACAGAAAAGCTTTATAAAATAAAGTGCTTTCTCAAGAGATATTTAATCTAAAGACTTGGCAATTCAAGGATGCAATGATTTGTCTGAATCTGATAATAGGAAGTGGTAAATTCTTTATTTTGGTAAAGAACATTAACTGAAGGGTACATACAAGCAGTCCCATAGGAAAGCCACCCTTTCTATTCAGATCCTGATAGGCAAGTAAGGACAGACCGTGACAGACATGGGGAACATAAGAACACACTCTTGGAAGAGCACTGAATTGTTCTTGAGTTGTCACAAAGCATTTGTGAAACTTTGAGAACACTTTTTTTCTCTTAATGGATAAGAATTACTCAACCACCTCTCCTTGGACTGAACTATCTAAAACAAAAACGATCTGGCTTATGAATAATTTTCATTTGAAGCAAACCTGAATCATTGAAATTTTAAGTCTATTGTTTCCCCTCTTTCTAAAAATAGATACAATCTTTTAGCACCTGAAAAGATTAAATAAAAACCATAAGTTATATGCTTAAACTATGCAAATAATTTCAGTTTAGAAGATAGGCCTTAGGAGAGAAATTTAAAACCATATATCCGCTTTTAACTCTAATTTTACAACTACTCATAAAATAGACCATTAAGAATAAGATAAACAGTCATTAGAAATCTGAGTTAAAGTAGGTATTCAAGAGAATACAACATTTTTAAGAAATCTAATTTCATAATTTATGCAGCTGTTTCCTCCTCAAGGAGGTAGAACATAATTCCATCCCTCAAGTAGGAGCTGCAATGGTGGCTTCTTTCCAAAGAGTTCAATATGGAAAGTAGCAAGGCAGGAGCAGAGAGTAATTTTACAGTAGGGAGAACCAGGAGATGTTATCTTAATCAGGCGCCTAAGGTTAACATTAGCAGTAAATAAGACATGTTAATATCATTTATACTTAATATGATGCAAGAAGAGCATCAGTTTGCCTCCATGGTCTACCTACCTCAAATCCATAACTCCAGTGCAATTGTGAAAAAAAAAAAAACCAGATAAATTCCACCAGAAGAATGTTTCACAAAATATCCAGCTGTCGCAGTGGACTGCATCAAGAGAAAAGGCACACAGTGAATCTGACCATCGCATGGCTGGCATGCAGAGCAGGAAGGAGGGAATAGGGAGACATGATGATGACAGGGCAATTTGGGGTCACTCAGTGAGGGTCTTATTGTCTAGGGTTGAAATTTTGTACTTTCCCCTGATGATGATAAGCCATTAGAGATTTTGAAGAAAGTGTTGTGAACCCCACAGTAGAGAGCCATCAAGAGTGAGCCAGAAAGTTGCCTAAGAGGAGGCAGCATAAGAGGAGTCCAGATTAGGACATCAAAATCAAGGTCTAAAAGGCAAAAAGAGATATTCCCAGTGTACCAGTTCCTTCTATGGGATAAGGGGTGATGTCCTAACAGGATATACGAATGGGGTGGTGATTGAGTGGAGTTACAATGCAGGGCTATGAAGAAATTGTAGTTCTAGTCCACTTGTTCCTATCTAATTTTCTTGCCTGGTTTCTCCATGTTATTTTTCCCTCAAAGATTTTTGTTCCTTAATCTTTATGTGAGGTTGAAGGAAGAAGGTCCACCTTCTAGAACTGCATTCTGCTTAACTGGGCCATTGGCTGTACCTATCCAAGGAATGAAAATCTCTAGCTAACTGATCTGGGTAGCCCATCTCAGGAGCTGGAAGATTTTCCTCAGTTACTGACAGTAGTTGGGGTCCCTGTCTTATCTTATTTCTCTGAGAAACCATCGAATTGTGAAAGATACAAATTTGATAGTTAAGATGAGCATAACTGGAAAAAGACAGATGATGAGTAGGATTTCTCTTAGGAAAGGGAAAGCACTTTCTATTGCTTCCCAGATAGTGAGACCTGGTAGACTTTCCTTAGCAAAACTGTAGAACCATCTAATTTGGATATTAATCCATACAAGAGCTTTTTCTGTGAGCATACTGATGTTAAAGTAAATGTAACAGGTTCCATCAATTACTGAACATACAACACTTTGTTATGTGAGTAGTTGTTCTAGGGCTAGTCTACTACTTTAGTTAGTCTACTACTTTAGTTAAAAAATCAACAGACTTGTGTAGCTGTTGTAAAATGTGACTCGTATTCTGAGTTATGTTTCCTGAGGCAACAGAAAGATTTTAAAGTGACCTCAGGAGACATAGCAAGATTATCTCCCACTATGGTGAAAGAACACCAGGGAGTTTTTCTGCCATTAGCAGCTTCCTGAGAAAATCAGGATAAAAAATAGGTAAAACATGTCTGCTATAAAGTGCAACAGCCTTGATATAGCACAAGAAAGGTTTTACTTATTTTTTTTTTATTTTCAAGAGGTATTTGAAATCTTTAATTGGCTCACAAGAGTAGGCAGACTTATCATCTACATGTACCTATAGAGACTCAAGAGATAGAGGTATAATTCTTGAAATATGTGCCATGTAATTTAACTACAGTAGGAGTGCTAAATAGCATATAATAAAGTCCCCTCCACTTAGGCTGAAATTGATCAGAAGGGGATCCTTCTCCCCATGTTTTTAACAAAACTAGATCTCCTGGAAAGATCAGATGAGTGTGATTTTTTGTCTGGTACTGGGAGAATTTTGTCACTCTATTCCCAGAGTCTTTTGTACCTGACCTAAATTTATAATGTACTTTATCTGATTCTAAGTATCTTAACCAAAGAGAATGTAGGAGGTGAGCAAGGGCCTCCCAGGTAATGTTACATAATGACTACGTTTTAGGGTAATCTTGTTGCCATCCTCATCCTAAGGACAGCAATGGGCAATAGCTTATGCCATGACTCTGATTCAAACCTAGCCAGAGCCCTTTTAAGATTATGATTGGCATTTTCAAACCCACTTGAAGATTGAAGTCTCCAAGGGACATGAAGATAGTAAGAGATTTGTAAATTTGTGGCTATCTTTTGAGTTACTTTAAACAAACAAACAAAAAAAGGTGCATTTTCACTTTGAAGTGATTTGGGGAGCCCAAAGCAAGCATTTATTTCCTTCATCAGGGTTTTAAATATTTCTTAATGCCTTTTATGTTTGGGTTGTAAAAGCCTCCATCCATCCCATGTAAGTATCAAGAAGGATTAATTGGTATATGTGACCATTTGATAGGGGCTTATTAGAAAAGACTGCTTAACAATCTTCACTAGGGTAGGTTCTTCTCCTTCATACAGGAGTTAGTAAGGGAGGTGGTTTAATGTGACTATCAGGATTTTTTTTTTAAACAGAGGGGACAGGACTGAGTTACTTTCCTTATTATAGTGTACTTTTCCTATAAGTACCCAAGAGACCATTTGCATTAGGGATCCTGTTCCCAGATATGTAGAGTCATGCATTTCCTTAACTTTACATTGAGAGGCTATTAGGGGCCTGACCTTATGATCAAAGTTCACCATCAATTGGCATAATTGGTGTAATCTCATTGCTGAGTCCATTCTATCCCAGGCATGGTTGACTATGTAGGTTGTGGTATCATACTTAGTGAAATAAGCCAGTCCCAAAGGGACAAATACCACATGTTTGCCCTGATCTGTGAAAATGAAGAGTACTTAACATGAAATCTGCAGAAGAGAAGTTGACACTTTGAGAGGGATGACCTGAGTTGCCCTTGTCTTGACCTTGGGGAACTGTTTGGGGTTTTTTGATTTTTCATTTTTTCCTCCTCATACTATTTGTTGGACTCATTAATTAACATAGAGTTAATCATATGTGTATCAAGTCAATTGAGGATGGATCTCAGTAAGAACTAAGAGTGAGAATAAGAGAGGGAGGAAAAAGTTTGTAACTTAAAGCTGTATAGTTCTGTATACATTCCTAAGGACTAACTTTTAAGGGTACAGCTTAAAAACTTGTCATGGGACCCTAAGTCCCACTAAGCTGAGTGAAAAAATGTTATCTTAAGTGTTAAAGTGATAATATTAAGTGTTAAAGTAAACATATAGGTAGGATTCAGTGTTAAAGTGACCATATAAATAGGATCAAGTGTCAGATAATTATAATAGAATTTGAAAGGAGAGAATGTTCCAACATGGGAAGCAGTCCACACAGTAGACTCATAGAATGACATTTGCTTTAAGTAACACTCTGACCTCAGAATCAGCCTTTAAGTCTTCATGGTCTGGCATTTCAGGCATGGGAAGCCAAGATGCAGTGGCAAAAGATGATCTACATGAAGGATCTCTGAGTGAGGCCCCAGTGAAAGAAGTGACCATCAAAGAAGGATGTGCTTTTCTCTAAAGGGAGGAGAGAACTTCCACTTTGCTTATAACCTTATCTAAATACTGACAGAATTTGTGGATTCAAAAGGCTTCCATAACCTAGGCAGCTCATGTCAAGAGCCTCTGGTGGTCACTAATGTCATATATAAGAGTGTTAGTTGTTAAATTAACAACAAGACTCAATGTGCACTAACTCCCCATGCAGGACCTCTGTCCTCAATGAGTTGTATTATGAGAGTTAACTGTGATATTTTTTCTCAACCAGTTTTTTTTGTGTGTGTGTGCATTGAAATCTCTACTTAGTATAGAGTTGTCCTTCTGTGCACAAAGTTAGTTGAAAATGTAACTTAATGGAGAATGGTACTGGGAAGGGGAGAGGGAGGAGGAGGAGGGGTGGCAGTGTGTGTGGGAGGGTGGGTATGGTGGGAAGAATAACTATATTCCTAAAGTTGTACATATGAAATTTGTGGATCTTAAAAAAATAAATGAACTAATTAAAAAAAAAAGAAAAGATAGGGAGAAGGAAGAAGGGTGAGAGTACAGGTATGGTGGGAGGAATCATTGTGTTCCTAAAGTTGTATTTATGAAAGGCATGGAGTTTGTATACCTTAAATAAAAGGATTTTGGGGAAAAAAAGCATTTCCAAAATCTTCTGAATAGTAGGCTTCTTTGCTGCCCTGTTTGCTACTGTATTCCATTTGATGATGTGGTTATTCATGTTTTGTGTCCCCTGAAATGGCCAACACCCACTTCCAGAGGATCCAAAACTGAGGAAGAGCTAGAATCTCTTCCCCATGTTTAATGGGAGAGTTCTCCGCAGTTTAAGACTCTATTTCCAAATTTTGCTGCATGTACGTGTAACACAAGGAAAGCCAATTTGGAGTCTGTGTAACTATTAACGCTTGTAAGTCTCGAGTTAAAGCAGTGAGTTCAGCCTTTTGAGCTGAAGTGTTGAATGGTAGTTCCTGAGCTTCTAGCACTTGAGTCACATCCACTGTGGCATATCCTCCCTTTGCAACTCCTTCCTTCATGAAACTATTTCATCGTGAATGATGCAAACATCTGGATTTTCCTGGGTTCCAGCTCATATACCAGGCCTGTTAGAATAGATAAGCTCTATGATTTCTATACTAGAGTGAGATAATTTTTCAATACCTTCGGATGAGATAATTTTTCAATACCTTCAGATTGAGATTTGGCATACTTTGAGAGTTACTACATATAAGAAGAGCTTGGTATTTAGTAAGACATCCTCCTATTGTTGTCCCTTAATCTCTAGAACCCCCTGTTCTTGGTGTAGAGTTTTGCCTAAAGTCAAATTGGTGGTTGCCTCCACTAAAAGCACTGTTGTACCTACTTCTCTTAAACATGAAAGCCATTCTGGGCCACTGAGTCTCATTGCTTGGAAAAGCAGGCCACTGGTCATGAAAGTGGATCCAATTTCTGAGCCAGCACACCCAGAGCTATTCCCTATTTCTCTGCTGCAAGAGAGGAACTCCTAGAGCCAGAGCCCCTCTGTTAGTAGGTCCTTAATCTTTGAGAAGCCGCATAATGTTTTCCAGTCTCCGAGGAAGGGATCCTGCCTGGGAATTCAGCACAGAGTGACTCCCACATGAATTGGAGAATTAGTATCCTTGCCTGCCATGCCAGTAGCTAATGGGGGTTACTGGCATGAGATGTTTATAAGGTTTGTGTGAGCCTCTTGAATCCCTAGGTCCCATCAGTCTTCATGGAAGGCTATAAAGAAATTGAGAGTCCTCTACTTTCTTTGGATCTGGGCAGCCCTTCTCCTAATGACTATCTTTCTTCTATGGATTCAATGGGCTGTTCAGGTAGGAGCATCTGTTGTGCCAGTGTCCTGGCTCCCCATGCCTGAGACATTAATTTATGGACTTTTCAGTCATAGCAGAATGCTCCTTGAGTTGACTCCGAGGCCACTGGGCACTGGTTACAGCAACTGCCATTCTATGAGACTTGGCCTGGCTCATTGCCAGCTATTGCCAGCATTTGGGAGTGAACCAGTGGATGAGATGTCTGTCTGTCTGTCCATCTGTTTATCTGTCTGCCTTTCAAATACTAAATAAGTAGATAAATAAATTTAAAAGGGTATTTATACTCAGCTTCATCTTCACTGAGAGATGTAGGTTTATCCACTGGTGAAAGCACTACAAAACACAAGCTAGGAGTAGGAGCAGTTGGGGCCCTGTGTAGGAGGGCTTGCCAGGGAAACCTCTGGATTCCTACACAGCAGGAGCCTCCTTCAGCAGTGCCCTCCAAAGCAGAACAGATGCCATGTATCTGCAGGCTGTGGTTGACAACTCGGGAGGCTCAATCATTCCTCCTCACCCTGTGTGCCCCTGATATTATTCCCACCAGTGATGCCAAGGACACTGTGGTTAGGTTTTCCTCTGTGAATGTCTGACTTCATTTTGAACTTCAATCCTCTTCTTACTAATTGGGTAGATTACTTAACCTTCAAGCATCAGACACTTTATCTGTGAAATGCGGATAATAATAGATGCCACCTCATAGAACCGTTGCTGTGAGGGTTGAATGAAATGCTGCTGCTCGGTGCTTAGCGTTACACCTAGCACTTTGTCAAGCACTGAAGTAAGCTATTAGCTGTTACCATATAAGGAGAAATCAAACTAAGATTGTACCCACCACTAGTTTCCACTGAATTTGAACAAACATTAGCGCTGTTTCCACTGCGGGGAAGGAGGTGCATAGATAGGGGAGACAAGGTGAGAGTTTCTGCAAGCTCTAGATTGCTGCATCATGCATCTGGCCACACTGATGCAGCTAAGACAATTGCAGAGATGTTCTGAGTGACACTTCTCCTGCTCCCTCAAGGTTTAGCGCTGACACGATGACATGGATGACAGGTTTTCATTTCCCCTGGTTTCCTGCCTACATGGTTAATCTAGGGACTCTGTCTGAAGATACAGAATTCCAACAAAGATATCTAACATGAATTACATTTTTGTATCCAAGAATACTGAATTGCAAATTCTCCCAGGGAATCTGGTGTATCAGATAAACATATACATAAAGATACCATACTTTACGGTTTTAAGGAGCTGCCTTCTGAGCCCGCTAATTTTAACTTTCACTATATTTAGACAAATTCAAATAAAAAGTCACTGAATATGCATTAAAAATTAGAATTAATTATTGAACAGAAAGCAAATTTTCATTTCCTTTAGGTGATTTGGAAGTGATGTTGCCTGAAGGGAGGATGAAATAATAGGACTTCCTAAACTCCCTCTCAGTATAAGAAGATACTTCAAAAAGCTTATAGAAAAGTAGAATTAAAGGATAAGTTTATTTTGTTGCAAAAATTGAAATCTATGCAATTTTCTCATTATACACAAACTCCATAAACTTTTTAAAGTATTTTGCTTGAGTGAAGGCTCTTGTTCAAATGTCTTATATTAGTCATTTCATAGAACATTTTGGACATACTTGTATTTTTAACCACATCTCTTTTTTTAAGGTAGAATATACCACTATGCCAACAATGTTGTAGATTTATTTCTACCCATAATCCCTTTAAGAGTTAAAATAATTGGAAATAATACTAAGTATTTTTTTACGGTTACTATGTTTCAAATCTGGTTATAAGATGTTTATACATTTTATATTTTGTGAGTTTTAAATTTTATTAATTTATTTGTTGACAACACCACTTGAATATCACACGGGTATTTCAAATTCCACATGACTGAAACAAAACTTACAATTTGCTCCTATTAAACTTGTTGTTTTCCATCTTTATAAATGCTATAATTGGCTACTCTGATGTAGATTTTGATTTTGTCATTTCATTTATATCCCACATCTAATCTATCAGAAAGTGCTATGGTATGTCTATCTTTATTATAAATATAGAATCTGCCCATTTCTCTCTAAATCAACTTTTACCACCATAGGAACTGAGCTCACACTTTACACTGACTTTAACCTTCATGCTGGCCACTGTGATATCTTATCTCCAAACTCGATCTTACCCCCTCACCCCCTTCCATTATACACAAAGGGGTCACAGTGATCTTTTTTCCCAATAATTAAATGTGAAAACTTCAAACATAACACCAAGTTGAAATAATTTTTCAGTGAACTTTCACATACCTACCAGCTAGGTTCTGCCATTAACATTATAATTATATTTGCTTGATCATATTTCTGCCCATCCATTCAACTCCTCCATTCATTAATTAATCTTATTTTGATGTATTTCCATAAAAATTGAAAATATCATTCCTCCTCTTCTAAACACTTTGACAACCAAATAATTAACTGAAGTTCCATATCTATTCATTTCTTTTAAAACAAAATTTAAATTCTTTTTTTAACTTTTATTTAGTAAATACAAAATTCCTAGGTACAGTTTATGGAGTACAATGGCTTTCCCCCCTATAACTTCCCTCCCATTCACACCCCTCCCATCTCCCGCTCCCTCTCCCATTCCATTCACATCAAGATTCATTTTCAATTATCTTATATACAGAAGATCAATTTAGTATATATTAAGTAAAGATTTCAACAGTTTGCACCCACACAGAAACACAAAGTGTAAAATACTGTTTCAGTACTAGTTATAACATAAATTCACATTGAACAACACATTAAGGACAGAGATCCTACATGAGGAGTAAGTGCACAGTGACTCCTGATGTTGACTTAACCAATTGACACTCTTGTTTATGGCGTCAGTAATCTCCCTAGACTCTAGTCATGAGTTGCCAAGGCTATGGAAGCCTTTTGAGTTTGCTGACTTCAATCTTATTCCAACAGGGTCATAGTCAAAGTGGAAGTTCTCTCCTCCCTTCGGAGAAAGTACTTCCTTCTTTGATGGCCTGTTCTTTCCAATGGGATCTCACTCACAGAGATCTTTCATTTAGGTCAATTTTTCTGCCAGAGTGTCTTGGCTTTCCATGCCTGAAATACTCTCATGGGCTTTTCAGCCATACCCAAATGCCTTAAGGGCTGATTCTGAGGCCAGAGTGCTGTTTAGGACTTCTGCCATTCTAAGAGTCTGCTGTGTATCCTGCTTCCCATGTTGGATCGTTCTCTCCTTAATTCTATCAGTAAATATTAGCAGCCACTAGTCTTGTTTTTGTGATCCCTTTGGCTCTTAGTCCTATCATTATGATCAGTTGTGAACTGAAATTGATCACTTGGACTAGTGAGATGGCATTGGTACATGCAATCTTGATGGGATTGAATTGGAATCCCCTGGCACATTTCTAACTCCACCATTAGGGGCAAGTCCGATTGAGCATGTCCCAAATTGTACATTGCCTCCCTCTCTTATTTCCACTCTTACACTTAACAGGGATCACTTTTCAGTTAAATGTCAACACCTAAGAATCATTGTGTGTTAATTACAGAGTTCAACCAATAGTACTAGAACAACAACAACAACAAAATACTAAAAGGGATAAAGTATTACATTATACAACAATAATCAGGACAAGGGCTGATCAAGTCACTGTTTCTCATAGTGTCCATTTCACTTCAACGAGTTTCCTCTGTGGTGCTCAGTTAGTTGTCACTGATCAGGGAGAACATATGATATTTGTCCCTTTGGGACTGGCTTATTTCACTCTGCATAATGTTTTCCAGATTCCTCCATTTTGTTGCAAATGACCGGGTTTCGTTGCTTTTGACTGCTGTATAGTATTCTATAGAGTACATATCCCATAATTTCTTTATCCAGTCTACTGTTGATGGGCATTTGAGTTGGTTCCAGGTCTTAGCTATTGTGAATTGAGCTGCAATAAACATTAAGGTGCAGACAACTTTTTTGTTTGCCAATTTCATTTCCTTTGGATAAATTCCAAGGAGTGGGGTGGCTGGGTTGTATGGCAGGGTTATATTCAGGTTTCTGAGGAATCTCCAGACTGACTTCCATATTGGCTTAACCAGTTTGCATTCCCACCAACAGTGGGTTAGTGTCCCTTTTTCCCCACATCCTCGCCAGCATCTGTTGTTGGTAGATTTCTGTATGTGAGCCATTCTAACTGGGGTGAGGTGAAAGCTCGTTGTGGTTTTGATTTGCATTTCCCTGATTGCTAATGATCTTGAACATTTTTTCATGTGTCTGTTGGCCATTTGGATTTCCTCTTTTGAAAAATGTCTGTTGAAGTCCTTGGCCCATCTCTTAAGTGGGTTGTTTGTTTTGTTGTTGTGGAATTTCTTGAGCTCTTTTTAGATTCTGGTTATTAATCCTTTATCTATTCCATAGTTTGCAAATATTTTTTCTCCTTCTGTTGGTTGTCTCTTCACTTTCCTGACTGTTTCTTTTGTCATAAAGAAACTTCTCAATTTGATGCAATCCCAATTGTTAATTTTGGCTTCGACTTCCTTTGCCTCTGGGGTCTTTTCCAAGAAGTCTTTGCCTGTGCCTATATCTTACATGGTTTCTCCAGTGTTCTCTAATAGTTTGATGGTGTTGTGTCATAGGTTTAGATCTTTAATACATCAACATCCCACTTTAATCAATGGACAGATCAACTAGATAAAACGTTAACAAGGAACCAACAGAGCTAATTGACACTATGGACCAAATGGACCTTATTGATATATACAGAACATTTCATCCCGCAGTTGGGGAATACACATTCTATTCATCAGTGCCCTGGAGTGTTCTGCAGGATAGACCATATGGTAGTCCATAAAGCAAGTCTCAACAAACTCACAAGAACTGAAATCCATGCATTTTTTTCTTTTAAAAAATATTTATTTTATTTTATTTTTATTTATTTATTTTATTTATTTATTTTTTTTTTGACAGGCAGAGTGGACAGTGAGAGAGAGAGACAGAGAGAAAGGTCTTCCTTTGCCGTTGGTTCACCCTCCAATGGCCGCCGCGGCCGGCGCGCTGCGGCCGGCGCACCGCGCTGATCCGATGGCAGGAGGAGCCAGGAGCCAGGTGCTTTTCCTGGTCTCCCATGGGGTGCAGGGCCCAAGCACCTGGGCCATCCTGCACTGCACTCCCTGGCCACAGCAGAGGGCTGGCCTGGAAGAGGGGCAACCGGGACAGAATCCGGCGCCCCGACCGGGACTAGAACCCGGTGTGCCGGCGCTGCTAGGCGGAGGATTAGCCTAGTGAGCCGCGGCGCCGGCCAATTTATTTTTTTATTTTTATTTCAAAGGTCGAGTTACCGGGAGGTAGAGACAGAAAGAGCAAGAACGAGAGTGAGAGAGAGTGAGCAAAAGAGAGTGAGAGTAAGAGAGAGAGAGAGAGAGAGAGAGAGATCTTCCATCTACTGGTTCACTCCCCAAATGGCTACAATGACCAGAGATGGTCTGATCTGAAGCCAGGATCCAGGAGCTCCTTCCAAGTTTCCCGCATGGGTGCTGGAGCCCAAACACTTGGGGTACTTTCTACATATTCTGCTCCTTTCCCAGGCCATAGCAGAGAGCTGGATCAGAAGTGGAGCAGCCAGGTCTCGAATTGACACCCATATGGAATGCCAGCACTGCAGATGGCACCTTAACCTGCTATGCCACAACACCAGCCCCCATGTATTTTTTTCTGACTGTTACATAGCAACCTGAAAGACTCTAGAATATATGCGAACACATGAGATGGAATTATATGCTCCTGAACACACAGTGGGTCATAGAAGAAATCAAAAGGGAAATAAAAAATTCCTGGAAAGAATAAAGATAATAACACAATATATCAAAATCTATGGGATACAGCAAAGACAGTGTTTAAAAGGAAGTTTATAGAAATTAGTGTCTACATCCAGAAATTGGAAAGACATCAAATAAGTGACCTAACAATGTATCTCAAGGACCTAGAAAAACAAGAGCAAATCAAACCCCAAATTAGTAAGAGGAAAGAAATAATTAAAATTAGAGAAGAAATAAACAAAATTGAAACAAAAAACATTATACCAAAGATTAGTGAAATGGATAGCTGGCTTTTTTAAAAAATAAATAAAATTGATACACTATTTGCCCAATCAACAAAAAAGGGAGGGGGAGACCAAAATTAATAAAATGAGAGATGTCAAAGGAGAAGTTACAATGGATACCACAGAAATAAAAAAGGAAGCACCAGAAATTACTACAAACAGCTATATGCCATCAGCCATCAAATTGTAAAATCTAGAAGAAACAGATAGATTTCAGGACAGATACAAGTTACCAAATATATAGAAAACCTAAATAGATCAATAACTAATATGGTGATTGAATCAGCAACAAAGAAATGTTTAGGACTGCATGCTTCACTACTGAATTCTACCAGACTTTTCAAGAAGAACTAATAGAGTACCTAAAATGTAATGCATAGAAGTTAAATTGACATTTTGAGATTTGATGGATTGTTTACAATCCTTGTCTCTACTGTTGAGGAACAATGTTTTTTCTTCATACTATTTGTTGAACTCTTTACTTAGTATAGGGTTAAGCTTATGAGTATAAAGTAAACTGAAAACAGATCTTTGTAAAAATTAAGAATGGGTATAGGAGAGGCAGGAGGAAGAAGGGTTAGAATGTGGGTGGGAGGGATGGTACAGTGGGAAGTATCACTATGTTCCTAAATCTATATATATTAAATTCATGAAATTTGTATACCTGAAATAAAATTTAAAAAAGGACTAATTCCAGTTCTTCTCAAAGTATTTAAACAATAAAAATGGAAGGAATCCTTCCCAAACTCCTTCTATGAGACCTGAGTTACTGTAATTCCAAAACCAGAAAAATTTGCAACAAAGAGAACTATAGACCAATATACCTGGTGAACATAAATGCAAAGATTCTCAACAAAATACTAACTAATGGAATCCAACAACACATCAGAAACATCATTCAGCTGGACCAAATGGGATTTATCCCTGTTATGTAAGCATGGTTCAACATATGCAAATCAATAAATGTGATACATCACTTAAATTGAAGATAAAATCCATATAATCATTATGAAGATAAAAACCATATGATGCAGAGAAAGCATTTCATAAAATACAACAGTCTTTCATGATGAAAACCTTAAGCACTTTTTTAAAGCAAACTATATAGAAGGAACATTCACCAGCATAATCAAGGCATTTTATGACAACCCACAACCAGCATCATATTGCATGGGGAAACTTGGAAGCATTTCCACTAACATCCAGAACCAGTCCACTTTCTGGAAGTTTCATTAGACAAGAAAAATAGATCAAAGGGAAAAAATTGGAAAAGAGGAAGTCAAATTATCCCTGTTTGCAAATGACATGATCCTAAATATAGGGAAATCAAAAGACTTCACTAAGAGACTATTGGAACTCATAAGAGAGTTTGGTAAAGCTGTAGGATATAAATTCAATAGACAAACATCAATAGCCTTTGTATATACAAACTGTACCATTCACAAGTTACAAAAAAAATCTGAATACCTTGAAATCAATTTAACAAGGATGTGAAGGATCCCTACAATGAAAACTACAAAACGTTAAAGAAAGAAATAGAATATCTCCCAAAATGGAAAAATCTTCCATGTCCATGGATTGAAAGTATTCATATCATCAAAGCAATTTAAAGATTCAATGCAATCTCTCTCAAAATACCAAAGATATTCTTCTCTAATCTAGAAAAAATGATGCTAAACAACAAAAACAAAGCTGCATGCATCACAATATCAGATTTCAAAACATACTACTGGACCGAAAAAACCAAAATATCTTGGTGCTTTCTCAAAAATGAGCATATAGACTTATGGAGCAGAATAGAAACCTCAGAAATTAATTCACACATCTAAAACCAACTAGTCTTTAACAAATTAGCTAAAATAAGTCACTGAAGAAACGACAGTCCTTTATCAAATGGTGCTGGGAAAATTAGATGCATTCATGTAGAAATAAGAAACAAGACCCCTAACTTACAGTTTGTACAAAAACAACTCAAAATGGATCAAGGTTCTAAATCTATTACTTGATACCATCAAATTACTAGATGAAAACATCAAGGAAACTCTGTAAGACACTGGCATAGGCAGACTCTTGGAAAAGACTCTAGAAGCATAGCAAAAGTAAAAATTGATAAATGGGAGTATATCAAGCTAAGAAACTTCTGCACTGCAAAGGAAACACTCAGTAAAGTGAGGAGGCAAAAACAGGGAGAAAATGTTTGTAAACTAGGCAACTGGCAAAGCCTAACATCGAGAACCTTCACAGAGCCTAAGAATTTCATCAACAGAAAACAAAAAATTCAGTTAAGAAATGGGCAAAGGACTTGAACAAGCTTTTTTCAAGAGAAGAAATTCAAATGGCCAACAGACACTTGAAAAAATGATTAGGATCACTAGCCATCAGGGAAATGCAAATAATAACCATAATGAGATTTCACTTAACCTCAATTAAAATCGCATAATCCAAAAATCAAAAAACAAAAATACTGGTGAGAAAGTGAGGGGAAAGGTACTCTAATACACTTTTGTTGAGAATATAAATTAGTGCAACCACTATAAGACAGTATGGAGATTCCTCAGAAATTGAAAAACAGATCTACACTATGACCCAGCCATCCCATTCTCAGGAACTTACCCAAATAAAGTGATGTCAGCATATGAAAGAGTAATTTGTATCCCCAAGATTTTTGCAACTCAATTCACAATAGCTAAGATATGGATCAACCCACATGTCCATAACCTAATAACTGGATAAATAAAATGTGGTATATAAACATAATAGAAAACAACTCAGCCATAAAAAAGAATGAAATCCTTTCTTTAGCAACAAAATGGGTGCAACTGGAAGGCTTAGTAAAAATAAGCCAGTCTTAAAAGGATAAATATCGTATGTTTTCTCTGATATGTGGAAGTTAATATAGAATACAAAAAATGTATAGGAATGAAACGTATCTTGTGATATGATTGTTGTTTTCATCCCTTGTTTATACTTCTATGGAACTGTAGTGATCTTATTTTTAACTTGTTGACTATTATGGTTAGTGATGAATTAAACCTGTAAATATAGAGTGGATTGAAAATATGTCTTTGCAAAAATTAAATTAAAAAAAAAAGAAAGGCAAGAAGGGTGAGGATTAAGGGAAGAAAAAGAGTGGGAGGGAAGTATGGTTCTCTGCTTAGAACTATACCTATGAAATACATGAAATATGTTATGTTTATATTAATAAAAATAAAATAAAATAAATTCATAAAACAGTTGATACAAAAAGAATGTCATCTATATGAATCATATAAACTGTTTTTGCCTAAACCAGTTAACTCATTCTTTTTTATAGCTGCGTAATGTTCTATTTATGAATATACCATGGTTTATTTATTTTTTATTGATGATACAAGAACTATTTTGTTTCATCTTTTTCTGAATAAATCTACTATGAACACTCTTGTATGAGTCTTTTTATTAATACATGTTTTCATTTGTTTTGGGTAAATATCTAGAAGTAGGATTGCTGGGTAAGTGTGTTTATTTAAAAACAAAGTGGCATTTTAAAAGTATGCCAGATACAGTTCCCTGGTTACAATTCTCCAATGACTTTTTATTGTAATTATAATGAAATCCTATCATAGTAAAAGGTCGGGCATGTCAGGCTTCTATCTCCCTCCTAGTTCAACCTCATGCAACCCCTCCAGCCACGTCTTTTACACCATCCCGCCTTCTTGTCCCATTCCAGTGTATTCCTTGAACAAGTCCAATATGCCCTCAACTTGCCCACACTGTTGCTGTTAGCTCAGTGAAGAACAGTATTCTTCCAACGTGTTTCATGACTGACTCATTCTTCAGGTGTCAGCTTAAATGTTGCCTCCTCAGAGACTGTCAAGGTTTTCAGAGGTTAAATTACTTAAGCAATGTCACACAGCTTGTGGAGCCATTATATAAATCCGTGCAGACAAGCAGTCTGGCCTCAAAGTTCTATCCCTAAGTCACCTTAGAATAAAAACCTATTCTTCAATACCATATATTATGAAAGCTTTTTTTCCTTCTCTCCTTTAGCTACCATTCACTGTATTTCACTTCCATCTTTTATTTATTTCCCTTTCCCTGTTTCCTGAAACATTTTTTTTAACCAAAGTTACACATGATCACCTCTGTCTCAGGCCCCACATGGCTTGGCCTGTGGCACTTGGTACTGTTAACTACTTCTTTTCCTTGTGATATTGCATCTGTCATATATAAAAACATTCTCTGTGGTTTTCTCCACCTCAATGGCTCCATGTCATTAGGCTTCTCCAGGGGCTTGCGGTTGCATTGCTTATCCTTCTGATGCTGGTGTTTCAGGGTCCTTTTTCTCTTATTCTGGCTGCATTTCACACATCCTCCCTGGTATTTCATCTATGCCCATGTCTTAAATCACCACCTACATACTGACTGTCTTGTCAGCAAGCTCCCCAATCCAAATACATATTGAACTCTAATTGCATATCCAAAGGCACTGTGTTAGTCCAAAGATGGGCCCAATGAGAAATCCTTCCTAGTCTTCATGTCCTACAGAGTCCTCTGCTCTTGGATCTGGGCTGTTCATGTGACTCACTCCAGACCAATGGAGTAGTGAAAAAGTCACACTATGTGCATTCCAAGGCCATCAATAGAACCATGCAGTTAAGGCCTATACCTTATGAAATGTGCATTGGGGATACTATTGTTTTAACTTAGGTAACCTACTGTAAGAAGTTCAAGCCTCTTGGGGAGGTGGAAAAGCCCAACTGAGCCCCTAACCAATAGTCAGCACTAGCTGCTAATATGTGTGTGAACCTTCTCAGACAAGCAGACCAACTGGGCCTTTACATGGTCGTAGCTCAGCTGACATCTGAAAGAAACTATATGAAAGACCCCACATAATAATTGTCTAGCTGAGGACAACATTGTAGAGCTGTGGGTTAAGCCATCACCTGTGATGCTGGTATCCCATATAGGCACCAGTTCATGTCCTGGCTGCTCCACTTCTGATCCAGCTCCCTGCTAATGGCCTGGGAAAGCAGTGGAACCCACAATGAGACTGGATGAAACTCATAGCTTTCACCTGGCTCAGCCCTGACCATTGCAGCCATTTGGGGAGTGAACCAATAGATGTAAAATCTCTTTCTCTCGCTCTCTCCCTCTCTCTCTCTCTCTTTCTCTGTAACTCTGACTTTCAAATAAATAAAATAAATAAATCTTAAAAAAAGAATTGTCCATCTGACTCCAGTCAACTCAGACTATGAGAAATACTATGAGAAATAATCATCAATTCTTGTTTTAAGCTACTAATTTGGGGCTGGTGCTGTGGTGCAGGTTAAACTGTTGCCTGTATCACCAGCATCCCATATGGGCACCAGTCCGAGTCCTGGATGTTCCAATTCTGATCCAGTTCCCTGTTAATGTGCCTTGGAAAGCAGTGGAGGATGACCCAAATCCTTGGGAAAGCCAGATGAAGTGCTGAGTCCTGGCTTTGGTCTGGCCAAGCCCTGGCTGTTGGGGCCATGTGGGTAGTAAATCAGCAGATAGAAGATCTTTCTCTCTCTCTCTCTGCCTTTCAAGTAAGTAAATAAATATTTTTTTAAAACTGCTAAATTTTGAAGTAGTTGTTGTACAGTAATGGATAGATGGACCAGATATCATCTCACACTCGACAAACTTGTCATTCTCCTCAACCAGGTTTTTGTTTTACATTCCCTCTGCTGCTTTGCTGTTTTCACACAACTATATCCTGATCCTAAACCTAGAAGTCATACTTATTTCCTTTCCTTCCTTCCTTTTATTTTTAAAGATTTATGATTTATTTGAAAGGCAGAGTTACAGAGAGGCAGAAGCAGAGAGAGATAGAGAGGTCTTCCATCTGCTGGTTCACTCCCCAACTGGCTGCAATGGCCAGAGCTGGGCTGATCTGAAGCCAGGAACCAGGCCCAAGGACTTGGGCCATCTTCCACTGCTTTCCCAGGCCATAGCAGAGAGCTGGATTGGAAGTGGAACAGCAGGGACTCAAACCGGTCATATCATATGGGATGCAAGCATTGCAGGTGGCGGTTTTACCTGCTATGCCACAGTGCCGGCCCCTCCTTTCCTTCTCAATGAACTTCCACATCAGCCAGCTTCTTCCTAGTTCTAGGATTTCTATCATCTAAATAGCTCTGACAGTCTGCCTTCCTTTCAGCCCTGTTCCTGCTCCCTTAATTGCACCTTGTTGTGACTTGAATGTACCCCTCCTCCAGGCATGTATTGGAAACTTAATCACCACTGTAATGGTATTAAATATTAAGAGGTGGGAACTTTAATAGGTGGTTGGGCCATGAGGTATTAGTGTTGTTATCATTGGAGTGCATTCCTTATAGAAGGATGTGCTTGTATCCCCTTGTCTCAACCTCTCTGCCCTTCTGCAGTGGGATGACAGAGCAGAAAGGCCTCCTCATCAGATGCCTGCCCCTTAGTCTTGGGCTTCCCATCCTCCCAGATCTGAGGAAATGCATTCTGTTCTTTATATGCTACCCAGTTCAGGTATTTTGTGATAGCACAAAACACACTAAGGCAGATACCTGAGCACTTCCTATTTGTACAGTTACTTTATTGTCTTAACTGGTCTTTAGTCCCCAGGATCCTCCCAGATCTATTCTCTACTCTGCTATCAGGCATCTTCCTAAAACATGGATCTGCTCTTGAGTGTAAGGCCTTTCACAGCTCCTAACTGCTACCAGAATTACTTACAAATTTTGGCACGATACATAGATCGTCTGTAATCTGGTCCATTATTTCTTCATCTTCATTTACTTCCGCTGCTTCTCCTGAATGCTTGATCTCACTAGGCGGCCCTGTTCTCTTCACTCTATACTACAGGCAGCATAAGGCCTGCAAAATCATTGTCTGCCCTGCCAAAGCAACCATAGTGAGACTCAACATTCAATAAATCTACAGCATGATTCTTGTGAGTTTTAAAAAGATTAGCACATGTGAAGGGCTTACAAGAGGCTTAGTCTGTTGTAAGCACCTTGGTACCTAATGCATCAGTAATTGTGGGCTGCTATTGTTATTTTTCCTTTCCCTTGAATTCCATCTGTTACAATAGGTTCCTCTCCTGGCCTTATTTTCTCAGAATGCCCTATATGTCCTGCAAGACTCACTCCAGTGCCCCACTTTTAGAGACATTAAAAAAGTGACTGCTTTAACAGAATTCTTGGTCTTACCATGCTTTGTTGATATGCTGCCATTTTGTACTTACCTCTCTACACTCCAAATGTTTAATTATTATAAGAACAGCTAGAAATGGATCCCAGTGGCTGGTATTGGACAGGGGCTCCATGTGTATGGATTTGCTGAGTGAATGATGGGTGGTTAGATGACCCAATGAAATAAAGCAGTGCAGCATCTGCTTGGGGAAGTGAGAATCAGAGAAGAAAGGAGTAAAGGAGGTTGAAGTTTGATGAAGAACATTTTTTGTGTCAATGAGACTCTGTTGTGAGATATCACTATCCATTATTACTTTCTTTCCTTTCCAAGTCAGTGTCAGACAGAGAATAACACAAATTTCATCTTGAGTTGGTTAATGTACTGTTACTTGGCTCGTCTCATCCACCTGCCCACTGCCCCATCACCATGTGAAGTTCTTACTCTTGAGAGGCAGAGGTGCCTCTGCATTGCTCTGACTAAACCCAATGATCCGCTTCAATTCAGAAGTTTGAGAAAGCAAACATCTTTTTTTCACCTGGGAGTTAGGTGTGACCCAGCTGCAATTCATGCTGAAGAGACCCAAAGTAAATGGCTTGTTCATGATTCATCAAAAGTTAGGGCTTCTGAGAATTAATATCTTTGCAAGTAAAAGGAAACTAACTGCCTGAGATTTGACACTGTTCTTACTCAAGGGGAGAGAGATCTTATTTCAAATAATTTGCACATAAACATATCATGAATAAACAGACTTTCCAGGTTTTAATGGATGCCTATGTTTGTCTTTGGCATTGAGAAATAATGTCACTGGTTCCTTTTATCAGAGAATGCTCTAAACTCTCTCTTCTTGGTTTCCACCAGCATTGAAGTTGGACAATCTGAGGAAGGAGTGGAGTCCTACTGCATATAAAGAATGACCTCAGTTCATGTATGGAGGGCTGTGACTCTCAGAGCAATTCTTTCCGTCGGCTGCTGTGTTCAGGATGGGATGGCGCTGGAAACAGAGGTTTATGCTGCAGTCTCTGTATGAGTGGGGCTCGGGTCCCTGGAGCAGCTCTGGCCATTACTATCTTCCAAAGCAATATCCTCCGCCTAGCGGCGCCGGCACACCGGGTTCTAGTCCCGGTCAGGGCGCCGGATTCTGTCCCGGTTGCCCCTCTTCCAGGCCAGCCCTCTGCTGTGGCCAGGGAGTGCAGTGCAGGATGGCCCAGGTGCTTGGGCCCTGCACCCCATGGGAGACCAGGAAAAGCACCTGGCTCCTGGCTCCTGCCATTGGATCAGCGCGGTGCGCCAGCCGCAGCACGCCGGCCGCGGTGGCCATTGGAGGGTGAACCAACGGCAAAGGAAGACCTTTCTCTCTGTCTCTCTCTCTCTCACTGTCCACTCTGCCTGTCAAAAAAAAAAAAAAAAAAAAAAAAAAAACCAAAGCAATGGTGGGGTTCCGTAGCACCTCAGAGGCAGAATCAGCCTTTGGTAAAGATTACAAGAGTTCACAGGTTCCAAAAACATTTCCACACTTGAAGAATTCCACATACAAAAATAAAGCTGTAACATATTTTAAATGTGTTTTTCTTAAATACAAGGGAGTTGTTCACTTAGTTTCTCAACAAATATTTATGAAGCAAGTATTTTGTGCCAGGTTGGTTCATCTTAGGGATGATAATTACTTCTCATTTACTGTCAGCTCCACAGCACCTGGAAGAGCACCCAGTCTATCAGGTATGGACCCCAACTGTGCACAGTGACATTTCCCTTGGGCCTGCCAGAATTCAGGGTACAACTGACAGGCAGGACCGTGGAACAGATCTGTTTTCTCTGCTTGGAGCTAGATAAACTGCCATGGGACATGAAGCTTAAGATTTCAAACTTAGTCGACTGAATTGACTACTTAAGCAAGTTAAGTCAGAAGAACAGTGATTATTTGGATTGCCAAGATATTATTTAATGAGGATCTTTGTGACTAAGCTCTTAAACTTGAAACTTAAAAAAAGTAATTGGCCAGAAATCCTTGTTGGATAAACATTGCCCCTCCCTTAAAAATTCTGGGAGTTCCAGCTTGGCCACTGACCTTTTCTTGCCGTTTATCTGTTTGTTTAGCATTGGCATTTCTTAAGCCTCTAATGTATATAGAATGCTGCCCGAGATTCTGGGAAATTCAGAAAGCTACCCTCTCTGCTACAAGTCGGTCACGTTTTAAGTGATAATGCAATAAATGACACATCAAATAACTTAACCACCAAAAGCAGAGAAAAACAAGTCCTATACGCAATAACTTTTAGCCACTCCAGTTAGTTTTACCCAACTGCTTGGCAGTGACACTGCTGTCTGTTAGACTGAAGAAAAACAACATGTGGGAAGATTGTCAAGACATCATGGGACTAATGGTATGTTCAGTTTCATTTTGGGGACTTTGAATATGCTGGTTCCTCTACTTCTTCCCTCCTTCCCATATATCATCTCTTTAACTAAAAGTCCAGTTGTACATATCAACTATGCTTCAGTCCTGGGAACCCTTGGTGACTACCAACCTTCACTTACACACACACACACACACACACACACACACAGTGAGAGAGAGAGGGCGAGAGAGAACTGTGTTGGTTACTGTCCTAAGTAGTCGCAGTAGCATACTGTAATTCCTCCAGTATGATAGCATTTAGTATAAATTATGGTGATTTCCTCTCCCCTTCTTTATACCCCTCCTTGAACTAGATTGTGAGTTCGGTGATTGTGCTAACTGCATCTGTATAATGGCTGGTGTACAACAGCCATTCAGTAAGTATTGCTGAATGCATGAGTGAATGAATGAATGGCACAAGGAACATTAGAGTTACATGTCTTGTTTAATTACTTTGTGTTATAACTTCCTAGGCATTTTATAGATCTCCATTTCTGTGGGTTTGCAGATGGCATACAGTTGTGGCAATGATACATCGCATGTTAAATACCTCTGTTACCTCTAAGAACTATGCTTCCTGCACGGAGAAGGGTATTATGACTGGGAGGAAAGTCATAAGCTTAATCCTGTTATAGAGCAGTTGGTTTCTAATCTAGAAATCGCTGCTATAAATTGAGGTTACACCTAGAGTAGTCATTGTCAAAGTGTGTCACCATTCAGACATAGTAGGAGATGGAATATGAATAACAGAATAAACTACAAAAAGAATTCCAGGGACACATGATCCACCAAATTCCTTTTCACTGAAAATCAGAACTAAAACTGGAAAGGGCAGGAAATTTATTTCATAAATGCACCAGTAGAAATGAGGGCTAAACAAGCAACACTATTTAATCTCAAGTAAATGAATTTTATTTGAAAAAACAAAATAGTTAAGTTACAGTAAATCTTTGTTTTGAAGTGTCCTTTTTGAAGATCATCAAAAGAGGTTTCAATGTAGTTCCCTAAATCCAGTTTTTGCTTTGTGAGTAGTTAGGGGTTTTTTGGATAAGCAATCCAAGTAAATCTCTGACTCTACCCTGCTGTTTTCCATCTGCCTGTGCACAGTCATCCGGAAAGGGTTTCTTATCCTCACTGAAGGCTGGCAGCTTAGATATGTGGTACCTCCTGCCTGATGTATTTGCCATATGCTTCCCAGAATCTTACAGATGAAAATGACGCATAATCAATGAGATGACCCCAGATAGATAAAACAAACGCTGGCACATGTTTGTAGTAACCTTCAGAGGAAGCCCTTCATCTGGTTTACATGCTCTTGAGTGGGTACCTTGCCTTTCCATGTGGCAATGAATGAATGAGCCAGCCAAGCTACCAGGCTTCCCACCGTCCCATCACACAGCAATTGTTTCATAAGAGGTCCTGTGCCTCTGGATTACCTCTAGGCACAGGCCATGTTACCTGTTGCAGGTGTTTGCTAAACAAGCCTACCCTGTCCAAGTAAGACTTTTGTGTCTTCCTTATCTATTTTCCACTCTGTGGAAGTGACTCTGATTTCTGGCTTCCCATGTTTAGATTGGTTGTTCACATTGACTGTGGATTAGCAAATACTCAACTTTAATCGTTTTGTAGACTGTGTATAGAGAATGTTGAAGTGAAAAACCTTTCCAAAATCACAGATTAGGTGTATAAATAAGAATGTGGGTATCAGGCCTTTCCTCATTACAGTCAATAGTCTGATCCATCAAGCAAACTGGAGAGGACAGCTTTGTGGTGCAGTGGGTTAGGCCACCACCTGTGATGCCAGCATCCTATATGAGCCACAGTTCAAGTCCCGGCTTCTCCACCTCCAATCCAATTCCCTACTAAGACTCCTGAGAAAGCAGTCAAAGAGGCCCAAGTAATTGGGCCCCTGCCACCTACATGGAAGACCCAGATGGAGATGTGAGTCCCTCTGCCACCTTCCGTAATGACAGACATTGTACAGGGTAGCTGTTAAATTAAAAGTTCAGAGACATGCAGGGTGGAACCTTCCCTCTGCTGCTTATGAACCTTGTGACCTTGGGCAAGCCACATGGTGCTTCCAAGTCCCAATCTCTTTAACTAAATTATAAACGTAATACTCTCTATGCCAAAGTGTTCCCACAAGATGTAAGATTTTAATTGAGTTAAACCATTGAAGAGTTAAATGAGGTTGTACATAAAAACATAAGAGTGGGAATAAGAGAGGGAAGAGATGTGCAATTCGGGACATGCTCAAGCTGACTTACCTCAAATGGTAGAGTTAGAAACATACCAGGGGATTCCAATTCAATCCCATCAAGGTGGCATGTACCAATGCCATCTCACTAGTCCCAGTGATCAATTTCTGTTCACAATTGATCATAATGATAGGACTAAGAACCAAAAGGATCACATAAACAAGACTAGTGTCTGCAAATACTAGCTGATAGAATAAAAAAGGGAGAGAATGATCCAACATGGGAAGTGAGATACACAGCAGACCCATAGAATGGCAGATGTCCTAAACAGCACTCTGGCCTCAGAATCAGCCCTTAAGGCATGCGGATGCAGCTGAAAAGCCCATGAGAGTATTTCAGGCATGGAAAGCCAAGACACTCTGGGGAAAAAAAAAAAAACCTAAATGAAAGATCTCCACGAGTGAGATTCCAGTGGAAAGAACAGGTCATCAAAGAAGGAGGTACCTTTCTCTGAAGGGAGGAGAGAACTTCCACTTTGACCATGGCCTTGTCTAAATATGATCAGAGTCAGTGAACTCAGGGGCCTTCCTTAGCCTTGGCAGCTCATGACAAGAGGCTAGGGTGATTACTGAGGCCATAGACAAGAGTGTTAAATTGTTAAGTCAACAACAGGAGTCACTGTGCACTTACTCCTTATGTAGGATCTTTGTCCTTAGTGAGCTGTACATTGAGATTTAATGCTATAACTAGTCCTCAAACAGTATTTTTCACTCTGTGTTTCTGTGTGGGAACAAACTGTTGAAATCTTTACTTAATGTATGATAAACTGATCTTCTGTATATAAAGAGAATCAAAAATGAATCTTGATGTGAATGGAAGGGGAGAGGGAGTGGGAAAGGGGAGGGTTGCGGGTGGGAGGGACGTTATGGGGGGGAAGCCATTGTAATCCATAAGCTGTACTTTGGAAATTTATATTCATTAAAAGAAAATGGCACATGCTGAGCACCCCCGAAGTAATATCTATTTGAATGATGAAGATTCCTATTTAAACATGATCTGAAATCTAGAAATGAGAAGTGGCTTTTTGGCTGACATCAGCCCCTTCACAGTAACAGGAAAACGTGTTCCACAGGGACATAAGAAACAAAAAATTAGGGAATAGGTAGTTTTTCTAATATTAAAATTTAAGAGAATTTTTTTTTTATCACTTAGCAAGTCAGGGATCTCATAGGGACACCAGTGGAAGGCACATTCTGATAGAGTTAAAACAGCTTTCCCATGGAGCCAGGACTGTGGCCTAGAGGATGAAGCTGCTGCCCCAGTGCTGGCATCCCTGGGAAAGCAGTGGAAGATGGCCCAAGTCCTTGGGCCCCTGCACCCATGTGAGAGACCTGGAAGAAGCTCCTGGCTTCTGGCTTCAAATGGGCTCAGCTCTGGCCATTGTAACCACGTGGGAGGTAAATCTCTCTCTCTCTCTCTCTCTCTCTCTCTCTCTCTCTCTGCCTCTCTGTAACTCTGCCTTTCAGATAAATAAATCTTTGAAAAGTGCCAGCTTCTAAAATGAACAAGTTGTCCTCATAAAAATTTTTTCAGAGATCAAGTTGATGAGACGTGCATTAAGAAATAAACTGTTCGTCATTGCTTGGATAATGCAATCTGGAAATCAGTAAATATCTTGGAAGAGCCAACTTGATAAATCAGATTTTCTTTTTTTGAATTTGCATTTATTTTATGTTGTTTTTATTCCCAAGCCATAAGTTTTTGTGTCTTCAGTTTCTTCTGGGACATCTTTTTCTTCTGTATTACACCCTCTTTTGGTTTAGGAACAACTTGTTCCCTTTCTGTGAGGACCATCTCAATGTGGCATGGGGAGCTCACATCTGGGTTAATCTAACCATGAGCTCTGCAGGGTCAGTGGCACATTTTTAGTACTTTGTTCACCTGCTTACCTTCAGTGACCAGAGCATCTATACTCACACCCTTAAGCTCAGCATGACTCTGTATTTTTAAGCAAGCGCAACAGAATTTCACACTCTTTTTGGGCCAATGACCCTTTGTTCAGCCCCACTGTTTGGCCTGGGTGCACCTACCATCTCCACCATTGCTAACAATGGAACATACACAATGCTTCCTTAATGTGACAGCTTTCAGATACCAGGTGGGTTTTCAGATTTCATAGCCTTGATGCTCTAAGCAGTTTCTTGGGTGTTCTTAAAGAGAATGTGAAGATTTGAATCTCTTGACTTGCATGATTTTGTGGGGTTTTCTGGGTCAAGTGAACAGTGAACCGTTTTCACCTATCACCTAAAGCTGCTTACAGGAGAAGCAAAGTGTTCTTTCTTAAAAACGTTAGTTTTTTTTTTTTTTTTTTTTTTTTTTTTTTTTTTTTTGGACAGGCAGAGTGGACAGTGAGAGAGAGAGACAGAGAAAAAGGTCTTCCTTTGCCGTTGGTTCACCCTCCAATGGCCGCTGCGGCCGGCGCGCTGTGGCTGGCGCACCACGCTGATCTGAAGGCAGGAGCCAGGTACTTCTCCTGGTCTCCCATCGGGTGCAGGGCCCAAGCACTTGGGCCATCCTCCACTGCACTCCCTGGCCACAGCAGAGAGCTGGCCTGGAAGAGGGGCAACTGGAACAGAATCCAGCACCCGACCGGGACTAGAACCCGGTGTGCCGGTGCCGCAGGCGGAGGATTAGCCTATTGAGCCACGGCGCCGGCCAAAAATGTTAGTTTTATCCATCCTAATAAGGTTTTCATAAGTATCACTGAGTGTCTACCTTGTGATAAAAGTTGCACTTAGATGTAGAGAACCACATGTGAATAGGATGTAGTCTTACATTTTAAGAAATTTTAAGAGGAAGATTAATATATCTATTAATTTTAAAAAGACATACTTGGTACAAAGGGTTAAATATTTTAGAACTAAATGGTGAATAATAGCAGAAGAATGACTAATTCTCATCTAGGAAAAAACTGGACTTCAGTTTTTGTTCCACCTTTTATCAAGTTTTTAACTTGGGAAAATTTGTTTACCTTTTTTGAGCTCAATTTTTTTAAAGGCAAAATAAAGATGATAATATTTGCCCTACCATTTTCTGTAAAGTAGATGTAATGTTCAAAGAAGCTAATGTTTGTGAATGCCTGTAATAAATCATAACACTATTGCATTGATCTTGGTGTTATCTTTTTCCTTCCTCTGCCTGCTCATAGAGTAGGACTCTTAGAAATTTTTTTTCATTTATTATCTTAGCTTATGAACTATCTGAAGGTTACATCATCTGTGTGTGTGTGTGTATTGTGTATGCTTTATCAAGTCTTATCAAGCCAAAGCAGCAGAACTAAAACAGACATCTGGTTTCCTAAGAAATAGTCCAACTCTGAATCCTGAATACAACTTTGTCAGAGACCAAAGATATTCTTTAAGGCTGGACCTATTTCAGAAAGGAGTTCCACCCTAAATTTACAGTGAAGGAAACTGAATAATCTATTTGACACTTATTCAGTAAATGATTGTGAGACATCAACTCTGCACCCAAAGCCCTGCTACAAACTGAAAGGAGGAGATGGAGAACAGACCGGGAACTCAGCGCTGATGTTGACCTTTGCTGGTAACTCCTTGGCATAGGATAAATCATTCCTCTTCCTGTCTTTTAGCTTCCTCCTCTGTAAACTGAAAATTGGTTTGTTGCAAAACATACAATGATGTTATGTCCGAAAATCTGAAATCCAGAGACAAAGTGGAAAAAAAAAAAAGCAACTAAGAATGTGAAAGCCCTTTCCATTCAACTGTAAGAGGGATGGAGATTGTTACTCTTGGCAGTTATGGGAGTAGGCAATGGAAAAAGAAATTTGTTGGTGGAGGCCAAGTTGATCATTAAGAGGATGAGGAGTTTCAGTGGACCAGGTAGTGGGGAAGGGAACGGGGGCAAGATAAGATTGGGGATTCATTGAGTAATTATGAAGAATGAGCTAGAAAATAGCTTTGTGTTAATAGTTACGGAATTTTAAACCTGATGTTATCAAGGACTAAAGGAACCCTCCTGGGATGAGGAGAGACTCTCAAATTGTTTCTGTGAGTCTAAAAGTAGGTGATGATTCTAAGCTGGATGACTTGGTGCATTTCTATCATTCATATTTTGCATATGTGTGATTTTTTAGCCTATGGTGAGACATATAAAGCACAGACAAGCTCAACATTCAAGTAGAAATAAAGAGAAAGTGAGCAAAATAGCATTTTTTAAAGATTTATTTATTCGAAAGGCAGACTGATGGGAAGAGAGAGAGGACAGAAAGAAAGAGAGAGATCTTCCATGTGTTGCTTCACTCTGTAAATGTCTGCAGCAGCCCAGACTCAGCTAGGCTGAAACCAAGAACCTGAAACTCCATCCAAGTTTCTGATATGGGTGATAGGGGCCCAAGCACTTAGACCATCTTATTCTGCCTTCCCTGGCATATTAATAGGAAGCTGGGTGGGAAGCAGAGCAGCTGAGACTCTATATGAGATGCCAATGTTGCAAGCTGTGATTAGCCTGCTACATCACAGCCCTGGCTCCATGAAATACTGTTGAAGGTAGGAACTGAAATGAGCTGAGGGAGAGTCCTGAGAGGAAGAGAACTAAGGTGTGTTAAATTCAAATGAGTGCTTGTTGGGCCCTGGACACTTTCACATCCATGCAAGTACCTTATTAGGTGGTTGTTATGTAGATCTGAAAACTGAGGTCCAGAGAGAGTAAGCAACTTGTCCAAAGTCAGGAATCACTGTGTTGCTGGGTTCAGATTTGAACAGTGGAGAGTGTGAGGTTATTTTTTTTTTTCAGCTACTGCAACCAATTCAGTCCTCTGGGCATACACACTTTATCCTTAAAGAAAGATCTCCTCTTGGAAAGAGGAGAGCCTACTCCCATACAGCTGACACTGTTTGCAGTATCAGATGTCACTCAAGCACCAGACACTTAGATACAGGCATAGTCATGTTAAGTTTCCATTGTCACCCTATGGTGAGTACTGGGCTGGCATTTCACAAAATCTGTTTGTCCTGTTTAGTAAGGAAAATCATGAAAGGTTATGGGGCTGAGGATCTGTAATCTCACTGTCACTGGGAAAAACATTTGAGGGAGAGTTGACTGTCTACTTCCCAGAGACACATGTTTTGGAATCTGCATGGATTCACAGAATTTGAGAGCTGAAGCCACCTTGAAGATAGATCTCTTGCCTCACTGCTCAGTCTAGATTAGGGGAAAGTCAGGCTAAGAGTTCAGTTATGGCCCTCCCATTCTCTTGTTCAGAATACTTTTCTGTTTGCAGCACTGAGACCATGATTAAGCTATTTAACCAGTTCCTGACATTGTAATTTATGAACATGAAGAAAAGACATTTATCACTTGAATCATCCGAGAAACATGTGTTAGAGTTGTGGAGGGAAAAATTTCTGAAAAATTCTGTTCCGGGTTGCCTAAAATGACTATACTCGTCTGCTTTGGAGAGGCTTGTGTATGCCTTTTCCACTCCTTGGACTGAGTTCTCCCAGCCCCTGTGAACTCGGAAGTATGAACCCTAAAGGTTCTGCTTGATGGTTCCCATCAAGGATAAAACTGAAAATAGGAAGCCTTTGCTTGCTGACTGTGAGATAAGCTTGCTTAAGTGTCTGCCAAAAGCAGCAGATCATATGAAAAGCCACATGACTAACCAGAAATAATTGGAGCTTAAAAGATGCCAGCATTGATGAGTAAGATCCCTTTCACCATGGGATCTAGTTAAAGCAAATGCACCCACTCACAAGTTCTTAAGTCCCATTATCTTTTACCCTGGAACATGTCACTTGCCCTGATGTGGCAAATTAAATGATTCCATTAAGACAGAATGTCAGCCTTTATTGACTACAACTAGCTGTTCATTTATTTCTGCTTTATTATTAATTCATTTCTCTATTCAACACATCTTTAAAACCTACTGCATGCTAGATGTAGTAGGAGAAACAGAAAACAATTCTTTCATGCAACTTTTCCCAATTCTTCCAATGTAACGTAATGGGACCTAACAGATCTTTGTTTACAAGTCTCCCAACAGATTTATGGTATGTTTCTTTGTGTTGTAGCAACTTGAGAACATGTCTTATGTTACTACCCAGACCCAAGACAATTGCTTTACAAATTTTTCTATGTTTCACAGTACTTATTTTAAACTTTGCATAGAGAATATTCTCAGCATTGTGGAATGAATGACAGTGCATATTTATTGAGTTGTATAAGAAGTTGATTTGGCTTAGGCTAAATTATATTGTTGTAACAGATTACTTTCAGATTTCAGCAACTGACAACACAAAGATTGATTTCTTATCTATGTTACTTCTGATTTAAGTTAGGTTCAGCTGTGCTCCTCATTTTCATTCTGGAATCTGGGCAGAAGAAGCAGTCACTAGTTAGGATAAGCCTATCTTGTAGCTGGGGGAAAAGATAGATAGAAGAGACATGTGATCGATTAGAAGTGACATATTTTAATCCTATTCAAATTTCATTGACCAGAGCCACTCATGTGCCCAAACCTGCCTTGAGAAGTAGGCAAGTTTCATTCTCACATGAAGAAGATAGTGAATATTTGGGAATAATAATATTTTCATCATGGAAGTTATCCCTATGCTTAAAAGATTTTAAAATATAGTCAAGTAATTAAGCTATACTGAAACTTCTAAAATGAAGTACAACCAACATGCTAACCACAGGCAAGAGGAAGGGGAGATGGTTTTTGTCTGGAGTTACTCATTGAAGGACAAATAATGGTGGATCCTTGGATAAGGCATAAAAGGTAACATTTTGTGAGAAGAAAATGGAAAAACCACAAGTAGAAGAATATTAAGAAAAATATAAAGGTACTGAAGCAAAACATGCACCCAGGAAGAAGTGAGAGGTACACTTTGGGTCAAGGGTAAATTACCACAAAAGAAGCAATTGTGCCTTACATTCCAAAGTAAGAAATTTAAAGTCTATTCAATGGGCTATGGCAAACGACTGAAGGTTTTGGAAGGCGACTGAAGAATGAACTTGAGAGAAGCTGCTGATACTTGTGAGGCTACCTGAAGAGTCAGGAGACACTAAAAGCAGAACCATGGAAGTGACAGAGCAGGACAGAGCATGCAAATGCAATCTACAAGGAAGGTTGGAGGGGGGGAGATTAGAGAGTAGTGTACCATTAATGGAACTCAAATAATAACAAAGAGAACTGAGTTGTGGAGTAGGAAAATAAGTTTTATTTTAGCTATACTGACTTCGAAAAATCTGAATGGAAATATTTGGTAGGTCCCTGGAGTTGTGGAAATGGAGATTAGGAATGTGGTTGAGGTTGAAGATGCAGTCCTGCATGATTCTTAAAAATGTGTAGACAAGAATCCCAAAAAGGAGCAGTGGCTGAAAGGCAGAGTCTGGGGGCTACCAGCAGGTAGAGTATGGGGAGGTGGAGATAAGCCTGGGAGGGTCACTGAGGAACACTGACAGGGGAGAGGACACCAGAATGGTGTAAGGGCAACAAAGTGAGGCTGAGGAGAGGCTGAGGAGAGGAGCAGTGTGAGATCGTTCAGAAAGTGCCAGGAGGATGAGAACATAGAAAGTGGCATTGAGCTCAGAGAAGGAGATCGCTAGTATGACTAAGGAAACTACTCCTGTAAGGAATGGAGATGTTCTTTTTTGAAATATGATCAAGAAAATTACAGGGATTGAATGGTGGAACCAACAGAACAGTAAATGCAGTAACCTCTGAAAAGAAGATGGTCATATTCCATGACAGCAGGGCAGGAGGAAGAAACACTCTGAGAAAAATGGTCAGTGAGGAGGAGTGATTTTAAAGGGCCTCTTTCCAGGGTAGAGATAAGGAGTATGTTCATTCTAGAAATTAAGCAATAATATTTATTATTGAGAAGCCAGGTTTACTTTTTTTTTAAAAAAAGATTTATTTATTTATTTGAAAGTCAGAGTTACACAGTTACATAGAGAAAGAAGGAGATACAGAGAGAGAGAGAGAGAGAGAGAGAGGTCTTCCATCCGCTGGTTCACTCCCCAATTGGCCGCAATGGCTGGAACTGCCCTTATCTGAAGCCAGGAGCCAGGAGCTTCTTCTGGGTCTCAAGGACTTGGGCCATCTTCCACTGCTTTCCCCGGCCACAGCAGAGAGCTGGATTAGAAGTGGAGCAGCCAGGTCTCGAACCAGTGCCCATATGGGATGCCAGTGCTTCAGGCCAAGGCATTAACCTGCTGCGCCACAGCGCTGGGCCCCAGGTTTGCTTTTTATAACAAAAACAAACACAAAAATGTACATATAGTCTGTCAGGGAAAGATATTTTATATCTTCCAAGCAACTATATTATATTTGTTTCTGTATGGGAGTATTTAAAAAGTTCATGGAAAAGTAGAATTAATAAATATTTATTTTGGTGCAAAATAATGTTCAAATCCCTGCATAGTTTTTTGTAGCATGAATTTTCCATGAATTTTTAAAGTCTCCTCATACATTCAATCTCTATCACTGGGCAGCTAAATATTCACAAAAATACACAGTTATTGGGAAATGTACTACTGGACTTCAGAACTGATTTTTTTTAAAGATTTTATTTATTTATTTGAGAGACAGTTACAGAGCGAGGAAGAGAGAGAGAGACAAAGGTCTTCCAATCTGCTGGTTCACTCCCCAAATGGCCACACTGGCCAGAGCTGGGCTGATAGGAAGCCAGAAGCCAGAAGCTTCTTCTGAGTCTCCCACACGGGTGTAGGGGCCCGAGAACTTGGGCCATCTTCCACTGCTTTTCCAGGCCATAATCAGGGAGCTGGATCAGAAGAGAAGCAGCCGGGAAGTGAACTGGCGCCCATATGGGATGCCAAAGCACACACAGGCAGAGGCTTAGCCTACTATGCCACAGTGCCAGCCCGAGGACTGATAATTTTAGGAAAGTTTTTTTGTGACTATGAGTTTATTAATTGTTCTAGTATCCTTTCTGCAGGACAGGGGCCCACTAGGCCTTTTTTGGAGGTGTAAAAAAACTTTCCGCTTTCTGCCCTTTGAGGCCTCTGAGGAAGCATCATCAAATACTCTCTTCCCACGGCCGGCCATCAGGTCTAAGGCAGAGTCTCCCAAGGAGCCCGAGCAGCTGTGGAAGCTCTTCATTGGAGGGCTGAGCTTCGAAACAATCAATGAGAGCCTGAGGAGCCATGTTGAGCAACGCGGACTGCTCACGGAATGTGTGGTCAGGAGAGAGCCGAACACCACGCGCTCCAGGGGCGTTGGATTTGTCACCTAACCACCAGTGGATCAGGTGCAAGGCCTCACTAAGTGGATGGAAGAGTTGTGGAACTAAATAGGGCTGTCTCACGAGGAGATTCTCAAAGCCCAGGTGCCCATCTAATTGTGAAAAAATCTTTGTTTGGTGGCACTAAAGAAGACACATTGAAGAAGACACAGAGATTATTTTGAACAAGATAGGAAAATGGAAGAGATTGAGAGCATGACTGAGCCAGGCAGTGGCAAGAAGAAGGATCTGCTTTTGTGACATTTGACGACCATGACTCTGTAGATAAGGTTGTCATCCAGAAATATGGAGCTGACACTGTGGCCTAGTGGGTATAGTCACCGTCTGCCTTGCCAGCAGCCCATATGGGCACCAGTTCTAGTCCCAGCTGCTCCACTTCTGATCCAGCTCTCTGCTATGGCCTGGGAAAGCAGTGGAAGATGACCCAAGTCCTTGGGCCCCTGCACCCATGTGGGAGATCCAGAAGAAGCTCCTGGCTCCTGGATTTGGCAGCTCCAGCTGTTGCAGCCAACTGGGGAGTGAACCAGCGGATGGAAGACCCCCCCCCCTTCTCTCTCTTTCTGCATCTCCTTCTCTCTCTGTGTAACTCTGACTTTCAAATAAATAAATAAATAAATCTTTAAAAGATTTATTTACTTCACAACTGTGAAGTAAGGAAGGCCCTGTCAAAGCAGAAGACGGCCAGCACTTCATCCAGGACAAGAGGTTGAAGTGGTCTGGAAACTTGGGTGGTGGTCGTGGAGGTGGTTTTGGTGGCAATGACAACTCTGGCCCTGGAGGAAACTTCAGTGGTTGTGGTGGCTTTGGTGGCAGCCAGTGTGGTAGTGGTGGTTATGGTGATGGTGCAGATGGTTACAAAGGATTTAGTAATGATGGAAGCCATTTTGGAGGTGGTGGAAGCCTCAATGATTTTGGCAACTACAACATTCAATCTTCAAATTTTGGACCCATGGAGGGAAGAAGTTTTGGAGGCAGAAGCTCTGGCCCCTGTGGTAGTGATGGCCAATATTTTGCCAAACCATGAAATCAAGGTGGCTTGGTGGTTCTAACAGCAGCAGTAGTTATGGCAGTGGCAAAAGTTTTTAATAATTGCCAGGACACAACGCCTAGCTGGAGAAGAGTGCCAGAGAAGTGACAGGGAAGCTACAGGTTACAACAGATTTGTGAACTCAGCCAAGCACAGTGGTGGCAAGGCCTAGCTGCTACAAAGAAGACATGTTTTAGACAATACCCATGTGTATGGGCAAAAACACTCAAGGACTGTATCTGTGACTAGTTGTTTAGCAGGTGTTTTAGTTTCTGCTCTATGGACAGTGTAAATTATCCCAACAAAGGGTTTCAATGTAGTTTTTTCCTTTTATATCTTTTTTTGGCACCCATGCTGTTGATTGCTAAATGTAATAGTCTGATCATGATGCTGAATAAATGTCTGTTTAAAAAACAAAACAAAACAAAACAACTTTCCTTCCTATCACTTTGAGACTGCTGCTATCTGTTCAAAATTACCAGAACATTTGCAACCCATGAAGTCCTGGAGTGAAATAAAACCCAGCCAGAACATAATTATCTTACGCAAGGCTGTTGTCTGATATGAAGAAAATGTTCTTGAGTAAGAACTGGTGAACTTAGCAAAGATGGAAGTTTAATAATATTTATTCATTTTTCCATCATTCATCATTCATCATTTGTATTGACTCAGCATTCCACAATATTTGCTGAGCACATGCCATGTACTGCTTTCAGTGCTGGAGACAGACAGAGCCTCTTTCTACTTACAGAGATCATATTGCTATGAACAAGTAAGAATCTTACATAATGTTGTGGGATGCTGAGTGAGTGCTATAAAAATAAATCAAGTTAAATGAATAAATAATACATGGGGAGTGGGGTGAGGCAAAACTGCTATTTCCTTTAAAAAGGCCTTGGAGGGCCTCTGATGAGGAAACACTGAACACATGAGTGACCTGGAAGAAGCATGCCTCAGAGAGCAGCTGATGCCAAAAGTGTCCAATCTTGAGGCAGGCGTGAACTTGGCACATTTTAAGAAGTGGAAATAAGAGGAGCAAGTGCAAAATGGTGGATCTAACTTGGAAAGAGAGGCTAGATCATGTTGGATCTTGCAGACTTTTATTCTCACTATGGAGATTTTTGGGTACATTTTGAGCAAGAGCAACATACTAGGAATTATGTTTTTAAAGAATCATTCTCATTAATATATAGAAATAGACGATAAGAGGGCAAGACATGAACAGGGAGACCAGTTAGGAAGCTGTTGCATTAAAACAGGGAAAACAGGTTTGGATGACAATGACAGCAGTAGTGATAAGGAGATATGGGAAGATCCTAAATATATTAAAAATTATTACATGTGTATCTAGATATAATTCACACATCCTAACATTTTACTGACTAGTGCCCATTCTATGTATGTGATTAAGTGGCTTTAGAGATGTGATAGGTTCATAATGGAGTTGATTTGGAGTTTGAGGGGAAGAGAAGAATCAAGGATAGCACTTGGACTATGGATTATGCAATGGCATGAAGACATGTGACACATGTTGATCTACACAACACTGGAGAGAAGAAAAGTACCCGCATTGTTAGACTAGAAGATGAACTATAAGTGCATAGAAAAACGTCTAAGATGAAACAAAATGCATTGTTGTTTATTCTTTTCCCTATATAATATTTCCTATTTTTGGACACTATGAGTAAACAAAAGGCCACTGAAATCAGAATATAAAGTAAAAGAACTTGAAGGAGATGAATCTGATGTTCAGAAACCATGCTATTATGGATTTAGAAAATTTTATATTTCTAATTCCTGGGTGCTAGGTTTGTTTCTTAGTTATGGGAGCAGAGAAATTTATCCTGGAAGCTATTATAACAAATTACCATGCAGATCATTTTCTGTAGGAATCTGGAGAGCAGCTTATAATGTTGGATATTTCTAGAAGGCCACAGAATTGACCTCCATCGGTATCCTCTTATGGAAAAGAATAAGGGTATCTATCAGATAGTGTAGCCCTTGTTGCCCAATAAATCATTGATGTGTAAAATTTGGTGATCTCCACTGGGATTCCCCACCATTAATTCTACAAGCCTCAAGCTGTGATGTGCCAAATGGTTTTGTGAATCCTGCATATTTTTATGGTAAATTCACAAACACACCTGAAGATTTATGTATATATTCACACATATATGAAATTTAAGCTGAATAATAATAATTTACATTCATTACTAAAGTTATAGCGAAAACAATGGGAGAAAAGCCAATTAAGTTGAATGGGGAGAGGGAAACCCGGAGACACAATATTGATTAATAGGAAATACTTGGTCTGGAGTCTTGCTTTATTCTGAAACCGAAGGGTCATTTGTTTCAGTTACCTACTGCTGTATAATCAACTATACTAATGCTTCATTGCTTTTTAAGACAACACTTTATTATTATCTCTTCTAGTTTGGAAGTTGATTGAGTTCACCTTGACGGATTTTGCTTGGGTTTTCTCTGGCAGCTGCAGTCATGCAGTTTCTGGGGCAGGAGTTTGTGAGGGTCACAGGGACCGAGTGTCCCCCATGGCTGCTTCTTCACACACCTGGCACTCAGGGCTCTCCCATTTTTTTTTTCCCAGCAATATAACCTGGACTTCTGATATGGCAGCTTGGGGCTCCAAGAAAAAGGAAGTGAAAACTTCCAGTCATCGGAGAGTCAAGGCCTGGAACTGACCCAGTGTCACTTTCCCTACATCCTTTTTGTTGAAGCAGTCAGAGATCAGCACACATTGAAGGCAGTGGAGGAATAAACCCCATCTCTTACTGGGGGTGTGGCATGCACATAGAAGGAAGAAGGAATTTTCACAGTCATCTGGGACATGAGCTACATTTAATTAGTGTGTAGCCATTCTTATCTCACACAGGAATTGCTAAGTGCTTATAAAAGACTGTTTTCTAAAAATTAATGTTCTGATCATCTATTAGGGTGGCTACTATTTAGAAAAACAAACAGGGGGCCGGCGCTGTGGTGCAGTGGGTTGACGCCCTGGCCTGAAGCACCGGCATCCCATATGGGTGCCAGTTCGAGACCTGGCTGCTCCACTTCCGATCCAGCTCTCTGCTGTGGCCTGGGAAAGCAGTGGAAGATGGCCCACTAGGTCCTTGTGCTCCTGCACCCATGTGGGAGACCTGGAAGAAGCTCCTGGCCCCTGGCTTTGGATCGGTGCAGCTCTGGCCATTGCAGCCAATTGTGGAGTGAACTAGCAGGTGGAAGACCGCTCTCTTTCTCTCTGCCTCTCCTCTCTCTGTGTAACTCTGACTTTCAAATAAATAAATAAATCTTAAAAAAAAAAAAAGAAAAATAAAAACAAACAAAAAGAATGAGTGTTAGCAAGGAAATGAAGTATTGGGAACTCTTGTGGGAATATAAAATGGTACACTTGTTGTGGAAACAAAGTATGGTGATTCCTAAAGAAAATTAAAAATGACTGCATGATGCAGCAGTTCCATTGCTGGGTCGTGTTCTGGAGAACTGAAAGCAAGATCTTGAAGAGATATTTGAATACTCTTGTTCATCAGAGCTTATTCATAATCACTAAAATGTGGAAGCAACTGTGTCCAGTGATGGATTAACAGATAAGCAAAAAGTAATAAATACATATAAGTAACTATTATTAAGCATTAAAAAGGCGAGAAATCCTGATATAATGCAGATGAATCATGAGGACATTATGCTAAGTGAAATAAGCCAGGCACAGACAAATACTCTATGGGACCACTTATTTGAGATACTTAGAGGAGTCAAATCCTCAGAGACAGCAAGTAGAAGACTGGTCACCAGGAGGTCAAGGAAGGAAGAATGAGCGATAGTCTAATGTGTACAGAGCCTTAGCTGGGGAGGATGAAAGAGCATCTGAAGATGAGTGCTGGCAATGGTTGCGCAACATCATGACTGTATGAGTAGACATCAAAATCCTTTTCCAATGAGGGATCAGTTCTGCAGGATACTAAACAATTATAAATCTGTGATTCTTACAACTATTGAATTATAGGATGTGCTTAATATGGTCCCAATTACCAGTTATTTATTTTATGTTCATCTCCTGGCTGAGTTGATAAGAAGATTTAAAAAAAAAACTGTTTATTGTGGTAAAATTCACACAACATATAACATACCATTTTAACTATTTTAAGTGTCCAGTTCAGTGCTATTAAATATGAGAAAATTTTACAGAAAATGTATATCATGAAAAAATTATTCATAGCTTTCAAAACTCTTTGTTAAAGATTTATTTAGTTATTTGAAAGTCAGAGTTAAAGAGAGAGTGAGAGATAAACACAGAGTGATCTTCCATCTGCTGGGTCACTTCCCAGATGGCTGCAACCACCAGGGCTGAGCCAGGCCAAAGCCAGGAGCCAGGAGCTTTATCTGGGTCTCCCAAATGGGTGACAGGGGTCAAAACACTTGGGCCATCTTCCACTGCTTTTCCCAGGCCATGAACAGGGATCTGCATCAGAAGTGGAACAGCAGGGACATGTTCCAGTGCCCATATGGGATGCCAGTGTCACAAGTTGTGGCTTCATCTGCTATGCCAAAATGTTGGGCCCCCCAAAATTTTTTGCACCACAATAAATTTGCCTTTTAGTTCTATCTTTTTATGAGCTTTTTGAAATGTCCTTATACTGTTTTTAAAATAATGCTCTATTTCTTGTCTTGAGCCTACAAACATACAATACAACTTTACCCCTCCTCGTTCAGTTCTCTTTTTCTCCTCTTTGATTATTGCTTCCTGTCTAGCATGTCTCCTTGTGTTCTTGATCCCATTCCCTTCCACCATCTGAAGGAAGCTGTTCTACTCATTTTCCTCTTCATTCTGTCCCTTCAAAGTCTTCTTCTCCAAGGGTGGTTCCTTCCATCAGCATAGTCGGCAGAACAAAACAGAGTCCCAGTAGGTTCTGGAGCATAGGGGCAGATCCTGACTCTCTGTCCTAGTTGTTAGAATACTTACTCCATCTGTAAATGGAGACACTAGGACCATCCTCCTTCCTGATGATTAAATCAGTGAATGTGTGTCAAACGCTTAGAACAGTACCTGGGCCACAGAAGTACTGTGTAAGTATATAACAGTAATTCAGCATTTTAAAACCTGTTGTTCCCTTTGCACACAAGCCCACAACACAAACAATAACTCTTCTATTTTGGCATTTTGCTTTGTTACCCTCTTTCTCTCCTTGACCAGAGTCTACCAGTCACTGCCTCCATTTTCTCACCTTATATTTATAACCTAATTTAAAGCAATTGGATTTCACTAAAGCTCCTCTTACCAAGTATGCTAACCACAACTTCCTAGTTGAAACCAATGGCTGTTCTTCAGTCTATGAATTTGTCTTTAGTGTGGTCACTGATCACTCCCTTCTTCCAAAGCTCATTTCTCTTGGCTCCACAGAGCCTTCTCTCCTGTTTCCCCTCCCAGCAGTCCAGCCACTCTTCCTCCTCCTTTTCTCTTGTTCCAGTCTCTTACACAACTTCTGTTCTAGGTTCTCCTTGTAATCCCTGGCACTCACAAAGCTTCCATTACCGTATCTATGTGGATGATTATCAAATCTCTTTATCTATCCTACATCGCTCCTTGGACTGAGACATGTAGCACTAACAGCCTCTTGAAGATAATCATTTGGAGGGAAAGCTAAACTAAGTTCAAAGATGTGAATCAGATTGCCACTCCATAAAGATTTCCTGTGGAGTTCCCTCTCAGAGAAGGGTGCCAGCATCTACTCTGTTGCCCAAGTCTGAAACTCAGACTCAGTTCTTGGATGTACCCCTCCAAAGTCTCCACATCTGGTCAATCATCTGTTCGCTCTAATTTAATCTAAATCCACTTTACCCTACTCCAGTTTCTTCTATTTCCATTAAGTTTACCTTAACTTCTGGCCTGGGTCACTGCCTCAGCCACCATGCCTCCACATTTGCCTTCTCTTCTCCTCATTGAAGCCAGAGTGGTCTTTCTAAGACTCGAATCTGATGCTCTGTCTCTCTGGCTGATAGCATGTCAATGACTGCCCACTGTCTGTGGAATCCACTCAAACTCTCAGCTCTACAGCTAGGGTATATTGGAGGTCACTTGGGCCTGTCACAGGGCTGAGTTTTAAAAAATTGAGGAATGTTGCAAGCCAGTTGTTTGGTTGTTGATAGCTGACATCAGCTCTTGTGGAAATATTCACACCATGGAAATCAGCAGATGCCCCTAGAGATAGGAAGCAGCAAACTTCACCCGCCACGCTCCATCTGTTAATGTCTCTGCACCCTGTATCATCACCTGCTGTCAGTGAGTCTTCTCTCTCTTCTGACCATCTCTTATTCATCTTTTAGGCATACATCAGCAGACCCCTCTTCAAGGAAACCTTTCCTGAAATTGCTCCCTCAATTTCATGAATACAATTTTTCTGTATGCTCTGGTATGACCCTGTCCTACAGAAGTCTCTGTCTCCATCCGTGAGGCCTTGCTATGTGCCATACAATGTCAAAAGACTTTATCTCATTTAATTTTCACAACAATCATACGATATGGTTAAAATCTTAGATGCAGAAATTTAAGTTTAGACCACTTGTCACTTGTACAAGGTTAGCACCACAGCACCACACCATTTATCAATTGCCTAGTACTTATCAGTAATATCTGCCTATTTATTTATCTGAATGGCTCACACAGCCGTGATTTCTGTGAGGTTAGGGGCTGCCTTATAAACTTCATAATTGATGCAGTGCCTGGTTCTTGGAGGGTGTTCATTACAGGCAGATATTGAATAAATCAGTTCTAACCCACTTAAATAACTGCTGGCCAAATTCTACATTTTAACACTCACAGCTTTTACTTCCTAATGTCTTATTAATATTCATAAATTCTCTAGAAACTTAGAATTGCTGACTATGAAGTTTACCTCCTAATCTCTGTAAATAGCTGGTACAAGACTCCTTTTTCAGGAGTTAGTAACCAAGAGCGTACCCTACATTTCTGTCAGCCAGGCCCCGCCCCTGACAGTTTCCATCCCCTCATCAAGCCATAGGTGTGAAACTTCTCCCAGAAAAGCTTTGGCTTCCTGAGCTTCTACAAGATGTCCATGCTTTTTCTCAGTGTTTTGTTTTTAAGTTCTGATTTCTCCATGGCCACCACTGAGATTCAGTTGACCTTTTCTCTTGGTTCCAAAACAGCAGCCAAGAAAGAGTTTTGAAATTGAATCGGGGACAAAGGTTACGACCCTGAGTCCTCTCATGGTGCTTTTCCAGCAATTTGGCTGTGCTGTGGATTATCAGGGCACAGCTTTAAGTAAATTACGTCTTATCCAACAAGGAATGTCCCCCAGTGAAACGGTGTTCGTTTGGAAATCAAACTGCTTTTAAAAAAAAAAAGTATTTATTTATTTGAAAGGCAGCATTATGAGTTAGGGGAAGGAGAGAGAGAGAAAGAAAATCTTCTGTCCACTGGCTCACTCCCCAAATGGCTGCAATGGCTTGGACTAGGCCAAGTTGAAACCAAGAGCCTGGAACTCCATTCAGGTCTTCCACGTGGGTGGCAGAGTCCCATGTAGTTGGGCCATCTTCTGTTGCTTTTCCAGGTGCATTATCAGGACCTAGACAGGATATGGAGCTGTCAGGACTTGAACCAGGTCTCATATGGGATGCTGGCACTGCAGGTATCAGCTTAATTCACTGTGCACAATACCATCCTCCACTTTCATTTTTTCTTGTACCAATGTTTATAGTATCACTTGATGACATTCTTACAGAATATTTACAGCTACAAGTGGCCAAATTGCACAGTTGTACTTCTAGGTAAAATCCCAAGGAGTAAGTGGATAAGGTCAGAAGATACTTGAACTACATCAGTGATGCATTGTATGTGAATTATCATTTTATTTATTTATTTATTTGAGAGGTAGAGTTACAGACAGTGAAAAGTAGACACAGAAAGGTTTTCAATCCATTGGTTCACTCCCCAAATGGCTGCAATGCCCGGAACTGGGCTGATCTGAAGCCAGGAGCCATGAGCTTCTTCCAGGTCTTCCACAAGGGTACAGGGGCCCAAGAACTTGGGCCACCTTCTGCTTTCCCAGGCCATAGCAAGAGAGCTGGATTGGAAGTGGAGAAGCCAGTCTCGAACCAGCACCCATATAGGATGTCGGCACTGCAGGCAGCAGCCTTACCCACTACACCACAGCACTGCCCCTCATTTCGTTTTAGCTTTTCCATCAACCAGTGTGGAATTTGAAACTTCTGCTGGGAGTCATCAGTGGGTATAAAGAGATTTTCATTTATAATATCAGCCATAGCCCTCACCTTCAGATCAAACATCTCCTACTCTCTCTTAGGGATTTTCCTAGGTTTGAGTTGAAGTCTTTGTGTGGGGAATAAATCTGGTGCCAAGTACAAGTTAATATAAAAAATTATGCTTATCCTCTGGGGAAGTGGAAGTCTGATCAACTTCCTCCACATTGCAGAACTGCTTCTCCCTTCCCTTGAATGTTCTTAGTCTCCCCTACCCTCCTCCATCACCACACACAAATTGTGTTTACCTTTTCTGTACTAGTTTACTTTTGCAAATCACTTTATTTTCTGTAAAACCCTTTTGATAATTCAGAATTCTAACTACCTTTTTATATAGCATTGGCGTTAGATCAATTGCATAAGGGTTATCTTGGGGTTTTGTCTAGACTTAACAAAAAATCCCGGGAAAAGTTCCAGGCTTTTTGATTAACTGGGCAGTTCTGGAAATTAAGGCTGCTTTTGCCATTACTCCCTTGAATTACGGTATTCCTCATTGGCCCTCCGTATCAGGGTGTGCAGCCTAGAGTTCCTGCTAATGCAGGGTGTAACAGCTTGTATTCAAGTGATATTGTTCATTCTGAGGTCATTTCATCTTTTTGTATAAGTCTTTATTTAGATTTCTTAGGAATGAGTGAATTAATTGGAGCTTTTCTACCAAGTGCTTGTCATAGACACCAGTGAGGTCCTCAAATACTTTTCAATTTCTGTTGGTCCAATTTCTCTTTGTTTCAAGGGGACTTGGATCAGTGCAGACCATTATATGGGCAACCACTCTTTTTAATGACTATCAAATTTATTTCTAGGTAGGAATTCACACACACAGTTCAGAAAATTATAATGACTATTAATTGTATTTAAATTAATTAGTAGCATTTGGTTACATGGGAGTTGAGAATAAGCAATGTATTGATAACAAAGCCAGATCACCTCTATTTTCATAGGAGGGGGTGCAGGGGTTGTTTCTTGCTAAGTGGCCTTTCACACATTCTGCAACTAGAGGAGAAGGCACATGCCAAACACTCTGTAAGCACATTACATGGGTTAACCAAAAATCCATAACTACTGGAAAACAGTGAAATAGCTTGACTTGGAAATTCCTTAACCTAC
Organism: Oryctolagus cuniculus; assembly: GCF_051225735.1. Classification (NCBI taxonomy): domain Eukaryota; kingdom Metazoa; phylum Chordata; class Mammalia; order Lagomorpha; family Leporidae; genus Oryctolagus; species Oryctolagus cuniculus. The sequence continues at coordinate 70,358,751 of NC_142873.1, read as the reverse complement.
AGCAGTTGTAGATTACAAAGATCCCTGTCCAAAATCGGAAAACTTTCCTAAAGGATGACCAGAAGGGAACGAGGAGATGTGTTTAAAAATCTTTCCTGTCTTTTATGGTTATTGGTTCAACTCATTAGTGTATTTCTCAATTAATGTTTCCTGCACTCTTTAGCCTTGCTGTAGTTTTGTCTGATTCAGTCTTTAGAACAACCTGTTAATAATTTACTCAACTTCTTCTATCTTATGCTTTGGCGACTAGTCCCTAGATGGGGTTTTTCCTGAATGGCTATTCAGTTCTTATGCTGCCTCTTGTCCTGCTCAGGTTGCTTGCCCTCCTCACTTTCTGAAAATGCCTGGCAATAGATTTGGTTGTTTCCTGCCAAGTTTTTTTCAATTTTTATTTTTTGCTGATTCCTCCCACCTATCACTCAATACTCAGTCAATTCTAGACTTGTTCTGCCTCAGCTTGGTGTCACCTTCTTTAGTTTCCAACTCTTATATAACCTTTTATGTAACCCAGGGTGGGACATACACTATATAACTAACTAAAACACAGATGATGGACCATATCTACTGTTTCTCTGTACAATTCAATTAAATGGTTCATGGTGACCAAAACTTATGAGCAGGATGATTATATAATTACATAGGATAGGCTTTAAAATAAAATCGAATACTGTTCACATGATTTATACTGAACCAACAAAGGGTTTTAATAAAACCCAAATACGCTTATGTAGTTTAAAAATTATGTATTTGTTTATTTACTATTTTTATTTGTTTCAAGGAAGGGGAGAGCAGGGCAAACCCAGGAGGCAGGAACTTAGTCTGTGTCTCTCCCATTTATGACTTGAGTCATACATTCTGCCTTCTATGGTGCACATTAACAGGAAGCTGGAATCTACAGTGGAGCTGGGCCTGAAACTGAGGTGCTGTGATGTGGAATATAGGCATCACAAGTATCATCTTAATTGCAGTGTCAAATGCTCATGTATTTTTTGAGAAATAACATCAATGATTTGCTAACATCTCTGAGGTAACGATCTACAAGGGGTCTTCAAAGCATTCATAGAGAATATGTGTTATGAGTTTCCAAGGCTATGGAAGCCTTTTGAGTTCACCGACTCTTATCTTATGTAGACAAGGTCATAGTCCAAGTGGAAGTTCTCTCCTCCTTTCAGAGAAAGGTACCTCCTGGAGCATAGGGAGATTACTGATGCCATAAACAGGAGTGTCAATTTGTAAAGTCAACAACAGGAGTCACTGTGCACTTACTACTCATGTAGGATCTCTGTCCTTAATGTGCTATACATTGAGATTTAATGCTATAACGAGTACTCAAACAGTATATTTCACTTTGTGTTTCTATGTGGGTGCAAACTGTTGAAATCTTTACTTAATGTATCCTAAACTGATCTTCTGTACATAAAGAAAATCGAAAATGAATCTTGATAAGAATGGAAGGGGAGAGAGAGCGGGAAAGGGGAGGGTTGTGGGTGGGAGGGAAGTCATTGGGGGAGGGGGAAGCCAATGTAATCCATAAGCTGTACTTTGGAAATCTATATTCATTAAATAAAAGTTAAAAAAAAAAAGAAAAGAAAATATGTGTTATAAAAACTAGGTGGGCCGGCGCTGTGGCTCAATAGGCTAATCCTCTGCCTTACGGCGCCTGCACACCAGGTTCTAGTTCCGGTCGGGGTGCCGGATTCTGTCCCAGTTGCCCCTCTTCCAGGCCAGCCCTCTGCTGTGGCCAGGGAGTGCAATGGAGGATGGCCCAAGTGCTTGGGCCCTGCACCCCATGGGAGACCAGGAGAAGCACCTGGCTCCTGCCTTCAGATCAGCATGGTGCGCCTGCCGCAGCATGCCAGCCACGGCGGCCATTGGAATGTGAACCAACGGCAAAGGAAGACCTTTCTCTCTGTCTCTCTCTCTCACTGTCCACTCTGCCTGTCAAAAAAAAAAAAAAAAAAAAACTAGGTATGAATTAAAAATTGTTGTACTGAAATATACTAACTTGTTATAACATGCCTAAAAAGTTTGAAGCACTAAGAAGGGAAATACAAAATTTTGAAGAAACACCTCAGGAAAACATGAATTCCTCTAATGTTGAAGCAAGAGGAAGCATCAAATTTATTGGTAAGCTTTGGTGGAAGAAGGGTGAAATCACAGTGCTTTATGAAAGGTTTGTGAGAATAAGTCTCAAAGAAATCAACAATTTACAAATGGGAACTTATTTTAAGAAAGGACAAAATGATATTGAAGATGAATCCTGATGCAGCAGGCCATCTACATCAATATGAGAGGAAAAAGATAAATTTTTTCATGCTCTAATTGAACAAGGCCAACATCAATAGTAGAAACAATAATAAACATTATTATTATTGGTTCTGGTTACACAATTCTGGCTGAAAATTGAAGTTCAGCAAACCTTCTGTTGATTGGGTGCCCAAACTGTGCCTAGATCAGCTGAAAATAAGAGCACAACTTTCAGTGGAAATTTTAAACAAACTGGATCAAGGTTCTGCAGCACAGAATAGGAGATGAAGGTAGGCTTTATTAGTGTAATTCTAACGACAAAGCACAATCAAAGCAGCGGCTACCAAGAAGCAGAAGTGGTCCAGTCAAAGAAAAATGGTCTGATCAAGAGCAAAGTTCCTGACGACAGTCTTTGATGATGCTCAAGGCATGTTGCTTGTTGAGTTTCTGGAAGGCCACAGAATAAGAGTCTTTGGACAAAATTCATCGTAGCTTCAGCAGAAAAATGCCCTGGAAAACTTGACTAGAGTTCTTCTCCAGCATAATGCTCCTGCCCATTTTTTTCATCAAACAAGGACAATTCTGTAAAAATTTCTATGGGAAATCATGATGTATCTACCTCACAGTTCTAAGTTGGTTCTTTCTGATTTGATTTTTTCCTAATTAAAAAAAATCTTTCTAAAGGATGACATACTTGATATGCTTCCTAGAAAACCATGTGTGTTGCCCGCTTCTCTGACTATTCTCCTCTGGGTCATTTTGCTGTTCATGATATCAGACAGACAGCTGCTGTGGGTGTGATCACAAAGGCTGCTGGAGCTGGGAAGGTCACCAAGTCTGCCCAGGAAACTCAGAGGACTAAATGAATATTATCCCTAATACCTGTCACCCCAGTCCTTCTTTTTAAAGATTTGTTTATTTATTTATTTGAAAGGAGAGGCAGAGAGGGAGATAGAGGTCTTCCATCGGCTGGTTCACTCCCCAAATAGCTGCAACAGCTAGAGCGGGGCTGATCTGAAGCCAGGAGCCAGGAGCTTCTTTTGGGTCTCCCAAAAAGGTACAGAGGCTCAAGGGCTTGGGCCATCTTCTACTGCTTTCCCAGGCCATAGCAGAGAGCTGGATCAGAAATGGAACAGCCAGAAAACGAACCAGCATCCATGTGGGATACTGGCACTGCAGGCGACAGCTTTACCCACTAAGCCACAGAGCCTGCCCTATCCACCAGTCTTAACCAGTTCTGGAAGAATGGCCTCAGAACTGTTTAAATTTGCCATTTAAATTTAGCAATAAAAGACTGGTTAGTGATAACAATGCATCATAAAACTTTCAGAAGGAAAGGGGAGTATTTTGTGGACCATTTGTTTTTTTTTTTTTCTTTAGTAAATATAAATTTCCAAAATACGGTTTATGGATTACAATGGCTCCCCCGCCCCCATAATTTCCCTCCCACTCGCACCCCTCCCATCTCCCGCTCCCTCTCCCATTCCATTCACATCAAGATTCATTTTCAATTATCTTTATATACAGAAGATCAATTCAGTATATATTAAGTAAAGATTTCAACAGTTTGCACCCACACAGAAACACAAAGTGTAAAATACTGTTTCAGTACTAGTTATAGCATTACTTCACATTGGACAGCACATTAAGGACAGAGATCCCACATGAAGAGTAAGTACACAGTGACTCCTGTTGTTGACTTAACAAATTGACACTCTTGTTTATGGTGTTATAATCTCCCTAGGCTCTAGTCATGAGTTGCCAAGGATATGGAAGCCTTTTGCGTTTGCCAATTTCAATCTTATTCCGACAGGGTCATGGTCAAAGTGGAAGTTCTCTCCTCCCTTCAGAGAAAGGTACCTCCTTCTTTGATGGCCCCATGCCCCATTATTTCCACTGGGATCTCACTTGCAGAGATCTTTCGTTAGGTCTTCTTTTTTTTTTTTTTTCAGGGTGTCTTGGCTTTGCATGCCTAAAATACTCTCATGGGCTCTTCAGCCAGATCCAAATGCCTTAAGGGCTGATTCTGAGGCCAGAGTGCTGTTTAGGACATCTGCCATTCTATGAGTATGCTGTGTATCCTGCTTCCCATAATGGATCATTCTCTCCCTTTTTGATTCTATCAGTTAGTATTAGCAGACACTAGTCTTGTTTCTGTGATCCCTTTGACTCTTAGACCTATCAGTGTGATCAATTGTGAACTGAAATTGATCACTTGGACTAGTGAGATGGCATTGGTACATGCCACTTTGATGGGATTGTATTGGAATCCCCTGGCACGTTTCTAACTCCACCATTAGGGGCAAGTCCGATTGAGCATGTCCCAAATTGTACATCTCCTCCCTTTCTTATTCCCACTCCTATATTTAACAGGGATCACTTTTCAGTTAAATTTAAACACCTAAGAATAATTGTGTGTTAATTACAGAGTTCAACCAATAGTACTAGAACAAAGCAAAAAAATACTAAAATGGATAAAGTATTACATTGTACATCAACAGTCAGGACAAGGGCTGATCAAGTCACTGTTTCTCATAGTGTCCATTTCACTTCAACAGGTTTCTCCTTTGGTGCTCAGTTAGTTGTCAGGGAGAACATATGATATTTATCCCTTTGAGACTGGCTTAATTCACTCAGCATGATGTTTTCCAAATTCCTCCATCTTGTTGCAAATGACCGTGTTTCATTGTTTTTGACTGCTGTATAGTATTCTATAGAGTACATGTCCCATAATGTCTTTATCCAGTCTACTGTTGATGGGCATTTGGGTTGGTTCCAGGTCTTAGCTATTGTGAAGTGAGGTGCAATAAACATTGAGGTGCAGACAGTTTTCTGTTTGCCAATTTAATTTCCTTTGGGTAAATTCCAAGGAGTGGTATGGCTGGGTTGTATTTTAGGCTTTCATCCTACACATAAAACATTTACATTCTTCTCAGCAGTACATGGAACCTTCTCTAGGATTGACCACATACTAGGCCATAAAGCAAGTCTCAGCAAATTCAAAAGAATTAGAATCATATGATGCAGCTTCTCAGACCATAAAGGAATGGAGTTGGAAATTAGCAACTCAGGAATTCCTAGAGCACATGCAAACACATGGAGATTGAACAACATGCTCCTGAATGAACAATGGGTCATAGAAGAAATCAAAAGAGAAATCAAAAACTTTCTGGAAGTAAATGAGGATAACAGCACAACATACCAAAACTCATGGGATACAGCAAAAGCAGTGTTAAAAGGACATCCATGAGATGTCAGAAGTTCCCACTGGTCTGGAAGCAGCAGTAGGGCATAAGGAAATTTCTAATATATTTGACCCAAAAAGCTTTATATAGGAGGTGGGCAATGGAGCAGTTTTTACTTGAGAGGGCTGCTCAGCGACTCAGGAGAGAAGCAGGTTTCAACTGTCAAGGAAAGAATACTTACTGAAGAGGTCTAGAATGAGACAGAGCTTATTCGTGGGATGACAATAGCAGATGGCATGCAGGAGAGAGATGGAAGGGAGTAGAGGAATGGGGGTTGAAATAAGAAGAAAGGAGAGAATAGAATACCACTTGTCAGTGGAACTTATATCTTAATGGAACTTATAACTTAATGTGAGTGCTGTATTGCCCTGGCTGAGAGGACCCTGGGGGAGAGGATACTGAGTGAATGAGGTGAGAGGAGGAGAAAGGTGGTGAGGTGGTTCAGTAATCAGAGGTTCCTGGAGGATTTACACTCCAACGACGTCATTGTTCTGCAAGATGGGAACACTCTGGTCTCTGACAGAAGCCATTGTGTTCTGGGTTCATATATGAAGGCTCTGGGGGAAAGCGTTGGAGGAATCTTCCTAATTATTTTTACTTATTTGCAAATGATCAAAAACATTTACAAAAGAAGATGGGGAAAAGATCTGAGTGGATAATTTATAGAATTATGAATGACCAATAAGCCTATGAAAATATGCTAAACTCCACTTAGTGTTAATAAAATAGCTGTTACAATATTTCCAAAGACATAACCAAAAATTAACAGTATAGAGTGTTGATATATATTTCCAAGATAATACTAGTCAATCATGAAAAGAATGAGGTATATCTCCATATTCTATTGTGGGAAATCTCCTTAATGTATTTTTCAGAAGAAAAAAATCAAGATTCAGAAAAATATGCAGAAATACAAGCTCTGTAAAAACTTATATATGCTTGTAAATGGCCAGAAATCGTTTAGAAGAATATAGAAAGAGTCGTTATCACATCACCGGAGAGTGAGATTGGGAAATTAAGGGGTCGATTCATGCCATAGGGAGAGATGGAGATTTTTTCTGCTCTAAACGTTTTGTTGTGAAAAGTTCAAACATGTACAAGGTGAAAGAATGATGTAATGATATTCTTTCCATCTACCCCTTACCTAAGTTCAGCAATTATCAATAATATTTTTTTAACTTTTATTTAATGAATATAAATTTCCAAAGTACGACTTATGGATTACAATGGCTTCCCCCCCATACCGTCCCTCCCACCCACAACCCTCCCCTTTCCCACTCCCTCTCCCCTTCCATTCACATCAAGATTCATTTTCGATTATCTTAATATACAGAAGATCAGCTTAGTATACATTAAGTAAGGATTTCAACAGTTTGCTCCCACACAGAAACATAAAATGAAAAATAATAGATGATTTTTTTAAATGATGATGAAATCAGATCAGACCTATTGTCTTTTTTTTTTATTATACCGTCCCTCCCACCCACAACCCTCCCCTTTCCCACTCCCTCTCCCCTTCCATTCACATCAAGATTCATTTTTGATTATCTTAATATACAGAAGATCAGCTTAGTATACATTAAGTATGGATTTCAACAGTTTGCTCCCACACAGAAACATAAAGTGAAAAATAATAGATGATTTTTTTAAATGATGATGAAATCAGAGCAGACCTATTGTCATGTTTAATCCCAGTGAGAGTCAAGTTGGGAATTGCTAATTTCTTTTTTTTTTTTTTTTTTTTTTTTACAGAGGATCAGTTTAGTATGCATTAAGTAAAGATTTCAACAGTTTGCACCCCCATAGAAACACAAAGTGAAATATACTGTTTGAGTACTCGTTATAGCATTAAATCTCAATGTACAGCACATTAAGGACAGAGATCCTATATGAGGAGTTATCAATAATATTTGAAAGTGATTTTCTCTGCTGCCCTCACAACTATAGCCCAACCTTTAGTCTCCAGAACTGGGGATGGCTCTGGAGAATACCAGCCACTTTGATCTTGAACTCTGCCAGCAGGGTAACTGGAAGGAGAGCCAACCTTGTCCAGACATTATAAAATAATCCTTTATTTAAAAAAAGGCATCATAGGAAGACTGTGCTCTCTGAGACGGGGAATTTAATAGGCTCATCACTATCTTGCCTCTCCATCACCACTACCCTGGCCCAGTTCAGTTCAGTTTTTTATAAAGGGACAACAGCTTATTTTTATCTCTCTATAGAGATTCACTCCATTTCCCAGCAGAGCCCAAAGCTATTAAAGCAGTGCCTTCCTCTTCTTCAAACTGGTGTGCCTTGGACAGACAGAAAGCTGCTGCCAGATGTTCTCCTGGGTTGCAGAGGCCTGATGGTTGTCTCAAGCTAGCAATTCTGGAGAGCTGGGAGAAGCACATAGGTTCTCGGGTTCCATTTGGGACAAAAATGCGAAGACCATCTTTCATTCCACACAGCCTACTCCTGGCCAGGATTTGTGCTGGAGTTAGGATTATGAAGTTGACCAGCACATGACCTCTGACCTCCTCAAGCATATTGAATCAGAAACAAAACTTCCATGATTTGCTCTACTTCCTCTGCCAGGATTGCTCCTTCCTATCCTGTGCACCTTCAGCATTGAGCTCATGAATCACCACCTCTGATGAACAGCTCTTAAAACTTACTGTTTCCTCTGGTGGGTACACCCTTCCTATCTTGTCCACCTACCTTGTCCACTGGCTTTTCAAAACTCAAGTCACCAGCTCCTATCACTGTGGCCTTGCTTGATTCCTGAGATTTGAGCTAGTTATTGGGCTGACCAGATTGCAATACAGGCTCTCACATGTTTGCCTCCCTTCAGGGTACAGTCTTTGATCTGCCAGTTCCCACAGGGTACACGACGTGTATTTTTTAAATTAATGTATGAAGTAGTATAACAGCACAATTTCTCTGAACTATATGCCACGTATAGTATCTTAAAGGCCTTCTCCTTGGGCTGGCGCCGCGGCTCACTAGGCTAATCCTCCGCCTGGCGGCGCCGGCACACCGGGTTCTAGTCCCGGTCGGGGCGCCGGATTCTATCCTGGTTGCCCCTCTTCCAGGCCAGCCCTCTGCTGTGGCCAGGGAGTGCAGTGGAGGATGTCCCAGGTGCTTGGGCCCTGCACCCCATGGGAGACCAGGAGAAGTACCTGGCTCCTGCCATCGCATCAGCGCGGTGCGCTGGCCGCAGCACACCGGCCGCGGCGGCCATTGGAGGGTGAACCAACGGCAAAGGAAGACCTTTCTCTCTGTCTCTCTCTCTCACTGTCCACTCTGCCTGTCAAAAAATAAAAATAAAAAAAAATAAAGGCCTTCTCCTTGGCCAGCAACCTCTTCACAGTTGTTCCGTCTTCTTTCTATAGTTCACCAAAATGCAAATCTCGTCTGTAAGTGTCCAAGGTTCCAAATAAGAAGAGCAAATGACTGTCTGGGGTCCCTGCCCAAAGAAGCTAAAATGTATTGATTATCACTTTAAAATAGATACAGATATTGATTTCAAAACCATTGCTGGGTCCTTCCCACGTTAAATATTTAAATATAAGAAGAAATTGGAACAGCAAATGCTAAGACATCAATGTCCTTCTACAAAGTCTGGATGGCATGGAGGTCATGGAGTGCTTGTGTACAATTGCAGAAATTTTAAGGAGGACTGGACAACACACACCAGGTAAAGAATAATAATGTATTAACACCAGACTAAGTCAGGGGAACTTGCATTTGAGGTCTCAGTTACTTCATTTGTGAAGAAAAAAAGAAAGTTGGTATGTAGTAATTTCAAAATTTTCTTTGCCTTCAAACTTTGATAAATCCCTAATCCAGGAAGCAAATATTTTCAATACGTTGAAACAAAAAGTAATTGTCTTATCTAGTCTCATCTGTTGTAGGAGACTCTCTCCCTAGAATAGGCCTTGTGACTTCATAATATTCTTATTTTCTGTGAATTGAGCCACTTACAGGTAATAAGCAAGAAAAGAAAGTCCCTTTGGGAAATCAACTTCAAGAGAAAATTCCAATGCCCATTGTTTTTCTTGATTTCTTCTTGGCAAAGTTTCCCTAATGTTGGATGTCATCGCATTTTTGAACTTAATCCAATGAGAGAGATTTCATCCTTATTTATAACTCATCTGCTCATGGCTCCAATTGTGGGTGGGACCCAGGCTTTTTGGAGCCACGGCTGGCACCTGAGCTTGTGGGAAGTGGCAGATCCAAAGGCTCTGGTGACTTTCCTGAAACAGGACTATTGTTGATACTACTGCCTTCTTCAGCAACAGGACCACACATCCTGTTAAATTCAGTTCAAATTCTGTTTGCCATCAATGGTTGTGCTAAGAGAAATTAGGTACTACTGACTGGTATGTGTTCTCCCAATTCAGATTTATGTCAGATATCAGAGGGCTAAAGGTAATAAGTAGTGTCCACTCAAGAGAAAATTAAAACAGTAACTACTAATAATTACATATGCTTGCTGTACGTCAAGATTTATCTCAATTACCTCTCACATAGCACCATGAGGTAGGTACATACTAGATGTCCCATTTTACAGATGAAGAAATTGAGGTTTAGAGAGATTAGTACTTAGACGTTAGCATCTAGCCTAGTTCCATAGTCTATGCTATATATAATACCTATGCTATACTTCCTCTCAAGAATTGTATATTCATGGTATCAGAATTGGGAGTTATGTAAGGTTTTTAATGGATTCTGAAATCAGTGATAATCATTGGCACGCTTTCTGAGGCATCCACAAGGGAAGTTTTGAATACAATAGAAAAAGAAAGCTTTACTAAATAAAGTATAAGAAGTCCCAGAGCCATTAATGAGTTATGTTGGAGATGACAGCAGCTGTGCTAGTGAGTGCTTCCACCTCTCAGTGGTGTAACACAGCAAACACTTCTCACAGGCAGATGTGGTGAGAAGGTGGGTTTGGCTCCATCTATCACTCAAGAATCCATATTGAATTCATACTGTACTGTTTCAGTCCCATTGTCCCCATTGTAATAATATCTACATTTTAATATTTTAGCATTACTTGAAGTTTAATATCTCTGAAAAAAGAAAGTCTTAAAACCAACATCTTGTGAACATAGGATTTCATTTGTATTAAAAGTCTAATGAAAATAATTGTGTATCTTGCCAGCAGTGGCAAATTAGAATCAAGAAAGTTGTAGTATTTGCAAGAAACATATTTTATATTTATATAATTTTAATGTTAATATTAGATTTTATAATTTTAAAATATTATAATTTTATAATTTATAGTTTTAATATATTAATTGTGATTGTAGTACATAATAACTCATACAAAATAATAAGAAAAGCAGCAAAAACAAGAGATAAATGAGTAAAGAACATGAATATTTCATTCACATGATAGAAATATAATTAGCATGTAAATATAAATAACCTATTTCGCATAAATGTACATTAAAAAAAGGAAATCACATTTGTTCCTTTCATACTAAGAAGAATAATTCTTGAAGAGTCAGCACTAATTGGAGTGAAATAGAATGAGCACCTTCATCAAATATTGATGGGTGAACTGGCATAAAATTTCTGGAAAGTAATTTGACAGCATAGACAAAAATACATCAAATGCTCACACCCTATTTATTCTTTGAGTAATTCACAGGAGTGTTTTAAAAATTCATGGAAAATGCATGTTATGAAAATATATTCAAGGATTTAAAAAATATTTTTCACCAAAATACATTTTTTAAATTCCGTTTTCCACAGACTTTTTGAAATAACTTCATATTGGAGAGAACAGTCAGAACTAGAACTAAACTATATTCACAAAAACAATAAGAGGAAAAAATATCAAGATTTAAAATTTAACTACTGTGTCTTAGTTATGTAAACAATTAAGAGAAAATGATAATAAAATATGCCATGATGTTAATAATTGATATCATTCCTATTCTTTACATTTGTATGTACTTTATATCTAAAATTATAAGAATATTATTTTAATAATCAGAAAAATGTTTAAAATTAAAAGGAAGGAATTTGACCAAAAGATATTGTGACAAAATTCATATTTCTTTCCAAAGGAAGACAGAAGTTCTTTACCATAGTCTGTCTTCATAAGAGACTTACATATCGAAAAATATATGTGTGGGTCTTTATGTATTTGTTAGCGTATTTACAAGATAAAATATTTCAAGTCTTTTCAGACTTAGAAGACCTTAAAGTCTTGGCCCTTGAATTTTAAAACTCGAGAAAAATTGTTTTGAAGCTTGTTATTATTTGCAGAATTTGACTCATCGTTTTTCAAACTGGCATCTCATTGGTTAAGTTTACCCTGTTAAGGGCTGACTTCCTGAATAAGGAAGTTTTCAATGTCCTAACTGAATATGGTATTAGTCAGCTCTTTATTATCTCTTGCAGATAATAGTCAGACAGAGTTCACATCATATAAATATTTATTTATCCCCCAATCCAACAGAGACTGTGTACTGCTAATTAACAGTTGTGTAGTAAGAATATTGCACGATTTCCTTTTAGTAGGACTCCCGTGTCCAATTCACTTCCGCTGCAGCATGGAGCAACCTCCCAGAGGTCTTAGGCTGACTCTTATCTTCCTACCTCTCAATCTCATCTCCAATCTTGAAATTTTATTTTTGCTTACAACTCCTTAAAAGAAATAAGCACACACATACACAAAACAGATGCTAGGTGCTAGGTGTTTGGTCTAATGGTTAAGACACCTACATCCCAGCTTGGAGTGCCTGAGTTGGAGTCCTGGCTCTGCCTCCTGATGCCAGCTTCCTGCCAAAGCAGATGGTGAGAAGCAGTGGTGATGGTTCAAGTTATTGGTTCCCTGCCATCCATGGAGGAGACCTGGACTGAGTTCCTAGCTCCTGACTCCGGCCCCAGGCTCCAGCTCTAGACCAGACCTGGACGTTGCTGATATTCAGGGAATGAAGCTGTGGATGGGAATTTGGTCTGTTTGTCTGTCTGTGTGCCTCCCTCTTCTCTCCATCTCTCCGCCTGTTTAATATACTTTTAAAAATTTGACACTAAATTTATACATGATATTCTTTCATATTTGAATAACTTTCTTATTAAATTTACTGTTTCATAGGTTTATAATTTTTGTATTTTACTTAGGTATGCTGACATACGGGAGTTTATTCAGGCTCTGAAGCTTCTTGCAAGCTAGTTAGCAGTGGTGGGATGTAGGAACGGATATGTAATTCGTGTATATAGTTTCAGGTAGACAGTTTTTTAAAAATATTAATTTGCTTATTTGAAGGGCAGTTACAGAGAGGCAGAGGCAGAAAGAGAGAGAGAGAGATCTTCCATCAGCTGATTTACTCCCCCAAATGGCCTCAGTGGCTGAAGCTGGGCCAATCCAAAACCAGGAACCAGGAGTTTCCTTTAGGTCTCCCATGTGGGTGCAGGGGCTCAAGGACTTGGGCCATTTTCCACTGCTTTCCCAGGCCATGGCAGAGCACTGGATTGGAAGTGGAGCAGCTGGGACTTGAACCGATGCTCATATGGGATGCTGGCACTGCAGCTGGCAGCTTTACCCACTACACCACAGTGCCAGCCCCAAGGTGGACAGTTTCAATCTTTGTTTTATTCAACATAAATTTATTAAGTGTGTGTTATTAGAGTTCTGGGCATTAGGATATAGTGATGTGTTAGGACACTTCAAAAAGTCTGTGGACAAATGGAACTAAACTATGAGTTTATTTTTGTGTGTATATATATATATTTTTTTTTTTTGAAATCCAGGCATAGTTTTTTCATAGTGCACATATTCCATATATTTGAAAAAAAATTTGGGCCAAAATAAACACATACTTTTAATTCCATGTTCCATGAACTCTTTGAAGAGCTCTAGTGGAGGGCATAGCTCTGCCTCCTGAATAGGAAGATGATTAGACTCCGGGAGTGTGGAAGGGAGGTGGGCTTCTACACACGGGCAGTCTTGGGATGATCACACAGATCCTTTCCCGCTGACTCCCACTTTACTGCTCCCAAACTCCAGCAAAGGGCTTTGTGCTCAGTAGTTCTAAAATGAGAACGGGGACTTTTATTTTATTTTATTTTATTTTATTTTATTTTAGCTCTCCCTGATAATTCTGATGCACTGAGCTGCCATACGACTAGCCACTATGACCTCATATGGAAGTAGGAGAAATCCCAGAAGGCAACAGGCAAAAATCCACTGGAATCACTTTTCTCAGCAGCATCTTGCTGCTGTTAGAATTTTGGCTTAAAATAGAAAACCATTAGTGGCAATGTCTCTGAGTACAGCTTATAGAAAAGCCCATCTTGTGCTCTTCTAAACGATGCTTACTTTTTATTAATTACTACACTACTATGCAACTGTAATTATGTCTTTGTTTGCAATTTAAATTGGATTTTCATGAAAATAGTGCTGCAGCCAAGTTTCTAATTGTCTGATGCAAGCCTATGAGTCTTCTCTTACAGTTCAACAAATGTTCAACGTTTTCTTGCTTCTGGGCCTCTTCACACACTCTGTGAAAAGTATTCCTTCCCCAGTTCCTGATTCTTTCATACTCAGATATCAAATGTGGTAAAAAAAATCAATTTTTACTCATAGAAGATCTTGAAAATGTAATTCCCTTGCATCCTCTCATAGAAAGCTTTTGGAGTGGATAGAACAAGGAAGAGGAAGGCAAAGCTTGGAAAACAGCTAGCTAAGGAATAGCAGCCAAAGGGAAGGAAGTCCTAGAATGACAATGATGCAGGAAGAAGTAGAAATCCAGAGGGGAGAGCCCTAAGGAGAAAAAAAAAACAAAAAACAAAAAACAAAAGAACTTTAAAAAGTTTGTGGAAAATGGAATTGAATATAATTTTATCTTGGTGCAAAAATTTTTGAAGTCCATGCATATGTGAAGTCATCAAAAAGTTCATGAAGAATTTACATTGAGTAAACTATGTGTGGATATAAAAAGTTTTTGTACAAAACACACATTTTTTATCTTCCACAAACTTTTTGGAGTACCCTTGTATTTGACAAACACACAGGAGTCATTAGTCACATCGAAAACTTTGGAAATGAAAAAAGAAAGCAAGACAGATTGTTGAAAAAGGAAAATATAATTCTTGCATTCTGTTTGGCTCAGCAGTTTATAATATTCATATCATCATTATAAGGATGATTATTGATTATTGATTTTACCATAAATGCTAATAAGATTTTCTTGGGACAAAGTGTGAAAGGACTGGTGATAAAAGGGTATCAAATCCTCCATCAATGCAAAAAGTTAATAAGGAAGGTATGTATTTCTTTATTCAAGAATTAATACACATATTAAACAATGATGTGGAAAGAAATATCAGAATGAGTGATTACAAGAATTCAAAGTAGTTACCTTGGACACAGACTGGTGAGGTATAGGAGATGTGCACAGAGTACTGTTTGGTTTTCCAATGAAAGTCTTAAATATCAGAATACTTTGGTTGTTGTTTTAAAGCCCTTATATTTGTTTTATTAAAATATGAATAATAGATTAATACATTGTTCTGACATTAATTTTTCTTTGCCCTAATTTCTTATCTATAGTTTATCCTTTTATATTTAATGATTTTTTAAAAACTCCCTCAAATTCTCTTGGAAATGTGGTGGGAAGACTTAGTCAATCAATGAATAAATTAATGAATCACTATATGTAAACGTTTAAAAATATGAATCAATATATATACATTAAGTAATTACTATGTGTCTCAAGAAGTGCTTAACTCTGCCCATGATATAAAAAGTGACAAAAAAGATTCTTACACTCAAGACTATCAGTCACTTCGGAGGAGGGATATAAGCTAGGATCCAAATATGAAAAGCAGAGAAAGAAAAGCTGTGATTATATCTAAGAAAAAAATCTAAAAAACTTGCACTCAAATTGCACAAACCATAGTGTTTGGAAAAATGCATGAAACAAAAAGTCCAGTTGAATTTATGATCTCCCCTCCCCACAAAGGAGAGTGAAAATGCGTTACTGGGTTTCAGCTCCTCACTAAGGCCCCACGGAAGCCTCTCTTAAGGCAGGGCTGCCCTGGAGAACCAGCTCTTCTCTAACTGCTGCTGTCATGGCTGCTGTTGGAGTCTTCAGTCTTGGCTCTACTCGAAAAAAGAGGAAAAAGTGTGCTGTTGAGTGCTTACTTTGTACGAGGTACTTTTGTTGATGAGCATTGAGTTTCCGTCCCCTTTTGCCCATTAACTGTCCTAAAGGATGCTACCAAGACGGCTAAGGAAAGACAGAAAAGTAGGAAATAAAAAAAAAATACAAATACTGTGCTTGTCAGGACCTTGAGGGCAGGTTCCACAAATGTGTTTCTTGCCATTGTTGCATATTTCACTTGAACATCCTGTCACTTCCTCTGTACCCTCTGTGACAGAATTATTTGCTAGGAAGGATAAAATCACTGCAGAAGTTGTTTATGTGGCATGTTCCTTGGTGAGAGATGCATCTCCTGTTCCTCTGAACAGTGTTAAACTGCAGCAGCCGATAAAGCCAGTGGAAAGATTAAGCAGCCTCAGGTTGAAAGACACCAAATGACTCAGACTGAAAGAAGAGAGAGAAAGAAAAAAAAAACAAGAAAGAAAAGAGAGAAAGAAAACAGAGGATAGAAAGATGGAACAAGAAAGAGAGATTGGAAAAGGAAAAATAGGGGAGAAAGAAAGAGAGAGAGAGAGGAAGAGAGAGAGAGAAAGGTATATTTCAGAAATCTACCATCATGCGCACTCGGGAAGTTTTCCCCAAAGTTAACAAAACCAATAATCTCAAAGTCTGAGAACAAACTGCCTTTGGGAAAGTGAGCTGGAAAGGTAACAGTGGCAATACCTAAGACCTATGTTTTGAAAAAGACCAGGCCAGCGCCGCGGCTCAGTAGGCTAATCCACCGCCTTGCGGCGCCGGCACACCGGGTTCTAGTCCCGGTCTAGGCACCGGATTCTGTCCTGGTTGCCCCTCTTCCAGTCCAGCTCTCTGCTGTGGTCAGGGAGTGCAGTGGAGGATGTCCCAGGTGCTTGGGCCCTGCACCCCATGGGAGACCAGGAGAAGCACCTGGCTCCTGGCTTCAGATCGGCGCGGTGCGCCGGCCGCAGTGCGTTAGCCGTGGCGGCCATTGGAGGGTGAACCAACAGCAAAGGAAGACCTTTCTCTCTGTCTCTCTCTCTCACTGTCCACTCTGCCTGTCCAAAAAAAAAAAAAAAAAAAAGACCAGTGTGACCAGTGTATAGGAGAAAGCAGCCCTCTATAGTCACTCTATAGTCATCACCCTGCTTAGAGTAAATTACTGTTGATTATTTTTAGGGATGCATGTGTGTGTATAGTGAATGCATAGCATATATATGAGAAAAAGAAGTGCATATTGCATAAAATTTACTCTTGTACGTTTCTTTTAACTGAATTCTGATCTGATTTTTTTTTGTGTGTGTGCTGTATTAAGTTGCCAAGGATTTGAGGTATTTATCCAGGTCTGAAGAAAATAAGGCAAAACTTTAAGGAAACCCAGCTATCTTTTTCACCAAGACCTGAAGTGTGGGATTTTTTTTTCTCCACTACTATTGAAGGTCGATTTGGAGTAAAATTATCCTGTGATTATTCATTCAATGAAAGCAGATAGTATGTTAAAAAAATTAAATATTTGATATTATATATCTATACATGGTCTTATCTTGGAAAGATTTATGCCCAAAAAGTATTAGGTGTTATTACAAAGGGCTAAGCAGCATCATGAAAAAATTTAAAAAGTTCTTTTTATTATGAAAAAGATACGTAACAGAGAATTTATCATTCTAACTGTTTTTAGGTGTGCAGTTCCGTGGCATTAAGTGCATTCACATCATTATGCACCTATTGCTGCCATCCATCTTCAGGACGTTTCCATCCTCCACAAATGAAACAGTACCTGCCGCTCTCCCTCCCTTGAGCCCCTGGTAACCACCATCCTCCTTTCTGTTTCTGTGAATCTGACTACTCTGGGTATCTTATCTGAGTGGATCCATGCAATGTCTGTCTTTTTGTCACTGGCTTACTTCATTCAGCACAATATCTTCAATGTTCATCCATATTTTAGTGTGCATCAGAATTTCTTTCCTTTTTAAAGCTGAATTCTAGGGGGCCAGCGCTGTGGTGCAGCAGGTTAAAGCCTGGGCCTGCAGCACCGGCATCCCATATGGTCGCTGGTTCTAGTCCTGGATGCTCCTCTTCCCATCCAGCTCTCTACTATGGTCTGGGAAAGTAGTAGAAGATGGCCCAAATCCTTGGGCCCCTGAACCCACGTGGGAGACCCAGAAGAAGCTCCTGGCTCCTGCCTTTGGATCAGTGCAGCTCCGGCCATTGCGGCCATCTGGGGAGTGAACCAGCAGATGGAAGACCTCTCTCTCTCTCTGTCTCTGCCTCTCTCTGTAACTCTGTCTTTATTTTAAAAAAATCTGAATACTACTGAATAGTCTGAGTATGCCACATTTTGCTTATCCATTCCTTTGTTGGATGACAAAAATTTAAATCAGCTGATTACTCATGTGTTCAGACTTTTTCTCCCCTTGACCCCTGTGGCAGAGCTGGCTAAGTGACAACCAAATTTGTAGTTACCTTCCACAGGGTAGAGGCCCTGGATGGCAGTGACAGGCAGGGAACTACATTTCCCGGTTCCCCTATGTCCATGGAAGTGCTGTGGCTAAGTATTGCCAATGGAAGGTGAAAGGAAGTGTGTGCTGCATGTCTCAGTATACAGGGAATTCTAAACACCTGCTGGCAGGCTGACACAAGATCAACTTTGAAATCATGAGTGGCAGAGCCATAAGATGGAGGTAGTTTACATTTCTGAGTCAGGAATTTGAGGATATCCTCTTGGGAATTCCTGTCTACAAAGAATGGTATTGGATTTTGCATGAATGAAATTTTGGGTCAATTAGTCAACTTTCCTGGTACAACCTCTGAAACCCATCTATTTCTCTTTTTTTGGCTTTTTTAAATTTATTTTTTTAACTTTTATTTAATAAATATAAATTTCCAAAGTACAGCTTTTGGATTACAGTGGCTTTTCCCCCCATAACCTCCCTCTCAGCCACAACCATCCCATCTCCCACTCCCTCACCCATCCCATTCTTCATCAAGATTCATTTTAAATTATCTTTATATACAGAAAATCAACTTAGTATATACTAAGATTTCAACAGTTTACACCCACACAGAAACATAAAGTATAAAGTACTGTTTGAGTACTAGTTATACCATTAATTCACATAGTACAACACATTAAGGACAGAGATCCTACATGGGGAGTAAGTGCACAGTGAGTCCTGTTGTTGATTTGACAATTGGCATTTTTACTTATGATGTCAGTAATCACCCTAGGCTCTTGTCATGAGCTGCCAAGGCTATGGAAACCTCTTGAGTTCACTAACTCTGATCTTATTTAGACAAGGTCATATTCAAAGTGGAAGGTCTCTCTTCCCTTCAGAGAAAGGTACCTCCTTCTTTGATGGCCCCATTCTTTCTACTGGGATCTCACAGAGATCTTTCATTTAGTTGTTTTTTTTTTTTGCCACAGTGTCTTGGCTTTCTATGCCTGCGAAACTCTCATGGGCTTTTTAGCCATATCCAAATGCCTTAAGGGCTGATTCTGAGGTCAGAGTGCTATTTAGGACATCTGCTATTCTATGAGTCTGCTGTGTATCCCGCTTCCTATGTTGGATCGTTCTCTCCTTTTTAATTCTATCAGTTAGCATTAGCAGACACTAGTCTTGTTTGTGTGATCCCTTTGGCTCTTAATCCTATCGTTATGATCAATTATGAACTGAAATTGATCACTTTGACTAGCATGAAATAAGCCAGTCCCAAAGGGACAAATATCATATGTTCTCCCTGATTGGTGACAACTAACTGAGCACCTAAAAGGAAACCTGTTGAAGTGAAATGGACACTATGAGAAACAATGACTTGATCAGCCCTTGTCCTGACTGTTGACGAACAACTTACTATTTTATTCCTTTTAGTATTTTTGTTCTACTTAATACCATTGGTTGGGCCGGCACCATGGCTCAATAGGCTAATCCTCTGCCTGTGGCGCCGGCACCCCAGGTTCTAGTCCCGGTTGGGGTGCTGGGTTCTGTCCCTGTTGTCCCTCTTCCAGGCCAGCTCTCTGCTATGGCCCAGGAGTGCAGTGGAGGATGGCTCAAGTCTTTGGGCTCTGCACCCACATGGGAGACCAGGAGAAGCACCTGGCTCCCGGCTTCGGATCAGCGCAGTGTGCCGGCTGCAGCGCGCTGGCCACGGCAGCCATTGGAGGATGAACCAACAGTAAAGGAAGACCTTTCTCTCTGTCTCTCTCTCTCTCACTGTCCACTCTGCCTGTCAAAAAAAAAAATACCATTGGTTGAACTCTTTAATTAACACACAATTATTCTTAGGCATTTAAATTTAACTGAAAAGTGATCCCTGTTAAATATAAGAATAAGAATAAGAATAAGAGAGGAGATGCTCACTTGGACTTACCCCTAATGGTAGAGTTAGAAACACGCCAGGGGATTCCAATTCAATCCCATCTATTTCAAGTGCTTTCTCCTGTCTTTCCAGCTTTTCTTTCTCATTGTCTACTGCTGACTTTGCTTTTCTCTGCCTTATCCCCTGCTTTTCGGTCAGCAGGTCATATAGAATGTCTTATGTGAATAGCACCTGTAACACCAGTTCTCTCCTACCTAAATACCCTGCTAGGTTATCTCAGGCAGAGAAAGACCAACTTCTGAGGCCAGTTGAGAGACTGCAATGCAAACCTAGAGCGGGTGCTTAGAAACCATTGGGAGTTGTGTACTCACATATACCAATAGTCCTTGCAGGAGGAGACAGAGTTGGTTGAAAGCAATAAGTGGAAAAGCCTTTGGGTGGAAGCTGAAACCTTTATAGGATCTGCATCAGTAACAACAGATACTCACTAACTTGCTTTGGGAAGCAGGTGGGTTCTGGAAAGGCAGGGCTCTGTTTTTGCCAAATGAAGAGTTCAGCTCAGCTCCTTCTCTAAACAAATGTTGAGTAGATAGCCAGAAAGCATCAGTTTGTAGGGGAGGCAAATAATGCACCTTACTATACCTCCCGCATGTCTTAGTCTGGCCTGAGTTCAGGACACCAACTTTTCTCGCTCTTTCTGGGCCATTTTGTTTTATTCCCATTGGTCCCTCTGCATTCATTGATCCTGCTGCCCGAGTGACCTATCTGAAGCCTGTCTTTACAGCTCGGAGGTTACAAAGCACCTACAGTAGATGGTCTTAGCAGAGGTCTGTCCCCCCAGCTGCTGGGAAGAGAGCAGGAGGAAAAAAAAAAACAGTGAAAGAGCGCAGGTTAAGACACCACCATCCCAGGTGGAGATCTCATGCCAGAGAATGCGGATGATGCGGGGAGATGACTCTTGTAGGACTGGCTGTTCCTTCCCTCTGAATCTGCGCTCTCCCTGTCCCATCTTCCAAAATTCCAGAGGAATGAGGAGCCACAGTCTTGTCTCAGCTAGGGATTATCCCTTCTACGAAAGCTTTCCTGACCTGATAGGCTTTCGATTCCTCTTTTTCTCTTTCTTCCTTTTATTCTCCCTCTCTAAATCTAGACAGTAGTTGGATTTTTCCAGTGTTTACTTCAGGCTCCATGACACTGTGGGACTATAATGACAGCCTTGTTGTAAAGGAGGTCATATATTCCTCTCACACTGAGCACTTGGCAGCTGCACAGTGCTTCATGCTTTATGCAAATGGAGATGGTGGGTAATTGCCCTCTGTTGCACCCTAAGACTGTGGTGTGTGGAGGATGGGGACCAGGCTCATCCCGTGGAGCCTAACACAAGAATTTAGATGTCTCCTTGGGGTAAAGCAGAGCCCATTTGTCTTTTCCTTTTTCTGAATCACCTTCTCCATTTGGGGGCCATCAATCATCTTTTTGATAGGAAAAAGAAATTAAATGTCCTACCGTGAGTTTACCTTCGATGGGAGTGATGTTAATGGAAGAAAAAAGCAGGTTTTTCTGATCAAGGAAATCTCTTTGCCATTCAAGGTGTGGCCTGAGGATGGAGGGAACTTATTGGTCTGAAGTTTATAGGCAAAATAGTTCTTTAAATTTTTTTTTAGCTAGGACATTTGAAGTATCTCACCACCTGCTGCCACTGCAATTTATACAGTAGCAGCCTCCAGATGCCAGGCCAATAAGCTTGGGTCAGTCAGCCTTTGGCACTGAAGGTGAATAAAATTAATCATAAAATTTTGAGATGCTGACTTAAGCTGTAATGCATTTTCGCTATGAACCATGGTCTTATTGATGATTTATAGCCAAAAGAAGATAGCTCTGAATAAAGGCTCTCTGTGTTCGCTACTCTCTTGGGGTTCCACTGACTGTGGCCTTCTGCCATATTCCCAGGTGATCAAACACACACTGTGCAGATGGGGGCTTGTGACCCACTGCTGAAAAGCAATGTTTACTCTCTTGCCTGGGGTGGTTTTTGTTTCGTTTTGGTAGAAGTGGTCAGACACTGAGGTAGCATAGCCAAATGGCATTTGATTTGTGCAAAGGAGATCTCCAAAATGAATTTTTATATCGCTAAAATTTCTCCTTACTAAAGGCAAATTCATTCAGTCAACACTTCTTGAACATTTTTACCAAAGCAATGGTAAATACGCCTCCTTTCTTGTGCCTTCACTCTCCCCCACTCACATTCATGTAAGACAACACGAATGGATCTCAGCATACCCGTGGAAGACAGCACTAATGGATCACACACCGTTTTCTGAGTCTTGGAATCCTGCAAATGGAACTCTACAGCACTACCAGTAGGATGCAATTAAGATAAACCCTTTGCATTATCTATGGTCTTTTACATGCCACATACAGATTATACAAAGGTGTATAATGCAATCTGCATTCAAGGCCCCAGCACATTAATGGATTAAAGAAAGCTGTACTTTCTGTTCTTGAGAATTCCATGGAGTAGTTCTATGGTTAAACGTAAAAATAGTTAAGACATTTTTGTTGTCAAGTCTTACCTTTTACTGGGACTGAAATGTGTTATTTAATCACAGAATTTCATGATTTGTGTTTGTTTTTCTCCTAATTCTGGTTTAATTGCTTCTGGCCTAAGCACAACATAGCTGCATGGCTCAGTGAGAACAGATTTTAATTTCCTCTTTGTGGTTAGTGTAACAGCCTACTGACCCCAGTGGGAGGGTTTTTGGTTTTGGTTTTTTTTTTTTTTTTTTTTTTTTTTTTTTTTTTTTGCTCACTGACAAGGTAGCCACAAAATTTCCTTCCTCAAAATCCTCAGCTAGTAAATGGAACAATTTGGAGCTCACAGACGGCACCTGAAAAGGGAACTGCCCACTCCTTCGTCCTGCAGCCCTGGGAGTTAGGGGCCTTAGCCGGTGATTCCACAGACCTGGCACCCGGAGCTCCTCTTCTGTCTCCCCAGAGTCGCCCGATGTGGTGACACAGCCTCTCAGGCAGCCCTTAGAAATGAACTCCACATGCAAGCACCCCCTGAGGTGTGAATGATTAAAAACACATTTGAAGGAAACTGGGGGAGGCTGGCCAGCAAGAGACGGCAAACCGGACTTTCCTGTCAAGCAGATTCTGAAATATGCGATGGGCGTCGAGCCTTCCTCACAATCTTACCTAAGTCTTGCCTTTCACCACTCTGATACCTGGGGTTTGCGGGAAGCAACTCCTCCCCTGAGACTCGGGCTCTGGGCTCTGTCTCCGTCTTGCCTGCATTTGCGCGTGGATTGCTCTTCCCTGCTGTGAAAGGCAGCAGGTTCCCGGATGCTCTCTGTAAACCCAGGGAAGAGTGGGGCACAGGGGAGCCAGCTGGTTCCACCTCTTGGAAGAGAGGCTGCTGCTGCTGCTGCTTTTTTTTTTTTTTTTTTTTTGCATCTGGTTTCACTTTGTTCTTTCTGAGAAAACTCCGTGTACAGGAGGAAAAAAAAATCTCCATACATTTCTTCTGAAATCGAGCTTTGTATGGCACGGGTGACAGTTCAAGGGCATCCTGCGCCGTTCTTGGCTGCCATTGGCTGAGACTCAGGAACTGGATGCCTCATTTCATTTATGAGACTGCAGTTCCCCTCAGCGCTGAGCCGCAAGGAAAGCAGACTGCTTCTCTAATCACTTCCTTCCACCCTTCACATCTCCTTAAGGACTAAGGGGTCATTTCCTTTTCTAGTTTTAACTCTTTTCAGGGTGTCGATGTACTGTTATGTTAGAATGCTTGATACATATATTTGACTTGGTGGATATGATAATTTTTATTTTTTAAGGTAAACAAATTTCATGCTATTTCATAAATACAGATTTAGGAGCACAGTGCTACTTCCCATCCTCTGCTGCCTCCCACCCACACTCTCACCCTCCCTCTTCTGTCCTTATTATTTCTTCTAACTTTTACAGTGACTTCCCTTTAATTTATTTTATACTCATAAGATCAACCCTACACTAAGTAAAGAATTCAACAAATAGTAATAAGAAAGAAAATACTGTTCCTCAACAGTAGAGACAAGGGCTATAACCAATCACTGAATCGAGAGACAAGGGCTATAACCAATCACTGAATCGCAAAATGTTAATTTTGCTCACATACATTACATTTTTTTGGTACTTTGTCAGTTACCACAGATCAGGGAAAAACATATGGTATTTGTCTTTTGGGGACTGGCTTATTTCACTCAGTATAATGGATTGATATATTGGAATGTTAGAGCCAAAAAGATATGAGTTCAACAATAGTGCTATAATTTTCTTTCTATTTTAAAAAATACTTCTTTGAGAGGGAGAGACAGAAACCGACAGACAGAGAGAAGAGAGAGAGTGACGATCTGCTAGTTCGCTTCCCAAAAGTCCAGAACAGCTAGGGCTGGTCTGGGGCCAGATACAAGAGCAGGGAACTCAGTTCAGGTCCCTCATGTGGCAGGAATCCAGTGACTTAGGTCTATACTTCTTCCTCCCATGGTCTGTGTTGGCTGGAGCTGACCACGGAACGTAGGCACTTGGATGTGGGATGCAAGCATCTTATCTGTATTTTAACTGTTAGGCTGTGCACCAGCTACCTTTCTGTAATTTTCTGGCTGGGTGATCATGGTCCAGTTCTGTGCTCTCTAAGGACTGCAGCATTATCATTGTTGTTAAAGTGGGAATATCAATGCTTAACTTTTCAGGTGGTAAAAAAACAGTGGAAAAATATACGTCTAGTATGTATAATGATAGCCTTATCACATTAAAATCTTCTATTTTTTAAGCATTATGATTTTTTTTGACAGGCAGAGTGGACAGTGAGAGAGAGAGACAGAGAGAAAGGTCTTCCTTTGCTGTTGGTTCACCCTCCAATGGCCACTGCGGCCAGCACACTGCAGCCGGCGCACGGCGCTGATCCGAAGCCAGGAGCCAGGTGCTTCTCCTGGTCTCCCATGTGGGTGCAGGGCCCAAGGACTTGGGCCATCCTGTACTGCACTCCCGAGCCACAGCAGAGAGCTGAACAGGAAGAGGAGTGACCAGGACAGAATCTGGCACCTCAGCCGGGACTAGAACCCGGTGTGCCGGCGCCGCAGGCGGAGGATTAGCCTATTGAGCCATGGCGCCAACCAGTGTTATGTTTTAAGAACAATTTTAGGTCCATAGCAAAATTGAGACAAAGGTATAGAGATATCCCATATAGCCCCTGCCTGTACACATGCATAATCTCCCTCCTTATCACATCTACTGTCAGTGTGGCATCTTTGTGGCAGTTGCTGAATCTGTATTGATACATCCCTTGTCACTCAAAGTCCACTGTTTACCTGAGGGTACACTCTTGGTGTTGGGAATTCTATGGATTTGTCAATTTATGATGACGGTGTACCTACCATTATAATATCACAGCCGTTTCACTGCCCTAAGGATCTTGTGTGCTACCTGTTCTTACCTGCTAACCCTTGGATGCCTATAGTCTCTTTATAAATGTCTCAAAGTTTTGCCTTTTTCAGAATATCCTCTAGTTGGAATCAGACATAATGTAGCTGTTTCATATTCTTTTGATTATGCATTTAGTTTCTTTGATGTTTTTTTCATGGCTTAATAGCTCATTACTTTTTAGTGTTGGATAATATTCCGTTGTTTGGATGAACCGCAGTTTACCCATTTAGCTACTGAAGGGCAACTTTATGTTGTAATTTCTAAAACAGTACAGCTTATCAGTGAGCAAATTTTTGCATTAATGAGAACAGCATTCTATTCATAGAATATAACATTTTACTGAACACTTTTACATGTATATTTTCTTATTAAGATATACCAACTTCATGAATTTGACAGAGCAGGTTATTTTTAAAATATCTATCTTAGATTTGGAATGTGAGAATCAAAGGAAAAATTTGGGGTGGTGTTGTGGCTTAGTGGGTAAAGCCACCACCTGTAGAGCTGGTATCCCATATAGTGGCAGGTTTGAGTCCTGGCTGCTCCTCTTCCTTTCCAGGCTCTGCTATGGCCTGGGGAAACAGTAGAAGATGACCCAAGTCCTTGAGCCCCTGCACCTGCATGGGAGACCAAGAAGAAGCTCTTGGCTCCTGGCTTCAGATTGGTGCAACTCTGGCCTTGCGTCCAATTGGGAAGTGAACAGTGGATGGAGAATCTCTCTCTCTTTCTCTCTCTCTCTCTCTCCCCTCTTTCTCTCTTTGTGTGACTCTGGCTTTCAAATAAATAAATCTTAAAAATAATAATAATAAAAACTTCTGCTGATTGACTCCATATTTTCCTATTTTTTTCATTAAAAAGTTCTTTTTTGTCACTTTCTGGATATATTAGTCATTTAAAAGTTATATACTTTGTGCTTTTATCTTTAGACGGTTACTCTCACATGCTTTTTTCCTACCGGTTTATTAACTGATGAAATATGAAATTTTCCCCATGCATGAAGAAGGTACTTTACATCTACATCTCTTTTCTTTAATTAATTAAGAATTAATTAAGTAATTAAAAGTAATTAATTTGAAAGTCAGAATTACAGATAGAGAAGGGGAGAGAGAGAGAGAGACAGAGATGTTCCACCCTCTGGTTCACACTCTAAATAGCTGTAATGGCTGGATCTGGGCCCAGCTGAAGCCAGGAGCTGGTACCGGTAGCTTCTTTTGTGTCTCTCACGTGGTCACAGGAGCCCAAGCACTTGAGCCATCTTCAGTTGTTTTCCCAGGCACATTAGCAGGGAACTAGATAGGAAGCGGAGCAGCTGGAACTTGAACAGGAGAACATATGGAACGCCGGTGCTGCCGGTAGTGGCTTTAGCAGCTACACCACAGTGTCTTCCCCAATCTGCTTTTTAAAATCTATTTTTATTGGTTTCCATCTCTCTCTTTGCCTATTTTTTCTAGAATTTTAGTTCTGAATTGATATAAATATTCTTGATAATTGAGATTTTTTGCTTTGTTTTGTATTGCTTTATTTATTGTAGATATTAATATGCTTCAGTAAGTATTTTTAGCCCATACTTTTTTCCATGTATGGTAGTTTAAAGTTAAAATGTGCTTGTAAATTCTTTGAAGTTGTCCCACAAGAGATATACCTAATTCTCCTCTTTTCAAATATGGACCTAGTTTGTGAATCACTCTTTAATAGTTTTACTGAGATACAATTAACGTACCACCAACTGAAGGCATTTAAAAATTATACATAAGTATTGACCTACATACCCACCCTTATGAAATCAAGATGAGAAACAAACCCACTACCCTCAAAGTTTTCTTACACTCTGTGCATTATCCCCTATCTGAATAATCTTTCCCACTCAATATGTTTCTAAACAGCTGTGATCTGCTCTTTGGGTCACCATATTGGTTCTTATTTTCTAAAATTCTATATGAATGGAGTCATGCTGTATGTAAAATGTTTGGACTGACTTCTATTATTCAGTGTGATTATTTTGATGTTCATATATGTTTTACATATCAATAATTCCAATTTACCAATGTTTTAATAAGTATGCTTTTTGTGTGGCATCTAAGAAATCTTTAAGTCAAATTTGAAAAGATTTTCTTCTATGACTTTTATAGTTTTTCTTCTTACAGTGAGACTTTCTTGATCCATTTGAGTTAAATTTCATATACAGAGCAAGGTGTGAAGAAAAGATCCTTCTCCCTTCACTCCCTCCCTTCCTCTCTTTCTCTTCTTTTCTTTCATGCTTTTTTTCTTTCCTTGTCATACGACTCCTCAATTATTTCATTCTGTTATCAAAAGGTTACCATTTCTTTACTTTATTTCCTTTGCACTAATGCACTATGATCTGAAATTAGTTGTCCATATAGGTGTTAATTCTTTATGGACTCTTTTCTGTTATATTTATCTATTTGTCTGTATTTATTCCAATATTATACTATCTTTATTGTAATTTTCCTAATACATCTCTAAATGAGGTGGTGTTAGTCCTATGACTTTCTCTTTTCTAATTTGCTTTGGGTATAGTTTTGCTAATTTTTACATTTCTAAAGGAATTTTATTTTTTTTATTTCTTTTTTTTCTTATAAACACTTTTATTTAGTAAATACAATTTTCCAAAGTACGGTTTATGGATTACAATGGCTTTTCCCCCCCCATAACTTCCCTCCCACCCGCACCCTCCCATTTCCCGCTCCCTCTCCCATTCCATTCACATCAAGATTCATTTTCAATTATCTTTATATACAGAAGATCGATTCAGTATATATTAAGTAAATATTTCAACAGTTTGCACAACACAGAACATAAAGTATAAAATACTGTTTGAGTACTAGTTATAGCATTAATTCACATTGGACAACACATTAAGGATAGAGATCTCACATGAGGAGAAAGTACACAGTGACTCCTGTTGTTGACTTAATAATTTGACACTCTTGTTTATGGCGTCATTAATCACCCTAGGCTCTGGTCATGAGTTTCCAAGACTATGGAAGCCTTTTGAGTTTGCTGACTCTGATCTTATTTAGACAAGGTCATATTCAAAGTGGAAGTTTTCTCCTTCCTTCAGAGAAAGGTACCTCCTCCTTTGATGACCTGTTCTTTCCACTGGGATCTCACTCGCAGAGATCTTTCATTTAGGGTGTGGTGTTTTTTTTTTGTTTTTTTATTTTTTTTTATTTTTTTATTTTTTTTTGCCAGAGTGTCCTGGCTTTCCATGCCTGAAATACTCTCATGGGCTCTGAATGCCTTAAGGGCTGATTCCTGTGATCTTTTGCTGTGAGGTTTCCTTCCTTTACCTTCTTTCATACTGATGACAGTGTTTCTGTGTTTCTGTGTGTAACACATCTCAAAATGTCAATTGTGGTCATACACATTGTGTTTTTTGGAGTTGCTTTTTGTATATGGATGTTACATTGGCAATCTTATAAAGCCCACTATTCTAGTTCTATTACATAGAATTTTCTACAGAGACAATCATGTCACCTGTGAATAAAGACAATTGTACTTCTTCCTTTCTAATCTGGGTGCCTTTCTCCCTCTCTTGAGTACTGTAGTGTCTTCTTCTCTTCCTTGCTGTAGCATCTACGACCTCCCATACAGAGTAACATCCATAAAGTGTGGCAGGCTAACTTGTTGGCTTGCAATTAAAGTAAAACTTCCTACTCTTCACAGTTTTTGGTAGTTAAGACAGAATAAGGTGAAGAAGCAACAGACTTTCTGCTTGGCTCTCTGTCCCCAGGCCCTTTCCTCGGGAACCGCGAGTCATTATGGTGTGCATTTGGCTGCCTTGAAGGCCTACATTGGAAAGATCACACGAGAGGCTCCATGGCATTTGGGATACTCAAGTAGCCCCAGCTGTTCCAATATCAGCTGAATGGGTCTTCTCAGCCCAGGATGAGATAAGTGGGCCTTGAGATCATTCTAAACACCACCCTCTGAACCCTACACCAAGTGGAGCAGAGAGGTGTTGTTCCCGTGACTCTGCCAAGGTTTCAGATTAGTGAGAAAAATAACTTCTGTGTTTGTTTTAAGTCACTAAGTTTTGGGGTGATTTGTTATGCAGTCCTAGATATCCAAAACACCACGGATTTTGTAGCATCCTTCTGGACTTCTTGATCATCTTGTCAGAGCACTTTCTCTGAAAAGTTTGTACAGACACTCTTGGATTGAAATATCTGAGACTTTATATTACTAAAAATAAATTTATTTTTCTCTATCACATTTATTTTTTTAACTTTTATTTAATAAATATAAATTTCCAAAGTACAGTTTATGGATTACAATGGCTTTTCCCCCCCCATAACTTCCCTCCCACCCGCAACCCTCCCATCTCCCTCTCCCTTTCCCATTCCATTTGCATCAAGATTCATTTTCAATTATCTTTATATACAGAAGATCAATTTAGTATACATTAAGTAAAGATTTCAACAGTTTGCACCCACACAGAAACACAAAGTGTAAAGTACTGTTTGAATACTAGTTATAGCATTAATTCACATTGGACAACACATTAAGGACAGAGATCCTACATGAGGAGTAAGTGCACAGTGACTCCTGTTGTTGACTTAACAAATTGACACTCTTGTTTATGGCATCAGTACTCACCCTAGCCTCTTGTCATGAGTTGCCAAGGCTATGGAAGCCTCTTGAGTTTGCTGACTCTGATCTTATTTAGACAAGGTCATATTCAAAGTGGAAGTTTTCTCCTTCCTTCAGAGAAAGGTACCTCCTCCTTTGATGGCCTGTTCTTTCCACTGGGATCTCATTTGCAGAGATCTTTCATTTAGGTTTTTTTTTTTTTTTTTTTTTTTTTTTTTTTTTTTTTTTTGCCAGAATGTCTTGGCTTTCCATGCCTGAAATACTCTCATGGGCTCTTCAGCCAGATCCAAATGCCTTAAGGGCTGATTCTGAGGCCAGAGTGCTATTTAGGACATCTGCCATTCTATGATTCTGCTGTGTATCCCGCTTCCCATGTTGGATTGTTCTCTCCCTTTTTGATTCTATCAGTTAGTATTAGCAGACACTAGTCTTGTTTTTGTGATCCCTTTGACTCTTAGACCTATCAGTGTGATCAATTGTGAACTGAAATTGATCACTTGGACTAGTGAAATGGCATTGGTACATGACACTTTGATAGGATTGAATTGGAATCCTCTGGCACGTTTCAACTCTACCATTTGGGGCAAGTCAGATTGAGCACGTCCCAAATTATACATCTCCTACTTCTCTTAATCCCACTCTTATATTTAACAGAGATCACTTTTCAGTTAAATTTCAACACCTAAGAATAATTGTGTGTTAATTACAAAGTTCAACCAGTAGTATTAAGTAGGACAAAAAAAATACTAAAAGGGATAAAGTATTTCTCTATCACATTTAAGTGATAAGCTAATAGTTAATGAAAATATAAGCCTGAAGTCCTTTTCCTTCAAATCAATGTCTATTTTCTTTCTGTCCCCATGTCGCTATTGTAAACTCTTTTTAAAATTTTTATTACTATAAAGAGAAGAATTTTATGTATTTCAGAAATACAATTCTAAGGAAAAAAAAATCATACTTCCCTCCCTCCCTTCCTTCCTCAACCCCCCTCCTTCCTTCTTTTCTTTTTTTTCCTTTAATTTTTGCAATAAACTGATTTCAATTGACTTTATAATCACAGGCTTAATGCAACACTAACCATAATGTTCCACAAGTAATAGATAGAAAAACACTGCTCCACAGAAGTATAGACAAGAGCTTAAAACAATCAAATCATAATGAATGTTTAATGCCTGCTTCTTTATAGATGATCTTCTGTTTGCCCCAGTTACAATAAAAATTTTGCCATTTTGTTTTTTAAAAATATTTTATTGGAGTGAGTGTTCGGCCCAGTAGTTAAGATGTCTTCATCCCACCCTGGAGTGACTCAGTTTGAGTCCTTGCTCTGAATCCTTATTCCAGCTTCCTGCTAATGCAAACCCTGGGCAACAGCAGTGATGACTCAAATAATTGGGCCCCTGTCCCCTCATGGGAGATCTGGATTGAGTTCCTGCCTCCTGGCTTTGGCCTAGCCCACCCCTAGCCTTTGGGGAATGAGCCAGTGGATAGCAGCCCTCTCTCTTTCTCTCTCTCACTCTCTTTCTCTCTCTCTCATTCTGCCTTTCAAGTAATAAACAAGTAAAACATTAAAAATATGTGTAAATATAGACTTTTCCATATTTATAACATTTTTACTTTATGAGCCTCAATTTCTTGAGCCATCGCCTGCCACCTCCCAGGGTGCATATCACCAGGAAATGAGAAGCAGAACTGAGTCGTGAACCCAGGCCCTCTAATGTGAGATATGTGTGTCTCAATCCAGCTTCTTAACTACTGCACCAAATACATGCTCCCTAATTCTTACTGCAGTGCTCCTGCTCCATCTTCTCCATCACGTGTGGTTACATCAAAGTTGGCAAAGACACGCTAGAAGTCCATGTATTCGCTATCATATTAGCTGTAATAACATTATAAAAGTAGACTATTTTCATATAAGAAATTCTCAAAGTAATATAGAGAATGATAAAAGAAATGATTAACTTTGTTGCTTAGGTTGCTTGCATTTTCTGGAGCTTTTTTTGGGCATGATTCTCTCTCTCTCTCTCTCTCTCTCTTTTTTTTTTTTTTTTTTTTGACAGGCAGAGTGGACAGTGAGAGAGAGAGACAGAGAGAAAGGTCTTCCTTTGCCGTTGGTTCACCCTCCAATGGCCGCCGCAGCCAGCACTCTGCGGCTGGCGCACCGCGCTGATCCGATGGCAGGAGCCAGGTACTTCTCCTGGTCTCCCATGGGGTGCAGGGCCCAAGTACTTGGGCCATCCTGTACTGCACTCCCGAGCCACAGCAGAGAGCTGGCCTGGAAGAGGGGCAACCGGGACAGAATCCGGTGCCCCAGGCAGGACTAGAACCCAGTGTGCCGGCGCCGCAAGGTGGAGGATTAGCCTAGTGAGCCGTGGCGCCGGCGCGATTCTCTTTTTCTGATCAGTCTGTACGAGGGGAAATGACTGATTAATATTATGCTTTGGAGTTGGGCATTTGGAACAGCAGTTAAGATGCTGATTGGGACATCTGTGTCCCATATCAGAGAGCCTAAGTTTGAATTCTGGCTTTGCTTCCAATTCCATCTTCCCATTAATGTGCACTCTAGGAGGTGGAAGGTGATGGCTCAATTAGGTGAGTTGCTGCACCGACGTGGGAGATCCTGATGGAATTCCAGGTCCCTGGCTTCAGCTGCTGAGCTCCAGCTGTTGCAGGCATTTGAGGAGTGA
The DNA here is from genome assembly GCF_051225735.1 of Oryctolagus cuniculus. Taxonomy (NCBI): domain Eukaryota; kingdom Metazoa; phylum Chordata; class Mammalia; order Lagomorpha; family Leporidae; genus Oryctolagus; species Oryctolagus cuniculus. The sequence goes on along the minus strand of NC_142873.1, from coordinate 70,326,054 downwards.
ACCAGCAGATGGGAGATGTCTCTCTGTCAATCTCTGTCTCAGCCTTGTAAATAAGTAAAAATATATAAATAAAAATGTTTTAAAGATTATATTTGAATCATAGGGTTTTTAAAGATTATACATTTTTTGGTATATGTGTAAAAATGCATTTAATCAAAGCTTGTGTCTCAATTGCTTTTAAAGATGAGGACAGAAGGCTATCTTATGATCAATATTTGCTATTTTATTTTGGAATATCATCTATATATACAATTCTTCCCTTTATTTCCATAAATTGCAGCAGTATTTCCTTATAAACAAAACTGGGTAAACATTCTTTCTGTTCCTTCAACTTCTAACCCTGACTGGTGGCTGCTTAGAGCAGCTGGTAGCCTGGTATACACATTCCTGTATATTTCTGTGACAATTTTTTAGTTCTTTGCAATACTAAGCCACAGGAAATCTAGGAAAATAATAGAGACTGAATTTTTTTCTTATTTGGACATCACAAAGAAATTATACTCACACAAATGACTGGAGCTAAATTCAGTCATTTAACGGTCTAGCAGAAATAATAACAAAATTATTTTTAATTAAGTATTTGTTTATTTAAAAGGCATAGTGACACAGAGCAAGAGATCTTCATCTGCTGACTTACTCTCCCAAACACCTGCAACAGCCAGGACTGGGCCAGGCCAAAGCCAGGAGCCAGGACCTCCATCTGGATCTTGCATGTGAATGACAGGAACCCAAGTACTTGGACCATGATCTGTTGCATTAGCAGGAAGCTGAATTGGAGGCAGAGGTGGGAATCAATCCCAGGCAATCTATTATGGGATGTGATTGTCCTAAGCAGCAGCTTAACTGACTGTGCCATCACGCTTGCCCCCTTAAAATTATGTTTTGAGCAACTGCTAACTCAATGTCTGGATCTTTCTGGGGAATTGCAGAGCATGCTAGCTAAATAATGACAACCAAAATGCTCTTCAATCAAGCTGTGTTTAAAAAAAAAAAAGAACAGGAGATGCAATGGTTTTAGTTGTTAATGTGTTTATTACATATTATTTTTGGAAGATAAACCTCTTGTGGGCAGACCAGATCCTATGCCCCCCTTCATTGCCTTTCAAGATCTGGGAGACTGAGTAATCAAGATTGAGCAAAGAACATGCAGAGTGTCTGCAACACTTTAAACTTCACAAAGAAGTTACCGAGTGGAAGGGGACAAGTGCAGTGACTGATCTTCCTGACAAAACGTCAGCATCTTAACAATGGCTATGAAAGCTTGATGACCCTTAACATCTTATGGAACAAAGAAGTCGGTAGAAAAAGGTGAAAATGTTGAAGGGGGAATATAAGAAACACAAAAGGAAGATGACAAGGTGACAAGTTAAACATAATCCACGGAATAAGAAACGTCAGAAGCCTCCTCCGCAGTACACCTACAAACACTTGCCCTTATATTAATACATAAAAGAGAGAGAGCCTCTCACTGTAACTCCTTGCCTTCCTGGGAGGAGGGGAATCAGGTGACTTGGCAGTGTGAGGGTCCTGGCGGGACAGATTTACAGAACAATGCATCCAACACGTTGTATCTTAATCAGTCTATGATTTGCTACTTCCAAATCCTGGTTGTTGGAGTCTTCGAACTCTTTCCAATTTCTTCTTTCATCACTGCACTTGAAATGTCTCAAAAGAGTTAATAGATTAAAGTAGACAAATTCACTGTTTAATCCACATGTGTGCTGGGGAAGAGTGGTAGGGGGATTTCCTTGACCTGAAAACTTCCAATTAAAGGCAACTTTCAAAGAGATAGAGAATAATCAGTCACTTATGATATGCATTCTGTAAGCATATGAGATACTATCCAAATTTTCAATTCACACTTATTTCTGATAATATCTGATATTTCTTTAATGCCTTTGACCTGGCTTCAGTGAAGCACATTGCACGCTCTGAATTACTTCACCTATTGCTTGGTCTTAAATTCCACCCTGCAGGGGAAAGCATTTTGTTGTAAGCAGTACTTTCTATCTAAAAGAGAATAGTGTTAGAGGGAATAAGACAATGGGATTCAAAACAATATAAATGAGTTATTCCTATCTTTAATCAGGAAATGCAATAGTTGAATAAGATTAAGAGGAAGGAAAACCCTTCAATGAAGCACAGAAAGGAAGAGATGAAGAGTTTGGAGTGAGCGGCAACACATATCTTCTCAGTGAATAGAATTTATATATAATAATTGATGTCACTTTCAAACACCGGGTGCAGATCTCCCAGTTTGTGGCACATTTTCATCACTGGCTATAAGAAGACCCTCTTTGATTTTAAATTTTTTTTTCCATTTTGTTTCCATTCCTCATTCCCATTTCACCTTCCCATGGGTAGCATGTGCAACACATTAAATGTGTGTTCTTTTGGTCCTCATTCTTGCAAAATGCATACTTTAGTATATATTTTATTTACATGAATGATATTCTATCTATTTTAATCTATTTTAAGTTTTTTTTTTTTACTCAGGACCATGTTTTAAGATCCAGTCATGCTGCTGTATACACATGCATCTAGTCCTGTTCCTGTAGCCACCACACAGTGTGTGTTTTCTCTACACGCTCTCCCAGTGATGTGCACCCAGAGGACCCTAGTAACTTCACTCTGAATAATGCTGAAGTCAATAACATGCACATGATCCTTAAGGAGTTGTATGAGAATCTCTGACTCTATTTCCAAGAGCAGAATACATTTAAAGCATTTGGATTTTTTGCCCCCCTTTTTTATATATAAGATTGATATTTTCATTATCACATTTTATAAGTGAAGAATTGAAAGGGTCAGACATTAAATGAGATGTCCACTATCACTGCATGAATAAAGAGAGGACCCCAGGAATGAACTTTTCTCTTCTGTCTACAGCATTCTTCTTTGTTCTTTTTACACCAGCATATGGCCTTCACAAACTTGTTCTATCCTGAAATCAGAAAGTTGGGATTAGATTTATTGCATTCCATTTCCTACAGCCTAATGCTGCTCTCTCCTTTGTGAATATGGTGAAATAGCGACTCACAGAGTGAAGCTAAACATGTGGGAGACACAAGTCACATGTTGACTATTGTCAACTCCAATAGTTTCATTAAACTGTTTTCTGGTTAACTAGAAACAGTGCCTTGCTTTAAAATCAAGCAAATGCCTGCACTGTGCTGGCACAGCTCTTAAGGGAAATGTCCAAGATGACCAGTTTCTGAAGGTCCATCAAGGCAAGGGCAGTCAGCATTTAAAAAAAAATTATTTATTTATTTAAAAGTCAGAGTTATAGAGAGAGAGGGAAAGATCTCTCCTTTAGTACACTTCCCAAATGGTTGCAAAGGCCAGGGCTGAGACAGGCTGAAGCCAGGATGCAGGAGCTTCATCCAGGTCTCCCATGTGGGTAGCAGGGGCCCAAGCACTTGGGCCACCTTCTGCTGCTTTTCCCATATGCATTACCAGGGAACTGTATGGGAAGTGGAGCACCTGGGACTCAAACTGGAGCATCCATATGGGATGCCAGCATTGCTGGAGGTAGCATTACCTGCTACTCCACAATGCAGGCCCAGGAATCAGCTTTTGATTTGCATCTCTTGTGTGTCAGACATCAGAAGACCTGGCAAAAAGTGATCAGGGACTTGTGTAAGAGGAGACTTGTTTTACAACTGCTTGAAAAAAGAAAATGAAGAAAAGCCACCCTATGACAAATTCCTCAAAATATTTTGTAAATAATGATAACTAATCTGAGTAGTCAATCACATTTTGTAGTTCATGCAATCATTCTATATGCATTGCTTGGCTGTTTTTAATGTTATTCTGAACATTGTCCCTACATTTTTCTGATACTGTCATAAGGCAAACCCAGAAGCCATGCTGCAATACCCCTGTTATCAACATGAGATTCTCAGTCTTCAAGAAGTCCTAGTGCAGTCATTCCAGGCATTTTCAACAGACAGTTCTGTCTTTTACAAGGGTTTTGAACTTTGATACTGAGTCAAAGAATCCCCTTACAAGGGAGAATGCATATGATTATTCACAATGGAAAGAGTGGACAGACTTTTTTTTTCTTGTTTTTATTCCCCAAACAATACAGTATAACAACAATGTCATTGCATTTGCATGGTATTAAGTGTTTTGAGTAATCTAGAGATGATCTAGAGAATAAAGGAAGGTGTGTCTAGGATATGTGTAAACACTACAGAATTTTATATAAGGGACTTGAGCATATTCAAATTTGGTCATCCGTTGAAGTGCTGGAACAAATCCCCTGCAGATAGTGAGGGAAAACTGTACCAAGAAAATGAGTCAAATGATAGCCTAGATGTCATTTTCAGAGCCTGTAAAACAAGCATTAAGAAGCTGAGTTAACTGACAGACCAGATTAAAATTTTAGGAAGCAAATTCTCTTAGGTTCCCCCAATTGTCACGATATTTTTCAAAAGCCATCATAGCATATTAGTCTAATGAAAAAGCATTGAGCTTATTTCAGGCAGAGGCCTGGGTTCTAGATGCTCTCTCTGCTGCAAACAGCCTTTTGTGTTGTGAACTCCTCTGGGCTTTTGATGGACTAGACAAATGCCAAAGATGTTGTCCCGTTAAAAAATTATTAGACTGTTAACCCTAGAATAAAAAGCAATCTACAAGGGAGCCTTAGAATACCATGCTTCCAATTATGCTCATTTTCTAGTTTGGGGAGATAAAAACACAAATTACTCTTTCTTTGGATATTGACACTTCTTTCTAGACCTATTAATCTACTAACACACAGTGAAGCTCTGTTCTGAGAAGCAGGTTGAACACAGGAATGCCTTTCCCTTTGGTTGCATAGCCTAGGGAGAAATGCGGAGTCCTTTGGAAAGACTCTTCAGAGAACAGCGGTTTCACACTTCAGCAGTGTCAGATGCTCTCCAGTTTGCAGGGCACCAACCCCAGACTGATGGTTCAGCAGGTCTGAGACTTTGTGTTTCTGACAAGTTCCCGGGGTGATGTCACTGCAGCTGATCTGGCAGCCACAGCTGAAGAACCACTCTGACAGAAGAGTGTTTGCTCATCTTTGAGGCAGAGAGCTGAAAGTCTCCATATCCGCCTTGTCATGATCTTGGATTTCTGGCTTCAGAAGATTTTATTTTCTGCCAATAATCATCACAGAAAAGAGGAAAATACAGAAAATGGAGAATAGGCGAAACTCACATACAGTCCATCCCTGCATTTTTCCTCTCTTCCTCACCCAGAACTGTAGATGCTCCAATTCACATACTCAGCTCAAAGCACAAAAAAACTGCTGCTTTATTGAGTTCTGCATCGTGAGTTTTCAGCAGATTCCAATAGATACAGCTCACAGATCAGAGTGCAGAAATGGGTTTCTCCCAGAGTAGTTGGTATTGAGTATTTTCCTCTATACTGTGAAATGTGCTGCTCACTTTGCACATATTATTTCATATAATCCGTAGCACAACCTGATGAGATGAGTTTATCTTTATCTCCATTTAACATTCGGAGAAACCAAAAATCAGAAAGGCAAAGAAGGTTGCCTGAGGCTGTTCAAAAAAAAAAAAAAAAAAAAAAAAGATAAAGTGGTGGAGCTAGGATTTGCTATGTTAAGTTGCCTGAAAGCATATGATGCTGGATAATCACAAAACACCCTTTTTATTGTTTACATTCTGTATAGTGGGCCTATCCACAGGGATAGTGTGGGAATAAATAAGATAATAGACTTACCGAGTGTCCCGAGGAGGGATATGTCAGGCTATACAATAGTATTCTGCAATATTTTAGATGTTACTCTCTTTTTCTATAGCAATCAAATACTAATTCTGTAAATACTAATAAAATACTAATTCTGTAAATTTATTATCATCTATTTTATTCTGCATTTCTGCTCCTTCAAAAATTCTTGTTATGTCCTATGCATCCCTTTTTCCTGCTGACATTCAAGGAACTACTTAAATATTTGAATTGCAATGTGCAATCCATTAGAGAGATGTCCTGGTGTCACTGGAGATACATGGGAAGAGACCTACTTTAGGCCTTGGGCTCCAGGCTGGCCCTGCTGCTGCTCACTGTGAACCAGGGGTCACTGCTTTTTGCATTTTCATCTGATAGGTTTGAGCTTCATTACAGATGTTGAATTTTTCTCCACCACAGTTTAGGATGGATGATTTTCACATTCACAGACCCAGGTTTGGGTGAAACACATCAACACATTGCAAGGATGCAAGACAAATAATATTGCAGACATTTCTTTGAATTGTAACAACTGTAAGAATGCAGAGAATGCAGGTTATCACACTCACTGTCTATAGACATGAGCAGTTCACAGGAAGCTGGCTGTAATTCCACTTCTTCACTCTTAGTCAAGAAAGCACCTCAGAATGCAACTGAGACTGGTGACATGGTCATGAGCAGTCTCTGGAATCTGATCCAATTTATTTCTTAAATAAATCATCTACAAAAAGCAGTACATTATTATATATTCAGTACTATTAAGAGATTATTGGTGATGGCATTCTCACCTGACCACTGCTCCGGGGTTGAAAACCACAGGACTGTTTGGCTTCATATCACTTCTGGCACAAACATTTATGGTCTTACACGTTTATCCATTAGAACTTTGTGATAGTTGCTGTGAAGTCCCTGTTTTGAAAATGAGTTACACTGCATGATTACTACTAACCTTTGTTCAGTCTGTTGATCTGAAAACAAAAGTGCTGCAATAATTTCTTGACAAAACTTATTTCTCCTACAGAACTCATTTCTCTACAGAATCCTGAGAGCCACAGACTTTGGCAGGCTGTGAGGTGCCTGCTGGCTTGGTGAAGATTCTTTTTCATCTGAAGCCAACATAAACTGAATGTTGGATGGGCGACACAATATAGCCCATTGATGTATGGGTGCCTGAGTCCTTCAAATGGAGAAATTATTTAGGTTAAATGGCCTATTCTCATTTTTACATTCAGAGTTTCTCCTTACTTATTTCCCTTTGGGATTATTAAAAGCTTGTATGGGGAATTTTTAGAAAATATTTGTAATCTCCATAAGGACAACACAATATTTGTGCTACAATTTCCTTTTTAAACAGTTTGATCACTTAGTATTTATCCTATTTATCCTGGCGCAAAGGCTTCAAAAACAGGATATTCCCTTTAAGTCTTATTTTAGTTATAATGTAGCAAATTACAAGCAAGCTTTTACAATTTTCTGCGTGGAAGTCTTGGAATTTCCACAGCTTATGTTCCGAGCCAAAAAAAATATACAGGGATGGAGCATAGGGAATTTTTGAATTCACTTGGTTTCCTTCACAGATATACTTGCTTAACAAGGCAATGGATTTTAAGCATGATTTGGAAATAGAAAGTTAGTTTTCGTGAACTCAGAAGAAAAAAAATGGTGAACAAGTTTTATCTCTAATGATGTCACAGCCCAGGAAAAGGTGATGGCTGAGTTATCTATGAGGTTTCCCCAGGCAATCTCCGGTACAGGAAGACCAAACATGGTGCGGAATTGAACGAAACTGACACTGTTTTGAAAGTAGGCAGCGTGCTAGAGTGGAAAGTACACCCAAAGTAGAATCAAGAAGCTTAATTGCTAGTCCTGGTTTTCCTATTATCTAGCTGTGTGTCTTCCATAATTCAGTTAAACTCTCTGCTCCTTAGGTTATTCCTCCTTTTAGTGGAGATATTTTCTAGAATTGTTAGAAGACTCATATGCCATAAAATGTCTTAAATAATTTTAAAAGTATAAGACACACTTCGAGTGTGAAATATCTTTATAACATCTTTTTATAATTCAGTTAATCTTTGAATACACAATGCTTAGATAGTATGGCAAGATTAATTAGGGCATTTTTACTTGTCAATACATGGTGTTTTTATCACTAATATTTATTTACACTCTTATAAGTCTAACCCATTCATTGGAGCAAGTTCAATGAATATGAGAGTATTTCAAAAAAGCTTATGGGGAAGTGAAATTAAATAAAGTTTATTTTGGTGAAAATATTTTTAAATGCATGCATAGTTTTTGATAGTATATTTCCTAGGACTTTTTGAAGACTCCTCATATTAGTGACTCTGCTTTATTACATGAGAGAAGCATATTGAGTTCCTAGAATTCCTATTAGGATCACACTCCTCCACACTGCTCTCCTACCAAAGCTCAATGAGCTTTTGGAAAGGCCACTTTTCTACTATGAAGCTAGACCCCGAATATGGTGAAAGTTAGGTCTGATTCCAAGCCTTCCTCTGATAGCCCGTCTTCCCTTTCATAGCTCTTGGCAAATCTGAAAGTCTGGACTTGTTATTAATACATCTCTGTATATCCCTTATTCTGAGCCAATTCTGCATCTCCCAAGACTTTTGGTGTGCATTCTAGAATTTAAGGTCAGTCATCTTCAAAATTCCTGATGCTGTTTACCTTCTCTAAGCCTTCCCTTCATCATCTTATTCTAACAGAAGCCTTACTTGGTTTGATAACACTCCACTGAGCCCTGACAGATGGTAATCCCACATGCCTCAGAGCCTGCAGAAGACTCCTACTTCTCACTGCCACTTTCAGAACATTTCTGCTCTCCACCACTTTCCATTTCCTTTAACCTCCTTATACTTCTCGTGACCCTACTTATTCTTTAATGATTTGGACACCTGGTTCAGGCTCTTCTTCTCTACCATGCCTACCTTTATTCTTTGTAATGTGAATATCCTCATGGATCTGGTCTTGGAGCTCCTCAACATCCTTTCTTATAAGAATTGTTGCCTGTACCCAACCTTAGTCGTCACTTCCATGACCATTCTCTAAAACTTATCATCACCTGTAATATCCCTAACTCTGAAACCTTCATACTAAGATTCCTATTTCTGACCACCACCTCCATATTTTTCTCATTAATTCACTTTACTATACTCCCAACTAAACAGTTATTTTATTTGTCCCTACACATCATGTTCCAGACTCATCCCACACTCCCGTGTCTTCGCTTCCCACATTGTCTTCCCAACTTTGGTTAATCCAACATTACACTGAGCTGAACCTACTCTGCTGTACTTAAACTTGACTGGAACAAAACTAGCAAGTCTTTCGGTGTGTAAAGATATTTATTTCACACCATTGGTATCTATATTTCATGTCACTAACAATTCTCTCCTCCTTTTTAATAGACCGGGGAAGAGCAGCCTCTCAATGAAATTTGTTATTCTGTTCAAACATTTTATCCTTCCACCTGGGGTTGGCTTTCTTGCTGTTCTAACTTACCTTCCCTTTGCTAGTCCATTTGCTCTTCAAATGCCTTTGTTTAGTCCACTGTAATGCAAACACCATGGAAGCAAGGGTATTGTTTGCTTTTTCACCACTGTATTCCTAAACATCTAGCACTGTGGTTGGCACATAGGAGGTAATAAATAAATACTAATTTTGTCACCAACATTAGTGTAGAAAGAAGCGTCTTTGTCCAGGGGCTCCACGAGAGACATTGGAACATATAGAGTAAACTAAAGAGTCTAGAATCTATAGCCAACATCAGAAAGCCTGACTAAAGCATACAAAAGCAGTGAAGACAAGAAATAGGATCTTCATGAAATTTCTATAAAGATGTGCCTTGTGAGAAGACCTCTATTAGTTTTCCTGGGGTCATAATGTCAGGACCTGCAGATATTTGGCATCTATGGTTCTTTAGCTACTCATTATTAGCTCACAAATCATCGCGATAATAGAGAAGAACTTTAGAGTCTCTCTTGTGACCATCTGATTTGCAGATGACATTACTTGGACCCTAGAAGTGAAGATTCTTGCTTCAGATTACCCTTTTATTTATAGAATATAGATAAGAACCTAAATTTCCTTACTCTTACTCCTTCCTTTTCTCATGGTACCCTGCAAATATCAAAATGTCCCAAAGAGTTTAGCAGTGTGATGCTGTGTTACACTTCTTGACAGGCATCTAGGTTCCAAAAGGAAACCTTATTGAAAATTGGAATCTTAATTTAGCATATAAATTTTAAAAAAATCATGCTTTAAAGGCAGATTTCCAAAGGTACTATTTTTGGTGGGCTGGGTGTGGTGTTTATGCTAAAATGAAATGGCAGAAAAATATGTTAATTGGTTTTATATATTGGACTCTGATAACTGTACATTATATGGTCATTCCCAAATTACATGACTATTCGTAAATAGATATAACTCACTGTGTTCAGAGTGATTTTCTCTCATAATATTTGCTCCTTTTTTTCTTTTTTGTGTATTTACTTGCCCTTGTCTGTTGCAGCCTCATGAAATGTCCTCTCTAAGCCTCCTCTCACAAATGTAAACAGACGTTTTGCAATCATTTTAGAAGGGGAGATCTGAACATTTTCATCTCCCTAACTCCTCAGTGTTGCTTGTGTTACAAATGAGTAATGGACTTGGATTCATTTGGGACCAGGAAATACTGCGGGATGGGGTTCACTGGGCTGCCTGCCAGGAAAATCTCACTTGGGTTGACCAGAAGCAGCTACAAGAACATGGAGAGGAGTCATGTTTTGGGGCTCAGCGGCCCATTGATTTTTCTTCGGAGTTCCAACAAGGGGCAAAGGGAATTGCTTCTTTGGAGTGACAGTCTTAGGCCCCAAAGTGAATCTGGGGAAAGTATTTCCATACTGTCTGCTCATACCTTTCCTTCTCAGATGTGTGGCTGCAGTATTTAAAATACAAAAGTGTGGTGGTATGAAGCTTATAGAAATAGGCTTGAGAAATGGGTGCTGTCTTGGGTTCATTTGCAATATTCATAGTGTGGACTGGCATTGGATTTCATGGGCTTCTGGGTCTTTGAAATGACAACATGGATGCTTGGAGGGAAGGTGCATCCCTCCAACAGAAAACAAGGAAGTAGCGTGGCACAGTACACCAGGTAAACTGGGAGGGAGAGGAGTTGGCATTTAGACCTAGTTTCTGCTACTCACTCTCTGTGTCAGCTTGATCAAGTATCCAGCCTTCTTAGAGCTTGTTTCCTGATCTACACCATGAAGATAAAATATGCACTTTGCCTCTTCTCATGGGATTGCTATGAAGCTCCTAAGAGATAATCTTAAAGCATTTTGAACAACTCTATAGGTAGTTATGCATATGGGAAATGTTATTAGTAAGTGAAATGTTATTAGTGAGTGAAAGGAACATAGTGTGTTATTGCCCTATGAATTTCAAATGATGTCATAAGAACTTGGGGCAGACAGAGCATCAGATCAGGCCATGTGTAAAACTGATCAAGACAGCCCGGGGCTGTGGTATAAAGGGCTAAGCCTCAGCCTGCAGCGCCAGAATCCCGTATGTGCTCTGGTTTGTGTTGTGGCTCCTCTTCCACTCCAGCTCTCTGCTATGGCCTGGGAAGCAGAAGTTGGCCCACATGGGAGACCAGGAAGAAGCTCCTGGCTTCAGATCGACTCAGCTCCAGCCTCAGCTCCAGCCGTCGCAGTCATTTGGAGAGTGAACCAGCAGATGGAACACCTCTTTTTCTGTCTCTCCCTCTCTATATAAACGTACCTCTCAAATAAATACATGAAATCTTAATAAAAAAAAAAAAACTGAACTAGACTTCTCTGCCCAAAAAGATGAACCCTGTAGAGAAAGTAAAGCTCATGCTGGAAACAATATGTAATAGAACAATGTAAAGGCAAAATGCTTTCAAAGAATGCCAGAAATGGGGAACAGCAGAGAGGGTGGAAGTTCACCTCAAATAGTAGAATTGGAATGCAGAAATTAAATACGTGGGATAGTCAAAACCAAAATGATTACATTTTGAATTCTGTTAAATAAATTTGCATATAGGAAAAGAAAAATATGTTTTATATTGGCAGTCTACTGTAATAATTCAGCACTATATTAAAATTAATAAATCATATAAGTGTGTGCTATAGAATTTTTTACTCAATAATAAGTAATCTTTGTTTTCAAAATTCCGGGAAATCATAATAAATTCATGGTAAAATAAGATTCTTACCAGACAATGATCCTTCCTGTGGTTTGCATTCCAGAAAGTCTCAAGTTTACGTCCGCTTGATAACGCATTTTATTTCCTGATTATAGACAGATAAGTAAATGACTCCTCTTCTGAGTCACAAGTTGAACTGTGTGAAAGTTCTTTACTGAATCCTTATTCTAATATAGAAACTGTGTCCCTGTCATTGTTTATACCCTCCCAGGGCTAGCAGAGTGTTTATGTCATAGTTTCTCAATAAACATTAAAATTAAATTTCCAGGTCTGGCGCTGTGGCACAGCAGGTTCAAGCCCCAGTCTGCAATGCCAGCATCCCATGTGGGCACCGGTTCGAGTCCCGGCTGCTCCATTTCCGACCCAGCTCTCTGCTATGCCCTGGAAAAGCAATGGAAGATGGGCCAAGTCTTTTGGACCCTGCACCCATGTAGGAGACCTGGAAGAAGCTCCTGGCTCCTGGCTTCGGATCAGCTCAGCTCTGGCCATTGCAGCCAACTGGGGTGTGAACCACCAGATGGAAGACCTCTCTCTCTCTCTCTGGCTCTACTTCTCTCTGTAACTCTGTCTTTCAAATAAATTAAATAATTATTTTTAAAAAATTAAATTTCCCATATGTTCAATGAGATTCGAGTAGACGTTACCATCTACAGTGTCTTGAAAAGCTGTTTTAAAAGGGCTAAACTATTTTCAAATAACTGTCTTTCAAATAAATAAAATACAATACATCTTTAAAAAAAAAAAGAAAGGTGTTTTCCTTTTTTTCTGCCCCATTCTGATAGGTCCTTCAACAAGGAATTACCCCACTTCCCACCTGGGTAAGGACTGCTGCTGGAACGAGTCACAGTTATCACTAAAAATGTCGCTTCCCCCAGTGTGAGGCCCCTCAGGAAAAAAGCCAAGAAGCTTCGCTCCAGAGAGCCCCACAACAAACTGACTACCTAGATGTCCTGAAAGAGTTGGGGTTGCCACGAATTCACTAATTGCTAAGCAGGCTGAGGACAGCATGCCTGATGCATCTCAGGGCCTACAGGGACATCAGAAGATGCTTGCAGTTAAAAAAATACATGATTTCTTTATTTGAGAGGCAAAAGAGGCCGAGAGGGAGAGTGATAGAAAAAGGATGCTTATAATGTGTATGCGGGTACTGAGGGGATTGGTGAAGTCAGTGTAGCACTGACCGTAATAACAGAATCTTAGCATCAGAGGGCACCTTAGAAAACATCCAGTTGGATATATTGCATGAAGCAAAAACTTCAGATCTACCACATTGCTCACAGGTGTCACCCATGCTTTGCAGAATTCATGATGATCCATAGTATTGTTGAAAAGATTTGATAGCTAAAAAGACTTTTAAAAATTTTTATTTATTTATTTATTTATTTGAAAGGCAGGGTTGCAGAGAGAGAGAGAGAGAGAGATCTTACATTCGCTGTTTCACTCCCCAAATACCCTCAATGGCCAGGGCTGGGCCTGGCTGAAGTTAGGAACCGAGAGTTTCATCCAGCTCTCCCACATGGGTTTAGGGGCCCAGTCACTTGGGCCATCTTCTGCTGCTTTCCCAGGTACATTAGCAGGGAGTTGGATAGGAAGTAGAGCAGCCAAGACTCCAAATGCCATCCATATTATCACAGATGGCAGTATAACCCACTACACCAAAACGGCAACGCCTGGAAAGTCCTTTTTCACAGTGAAGTTAATAATGTTGTATCATATTACTACATACCATTTATATAGCACTTTGCTGTATTTAAAGAGATTTCACATAAAATCATGTAACTCACTTGGCTCTACTATCTACATTAGCATTTGTAAACCTATTTCAAGAGACCACATGTACTCACACAACATTTCTTTTTTTTTTTTTTTTTTTTTTTTGGACAGGTAGAGTGGACAGTGAGAGAGAGAGAGAGACAGAGAGAAAGGTCTTCCTTTGCTGTTGGTTCACCCTCCAATGGCCGCTGCGGCCAGCGCACCACGCTGATCTGAAGGCAGGAGCCAGGTGCTTCTCCTGGTCTCCCATGGGGTGCAGGGCCCAAGCACTTGGGCCATCCTCCACTGCACTCCCGGGCCACAGCAGAGAGCTGGCCTGGAAGAGGGGCAACCGGGACAGAATCCGGCACCCCGACTGGGACTAGAACCTGGTGTGCCGGCGCCGCAAGGCGGAGGATTAGCCTAGTGAGCCACGGCGTGGGCCACACACAACATTTCATAATGCCTAGGTGGAAAACTGGACTTGAACTCAGGACATCTGGGCTCTGAGGCAAGCTCTCTTTCCCACTGTTATCATTTCTTCAGTCAACAATGGTTTACTTTCTGTCTACTGGTACTGTGTTAAGTGCTGAAGCTCTAGCAGTGACTAGGACAGACACATTTTTGGAACACCTAGAACTAATAATCTATTAACTGTCAATTGGTGGGTCTTACTTTTAGCCCTCTGTTTAGCGCAGAGGAACAAGTAAATTCCTTCCTCTGTACGTTAGCTGTTCAGTTATCACATTGCTTTGGTTCTCTTCTCCAAGGAAACCACACTCTAGTTCTTCAGTAGCTTCTCTTAGGTAGGGATTTTGGAACCATCTATCTTCTTCATCCCTTCTCCCTGGACACTACCACTTTGTCAATCTCTGTTAGGGAATGGACAACCTGAAACAGACATGCATGCTCCCAATATAAGGCCTGATGAATGTGTTAGGCTCAGAGGCCGGGGCCTCAGGTGATTACAAAGTTGAATTACTATGAGCTTATCACAGCTATTGCGTTTTCTCATGGAAATACTGGCTCATGTTCACAATATGCTTAACAAAAACCACCAGATTATCTTTCTATGGATTATGACCAAGTCAAATCTCCCCCACATTATACTCAAGCTGACATTTTACATTTAAATGCTGGACTTCAATGCATTCCTATCAAATTTCACTTCATCATTTGGACCATTATTATATCCTTTGGGATATTCCATATCTTGATTCTGTTATCTATAAGGTTAGCTAGGAGCAGGCATTGTGGCACAGCAAATTAAGCCACTGCTGCCATGCCAGCATCCCATTTTAGAGCACCAGTTTGAGTCGTTGGCTCCTCTGCTTCCAATCCAGCTTCTTGCTAATGCACCTGGGAAGGCGGTAGATGGTGGTCCAAGTACTTGCATCTTTGACCTGGTTGGAGTTCCTGCTCCTGGCTTTAGACTTGCCCAGCCCTGGCTGTTGCAGCCATTTGAAGAGTGAACCAACAGACCGAATCTCTCTCTCCCTCTCACTCGTCTTTATCCTCTCTCTCTCCTCCATCACTCAGCTTTTCAAATAAATAAACAAGCAAATACATCTTTAGCAAAGGTTAGCTAGCTTTTCTAGTCTTACACTGTGAATAAACTGATAATCATGTGCTCTATATTACTGATAAAAATGTTAAATTGAACAAAATCAAAGGTAAAATTCAGTAATACTTCATGCAGTTTAGTCTCAGTGTGTTAACCTTACTTTACAATCCTATTCACTCGTTCCAGTTTTAATAAATGCTTCAAACTAGGCTAGATGATGAGATTAAAAGATAAAGCTGGGCCAGCGCCATGGCTCACTTGGTTAATCCTCCGCCTGTGGCACCAGGATCCCATATGGACACCGGGTTCTAGTCCCGGTTGCTCCTCTTCCAGCCCAGCTCTCTGCTGTGGCCTGGGAAGGCAGTGGAGGATGGCCCAAGTGCTTGGGCCCCAGAACCTGCATGGGAGACCAGGAGGAAGCACCTGGCTCCTGGCTTTGGATCGGCGCAGCGCCGGCTGTAGCAGCCATTTGGGGGTGAACCAATGGAGGGAAGACCTTTCTCTCTGTCTCTCTCTTTCACTGTCTACAACTCTATCTGTCAAATAAAAAATAAAAAAAGATAAAGCCATGTGAATTAGCATACTAGGAAGGAGAGACATGAGTGATTGTAGTACAGCAGGTGCTTCACTGCAATGCACTAGTGATAGTGAGGCCACAGAAGGGGGTGCAGTCAACTCCTTCTGAGAGGAGCAGGGAGGCATGCAGGGAGGTCAGACAGCATGCAGCTGTAAGGGTGTAAAGAGGAGCTGGATCAAATACTTGCTGAGATACTATGAGTTAAATCAATAGATCAGCCATTTCTCCAATGTTCCAATAATGGAGTCACATCAAAACTCAGAACTGAAATAATTATCCTGACTTGGTTATAACAGTTTTTCTTTGGATTCTGTTGGTCATCCTTCTTTCCACCTCAGAGCAATGTGCTGAAATTCTACAATCCCGTTTTCATCTATTCTTAAAGATGAATTTACATGGTGCCGATGATCATTTTCCATGACATGAACACTGTCTGCTTGTTGAGCAGCCATTTTCACCTGAATCTACTTCTCTGATCCCTAGATATTTGGCAGGTTAAGTTACTAGGTGGAAAAAGTGGATTTATAAGATAATGCACATTTTCCTTGAACTTTTTGAAACCCTTTGCGTCACCACAGCCCTCAAATACCTTCTTTCATTTTTTCTCCCCTTCTCCCTTTGTGGGAGCCACATAGTTATCCAAGAGGAGGTCTCAGACTTCTCTTCAGCCACGTAGTGACTATCGTAGATTCTAAACCTCAGTCACGGCCTTTGTCACATAGTACAGGACTGCTTCTTGTTTCTGAGTGTTCTAGAATTTAGCATTTTTACATATTAGTTTGATAATTTTGGGGAGTTTCTTGTCCAAAGTTATGTCTGTTGGCTCTTTTTATGTTCACTAAGTAGAAAACGGCACATTAGATATTGTGGAAGCACACATAGTGATGAACAAGAACTGTCCCAGCCTGTGAAGGGAACTTACTATCTAGGGGCTGTATCTTCACGTGTATAATACAAGGAAGTCGCTATTCCGGTTCTTTTCTGATGGGCAAGCATTTTGCAGATTAGGGCTATGTGTGAGCAATGTTAAAACAGTCACTTAATTGGGCTCTAAAAAAAGGCATTTCACTAGGAGGGAAAAAGCATAAAACTGGTTATCATCTCCCTCTTTAACAAAAACAACAAATTATTTTTCGCGTTTTAACTAGGTTTGTGGTTAAATCCCACAGCCCAAGAGATTTACCACAAGAAACTGATCAGCTGGATTCCCTGCACTTGCATTAAAGTCTGCAAAAGACTTCCAATTACTCAGCAATTAAACCTTAAGAGTCAGAGCTTCTGAAAGAAAAGGAAAAGTTATTCCCCTTGTTTGGCAGCAACACTCAGTAATAGTCCATTATTATTTTCTACTCAAGAGAGTCATTTCAGAAAGTTGATGTTTTGTTGTCAAAAGAATTATTTTAAAAAAAGAATTATATTGAATAAAAAATGTAAACAAAGATGTTATGCTGTCTGCTTTTTAAAAAATGAGTCATCTGAAGAATGATCTAAATTTTGAATTGCAAATATATTTTCTTGATGGAAAATATCAGTTCACGTGACTCTGCTTATTTATCCAGTTGAAAAACTAGAGTATAATTTACTTTTCTCTCCCCCTTCCCCTCTCCCTTCCCTCCCTCCCCTCATTGAATTCGGAACGCTTTGTCTGTTCTGCAGCGTGAATTGTCTTGCTTCTTTCTAGCACAGACCTCAAGTTGGAAGTGAAAATCGGGGAAAACCGGCATTTTATACTCTTGGAAGAGTCTTATTTTCCCAGGACAGAGAGAATAGTTTCAGTACTGAGAGCTGCTGAAGGGGTTAATGCTGGAACTTGGCCCAGTGTCTGTAACACTTTTTTCCCTGGCTCTGGCCCGGGTTTCCCCTTGAAGGGATTTCCCTCCTCCTCTTGCAACAAGACCCTTTATAAAGAGCAGACTTTCTATTTCACTCCTCACTCAGCCTCACTGGCTTTAGAAGCTGAAAACTCTTCCCAGGCACTTTCAGGTGGGGCAGAGAAAAGGCTTTTGGAACCGTTGTACTCTCATCACAGCAGCTATTTAAAATGCCTGGGAAGATGGTCCTGGTCTTTGGAGTCTCAACTCTACTTTGGATGATGATTGCAGCTTGTAAGTTCTCCTTGATCTGTTTCAAATGCTAATATTCCATTTTAATCCTGGTTTTCACATCAGTCAGTTTTGCTAGTAGTGAAGAAAGGCATTAGGACTTGAAACAGTAGGAAAAATGAATTTAACCTTACTTTAAAGGTGCTGTTAGTTTTGCTGTAAATCCTGACGTAGTTAGAGGTGCAAAGTTGATATTTTTGATATTTTTTTCTAGTCAAATGAGTCAATTGAATTCAATCTCTACTGTGTGCGTTCTCTTTAGTTTTTATGTCTTTCTCCTAATGTCAAATTTGTAATTTGGTTTCTATTTCTAGGAGGTCTGTTTCTAGTTTCCTGTACTTGATAACAAGGTCAAAGCTAGCAAATAACAAGCCAGCTTTGATAAATGGGCTTCAAGGTTGGAGCTGAGAGACCTTGTAAGCGAGGATGATCTCAACACCTTCTTCCGTAGTACCTTCAATGCTTTTGGGCCTCCTTGCAGTTAGGGCAGAGCAGTTTACAGAAGAGATGAGCCAGATCACATTTTGGACATTATACTAGCACAGAGAAGAGGGAACATATGAGACAACCAGTGGTAAGTTTGCTTTTCTCCCTTTTTTTGTGTTCGCAGCTCAAGCTTTTAAAATTGAGACCTTCCCCGAATCCAGATCTCTTGCTCAAATTGGTGACTCTGTCTCATTGACTTGCACCACCATGGGCTGTGCATCCCCAACATTCTCTTGGAGAACCCAGATAGACAGCCCACTGAATGGGAAGGTGAGGAGCGAGGGGACCACGTCCACATTGACCATGGATCCTGTGAGTTTCGAGAACGAACACTCTTACCTGTGTACAGCGACTTGTGAATCCAAGAAACTGGAAAAAGGAGTTCAGGTGGAAATCTACTGTGAGTGCTTTAGAAGAATCTTTGACTTTTTCTTCAATTTTGCTTTAAAATCATTTTTAAAAAGTGTCTTCTTTGAGGAGTTTTTAGAAGGACATTCATGTTCAGATTCATGCCTCGGGCAAATATGACATCAAGGAACCGAGAGACAGATGAAGGTAGCACTAGGCCAGGAAGCCGAATCTTGGCTTGTATTTGCACCTCTGCCATGGTAACTCAATCTCCCTGGCTCCAGTCTCTTAGATGTAAAGTTAAAATCTCTATTTTTTTATTTTACTTTTTAAAAATTTCCTTTTGATTATTGCCTTACATGTCTACTTGCTCATAGATCTAAATGATTTATGAATTCCACCCTTTAGAGAGTATTCATTCATTTATTCTTAGGTAATTTGGTGCTTAAAGTCAGTTTAAAGAATATGTAGATTTATAATTTATAGGTAGCTTTCACACAGAACTTTTCTCTTTGGATAATAAAAAATAGTTGTGACTGTTTTCCTCATTTTACTTAGGTGCCAATACATTTAAGATTTTTTTTGACGTCATAACATCTTAATGCTCAATTTCACAGATATTGGCATAAATTTAGGTTTGCATCCTAAGTCTGAATGAATACTCCTTGTTACCCAGTGTGCCAAAATGCATCCCACTCCATTCTCAATTCAGCAGATCAAGGTAGCAAGAGGACTATAAAACTAACCCGACAAAAATCATTTGCCTTTGTGTGCTGATGGCCTCGAATCCTAAAAACTCAACTGTACTCAACTTGTTTATCATTATTTCTTCATGAAGACCACATTTGATTATCTTATAATTACATCGGTTCTCTTCTATTGTCCTGCAGCCCAAATTTGCCTAGTAACCTTAATTGAAATTTCAACAAGCCTCATGTGTTGTTAAAACTTCCCAAGAAGCTGTCTGGATGGCTGCTTTCAATTATGCTGCTTGTACAGGCATAGTTTATGTCTGTGCAGCCTCCTGAGCTCCTTGAAAGGTCCTCTTATGTAAATACAGGGAAAAGTAGCAAGTTCTCCTATTACCCAACATCAAACTGTGCAGATTACAGGCACATTTCTTACAGAATATGAGGGAAGGAAATTATCGGTGGGGAAATGAAAAAGTACTGTGTTTTTCACATAGCAAAGCTTTTCCAAGTCCTTTGTCTTTTGCCCACAAGTACCAAATAGTTGAAGATTTAAAAAAGAGAAATGAAGCCCCTTCTGTCTTTAATTATCTTGCCTGAGTTTTTTCACCAGTAATGTCTGTTTCTCATTATGTTTAACAGTTCTTTCTCTGCTCCACATTTGATTATAGTATTCTTTAGAGTTGGGGCCTTTGTATTCTTTTTACTACAGAGTCCTAAATCTACAGATGTGTTATGGTCATGACCATATGTAACGTAAAAAGTAACTATTGCGAAGGAGACAATCAGATACTGTGTTATCTTGTACTAGAAGTTTCAGTGGTGTACTTGTTGGGACTTTGAGTTAGGCACTTCAGGGGGCAAATCTGTTTTTCAGAATTTAAAGATTACATGGATGCACCTTTATGGTAAATGAATTCTTGTCATAGGCACCATTTCCAGAAGCCAACAATATAAAGTCATTCTTTTCATTTCTCAGCATGTCTGTACCATAAGCATTCTTTGCAATGACAGACTAAAGCTTAAATTCCTTATTTGTAAAATGGAAATGTATCTGCCTTGGCTAAAATAAAAGAATGTGATATAACGTATTATAAACCTACAATAGCAATCAAGAATGATAGAAATCCTCAGTCCCCAGTTTAAATCCTAGGTTTACCATGTACTAGCTGTATGACCATGCACAAGTTAATGCAAATGAACTAAGTCTACTTTGTTTATTTGAAAGAGGAAAAAAGAGAGAGAGAGAGAGAGCCCCCATTGCTGATCCATTCCCCAAATGTCTGCAATAGCTAAGGTTGGACCATGCCAAAGCTGTGAGCCAGAAACTCAGATCTCTCATGCAGGTGGCAGAAACCCAATTTATTGAGCAACCACCTACTCTCTCTTAGGGTGCACATTGGCAGGAAGCCAGATGGGAAGTGGAACTGGAACTTGAACCCAGGCACTTCACTATAAAATCAAGTGTTCTGAGCAATATCTTGACCACAATGCCAAATACCCACTCCAGTCTAAATTTTTTTTAAAATTTAATTTTAATTAGTTTTTAATGATTCAATGTGATTTGTAACTATAATTCTAAGAACATAATGATATGTTCCCTCCTTCCTTCTCTATCTTCCTCCCACACTTCTTCCTTCTCCCTTTCTTTTTTTTTTTTGTTTTTGGGATAATATATTTTAAAGTTACATTACAGTATAAAGGCTTAATAGTTTACTGAATAAGAAATTAAACTAGTAAAAAGCAAAAGTACCCTAGTTTAGTGGGAATATAGTCAACAACTATAGACAAAAATGGAATAGAAAAATGACCATTTGATCCATATACAGTAAATTTTAAACTAATCACAGATCATAAAGCTATTGTTGTATAAAATTCTTAACTATTGGTTTGACATTGGTATAAAACAAGGTTTTATTAAATGGTATTTGCCGTAGTACTAATATGCACAGATCTTTTCTTTCTCTCTCTCTCTCTCTCTTTTTCTTTCTTTCTTTCTCTCTCTCCTTCCTTCCTTCCTTCCTTCCTTCCTTCCTTCCTTCCTTCCTCCCTCCCTCCCTCCCTCCCTCCCTCCCTTCCTTCCTTTTTTTTTTTTAAAAATGTTAGCTCCCACATTTAAGGGAGAATATGCAGTATTTGTCTTTCTGGGTCCAGCTTATTTCCCTCAACATGATGGCCCCCAATTACATCCATTTGTTGCTAATTTTGTTGTTTTTATAGTTGAATAATATTTCATTGTGTATAATACCACATTTTCTTTGTCCATTCATCTGATGATAGACACCTTGGTTGATTCCAAATTTTGCTCTTCTGAACAGTACTGCTATAAACATGGTGGTGCAAATATCTCTTTGATACATTGCATCCAACTCTTTTGGGCATGTACCCAATAGTGGAATTGCTGAATCATATGGCAAGTCTATTTCTAGTTTTTAAAGAAATCTCCACACTGATTTCCACAGCAGCTTCACTAATTTACATTCCTACCAACATCTTCACCAGCACTTTTTACTCTCTATGTTTTGGAATTTAGCCATTCTGACAGGGGTGAGGTGGTATATCATTGTGGTTTTGATTTCCATTTTCCTGATAGCAGTGATGTTGAGGAATTTTTCTTTTCTTTTTTTTTTTGGCCATTTATTTCTTCTTCTGAGAACTGACTATTGAATTCCTTTGCCCAATTCTCAACTGAAATGGTTGTTTTTTTGTTGTTGAGTTGTTTTTTAAGTTGCTGATATATTTGGGATATTAATCCTTTGTCAGGTGGTCTGCAAATATTTTTTCCCATTCTGTTGTATGTCTCTTCATTCTATTGAACATTTCCTTTGGTATGCAGAAGCTTCTGAGTTTGATGTAGTCCCATTTCTGTAGTTTTGCTTTTGTTGCCTGTGTTTGGGGATCTTGTTCAAGAAGTCATCCTGTATACCAATGTCTTAGAGTGTTTCCCCTAGGTTTTCTTCCAGCAACTTCATAGTCTCAGGAAATGTGATCTCTCTCTCTCTCTCTCTTAGCATTATTGTGAGTATAAAATAAAACCATAATTTATAGCACAGTGACAGGAACATGGAAGTTTCAATGTACATTTGTTTTTCTCTTTTCTTTTGCTCTAATAACATTCAATCCTTAACATATACATGATGAGAACTAAAGAACCCTCTAAAAGGTGACTGATTTTGACTCTTGCTTTTCAACACAACTAAGCATTATGAAATGCTACCAAAACAATTAATTCTGCTGTATTAAAACTGTATTAACAAAAAAATTAGACTTGCTTTGTACTGAGCTTAGACAGGAGGGGAACTTATGTAACACAAATGAAAAACCAGCTCATGTATTAATTTGGCCTTTGCAGCATTCCCCAAGGATCCAGAGATTCATTTGAGTGGCCCTTTGGAGGTTGGAGAACCAATCACAGTCAAGTGTTTGGTCCCTGATGTATACCCGTTTGATAGGCTAGAAGTGGATTTACTGAAAGGTGACTACCTCATGAAGAAACAGGACTTTCTGGAAGACATGGACAGGAAGTCCTTGGAAACCAAGAGTTTGGAAGTAACCTTTATTCCAGTCATTGAAGATATTGGAAAACTTATTGTTTGCCGAGCTAAATTACATATCGATGAAATTGATTCTGAACCCAAAGAAAGAGAGACCACCAAAGAACTACAGGTCTACAGTAAGTACTTGTGTTATGTGGTCTAACTTTACTGGGAATTCAATCTTGGATGTATATGGCAATCAACTTAGCATTAAGTCAGCAAGAAATTCATCTGTAGTTTTTACTCCATTTTTGTTCATTGAAAACTAATATGAAGATAATTCAAATGTTTGTGGAATACTGGAATTATAAGGTAAGCTTAGTTTGGTGCAAAAATATTTGCAAACCATGCATAAGAGAAAACTTCAAAACAGTTAGGGAAAATACATATTGCAAAAAAACCCTAGGCTTGACTAATTTGTAAAATAGTTACAAAGAAGAATATTTCAGCCCAAGAGGAGAAAAATTTCTAATAGTTAGGGCTATCCGAAAACCACATGAGTGTTTTATCAGGCAATGTGCTTGTTCTCCCAGTAAACCTTAAAACTGACTTGGAGGAATACTTGGAAGGATTGCTTAGATGAGACTCTTACTGTAGGTGAGGAATTGAACTGCATGCCTTGGAGGATGCTTCTTAATTTCTGAATATGCATGAGAATTAGAAAACACCAAACACCTAAAAAGTAACTTAGTCAAGTTAGCCAGAAACTAGATTGACTATCATTTAATGACTCAGCACTTCTTTTTCTACTAATATGGCAGAGTAAGCTTGTCAAATCTGTACAAGCACATAAACACTGCTTGTGAGAGAACTGCACTGCTCTTATTGGATTCAGATGATAGTCAGCAATTGCTCATATTGTGCCCTGCCTTTTCAGTTTCACCCAAGAATACAGTTATCTCTGTGAATCCCTCCACAAGGCTGCAAGAAGGTGGCTCTGTGACAATGACATGTTCCAGCGAGGGTCTACCAGTTCCAGAGATTTTCTGGAGTAAGAAACAAGATAATGGGAATCTACAGCGCCTTTCTGGGAATGCAACTCTCACATTAATTGCTATGAGGATGGAAGATTCTGGAATTTATGTGTGTGAAGGAGTTAATCAGATTGGGAAAAGCAGAAAAGAGGTGGAATTAATAGTTCAAGGTAAGAAGACTGTGACTAAAGAATCAAGTTGCTGTCATTGTATTTAGGCAATAGTGATACAGCTTCAAATGCTGAAATTGCTTCCTTAAATTCATTGATTATATGTCTGATTTCCATAGATTTTAGTGCAAATATGTTTGTCCTACTCGTGCAACTTTGAAAACTTTCCTCCCAGAACTTCCCATGGCTCTGCTTTCTGATTCTTTTCCAAGTTGCATCATTTCTTCACTGCCTCATTCCTTGACTTTTATTCTTCCTCCTTCTCCTTGGATAAATGTCTTTATATTTTCAAGTTACCACACCAGATTCTATTATCTTCTCACTCTTGGCTCCCAAGAATTGGGCTATAATATTCTGGTTACTACCAAAGTTCTGTTTCCACTCCATATTAACAGCCCCTGATAGTTCTATCCTAAAATGTTCCCTAGAATCTGACCTCTTCTTCAACCCTCTTGCCACTGCCTTAGTTTATCATCTCTCACTTGCATTCTTGCATAATGTCCTTAAATAACAGCATTCACAGGATGCCAGCTATGTTTCTGACACTTTACACATGTTATTTGTAATCTTTAAGAAATAACTAAAGGGTAACTATTTTGCATCCGTTTTAAAGATGAGAGAATTGAATCTCAGAGAGATTAATACTGGCATCATGTATTGATTGTATATCTAACACACTTGCCAGAAATTCTGCATTCTATATATTTTCTCATTACACTTCTTTATAAAGCTGTAAGGTTAATAAAAACTTAATCTCAGCATGGTTCAGAATTTGTCTACATCAAACAGCTCATTATCTGAATTGACTATGATTTTACTAAGGCTTGTTTTAATCCCAAACCCCATTTCTTTCCAGTTATTTAAAAATTTCAATTTTATGATCTATTTTTTAAAAATAACACTATTTCAATGGACAAATCATAATTCAGTTATGAGGTACAATGTGATGTTTTATGAGGTACAATGTTAAATGATTAGGCTAATTAACATATTCATCACCACACTTAATATTTTTTGAGGCAAGATGTTTGAAATGTACTCTTAGCTATTTTAAATAGACAATGCATTATAATGGTCTGTAGTCACACTACTAAGCAATAAATCTCAAGAAAGTATTCCTCCTAACTATAACTTCGTGCCTGTCAACACCTGTCTTCCAATCCCCTTGCTCCACCGCAGTCCAGCCTCTGGTAACCACCATTCTACTCTACTTGTGTGAGGTCAACCCTTTGAGATTACACAGGTAAGTCCTGTAGGTTCTTCCATGCTGTCATAAAGGACAGAATATCCTGTTTCATTGTTAAAGGCTGAATACTACTCCTTTGTGTTGTGTAGTTCACTGTCTTTCATTGGTCTCCCTGCTAACATTCTGTCCCTAAGATAATGAGTCCCATATACTGCTAACAGAACTAATTACTTTAAACACAAAAAGATGTTCATTTTATATGAGTTCAACATTTGTGAAATAGTCCCAGATAACTCTTCTCAGTCTGGTCAGAAACTATGTTTGCAGCTTTGTTGATGCCTTTGTACCTCTGTTCATGCTGTTCCATCTGTCTGGAATGGCTTTTCCTTATCATTCACCTGGCAAAGTCTTAGCCTTCCTTCAAGACAAAGCTCGAGTTAGTGTCCCAATTCCAGAATGTGTCAGGCAAAGCTACTTCTTTCTCCCTTTGCATTCACTCACTACTTCTTATAGTCACATATGCTCTTATGTTCAATTCAACACATTAACTAAGAGCTCTTGTCTGAGAATACAAAAATTGTTCCTGGTGCTAGGGGAAAAGGCATGAAAAAGATACTGTCATTGCTCTGGGGAAGCTGACAAATTGGCCAGAAGGGACAGGCACATAATTAGAGTTTCAATATATTCTAGCAAGAACCAAAATATTTTATCTATTGAAATGTACCTTTTCATCAGACTATAAGGTTCCTTAGAGGCAGAAACTTTCTTTCTCTCTCTCACTCTGTGTGTCTTTTAGTGTTTGGCTACACAGCACATTTTCTGCCATCTAGGAAGTATTTGGCAAATGCTTATTGAATGAATGAACAAATTATTTTTAAAAATGACTGACTTATTTATTTATTTGAAAGTCAGGGTGAGAGATGGAGATAGAGATAGAGGAGATAGAGAGAGAGGAGATAGAAAGAGAGAGATAGAAAGGGATAGAGAGAGAAACAGAGATAGAGATAGAGATAGAGATAGAGATAGAGATAGAGATAGAAAGATCTCCCATTTACTGATTCACTTCCCAAATGGCTACATTCTGGCTGAAGCCAGGAGCCCAAAATTCCATCCAGGTCTCTCACATGGGTGTCCAGGGCCCAAACACTTGGATCTTCTGTTTCTGCTTTCTCAGGTGCATTAGTAGGGAGTAGGATCAAAGTGGAGCAGCCAGCACTCAATCTGGCTCTCCAATATGGAATGCTGGTATGACAGGCAGCATCTTAGCCTGCTATATCATAATGCCCTCACTGTGAATAAATTCTAAGCATGAATGACACAAATTTCAAAAATAGAAAGGCATGCGATTTGAACATGGGTAATCAAAAAAAGTATGAGCTTATCATCAGTACTTAACTTAGTTGAGTGTTCTGTTAGTGTTCTCAAGAGCTAAGGGAAGATGTTACATTAACAGAAGTGTGTAAAGCTTATCATCCATCCTGGAATAATTCTACCCCATGATAAGCTGTATCCTATTTCATATGTAAAACAAATCTGTTCTGGGTTGGAGAAGGTTGTTTCGCATCACATGGGCACATGTGACCTTAAATACTGAAGATACAGTTGAACTTTGACAGTACCTTTCAACTATTTGTGAGTTCCTGCCCATGGAACTACAAGTTCATATAAAAATAGTGTAACCACTGTAAAGAACAATCTGGGAATTGATCACAGGCAGAAAATGTGTCTCTTTTTAAAGTTCCCAATTCTTAAACTGGCATAAAAGAAATTCAGAAACTTTCTGTTCTGAATTATCTCTTCTTCAAAATCTAGCAGCATGTCAGTTTATTGCATAATTTAAAAACACCCTTATTTGGAAAATACCAACAGGTCACAATTAGACAAACCAACCTGAGAAAAATAACTTCTCCTGGCACAGAGGAGAACTCTGCAAAATGTGGTGCATTTGGATTACCTATATATTATTGAGATTTCTTTCTTCTATCTCTAACCTACTATTTATAAGGAAGATTTTAGTGGTTTTCTGTGGGGTCTCAACAGTCACTTTCAGAGTTTCTCAACCACTCCGAGTTTCTTGAGGGGAACAGAGACAATACTTGGGATTCCCTTTCTCTCTAAATGGCTGTCATCTGAAAGAAGCCTATGTGCCCAGCAAGGATAGCACTGGCAGCCAAAGAGCTTTCCTGGATATTTGAGGCTCAGGAATTTGCCTTCACAATTCAGCTTTTAACCCCTGAAGTAATTGTGAAGTGTTTGTATATTGCATCAAAATAAAATTTGGAGGTGGTGTGTGTATCACTCTAAGGCTTAGGTTTTTTTCTTTGCTTTCAACATAACTTGATGTGGCAACATAAGCTCTAAGCACTGCAACATTATGGACATCATATCTTGTCAGAAGATATCTTTGTAGCTTTCCCAACACCTTTTTAAGATTTCATTTTGTATCCACATGAGGATGACTTGATTTGCTTATTCTGCAACTGGAAAGCTGGGTTTGTGAATCAGACCCACCTGACATCAAGTCCTTGCTGTGCAAGTGGGTAGTTATTTGGCATTTATGAGCCTAAATTTCCTCAAGAAGAAAGGAGAGGAGATAAAGATAGAGGGAAAAGTAGAAGAAGAAGTAGAAAGAGGAGAGAAGAAATAATAGTATGGTTCAAGGAATTATAAGAATTAAATGAGATAATAAATGTAAAGCAGTTAAAGATAATGCTTGAAACAAATGAATCACTTAAATTATTTGAGTTACTGTCCACTATAACAGTTATTTGATACACTACATTGGGTCACAGACTGGATTTTTGAAAAGAGGCCAACCTGTCTCTTGACAGATTTTTACCTACATTTGTTCTGATAGTCAGATCCAATAGACTATCATGGATTAATTCTTGAAAAATGTGATCTCTGTGTTTGGTCCAGTGGTTAAGATACCAGTTAGGGTGCCCATGTCCCACATGGTAGTGCCTGAATTTGGAGATTGTGCCTCCTGATTGTAGCTTCCCGCAAAGCAGACGCTGGGAGATAAAAGTGATGACTCAGGTAGTTGGGTCAATGACACTCACATGGGAGATCTGGATTGAGCTCTTGACTCCTGGCTTTGGCCCTCACCCAGCCCCAGCTGCTGAGGGCATTGGGAGGGAGCCAGCGGATGGACGATTTCTCTGTCTCTCTGGCTGACAATTAAAAAAATATGCAGTCTCATGTTTTATGGTCCCAAGTGGAAAGAAGTAATTGCTTCTTGGCACAGATGTTAGCTGAAAGGAAATCAAGAAAAATGAAATCATAGGAATGTGATGAAAGAGAAGAGAATCTTACCTTTTCATTATTTTCTTTTCCAGAGAAACCATTTACCGTTGAGATCTCCCCTGGACCCAGGATTGCTGCTCAGATTGGGGACCCAGTTGTATTGACATGTAGTGTCAGGGGCTGTGAGACCCCATCTTTCTCTTGGAGAACCCAGATAGATAGCCCTCTGAATGGGCAGGTGACAAGTGAAGGGACCAAGTCTTTGCTAACATTGAGTCCTGTGAGTTTTGAGAACGAACATTCTTACCTATGTACCGTGACCTGTGGACATAAGAAACTGGAAAAGGGAATTCAGGTGGAGCTCTACTGTAAGTGATTTTCAGAGTTGTTTTCTGTTTATCTATTTTTTCCAGTTCTACAGGAAGAAAGATACTGTTTGTGATAAGAAATGAGATCCATTTGTTTAGGAAGGAAATTTAGCATTGTGAATGGTTCCTAAATCTCTGAACCAAAATGGTTTGATGCACTGTAAGTGATCTAAATCTGAAGTATATATTGCATATGCACACAACCTTTAATTTGGGTCTTGGTGCATTCAAAGACACACCTCCTCCTCATCCCTTTCATAAGTACATGGAGCATATGAGGTGTGAGGTGAGAGCAAGGGTGAGGACCAGTACATGTTCACATAACTGGGTGGGTATGACGGCTGCTCAACTACTCACATTGTGGCTGAGCCCAGAGCCTACAATTTAAAGGCACATTTGGAAAGCTGGTGTGCAGGATGGAAAATAATCAGGCAGTGGAATGCAGGAGAAGCCAACAATGAAGGTAGGGAGTTCAATCTGAGATGGAGGTGCACAGATCTAGCAGCTCAGGTGGGAAGCAGGATCTGGAAGCAGCAGCAGGTTTGAATTGCTCGGCACTGAATGCATACACTAAATTGTCCCCTTCATAAAAATCCTCTATAAGCTCAAATCTCTGTGAATTGATATTGACAGCATTCCTGTCTATAATGAACGAGAGACAGAATATGTGAAGTGACCACAGGCTTGCTTCTTTTAGAGAGTTCATTCTGCCCTGTTTAATTCAGCAGGACTAAAAGGAATGCACTGTAGACATGTTGAACCAGAGCCTTGCCTGACTTGGGTTACCCCCTCCCCCTGGATTTTGTT
Source organism: Oryctolagus cuniculus (assembly GCF_051225735.1). NCBI lineage: Eukaryota > Metazoa > Chordata > Mammalia > Lagomorpha > Leporidae > Oryctolagus > Oryctolagus cuniculus. The sequence continues at coordinate 70,296,299 of NC_142873.1, read as the reverse complement.
CAGAATGAGTTAGAGCATGTCTATAAAGGGATTTGGATCTCTCAAGTGAGGGTAAATTTTATTGTGTTACCGTATTACCCGGAGTCCAGGATCTGCTGATGTAGGCACATTCCCAGCAGAAATGAGAACCAGCAGTGAAGTCTTACTGCAATATGGAAATCATTGAGAATATGCCCCTTTAACAACATTTCCCTTAAAGAAAACCAATTTCTAACATTATGCTCGCCCTTTAATGACTATTTGGGTCTCATTTTTTTATTGATCTGGATAAGATAAATGTCATTCATTAGACTCTAAGTCCCTTAGATTATATTCTGAATAAATGAGTAAAAGAGTTCTTTTTTTTTAAGTTACAAGTATTTTCTGAGAATATTTAAAACTTGCTGCCCAAATTCGGTCATCAGAAAAATTAAATGTCTAAATTGAGAGCTTCCCTATGGGTCTTACTTGATACTGTGAGGCAGCACAGTTCAGTGAACCCAAAAATGGGCTCTGGGGCCAGAGAAGCATGGATTCGGAGCTCAGCCTGGTGATGTACTACATATGATGCATAATGAAAGGCTCTTACCCCTGTAAGTTTCTGCTTTTCTAGCTGTAAAATAAGTTGAATAATAACCATTTTATCAGGCTGCTTTGAAGACTGAGACAATGAATATTAAGGGACTGCATCACAGCACATATTTAAAACATTTGGAATGTGCAGTTAAGAAAATAAGCTGGTAGAAACTGATGTATTCTTAGGAATCAGGCCATGTGCTCAGCCGGATTGCATCATTAGGAAGAGGAAAGATAAATAAAAATGTTCATTACTGATAACTTGATGTACTAAGCATTTTGTCTCCACATTTGCTGTTTATATTTGCATGTAATGTAATCAGCACATATTTATACTTAATATGATTATTTATAAATCAATGATTAATGATTGTTCTATCCCAGGTGAGATAAAGCTGTCATTTTGAGACCTTTGCAGCAAGTAGAGCTCAGCTCAATTTGTCCTTGAATGCCACATGTAAATATTGCTTTTGCTTGATATTTGCAGCATTCCCTAGAGATCCAGAAATTGAGCTGAGCGGTCCACCAGTGAATGGGCGCCCTGTCACTGTCAGCTGCAAAGTTCCTAATGTGTACCCTTTTGACCGGTTGGAGATTGAATTACTTAAGGGAGAGACCATGATGAAGAATAAAGAATTTTTGGAGGAAGAGGATAAGAAATCCCTAGAGACCAAAAGTTTAGAAATGACCTTCATCCCCACCATGGAAGACACTGGCAAAGTTCTTGTTTGTCAGGCCAAGTTACATATTGATGAAATGGAATTTGAACCCAAACAAAGGCAGAGTACACAACCACTTTTTGTCAATGGTAAGTACATATGTGATGTATCCACATTTTATACTATAGATTTGTTTGTCATGTTGGCTAGGCAATAGTTAACATAAGGTTAATAGTTAAAACTGGTGTGGAAATAAACTAACTGAAAAGAAATTTCAAAATGATGATCACAGCAAATTTTCACTCAAAACTTAAAATAATTGCCATATATTTTCTCAAGATTTTATGGGTTGGCCATTTGAGGAGGGAAGAACTGGGCAGTTATTCTGCTCCTATTGGTATCAGCTGGGCTCACGCATGGGTTTTTTTTCAGTCAGGCAAGCAGGGCTGGCTGGCCTCGCACAGCTTCATGCATGTGTCTGGGACCTTCCTCTGAGATGTCTAGGGCTCCCTTTCTTCACGTGTGTCATCCTCAAGGAAGGTGGCCTACGCTGCTTCTCCAGAGCACAGCGTTTCAAGAAGATGATAATGAAGGCAGCCTGCTATAGCCTGAGTTTGGGAGTACGGCAGTGTTTCTTCCACTTCCTGTCAGCCAAAGTGAGTCACGAGGTCATCCCAGATTTAAGCAGTAGAAAAATAGCCCGTACCTCTACAAGAGGAAATTCAAATGACTTATAGTCATGTTTAATTTACCATAAGTGGCAGTATACATCATCCTTAACCATCCGTTCTTTAATAGTAAGAAAATTCTTATAGAATATGCTTTCATTAGGAAACTCCTCTGGCACAGTGTGTCCATATTCTATTCTATCATTCTTAACTCCTGAATCGAGTGGGAAGAGATATCTCCTGTGGTAAAAATTATCAACGTTTATAAGCAGTTGTAAATCTCATTGGAACTCAAGGGATAAAGGGAGGAAACTAACAAGTGCTTTTACTTTTCAGTTGCCCCCAGGGATATAGCTGTCTGGGTCAGTCCCTCGTCCATCGTGGAGGAAGGCCGTTCTGTGAATATGACGTGCTCTAGTTATGGCCTTCCAGCTCCAAAAATCCTGTGGAGCAGACAACTGAAAAATGGGGACCTACAGCCTCTTTCAGAAAATACAACTTTAGCCTTAATTTCTACAAAACTGGAAGATTCTGGTATTTACGTGTGTGAAGGGATTAACCTGGCTGGAAAGAGCAGAAAAGAAGTTGAATTAGTTATCCAAGGTGAGAAAAGTGTGGTGAATGAGCTATTGCTAGTATATTTGGGAGGTGTGTTATCAGTTGGTCTTAATCCACTGCGCCACAGCACCAGCCCCGGTTGTGTTATCAGTTAGGAATAAAGTTCTGTTTGAAAACAAAAGTTTTACTAAAATACTATGTTAAGAGTTTCTGAAGAGTTCATGGTGCTTCCCATGCATGGAAAGCTCCTGGCATGATACCTTATCATGAACCATTCTAAGTCGCTTATCCTGAAATGTTGTTAACCTTGAGTGAAATGGGAACTCCGCCAGAAGTTCTAGTAACATGTGTGAAGTAATGATTATGAGGTTGAAATAAGGCTAGGAAGGGGTATATATGTATTTGGAAATTATGTAGAACCAAAGCTGACATATATGACCAAGTTGGACCCTTTGTGGCAATCTTTCAAGGTATCTCCTAGTATTTGCTTAGAAGCCTAAGAAGGCACTCAAATCTTTGATAAATTTTGAAATTAAGAGCAGCAGTGACTATGTCTTCTGCTTCACCAGCCAGATGGCACAGAACCACTAGAGTGGATTAAAGTTGTCAGCTATAATACTGCCTTCTCCAAAATGGAGACCCAGGACTGAGAACCAAGCATTTCCTACTACGCACAATGAAATCATAGGCAATTACAAACAAAATGATGACATGATCAATTCGGACTTACCCCTGCACCTTCCCTTTGGGTATCTGGATTCTTTTCTTCACCGAAGTGGTCATTTTTCTCTCTTATCTCTTAGTAGTATTCCCAGTAAGGTATTACTGGCTTTCCCGTTACCTCATCTTGTTGAGATGTATATCTTAAAGGAAGAAACTTGGGAGGGTCACTCACAATATTATTAAAATCTTTAAGAATGATATGTATCCTAGCACTATGGTCTTGATCAAGGCATAAAATATTTGAGCTAGGACATTTAACTTAGTAGTTAAAACACCAGTTAAGATTCTCGCATCCCATTTCACAGTGCCTGAATTTGATACCTAGTTCTAGATTCGTGCTCTTGCAGACTCTGGGAGACAGCAGTGATAGCTCAAACAGTTAGGTTCCTGCCACCCATGCAGGCTACCTGGATGGTATTCTCAACTCCTATCTCTTCCCAGCCCCAGCCATTTTCATTGTGGGCATCTGGGAAATGCAGCAGGGCATTGGAGCTTTTTCTTACTGTGGCTGCCTCTCAGCCTCTCAAATAAAGCATATTTTTTAAAAAACATAGAAACTTCAGAATCCTGTAAAGGACTTTGTACTTTAAGAAAATTCTGCAAAATAGTGTGAAGAAATTAATTTCCTCTTTCATAACAGTATTTGAATTCTATAACTATTTATTAAATATGTGATCTTTGTGTTAAGCTGGATAAAGAATTATATTCTAAAAATGAAGCATAAGACATGTCTTCTGTTGTTTAAAACATCATCAATTATAATAATTCAGTAAATGCTTGTTTTTAGATACTTGTTTTCTTGAATTGTTATAACAAATTTTGAGATTCTCATTTTGTTTTAAGATTCATTTTATTTATTTGAAAGGCAGAGTTACAGAGAGAGTGGGAGAGACAGAAAGAGCTAGAGAAATCTTCTATATGCTGGTTCACTCCTGAAATGGCCACAATAGCCAGGGCTGGGCCAGGCTGAAGCCAGGAGCCAGGAGCCTCATCCAGTTCTCCCACATGGATGTAGGGGCCCAAGGACCTGGGCCATCCTCTGCTGCTTTCCTAGGCACATTAGCAGGGAGCTGGATTGGAAATAGAGCAACTGGGACTTGAACCAGAACCCACAAGGGATGCTGGCATTGCAGACGGTAGCTTAGCCTGCTGTGCCACAATGCTGGCCCCAAATGCTTGACTTCTTTACTTACTCTTCTTAACATTTAATGCAAGCATGAGTACTTCTGTAGAAGCTATTGTTGATGTCACTAAATTAATATGGAATTGGTTTATATTTCACTCAATCAGCAGTGCCTTTTAAATTCTCTTTATAGTTGCTCCAAAAGATATACAACTGACGGCTTTTCCTTCTAAGAGTGTCAAAGAAGGAGACACTGTCATTATTTCCTGTACTTGTGGGAATGTTCCTGAAACTTGGATAATTCTGAAGAAAAAAGCGGAGACAGGAGACACAGTGCTAAAGTCTATAGATGGTGCATATACCATTCGTAAGGCCCAGCTGGAGGATGCAGGAGTGTATGAATGTGAATCTAAAAATGAGGTTGGCTCACAATTAAGAAGTATAACACTTGATGTTAAAGGTTAGTTTTTGTTTCTGTCTTTTCATTTTTGTAATAGTTCAGAGGTGTCAAGGATTATAAAGAAGTTCTAGTATTAGATGGATGAGTTGACAAAATAGAACTGAATTCCTCATTGATTGGGGTTACTTCTTAATGTTTCTGAAAATAATCAAGCACAGATGCTCTAACCTATAGAGTTTAGCCAGGAAGTTAACATTAATCATGAGTGAATGTGGAATTTCCATTTGCTTTTTTTCAAGGTTGACAATTCATCATTGGTCTCCTAGGTCTTGCATGTGCTAAGTATTTAACCATGTTTTCAAAACCATTCCTTGAGGGTTACAAGGGAACTAAAGAAGTAGCATTAGCACATTGAAAAGATGGGTTCTATTCAGGCTATCTTCCTTCCTACCAGAAGGGACCACTGTTTACTGAACATAGAGTAAATGGCTAGTTTCTAGATTGACTCTTTTCAGGATAATAATTGGGATTAGCAATCTTGATCCTGATTGACATAAAAAAAAGCCATTTAAACTACAGAAAAGCCTTTGTAAAAATCCAAGTCCCTTACCTTCCTACTCTTTTCTGATGGAGAGAGAGAGGAAGAGGGAATGGTTTCATGGGAGAAAGCTAATCTTCTAACCCCTCTTGTAAATGCACAGTAGGTAGGATCTGTTGATCTTATTGGTGGAAGCAGAATATATTAGCCTTGACAAATCAGTCTCATACTCTTTGCATAATAATGAGTTCCTATTGTGAATTAGAAGCTATACTTGGCTTTGGCAGTGGTGTGAACAGGACTGCAAACAAATGCCAACGCTTAATACGTCTGGCACTTGGTTACCAGAGTTACCAACCACTTATCAGTGTAGAGAAAATTTGAACCTAAATCAGATAAAAATTTTAGTCCTTTGGCCAAATTTCTCAAGATTGCAAGCCTTACGATATGATTTCTTTTCTTTTCTGTTTTTTTTTTTTTTTTTGGCTTATATTACCATATGTTTTCTGTCTTCACAGTACCTCCTCGAAACACGACAATATCAATACATCCATCTAGCAATGTTAAAGAAGGGGAAAATATCACAATTACATGTAAAACTTTTAGTCATCCGCCTGCAGTGATTATCCTGAAAAGAGTTGATCTTGCCAATGAAATTACTATGTGTTCAAAGAATGGAACATTTACCTTATACCATGTCACTCAAAGTGATACAGGGGTATATGTAATCAGAGCTTCCAATGAGGTTGGGGATGATTCTGGACGGATTGAGATCTCAGTTATGAGTAGGTTGAAATTCCTTCATTCCTATTTTCTTTGATCCATGATTCCACCAAGCCACCTTTAATTGGGCCTACCCCCAAGAAATCAGACTGCTAACATTTCTGTAATGCTGTTTATAACTAATTGTTCTCACATCAAAACTTATTCTCCACTTTTTAACTTTTTCCCATACATAGCTGTTTTTCTAATTGCTTTATTATATTAATTCTCACACATTTGCCACTGTTTGCTCATATTTACATGAATAACCACAGACTATTAGGCACTGAGCTACACATTCATGCCCCTAAACTGAGTATGGTTGAAAATAGCTAGATATGAATAGAGATTAAAAAAAAAAACCTGACATTTTTCTGAGTATTTTAGATAATTTTCCTTTGTATATGGCTGGGCTTATTACTCATTCTGTTTTGTTTTCATTTAAGTATATTACATTGATAGAAATGGTTAAGAATCTAGTATTTGCTGTGTTTATACAACTAGTAGCAAATTATATTTGAAGGTTGCCCTGGCAACTGACTCAACAGAAAATTTGTGTTTTTCTGAAGATGTCTAAGGCAGAAAATGAAAGACAAAAAAAGTATATATATGTATATGTATATATATAAGTCTATATGTATATATATGTATATGTATATGTGTGTATATATATATACATGTACATGTATATATATAAACATGTATATGTGTGTGTATATATATATATATATATAATAAAACCATGGGAATTGAAATACTATTACCCACCATGTCATGTCATCAATATTGAAAATTAACCACAATTATGGTGATGGATATCTCATTAAAATACTACCTTTATACTTTGGCTAGCTGAACTCTACCAATGGAAAGTACAAAATGAGACAGTAATGTTTAGGGTAACTGCTTTTCCTTTAACAACTTTGAATAAATTTACTTCACATCATCTGATGTTAGTGATTCCTTTCTACCTGGTAGACCTTTAGTGATTAGAAAACTCCAGAAGGAATGTAATAATAACCAAACTCAAATGATTTATTCCTGCTAGAACTGAGGCAACAAATATGCCACTTCATAAAACTTCACATTTGTGAGGTCATACAATGCTGTGAAAACAAAAGAGAAAGAGAAGCAAGTTTTCAAAAAATTCTAAGCTGTATTCTTCAGTGTTCTTGTAGGGTTCAAGTGTTAAACAGCATTGAAGCTGCCTGATTATGTTTTAGATTAAATAGAAACTAACTTGAAAGTTTATGTTTATTGGTACTTTCTGAACTCCATTTTAAACTAAATCACAAAATGATAGGATGTAGCAAGAAAAAAAACCTGTTAGTGAGTTGTCAGCTATGCCAGCCGCGTGTCAGGAACTGGGTGTTCAGTGGTAGATCAATGAAAACGTAGACACACATGTCTTTTTCTAGTTTATAATCTAGAGGAGGAAACATGATTTAATAATTATAAGGACAGGAAGTGCTAAGAGCTATGAAGGGAAAAGGTAGTAATAGGTTTTGAGAGTGTGTTTGGATTCTTTGTCTGGACTGGGGAGATGTGGTTTGTAGGATGCATCTCTGAGCAAGTAACGTTTAAGTTGAAACATGATGTATACTATCCAATGAAACTTAGTTTATCATGAGATTATATGAAAGCAGAAGAGGAGTAACCTGATAAAATGGCCCACTTCAGACATAAAAAACAAGGTTTTCTGTAAAGCTCTGAAAAAGTCATCAGCAAGAATTCTTTCTGTTACTATATTATTTATAGTGTTTACCTATAATGTTGACAAACCACATGTTATAAGGATTGCTTTAGAGAAATTATTAGTCACTTCAATTCATGGTGATCAGAGCCTCGGTTCTTTAGTAGATTTTTCTGTTTCCCAATGAAAGCACCTCTGTTCAACTCCTGCTCTTGTAAATTAGCTCTAAAGGTTGCACCTTCCGTTCCTCTCTGCAAGTGAACCTGAATATATTAGAATCAAGTTCGTAGAAGTCCACAACTGTCATCTTTAGATCCATCAAGACCATAGCAACCAGCAGCTAATGCTTTGAGTAATTCAGAAAAATATGCATTTGGGGTCCTATTGGTCCTTATAGCTGCTTTGTTTTGCTTCTCTTTGGAGAACTAGTTGTACTGTTACAATAAAACATGCTACCATTATTAAATGATTTCTTTTTGTACTAGACATTAATAGCATCTATTCTGTTATTTTCCAGGAAGAGAAAATAGCAAGGACTATTTTTCTCCTGAACTTCTCGTGCTCTATTGTGCATCCTCCTTAATAATACCTGCCATCGGAATGATCATTTACTTTGCAAGAAAAGCCAACATGAAAGGATCATACAGTCTGGTAGAAGCACAGAAATCAAAAGTGTAGCTAATGTTTGAAATGTTCATCAAGAGATACTATTTATCAATCCTGAATATGGCTCATCATTCCGCAAGAAAAATGAGCTGAGAGTATAAACTTCCATGAATGTATTCAATGTGGAAAGAAATGGCTGCCTATGTCCCTTGCTGTGACCAAGAAGCCAAAGGAAAACTTTCTGCATGAAAAATTGTTACTGCCATTAAGATGAGAGGACTGGAGAAGTTCCCTGATGTGTATATAAAATAGCATTATCTGTATATATGTAAAATACAATTAATCCATAATTGTTTAAGTTTGCTTGGAATAGCAACACTCAATATTCAGATTGTTAAAATAATTAAATAGTATTGCTTAAACTGTAATAAGTTAATGCATCTTGGGAAAATTTAATGTTAACATCAACTGGCAGCTTACCGAAGTCATCTTTTCATATTTTATTTCCTTTAACAAAATTTTATTCCTATGATGTTTATTGACAATAATTTTATGTCTTATAAAGATGCTAGGGTTTTATATTTTTTATAGGCAAATGATTAACAAAGAGAACAGTGGATTGACTTTCAGGTACTAAATACCTCAACCTATGTTATAATGGTTGACTGGGTTTTTCTGTATGGTACTGGCATGGTACGGAGAAGTTTTATAATTTTGTTTCTTATTCAGATGCTTGTGTAACTTTACCAATGTGCTCTAAAGGTGGAATTTCTTTTGATTGTTTTTGTAAAGGTTTAGTTTTTTGTATAGTAAAGCAATAGTTTCTGGAATTGGAAATGTTGTGTGTTTGTTCATTGTAAGCTTCCTCCTTTAGTAATATTGCAGCTCTTTCTGAAATGCCAAGTTATAAGAGTGAGAAGTTCAAACTCTGGAAATAATACAGATTCTCAAAATTTGGCCCCTGGACTACTACTTATCACTGAGGGAACTTGAGTAAATTCATATTTCTTGATGCCATCCAAACCTATTGAAATACTTGGAATCTGTAATTGTTCAATAAAAAAAATAAGGTGTACACAAACAGAATGTATGTAGATAAACATGTACATGTTAATGGGGAACAAATGAACACCTGTGTGTTCCACCAAGTCTGAGAGAGAGAACATTACTATTTTTCAGAGCCTCTTATATGCCGTGTACTGATAGCAACTCTTTCTTCTCAGTGAGCAACAAGCACTAAGTATCTTAAATGATATATATTGACTGTTCCCTTAATTTCTTTGGAGGTTTTACAACTGTATACAGGAGTCTTAAAAAGTTCACGGAGATGGATATTATGAAAAAACCATGCATGAGTTTCAAATAATCTTTGGACCAAAATAAACTTATTTTTAATTCAATTTGCACAAAGTTTTAACAGTACACTTATGTATATATTCCTAAGTAATACATTATTTCATCTTTTGATTTTTATATATTCAAATTACTTATTTGCTTTGTGACTTTGTTCTGTCAATTAAATTACATTCTTACATAATTCATCCATGATGTGAGTAGTTATATGTCATTCATTTTATTGCTGTATAGTATTCCACTATAAGATTTTTGCCACAATTTCATCCTTCAACTCTTGATGCACATGTGAATTTTTTCCAGTTTATTTTTCTATTATGAAGAAAGTTTTTATAATTGTTGTACATGTTCTTGGCTAACATGTACAAGAATTTACCTAAAGTGCAATTCCTGCAGAATCAATACTACTAATGAATTTGATGGATTGTTGTATACATACATACTGAAGTTTATAGGGAAAGCCAAAGTGATTAAAATAGTTTATATTTTCATCAGCAGCGCATCAGAGTTTTCAGTACTGAACAACTGACAAATGTGGTGATATCTGACTTTTTCAAAGATTTTCCTCCCTTATATTTGTAAGATAAGTTCTTAATGTTTTAAAACTGCATTTCCCTGATTATTAAGAGACTGAGAGGCCGGCGCTGTGGCATAGTAGGTTAATTATCCGCCTGCAGCGTCGGAATCCCATGTGGGTGCCGGTTCTAGTCCTGGCTGCTCCTCTTCCAGCCCAGCTCTCTGCTGTGGCCCGGGAGTGCAGTGGAGGATGGCCCAAGTGCTTGGGCCCTGCACCCACGTGGGAGACCAGGAGGAAGCACCTGGCTCCTGGCTTCGGATCGGCGCAGCTCCGGCTGTTGCAGCCATTTGGGGGTGAACCAATGGAAGGAAAACCTTTCTCTGTCTCTCTCTCTCTCACTGTCTATAACTATACCTGTCAAATAAATAAATAAAAATTTTTAAAACAAAAAAAATAAAAATAAAAAGGCTGGCGCTGCAGCTCAATAGGCTAATCTTCCTCCTGTGGCGCTGGCACCCCAGGTTCAAGTCCCTGTTGTGGCGCCGGTTCTGTCCCGGTTGCTCCTCTTCCAGGCCAGCTCTTTGCTGTGGCCTGGGAGTGCAGTGGAGGATGGCCCAAGTGCTTGGGTCCTGCACCCCATGGGAGACCAGGAGAAGTACTTGGCTCCTGCCATCGGATCAGCGTGGTGCGCCAGCTGCAGAGTGCTGGCCGCAGCGGCCATTGAGGGGTGAACCAACGGCAAAGGAAGACCTTTCTCTCTGTCTCTCTCTCTCTCACTGTCCACTCTGCCTGTCAAAAAAAAAAAAAAAAAAAAAAGAGAGAGAGAGAGAGTGAACATATTTTCATATACTTAAGGATGTTTTCTGTTTAGGATCATTTGAGATTGCTCTGAAACACCTGTACATTTCTTTTACCGGATTTCTAGAAGCTGGACATCTTTTCCTTACTGATTTTTTTTAAAGATTTACTTTATTTATTTGAAAGAGAGACTTACAGAGAAGTAGAGGGAGAGACAGAGAGAACGATCTTTTTCATCTTCTGGTATACTTCCCAAAAGGTTGCAATGGCCAGGGAAGGGCCAGGCTGAAGGCAGGATCCAGCAACTCTATCCGGGTCTTCCATGTGGGTGGGAAGGCTTGGATCATATGTTGCTTCTTTCCCAGGCACAATGCAGGGAGCTGGATTGAAGTGAGCAGCTAGGACTTGGACCAAGGCCCATATGGGATGCCAGTGTGTAAGGCAGCAGTTTAACCTGCTGCACCATGACGCCATCTTAGATTCTGATTCTTAGAAGATAATGATGGATACTATTCCTTTGCTGGATTTCAGTTTTACAAACATCATTATGTAGTTTGTGCCTTATGTACTCCACTACCCTACCATGACCTATCTTTTCCTTTTTCAGTATATTTTGATTACTGTAATTCAATTTTTAGCAAATTCAAATTTATTAGCCTGTCCATTTTGGCTTGTGTTTTGTATCATAACTAAGAAATACTTTTATACTCTGAGTTATCATTTCAATCATGCCTCTCCAAAAATATTTTTTATTTGCTTGTCTGTTTCTCACTTAGAATAGTTTTTTTTTTTTTAAATCTGTGATAGAGATAGAGAGAACAAGTATCCCAAACCACTTGTTAAAAAGCCAGTGATTTCTACCCATGACTCCACAACGCCACTTTATCATGCATTTAGATTTCCTTGTGTATCTGTTTCTGGGCTTTCTATACTTTTTCGAAGATATTTGTCTATTCTTGTGCCAAAGCTATCTGTATGAATTAATAACTAATAAAAGAAGTGCCTCTAACTAAATCTTTTTCTACAAAAGTGCTGTGGTCATTGCCGTTTTTGTACTTGAATACATTTTCCAAAAGTTATTTGGTTAAGTTACACAGAAAACATTGTTAAGATTTGAATTTACAGGACACTTTGGAGAGAATTGACATTTTAAAAATACAGAGTCTCCAATCCATGAACAATGTGTAGTTCATAATATGGCTACATTATCTTTGATGTCTTACAGAAGCTTTTCATTATTTTCTTCATTCCAGAAATTTCTTAGTCCTCTTCTCAGTTTATTTCTGGGAAATTTCTTGTGACATTTATTTTAAAAGCTCATGGAAAATAGATATTGTGGAAGTCTATTTCATGGATTTTAAAAAAGTCTGCACCAAAATAAACTTATGTTTTTATTCCATGTTTACATGAACATTCTGAAGTACCTTTTTTGCACGATTACTGGCATTCTACAAATTGTACTTATTGAGGTATAATTTTATACAGTAAAATTTCTTAAGGACCAACACAATCAAGAAATAAAATATTTCTATCACATCAAATTTCCTTCAGGCCCCATTGTAGTAAATCATCTCTACCATTTCTGGTTCTTGGCAAACGATAATCCACTTTTTGTCATTATAGTCTAAAGTATTCTAGAATTTTCTATCAATGAAATCATGCAGCATGCAATCTTTTATTTCTGTCTTTCTTCACTTAGATTAATACTCCTGAGATTCATGTATATTATTATGTATACCAATTTTTTATTGTTAGGGCATACTACTGAGTGGTTACAGCAAAAAGTATTTAATCGTTCATAAGTTGAAAAAATTGGTAGACAACTAAGTTGCTTACAATTTGGGGATATAATCAATAAATTGGCTATAAACATTCAAATAAAAATACTTATGTGGATATAGGTGGAGAGGGTGGTGTGGACTAGGCTTTAATGTCCTTTACTCCACATCGGCATTTATGTTAGGTATCAATATTTTAAATTTTAGCTATCTTAGTATTGTGTCATAATATCTTATAATTTTAATCTGGATTTTCCCAATAACTAATTTTGTTGAGCATCCTTATTTTCTTTGAAGAAGTGTCTATGCAAAACCTTTGCCTAAATTTTTATCAAGTTCTTTGTCTTCATACTATTAAATTCTGAGTTATTTTATATATTCTTAATAAAAATCCTTAATCAGATACATGCTTATGAATATTTTCTCCTAGTAATTAAAATATTGTACTTTCAGATATGTCTCTCCATACACCAATGTGACACTCTCATGATTACTGCAATTTTATTATAAGACTTTAAATCAAGTAATATAAAGCCTTCAATTTTACATTTCTCCATTTTAAGTCCTCCCGGATTCCATATAAGTTTTAGAATTTGGTTATCAATTTCTATAAAACACCCTCCAGGTATTTTGATTGGGATTTCATTGAATCTATATTAATTTGGGATGAAGTGCCCTCAATAACACTGGGTCTTTGAATATATGCACATAGATATCTTTTTTTTTTAATTTTTGTACTTTTTTTTTACCATTGTTTTCTTGTTCTCAGTGTGCAGGTCTTATATATCCTTGGCTAACTTCATCTTTAAAAATTTCACAGTTTTTAACACTATGGTAAATTATATTGGTCTTGGTTATCAGTTATTTGTTGCTAATACGTGGACATATAATTGATTTTGTACAATAACTAGATATTCTGCAAACTTGCTAAACTCTTGTAATTCTAGTAGCTATTTTGGTATATTCTGCAAGATTTTCTGCACATAAGATTACCTCTTCTAAAAGTTTGGGTAATTTTATTTCTTCCTTTTTATATTATATTATCTGTTATCTTTACTTGCTGCATTGTCTAGAACTCCCAGTACAATGTTGAATAAAAGTGGAAAGAACAGATATCCTTGCTTTAGTAGTTCTACTCTTTAGAAAAGGGCATTAGATATTTCACCTTTAAATATGGTATGCTACTGACTACAGATTATCTTAGATGTTATGTATGTGCTTGAAATTTTATCGTAAAGAGATTCTAAATTTTTTCAAATAGTATTATGCATCTATTGAGATGATCATGTAGTTCTTTTTCTCTTTGTGTCTGTTATTATTGTGAATGACATTAATTTTTTAATATTAAATAATTTTTTATCATTGAAATTAGCCTATGTGATTGTGGTATATTAACCACTTTATATATTGCTGATGGGATTTGTTAAGGTTTTGTTAAGAATTGTTGAATCATGATCGTCTGTATATAAAGAGAATCGAAAATGAATCTTGATGTGAATGGAAGGGGAGAGGGAGTGGGAAAGGGGAAGGTAGCGGGTGGGAGGGGCGTTATGGGGGGGAAGCCATTGTAATCCATAAGCTGTACTTTGGAAATTTATATTCATAAAATAAAAGTTTAAAAAAAAAGAATTGTTGAATCAATATTAATGAGGCCTGTTCATATGAAGTCTTCTTTTCTCATATATAGTCATAGTTTTATTATCAAGGTAATGCTAGCCTCATTTAGTAAGTTGTGAAGTATTTTCTCCTATTCAATTTTTCAGGAAGAATTTCTGTAAAACTGGATCATTTCTTTTAGAAATACTTAATAGAATCCACCAATGAAACCAACTGGAATTGGAGTATTCTTCTTGGGAAAAATTTTAACTATAAATTCAATTGACCTTCACTAGATCATGGACCTTTTCAACTTATTTTTTGGTGAGAAAACTTGTATAGCTGACCTCTTTCAAGGAATTTGTCCATTTTAATCTCATTGGAGTTTATTGGCAGTGAGCTGTTTATAATAGTATAGCTTTTTAATAGCTCAAGAATCTTTAGTTATATACTCTCTAAGAATCCTAATGTTGATAGTTTCTAGCTCCTCCTTATATAATCAGTTAAAGCAGGTTAGAACTTTGTCTATTTTAGGGATGCAGCCAAGGATTAGCTTTTGGTTTCTTTGATTTTTTTTTATCTACTGTTTTTTGTTTTCTGTACAACAATTTCCCTTCTTTGCTTACTTTTGATGAAACTATTTTTATTAGATTCTTTGGAAGAGAGTTTAATAATTTAGAATCTTTCCTCTTTCTTATTATAAGCATTTAATGTGCTAAATTTCTCTGTAAGTATTACTTCAGTTGCATGTCACAAATTTTGATATGTTGTATTTTATTATCACTCAATTCAAAACATTTTCTAAATTCTCTTGTAATTTCCTCTTCAGCAAGTGGATAATTTAAAAGTGTGTCTCCAATTCATAACTTTCAGTTATATTTATTTGTTTATATTTAATTACCTTGCAGTCAGAGAACATGCTTTGTATCATGCCATTCTTATCAAATTTATTGGGATTTGTTTTATTGTTCAGAATTTGGTATTAATTAATATTATAGGTATACTTGTAAACAACGGATGTTCTTTCACTGTTGGGAGGACAGGACTGTAAATGCAAGTACACATATTAATTGTTGACTAGTGCTGTACAAGTCTTTTATAGCCATACTTATTTTCAGCCTACTTCTACAATCAATCACAGACACAACACTTTTTTTAATCTCCATTTATAATTGTGGAATTGTTGCTATTTTACCTACTAACACCAAAGAAAAATATAGATATATCAACTGGGGTTCAGCAGTCACAGCAATCAAACAGAACAATTAGAGTATGTACACAGTGAAAAACTACTAGAGAGATGTTGGATATGACTAGGAAACACCCAACAAAGAGAAGAAGCAACTGACAGAATGACAGAAAATATCTGCAAACTATGAAATTGATAAAGTATTAATATCCAGGGTCTATAAGGAGCTCAAGAAAAGCAACAACAATAGAACAAACAATCCAGTTAAGAAATGGGCAAAGGACATGAACACCCATTTTTCTGGATGAAATACAAATGGTAAACAGACACATGAAAAAATCTTCAGAATCACTAGCCATCAGGGAAATGCAAACCAAAACTACCATGAGATTTCACCTCACCCCAGTTAGAAGGCTATAATCAAAAAATCAAGAAATACCAAACACTGGTGAGGATGTGGAGAAAAAGATACCCTAATGCACTTTGGTGGGAATGTAAATTAGTAGAACCATTATGTAAGACAGTATGGAGATTACTCAACAATCTGAAAATACACCTATCAAATGAACCAGCCGTCAAATTCCTGATAATTTACCCAAATGAAATGAAATCAGCATATGAAACAGTTATTTGTATCCCCATGTTTATTGCAGCTCAATTTGCAATAGCTAAGATATGGAATCGATCCAGATGTTCATCAACTGATGACTGTATAAAGAAAAAGTGGTATATATACACAATGGAATACTACTCAGCTATAAAAAATAATGAAATCCTGTCTTTTGCAACAAAATGGATGCAACTGGAAACCATTAGATTTAATGAAATAAGCTCACTGAGATGATAGACAATTTGACTATCTCAGCTCTGTATGTATAAAAAAGTTTAATTTATAGCTAAAAAATCTCTCTCCAAAAAAATTTTAGATCTACTGAGTTTTCTAGTTTCACTAGTGAGTTTACAAAACATTTAAGGAGGGAATAATACAAATTTTACACAAGTTCTTCCTGAAAATAGAAGTGTAAGGACTATCTTTCAACTCACTTTATGAAAATAACATTATCCTGGCAATAAAAACCATTACAGGTAAAGAAGCTACAAACTAGTATGTCTCATGATTACAGATGCTGAAGCCCTTATTAAAATTTGAGCAAGTTGAATTGAACTTGTGCAAAAAATATATCATCACTAAGTGAGATTTATCCCAGGAATGTAAGATTGGTTTAATGTTTGAAAATTAATCAAGAACAGATCCCAAAATGAGCTATTTGATTATCTAACTAGATGCAGAAAAACTAATGTGAAAATCCAACACTGATGCCCAACAAAACTTTCAGGAAAGTATGAATAGAAGAAAGTATCCGTGCACTGATAAGGGGAACCTCAGAAAAACCTACAGGTAGCATCATTCTTAATGATAAATTACTGAATATTTTGCCATTGATATTGGGAAAAAGGCCAGGATGTTTGTTCTCATCACTTATATTCAACGTTTAGTGGTGCTGTTAGCTAGTATTTCTTAAATAAAGGGTAAAGTCATGAAGGTTTCTAAGGAAACATGCAGATTGGTAAGGCAGAGGTAAAAATATCGTTATTTGTGTATGACATGATTATCTATGTACAAAATCCTAAGAACATCCACAGAGAAGTTCCTAGAGCATGATACAGGTTCTATATAGAAAAACTACAACAGTCAAAAGAATAAAATGTCAAAAATTGAAACAAAAATAACAATTTTTGTTAGTGTTCTTTAGAGAAACAGAGCCAGTAGGACATGTGTGTCTGTGTGTGAGATGGTCCCAAGATTGTGAAAACTTTGGAAAGTCCATAATGAGATGCAGGAAGCCTGCAGACTGGAGAGGTAGGAAAAGTCATCGTTTGAGTGCAAAGGCAGTGTACTGGGGAGACAGGTAGAGTCACTACTATAGAGGAAGCCCCAGCATAATTTACTAGAGAATTACCTTTTGCTCAAGGCTTCAACTGGATAAATGAAGTCAACTCTGGTTATGGAGAGCAATATGCCTTATTCAAAATCAACTGATTTAAATGTAAATCTCAAGCCAGCACTATAGCATAGAAGGTTAAGCCTCCCCTCTCAGTGCCCCCACCCCATGTGAGCTCTCATCAAGCAAGTCCTGGCTGCTCCACTTTTGATCTAGCTCCCTGCTAACATGCCTGGGAAAGCAGTGAAAGATGGCCCAGGTGCTTGGGCTCCTGCACCCACATGGGAGACCTGGAAGAAGGTCCTGGCTCCTGATTTCAACCTGGCCCAGCCTCGGCCATTGCGCCCATTTAGGGAGTGAACCAGCATATAGATCTCTCTCTTTTCTTTCTCCTCTCTCTATATCTCTGCCTTTCAAATAAATATTTTTAAAAATGTAAATCTCAGGACTTTACACAATGTTCACATCACAAAGTATCCCATAAATATGTACAATTTTATATGTCTACTAAAATCTTTCAATTAAAAATATTTTTAAAATGTAAATCTCGCTGAAAAAACCCTCATAAATATGCATAAAATTATATTTCAGGAGAGATTGACAGACAAAATTAAACATCACACAATTCCTTTTAAATAGTATTAGACTAAAAATGCAACATTATCAGCCTTTAAAAAACTGAAAAAGGAGCTGACAAGAAGATCTATATTGTGTTCAAAGTTTGTATATTTCAGTACCATTAACATGACATTGCTCCTCCAATTTATAGTGAACACAATCTCAATAAAATCTCCTGCAGTCTTTTTTTGACAAGCTTCTCCTAAAATTTACATGGGGATGCAAAGAATAGCCAAAAGCAGCACTGAAAACAAAAACAAGGTTGGGGAGTTTATATTACTTGATTTCAAGAATTATAGTTATAAAACTTATAATTTTTATACTATAAAGTTAGAATGAATAAATAAATATACTGGTATAAGGATAAAGATCTCTTGATCAAGGGATCAGAATAGAAATATAGAAATAAACTGCGGCTGGCGCTGGGGCATAGTGGGTGAGGCTGCCGTTTGTAGTGCCAGCATCCCATGTGGGCACCAGTGCATGTCCTGGCTGTTCCACTTCCAATCTAGCTCTCTGCTATCGCCTGGGAAGGCAGTGGAGGAGAGTCTGGGTTCTTGGGCCCCTACTCCCTCATGGGAGACCTGGTAGAAGCTCCTGGCTCCTGGCTTCTGATTGGAGCAGCCAATTGTGGCCAACTGGGGAGTGAATCAGTGGATGGAAGACCTCTCTCTCTCTCTCTCTCTCTCTCTCTCTCTCTCTCTACCTCTCCTTTCTCTGTGTAACTCTGACTTTCAGATAAATGAATAACTCTTTATAAAAAAGAGGAAGAAACTATTCTTTCATATTTAACTCATCTATACATCTAGTTATCTATCTATAATTGAATATATACAAACTTATTTTTGATAAAAATGAGAAAGATAAGTGCTAGAAAAGTTGGATATTCAGACTGAAAAGAGAGAAAAAAACATTCTTTACTTTAACTGCCTATAGCATACAAAAATTAACATGAAATGAATCATAAATCTAAACATAAGTTAAAATTATAAAATTTCTGAAACAAGGCAGAGAGACTACCTTGGTGACCTTGAGTTTGGCAAAGATTTCTTAGATAAACACAAAAGAAATACAAACTACAAAAGAAAATATCGAGTTTTCACACTTTATCAAAACTGAAGCTTGTTTTACTCATCAAAATACATCTTTAAAAAATAAAAAGTAAAGCTATAGACTATGAGAAACTATTTTTAAGCATATATCCAACAAACCACTTACTGCTATGAATAAAGAGCACTTACAACTCAATAAGAAGAAGACAAGAAGCTCAAGAAGAAATGGACAAAGTGTTTGAACAGAAATTACACAAAAAAGGACCAGATGGTAAATTAGCACATGAAAACTTGCTCAATATCATTAATCACTGGAAAAATACAAATTAAAACCAAAATAAGATATTACTATATCTCCACTGGAAAAGCTCAAATTGAAAAGACTGACCATATTAATTACTAGTGAAAATGTGAAATAACTGAACTAATAACAGGCAACTAATAGGAAAGTAAAACAGCACAACCACTTTAGAAATAGTGTGGCAGTTTCCTAAAAAGTTAAACACAGAGTTTCCAAAACCCTGCTATTTTACACTGAGGTTTTTATCCAAGAGGAAAAAAATATATCCACACACAGAATTATACATGAATGCTCATATCAACTTTATTGGTAATAGCCAAAAACCAGAAGCCACCCAAAAGTTTTGCCCAGATGAATGGATAAACAAATCACAATATATCCGTAAAATAGCATTAATAGGCAAAGAACTATTGATATACAAAAGATGAATGAATCTCACAACCATACTGAATGAAATAAAACAAAGAAAAAGAATGCATTATATATACATTCCTGCATGTAAATGAAACATATACAATATTGTATATAAATAAATTTTATGGACAACTGTTCATACAATTTTATTTATTTAAATTTCTGTTAAATGGAACTAGTCTTTAGTAACGACAGAAGAGATCAGTAGGTGGTTTGGGTCAGGACAGGCTGTAGGGAGGGGTGAATTACAGGGAGCCTGAAGAAACTGTTTTGGGGATGATGAATGTAAATTTATAATTTTAACTGTGGTGATGTTTTTATGGATTTCACATATGTGAAACTCATCAAATTGTATACTTCAACACAGCCAATTTATTGTATGTAAAGCATACCTCAATAAAGCGGTAAAAATACAAAATTCTAAAAGAAATTATGTGATAACATGTAATAGTATATCAATATTTAAAACAAGGAGCAGGCATTTGACACAACTGTTGAGGTTACTTGGGATAATGATATCCCATATCAGAATGCTTAGGTTTAAATCCTTGCTCTTCTCCCAATTCGAGCTTCCAGCCAATGTACACTCTGGGAAGCAGCAAAAGATAATCCGAGTAGTTGGGTCTCTACCACTGATTTCCAGAAACCTGGATTGCGTTCCTGGCTCGTGGCTTTGGCCTGAACCAGAGCCAGCTCTTGTGGGCATTTGAAGCGTGAACCAGCACTGTTTGTTTCTTTGCCTTTCAAATAAATCAAATAAATTTTAAAATACATTTAATACATGAGGTAAAATTATGTATACTGTCAGTATATTCCCAAATAAACTGAGCTATTATTTTGAAAGATAAAATCTCGCCTTTTAGACTTTGCTATTACAATAAAATATTAAGATGCTAATTTTTGTTCTTTTCTTTCTTTGAGCTTTTTCGGTATGTCCTCTCTTTATCAAAGCTATCCACATTTCTACAAAATTTTAGGTTGTTATAAAAATGCAAATAGAATAGTTAATGCTCTTTTTTAACTTCAAAGGCAGTTTTTAAACTATAAGTACATACAACAACTTGGCTGGATCTCATTAAAAGAAAATTGAGTAAGAGAAACCATTTATAAGAGAGTACAAGGTATATGATTTTGTTTTTATAGTTCAAAACCTGGCAAAACTAATACGATGTTAGAAGTCAGGTGATTGACAGAGACTGGAAGGGGCACATGAAGACTTTTTGGGTTCTGTTGCTTGATTTGGGTGTTTGTAGTTTTAATAAAATTTTTATTTAATAAGGCAAATTCTTGACAATCAAAGGCCCAGTGGGAAGAAGGACATAGAGCTTATGCACTGGGAAAAGAACAAAAAGAAACAAATGACCTTGCCCACTCCATTCCCCACCCTTCAACTGCCCCGAGGTAATGGTAACCAGCCTTGATCAGGCCTCAAGTGAAGAGAATTCATCATGGAGAGACCAACAAGCACCAGGAAGCCTTCTGGAAGCTGAGCCAAGACTTTCATAGGCTGTGCTTGGCATTCACCAGACCCATCATGACACCTTCACAGAAAGTCAAGTCAGCTGTCCTCTTCACTGCCTGGAGATGCTGTCTGTCCAACAGCTGTTTGCAGACTGCTCATTTTCCAGAAGGATGACTGTACGTGACGGAGACTTTGGCTGAGCTCTAGCCCTTTGAAATATACCAGTGAACTGTAAATTTCCCATAAAAATAGAATTGAATTTACTGTCTCCAGAAGTTCTATGATAGTGTGGAGGAAAAAATAGGGGCTCATTGTCCACTAGAGAGTCCCTGCTTCCTCTTCCTGATATTTGTTAAGAGACCATTTAAAGAGTAATAGAGAAATTAGCTTGAAGATGAGGAAAAAAAGACAGACAAGTCTCATACCTGGATGGTAGTCAACAGATATTTGAGAAAACAAGATTATCTTTCCTGATTCTCCTGTTTTCTGAAGAGGGTAAGATATGTATCAGAGCTACTGGCAGTTTCTCTGGATGACTGAGAGAAGCGTGGAGGACACCTGCTAGGGCTTTTCCTGGGCAGTAGATACTCTCCATAGGGGCTTTAAGCTGAACATGAAACTGTCTCGGTTGTTGGCTAATATTTTAATAGGGTAAAAGTAAATGGTTCATCTAGGGAAGATAGAAAGCACTTTTATGATATTAGTAAATTTTCACTTCCTTTATATATTTCACAGTCTGGTTTTCTTAGAATGAATTCTAATATTGCTGTTGATTTTCAGTAGTATTGATTCTCAGCTACAAAAACATTTTCTGAATTTATGTTACTGGCAACTTTGCCATCTCCTTCTCTGATACTGTGAGAGTCAAATCAATACTAATTTATAGGTTGAAAAACTACATGGCAGCCTGCCTTGTGCAACCACTGCTATCCCCCTTTCTGCTCTGGATGAGTGTTGTGGGAAAAATATGAACCAAAACTCAAAATTACTTGTAAGCAAAGAAAAGCTGTACAGGTCCACAAAAACTTCTTGGGGAAACATGGATTCAAAAAGAGGTGTAACACAGAAATATTGTGTGATCTGCTTCTCATGTTAAATGCTCAGAAGTGCCTCTTTTGCTTTGCCAACTGTGATTTTGAGGAGATGTTAATACCAATCTAAAGGGCTACCACAATTTCTGGGGAGCGTAATAGTTGGAAACATTCAGCCTAGATAGTAGTAGCTTCAGTTTTTGTGAGTGTAAAATGAGGAATTTGAGCTAGCTCTCAGTAAGATCTATCCCTATTCTTCTTCTTTTTAAAAGATTTTCTCCCCTCCGAAAATCCTTTTATTTAAGGGATAAACTTCATGCATTTCATAAATGCAGCTTTAGGAATATAGTGATTCTTCCTATCATACCCGCCCTCCCACCCACACTCCTACCCCACTTCCTCCTCCCTCTCCTATTCCCATTTTTATTTTTCACTAAGATCTATTTGCAATTAACTTTATATGAATATGATTAACTCTATACTAAGTAAAGAGTTTAACAAATAGTATGAAAAAAAAAAAAAAACCTGATCCTCAACAGTTGAGACAAGAGCTGTTCAAAGTCATTGCATCTTGAAGTTTTAATTTCACTTCTATAGATTACATTTTATGTGCTCCATTAGTTATCACAGATCAGGAGAACATATGGTATTTGTACTTTTGGGACTGGCTCATTTCACTAAATATGATGCTTTCCAGTTTCATCTGTTTCGTTGCAAATGACAGGATTTCATCTTTTTTTTTTTTTTACCTCTATTTATTACCACTATTCCATGGTGTACATATCCCATAATTTCTTTATCTAGTCTTCAGATGATGGACATTTGGGTTGATTTTATATGTTTGCTATTGTGAATTGAGCTGCAATAAACATAGGGGTACATTTAACTCTTTCACATGCTGATTTCATTTCCCTTGGGTAAATTCCCAGAAGTGGAATGGCTAGGTCATGTGATAGTTTCTCCACACTGTCTTTTTTTTTTTTTTTTTTTTTTTTTTTGACAGGCAGAGTGGATAGTGAGAGAGAGACAGAGAGAAAGATCTTCCTTTTGCCGTTGGTTCACCCTCCAATGGCCGCCACGGCTGGTCCGATGGCAGGAGCCAGGTGCTTCTCCTGGTCTCCCATGGGGTGCAGGGCCCAAGCACTTGGGCCATCCTCCACTGCACTCCCAGGCCATTGCAGAGAGCTGGCCTGGAAGGGGGGCAACCGGGACAGAATCCAGCACCCCGACCAGGACTAGAACCCGGTGTGCTGGCGCCGCTAGGTGGAGGATTAGCCTAGTGAGCCGCAGATTGGAGTTAGTTCTTCTTTAAATGTCTGGTAGAATTCAGCAGTGAATCCATTTGGTCCTGGGCTTTTCTTTGTTGGGAAGGCCTTTATTACTGTTTCAATTTCTGTCTCAGTTATGGGTCTGTTTAGGTTTTCTATGTCTTCCTGGTTCAATTTAGGTAGGTTGCAACATTTCTTTTAAATAGCTAGGTATTCTGTAATTAGGTGCATAAACAGTTGTTATAGTCACATCTTCCTGTTGAATTGATCCCTTAAGTATTACATAGTTCCCTTCTTTGTCTCTTTTAACAGTTTTTATGTTAATGTCTATTTTGTCTGTTATTAGGATGGTTATACCAACTCTTTTTTGGTTTGTGTTATCATGGAATATCTTTTTCCATCCTTTCCTTTTCAGTTTGTGTGTATCTTTGTTGGTGAAATATGTTTCTTGTAGGCAGCAAATAGATGAGTTTTGTTTTTTAATCCATTCATCCAATCTGAATCTTTTAACTGGAGAGTTAAGGCCATTTACATTCAAGGTGACTATTGATAAGTAACGGCTTGACCTTGCCATTTTCCCATAACTATTCCTATTTTTTACTTTGGATTTGTTTTGTACATTTACTGGGAGATTTTCTGCCTTCACATTCTTTCATCATGATGATCATGTTTCTGTGTGTAGTACATCCTTAAGCAACTTCTATAAGGCTGGACAAGTTATGACAAATTCTTTCAATTTCTGTTTGTTATGGAGGGTCTTTATTTCACCTTCATTCATAAGTGAGAGCTTTACAGGGTAGTATTCTGGATTGATAGTTTTTTTTTTTCTCTTAAGACTTGGAATACATTTCATCATTCTCTCCTAGCCTGTAGGATTTCTTATGAGAAGTCAGCTGTGAGTGCAATTGGAGATCCTTTGAAATAGTAATCTGTTGTTTCTCTCATGCACATTTTAGGATCTTTTCTTTATGTTTTATTGTGGAGAGTTTAACTACAATGTGTCTTGTTGAAGATCTTTCTAGTCATGTCTGTTAAGAGTTCTATGTGCTTCCTATACTTGGGTGTCCCTCTCTTTCTCCAAATTAGGGAAGTTTTCTGTAAGTCTTTCACTAAGAAGACCTTCTAATCCATTCCATCTTTCCATACCTTCAGGAACTCCTAAGACTCATATGTTGGGTTGTCTGATAGCATCCCATAAATCTCCAAAACTTTTTTTTTAATTTTCTAATTTTTTTCTGACTGTAAAATTTCCAGAGATTTGTCTTCTAACTTGGATATTCTTTCTTCTACATCACTGAGTCTGTTCTTACAGCTTTCTACTGTATTTTTTATTTGTTCTATTGAATTCTTCATTTCCAATATTTTGTTTTGATTTTGCTTTAAAATCTCAATTTGGTGGGAAAAATTTTCATTCATGTCATGTACAGATTTCCTTAGGGAAATCAATAGAACAAATAAAAAATATGGTGAAAATTATTACTTCTAAGTCATCCTACAATCAGTTTTTTGAAGTCCATTTCTGGCATTTCATCAGTCTCTTCATCTTCACAATCTAGTATTGAAATGTTGTGCTTTTTTGTGGGTGTCATGATCTTCCTTATTCTTATTTCTTGAATTACTGCATTTATTATTATGCATTTGTGGTGAAACTTTTTTCTTTCCGCTGTGACTGCTTTGCTTTTTCCTTTGGACCAGGCCTCTGTGGCTTAGTGGAGTGTCTCCTCTTTCAGTGAATAACCAGAGGTGTGTTCTGGGTGTGGTGAGGGAGAACTGTTCAATGCCCCAGGGTTAAGGGAATGTCCAAGGTGATACCCAAGTTGGGCATGGTAAATCTTTTTTTTCTTTTTTATTGTAGGGAGGTTTTTTCTGCTCTGTTGGCATATTATTATACTCTCCTCCTCTCCTCCAAGGAGACTGATGCCTGGGCACTAGTCCCAGTTGGTACACTTTTCATCTGTGCTGCCATAAGGACAACAAAAAGGATCCATGCAATCCTCAGTGTGAACATAGATCCTTCAGCAAGGACCCTCACCAGGGAATCAGGGAGCCCTGAGCATGTGGAGCTGCCCACAATGACTGCCCCTACACAGCCACACCCTGTGTCCTCCCACACAGCCACAATATTTTCACAGTCCAGGCACACAAGGATCCCACAGTCATGAGCACCCAACCCCCTATTAATCCCTCCAGGTAGACTCAGGCATCTCCTCCGGACTGGTTCCTGGCCACAAGGACACGAGCTGCCAGCTGTTTTGTATATCCAAAATGGCATCTGCTCTCTCTCAGCTAGTTACAGTGCATTGGTGCTAGGTGTTTGGGAAGAGAGAAACATGCCCCCCCACTTTTTCCCTCTAGTTTGGCAGGTACGCTGTCCTCCACAGGGCTCCAAGCAAGGCCAGTGCCAGGCTTTTCCTGCAGCTTTATTGCCAGTGGCTTGGGCTACTGCAGTCTGGTCTCACTTCACTCCAAGCTGGAGCTGAGGCTCTTGGCTTCTGGGGTCCTGAGCTGTTTGTGTCTACTCCCTCCACATAGCTCCACAGTGTTCCCAATTTTCATGGAGTTTTCTCTGCTGTTTTCTCCCTAACTGTTTACTGAAATTGCACTTTCTCCACTTTTTTTAAAATTTATTTGACAGATAGAGTTAGTGAGAGAGAGAGAGGAGAAAGGTCTTCCCTCCGTTGATTCACCCCTCAAATGGAGCTACGCCGATCCGAAACCAGGAGCCAGGTATTTCCTCCTGGTCTCCCATGGGAGTGCAGGTGCCCAAGCACTTGGGCCATCCTCCACTGCCTTCCTGGGCTACAGAAGAGAGCTGGACTGGAAGAGGAGCAAATGGGACTAGAACCCGGAGCCCATATGGGATGCCAGCGCCGCAGGCAGAGGATTAAAGTGAGCCATGGTGCCGGCCCCTCTCGATTTTTTTTTTTTAAACTATCCTCCCCTAGACTAGAGCAGTAAGCTCCTTCCCCATTCTGTCATCCCACATCTCTCTGTTTGTTTGTTTTTTGTTTTTTTTTTTTTCACAGCAAGCTTCTAGAAGGAATAGCCATATAGTTCACTAATTGTGAATCACTGTGCAACATTCATATCTCCTTTCTGAATCTGTTACTACTAAAGTCAAGACTGCTGATTTAACTATATTATAGGGACAATTTTGAAATATGAAGCCAACATACTTTCATTTCTGATAATCTCTAATTTCTATGAGTTATCCACTCATTATTCATTGTTTTGTGCAGGCCTGGGAAGAATCCTCATTATTTTAAATTTGAAGCCAGGAGAGACATTGGCTTTAGGAATTAAGATGCCAGTTAGGATGCCCATATCCCCCATCAGAGTACCTGGGTTCTATGCCTGCCTCTGGTTCCTGACTCCAGCTGTCTCTATGAGGCAACAGTGATGTGGGGAGCAACTGGGAGCAACTCGGACTAGACTAAGTTACTGGAATTAAGACTTATTCTATGCATCTGCTCTCCCACAATGTGGCGCTGAGAAGGGAGAAGCAGCTTCTACACAGCTGCCTCCAGTTCAACCAATAAACAGCAGGACCTGCTCCTGATTGGAGGAGAGCAGCGTACTCGGCGTGTGGGTAGCAGAGTTGGGATTGGTGGAAGAGGACTATAAAGGAGGAGAGAGACAACATGCACCAGGAACATCTAAGAGGAACATCTATCTGAAGGAACACCTGTGCAGCCCCCGAGAGAGCCGGCCGGCGGTGTGCCGCTCCCCCGCGGAAGTGGGGAAAGTGGCCAGGGGGAACCGCCCTTCCACGGAGGTGGAAGGGACGGTAGCCAACCCGGGAAGAACCAGCAGCAAACCCGGGGAGGGCCGAGCAGACAAAAGAACAACGCAGGGTCCTGTGTTGTTCCTCCACAAAGACAGGGAGCGACAAGTGATGACTCAAGTAGTTGGGTCCTTGCTACCCATGTTGGAAGCCCAGATTATGTTCCTGGCTCCCAGCTTTGGCTTTGGTCTCAGCACAACCTCAGCTATGGCAAGTATTTTGGGGAGTGAATCAACAGATGAGCTTTGGTTCTCTCTCTCTCTCTCTCACTCACCTTCTGCCTCTCAAATGAAGAAATCTACCCAAATCCAAAAAAGAGTCAATCTAGATTTACTTGAATCCACAGGGAGATGATGGTTCTAAAAGGCAAACTACATAAACACAATAAAGCACTTTTCAGTGTTCCAAAGCCTTCCCTAATATAATAAACTATTTTGAGGACTGGGAAGAGGAGCCAACCAAGAGGAAGAAATGGCAAGATGTGAGACACAAATGTGGCTGCCACCCTCTGCTTTGGGTCAACATTATGGAAGGAACGCTGCAACAGAATCATTCATGCAAGTTTGGAGGAACCGGAGAAGCTTGAGCTCTCTTAATGTCTTCCCCAGTGGTTTTGGCTCCTCAGAGAGGATTGGGGGCCAGCAGATTCCACCACTGTGTAGGAGCAGTGGCGCACACTGGAAAAGAGAGCTGATGGATGAGTGGACCAGAAGTGGCCAGGAACTGCAATTAGAAAACCATCACAGCATGGGAATTTTGGAATTAGATGAAATGCCAGGTCTACAGTTCTCAGCAGTTAGTGACGTAATACCTAAAAAGACTGGGCATGACCAGCTAGCCAGGTTACACTGAGCAGGACAAGGGTCATTCTTGGCAAGCACAAGACTTCTACTGCCTCCTTTGAAAGACTTACTGGTGTGAAACTATTCTAAACTAAAGGAAATGCTTTCAATGCATCAAAATACGTTTTCCTGATTTAGCAGAAGTGGTGACTTGAGAACACAAACAAATCAGTATTTGATGATAAAATTACATTTTTATACATATGACTTATAGTGTGGAATTTCCATCCTATGATAGTACCAAATGGAAAAACCAGTTTTCTACTCTTATTGAACATTTTTTTTTCTGTATCAAAAGTTGATCACTACTTATCCTTAAGAATCTTTCTTGATTTCTGTTTCATCACCTTATACTGGATTTTCTCCTGCTTCTTTGGCTCTTTTCATCTTCCTACAAAATCTTCTCTTATATGTTGTTTGAATGTTGTTTTACTTGGTTTACTTTAATTTTAGATACTCTCCCTGATAATCATGGCTCTTATGGCTTCTATGGTCAGGATTTCAATGTACATTTCAAGACTCATTCTCTCTGCTTCCTGAAGTTCATTGGTCATTTCCATAGATCATAGGTCATTTCTCAAAACACCTCCATTTCCACGTGACTCAAACTCTTTACTATTTGTTCACAGAATGATTAGGGCAAGTATTTCCTTTTCTTCAATTTTCTGGAAGAGTTTATAGAGAACTGATGTTATATCTTCATTAAATGTTCTGCAGAACTAATTAATAATCTACTTGGACCCAGAGTTGTATTCATAGGAAGACTGTTTCATTAAAAAATAAGTTTCTTCATTAGATATAGGACTATTCATACTATCAATGACTTCTTCAATGAGCTTCAGTAGTTGTGACTTTCTAGAATCTGCTAATTTGGGTCAATGTTTTGGCACAGCTGGTTATGTGCTGCAGCCGGCTATGCTGGCATCCCATATGAGTACAGGTTTGAGTCCCAGCTGCTCCACTTCCTATCCAGCTGTCTCCTAATGTACCTGAGAAATCAGCAAAAGGTGTACATGACCCTCATCCACCCATGGGGGAAACCTGGATGGAGTTCCAGGCACCTGGCTTCAGCCTGGCCCAGCCCCAGCCATTATAGCCATATTGTAGCCATTTGAGAGTGGACTAGCAGATGGAAGATTCTCTCTCTCTCTCTAATTATATCTTTCAAATAAATAAATAAATTTGTCAATTTTATCTGTTTTCAAAATGTATTGCTATTAAGTTACTCATTTCGTTGTTATCATTTTAATATTTGTAATACCTATAGTAATATTTCTTCTTTTTTCTTGATCAGACAGGCATGAGATTTATCAGTTTTATGAATCTCTTCAAAGAGCAAACTTTGGTTTCACTGATTATTATCTATTGTCAGATTTACTGATTTCTACTTTAATTTTAAACATTTTTCTAATTTCTTTAAATTTAATTTGCTCTTCTTTTTCTATTTTCTTAAATTGGAAGTAGAAGCTATTTATATGAGAGTTTTCTTCTTTTATAATGCTGGTTGTTAACGCTAAATTATATATCGCTTTAGTTATACAGATTTTGAAATGTTAGATCTTTATTCTGATTCAATTCTTCAAAGTATTTCCTTTTTTAAAAAGAGTTATTTATTTACTTGAAAGGCAGTTACAGAGAGAGAAGCAGAGAGACAGAGACAGAGTGAGATATTCCATCTGCAGGTTCACTCCCCAAATGGCTGCAATGGCTGGAGCTGGGCTGATTCGAAGCAGGAGCTAGGAGCTTCTTCCAGGTCTCCTACAAGGGGCAAGGGTCCAGCCATTTGGGTCAACCTCTGTTGCTTTTCCCAGTCGCATTAGCAGGCAGCTGGATCAGACTCAAACCAGCACCCATATGGGATGCCAGCATTCAGGCATTGGTTTTACCTGCTATGCCACAATGCCAGCCCCTTTTCTTTTATTTTTTTAAATATTTATTTATTTGTTTGAAAGGCAGAATTACAGCGAGAGAAGAAGAGAAGGAGAAATCTTCCATTTGCTGTTTCACTCCCCAAATGGCTGCAATGACTGAGACTGGGCCAGGCTGAAGCGAGGAGCCAGGGCTTTTCTTTGGGTCTCCCACGTGGGTGCAGGGGTCCACGCATTTGGGCCTTCTGTAACTGCTTTCCTAGGAGCATCAGCAGAGAACTGGATCGAAAGTGGAGCAGCTGGAACTCGAACCGTTGCCCACATGAGATGCTGGTGTTGCAGGTGGCAGTTTCACCTGCTATGCCACAATGCCAACCCCACAAGTATTTTCTATTTTCACTTTGGATTTATTTTTGATTTGTGAGTTATTTAGAAGTGTTATTCTGGGCCGGTGCTGTGTCACAGTGGGTTAACGTCCTGGCCTAAAGTACCAGCATCCCATATGGGCGCTGGTTTGAGACCAGCCACTCCACTTCCTGTCCAGCTCTCTTCTATCGCCTGGAAAAGCAGTAGAGGATGGCCCAAGTCCTTGGCCCCCTGCACCCACATGGGAGACCCAGAAGAAGCTCCTGGCTCCTGGCTTTGGACTGGCGCAGCTCCGGCCATTGTGGCCATCTGGGGAGTGAACCATCGGATGGAAGAGTCCAGTGAGACCCAAGGTTGGAAAAATGTAGAAGGCCTGGAATGCCAGACACTGGAGTCTGGGCTTTGTACAACAGTAAATTCACTGAAAGAGACTCACAGGATCAGAGTAGTGCCTGAGCAGGCATGGCACCTCATGTCTACTGGTATTTTCTATCCATGCCTCTACCTTGACTGGCATCCCAGCTTCTCCTCTTAGCCTACTGCCTTTAGTGATAATTATCTTTTTTTTACGATGTATTGATGTATTTATTTATTTGAAGGCAGAGTTACAGAGTTAGAAGGAGAGAGAGAGAGAGAGAGAGAGAGAGAGAGAGAGAGAGTCTTCCATCTGCTGGTTCACTCCCCAAATGGTCACAATGGCCAGAGCTGTGCTGATCTGAAGCCAGGAGCCAGGAGCCAGGAGCCAGGAGCCAGGAGCCAGGAGCCAGGAGCCAGAAGCTTCCTCTGGGTCTCCCACACACGTGCAGGGGGCCGAGGACTTGGGCCATCTTATACTGCCTTCCCAGACCATAGCAGAAAGCTGGATCAGAAGTGGAGCAGCTAGCACTCTAACTGGCACCCAAATAGGATGCTGGCACTGAGGCTGTGTTTTTACTTGCTATGCCACAGTGCCGGCCCCAATTACCTTTCTTTTATTTCGTTCCAGCCATACCATATTAGTAAGAAACAGGAGAACCACTTTTTTTCTGCTATACATAGGTACAATAGAATATTATTTAGTTGTTAAATAATGTTTTCCAAAATTACTCATTAACATGGGGAAATGTCTATTTAATAAATTAATAAACTTGAAAAAGAAATTTATAGGATTTGACCAAAGATTACATCAATTATAAAGTACACCATTATTTTGTAATTAAGAAAGAAAATGCTGCCATCCTTTAAAACACCATTTAAAACATCACGGGTTTAATAGACATCCCAGTTTCAGAGATGCTATATAGTGAAAAAATAGAGATCGACATCTATCAACATGGCAGAAAGAAATAAAAACTGTATAAAATTTGAAAGCATCACAAAATCTGAACATTTTGTCTCTATGTGCATGTATATATATAGAGAAAAAGAAATCAAAACGTTAGCATTGATAGTGGTAATACAGATATTTTTATTCTATTTATACCATTCTTCAATTATCAAATCAGAATATATGTCAGTTATAGTCAGAGAAGCTGTATTTTTGTGTGTGTTAACCATAACAAGTGCATCTTCAAACAGCAACCAAGTACAAACAGGATTCTACCTGAACTTGGAAACTGGAATTCTCAAAGACCTATAAATATTCTGGGCTTTGAGATCCAGATATGGGGTGAGACAGCCGCTTTGGCTCTCTGAGTACAGGAGTGTTTGTTTTGAAGAGAATGAAATGAGAGGAAAGTACTTGAGCAACTTTCAACATGAAGCACCTCTGTAGATTTCTAAATAAGGCCTTGTAGGGAGAGAAGATGACATGAACAGTCTGCACACCATCACGCCACACTCTCGCAGGACTTGGAGTCAGGAGGACCTGGCCACAGCTCTTTGGTAAAAATGCCTCGTGGAAGGGAAAGATAGGGTGTAAACCTCCTGGTACGGTTGCCATTTCACCAGCGAATGTTGTTGCCCTAGTAACAAATGCAAATTTTGACTTCATATCTCAAGAATATTTTGTTCACTATTTTATATTTTGCATATCTTATTACAATGAGAAGCTGTTTATACTTGAGCAGATCAGTTAGGATTTAAGGAAATCCTGGGAAAGAAGAAAAATTGCCACATTATTATTTTAAGACACTGTATTTGAGCAACTGGATTTATTAATTCATTCATTAGATCAGAAATCTCCACCAAATAGTTCTAAATTTTGTCTATGTCTTTGAGACAAGAAAATTATTCTCCCACCTGTCTCTCCCAGCTTCATGCTTGCTTAACAGCCTCTGCTTTTTGGATCATCTTTCTTCCATGTGAAGGGAATATGGGTTCCTCCAGGGTTTATCCAAATAAGTAGTCATAATTTTTCCAACTCTCCAAATCATACACAGGAACTTAGGGAGTCTTTTAAAGTAGTTTTATAGTTTTTTTTTTTTTTTTTTCAGAAAAAGGGAAAAAAGTGACCAGTAGGAATAGAAAATTCTAGAAGACCAGACCTTTCTTTTTCCTGTTTCCCTTTGAAGAAAAGATCTTAAGACAATGGCAATGCAGCCAAATTGTCTCTTTTTAATTGCTAAATAAGATTGAGATCCGAATCATGTGAAGTATGGGAGAATAATGGTCTCAAAAGTGTTCTTTGGTGGTCCTCTTTCTCCAGGGTTGATGCTGTTTTAACAGTTCCTTGGCATGATCAAAGTTGAAGAACAAAATCTGAGTTTGATGTACCTGGCACATTTTTAATGGACTTGACTGAAAAAATTGATAGCTAATATTCATTGAGAACTCACCATATGTCTGTATTTGATGAAATGTTTTACAGAAATTATTTTATTTGCTATTCATTAGAACCCAGCTGAAAACTGTTATCTGACCAACAGAAAAAAACCTAGGTTCCATCACTTCAAAAATTTCCCCAAGGTTTGTACAAGATGGCGCTGTGGCTGACCATGGTTCATGGTTCCAGAGCCTGCACTATTACTCTATATGCCGTGCTGCCTTTAATTCGTATTCATGAAGTAGACTTCTACAGCTTAGACATCTTTGAAGGACAGATGGCGTGTAATCCTAAAAAAGAAATTCATGTTGGGCCCTCAGTTTGTTATGGGAAGGAAGAAAGACCGATAATGTTGTCCAGATAAGTTTTTGCTGTGTGTTTTTCTGAAAAGCATGAGAATCCCAGATTACCTCTACATCCAGGACTGTTCACTGGACACTTATCTTCTTTCTGTTGAATTTAAAAGAACCATATGGGATACTATGTTTAAACAGCCATCTGCCACCGTGAGCAAATTCTTGAGGAAATTGCTTTGGACTGAACGCATGGCACATGTTTTATCTTTATGTGTATCATAATTTCGTATTTGGAAATGTTGAAAGAAAGAGGTTAAAAGAAAGCAAGAAGGAGAATGTAGAGAAGAAATATTTAAAAGGAATTATTTTAAATGGTAAAATGAGTGTCTCATAGCATTCTGCACTACGGAGAGAAAGAAAGAATGAATTTAGTGACTCAAATAGACACCGCTTGATACAAAATCAGTAGTATTAGAGAAGGCAAGCAGAAAGGGAAGACAGTCTTGTCAATGTGTGTTTAGCCAAAAGGAGAGATAGCTTACATTTTGTGCATAATAAAGTGGATAACGACCCTACAAAGATGTCCATGTCCTAATCCCTGGAAACTGTGACTACGTTCCCACGTAAAAGGGACTTTGCAGATATGATTAACTTAAGGATCTTGAGATGGGAAGATTATCCAGGACTGCTAAAAATGTAGGAGAGGGCGGAGGAAGAAGGATGGGAGTGGGGGTGGGAGGGCGGGTAGGGTGGGAAGAATCACTATGTTCTTAAAGTTGTATTTATGAAATGCATGAAGTTTGTATACCATAAATAAAAGGTTTCTGGGGAAAAAATGTGTCCAGTGTGATCATAAGGGTCCTTATTGGAGGGAGGGTGGAGCGATAGAGTCTGGAAAGGAGATGTGATGGGGTGGGTATTTGACATAGTGGTTAGGAAGCCCCTCGGTCCCCCTGCAGTGCCTGGATTCACTGGCTCTGTTTCCTGGTTCTAGCTTCCAGGTAAAGTGCACCCTGGAAGGAAGTAGGTGATGGCTCCAGTTCTTGGGCCCCTGCATCCACGCGGGAGACCAGGATGAAGTTCCAGGCTCCTGACTTTGGCCCGGCCCCACCCTGGCTGTTGAGGGCATTTGGGGTGAACCAGCAGAAGGAAGTGCTTTCTATCTTTGCCTTTCAAGTTGAAAAACAACCTAAAATTATAAAGAAAGAAAAGGAAATGGGTCAGAAGAAGCAGAATGAAGCACTTTGAAGTTGAAAGCCTTGGACTTGGTGATCTCTGGTTTTTTGGTTTTTTTGTTGTGTTTTTTAATTTTTTTTTTTTTTTTGACAGGCAGAGTGGACAGTGGACAGTGAGAGAGAGAGAGACAGAGAGAAAGGACTTCTTTTTGCCATTGGTTCACCCTCCAATGGCCGCCGCGGCCAGCGCGCTGCGTCTGGTGCACCACGCTGATCCGAAGCTGGGAGCCAGGTGCTTCTCCTGGTCTCCCATGCGGGTGCAGGGCCCAAGAACCTGGGCCATCCTCCATTGCACTCCCGGGCTACAGCAGAGAGCTGGACTGGAAGAGGGGCTACCGGGACAGAATCCGGCACCCCGACTGGGACTAGAACCTGGTGTGCCGGCGCCGCAGGTGGAGGATTAGCCTAGTGAGCTGCGGTGCCGGCCTTGGTGATCTCTGGAAGCTGGAAAAGGCAAGGAATGGATCCCTTCCTGGAGTCCTCAGAAGCAAAGCAGCCCTGAGACACCGACTCTTGCCTTGTAAGATTCGTTTTGACCTTCTTACTGAAAAACTACAAAACACTAAATTTGTGCTGCTCTAATCCTCTTAGTGATAATTTGCCACTGCAACAATAGGAAACTAGTACCTATAATTCAAAATTCTAGAGATTCACAATGGAAAAGAAGCCACAAATCCTTCCAGTCATCTTATCCCTCAACCCTAGCGTCTAGCACACCTGTCAAATCCATGTAGTCTTACTCAGTTCCTGAGCCTACCTTCTTCCCACTCCGCCCCCCTGGCCATCACCCTTTCCATGCCAGTGACGTCAGACAGTGGTCTCCTAATTGTTGCCTCCATTCCCTCCAGGCTAACTGGAGTGGGCCCCACAGCCACTGCCAGGCTACTACTTGCAAGTGCCTCTGTCCAAAATCTTGCTGGATACATATTTCATAAAGATAAAAAAAAAAACCCACTTCTTTACAATGGCATCCCCAAATTTTCAGCATCTCTACCCACTCTGTAACAACACGCCCTCCAGTGTGCTTCATCCAGGCCTGCCTCCACGTCTACGCATATCTGTGCAGGTACTGCGACTCTTGTCTGGACTGCTCCTCTCCCTTTTAGTCATCTCAACTTGTCACACAAAATGCATCAAAATCCAAGTGAAGCCCCACTTCTTCCGTAGCCATTCCTGACCACTGCGGATCTCTGGTTTCTTACGGCACTTATCTTTTGGCATTTAACCTGTTGAAGTGGGAGCCTGCCTTCCAGGATTATCCCACACACTGCCTCTGCCTTAAAACTTTCTCAGATTTCTCACCCAGACATGTTATCACTCTCATCTTTGCTTCCAACACATTTGCTAGCAAATCTGTTAAAGCATTTATCACATTCTCTCTTTTATTACCCCATGCATAAATTTGTCCCTTATATAAGCAATTAAAAACAGGGAAAGATCTCACACGTTATTACCTTCTCTTCAGAGCCTTGTGTATGCAATGTCTGATAAATTCTTGCTCAGTTAAATCACTGCATTTCATGAACTTCGGGGAGATAGCGACCCATTTACTACTCTTCCTCTTCCAGCTTCAGTTTATTTGTACATTTGGAGCCAAAATCTCTTAAGCCTTATGGAGATCTGGTTGCAAAGAAGTCTCAGAGATCAGGGAGAAGTGGTGTAGAGGTTCCTCGCTTGTGAGCAGGGCAGAAGCACCAGTGAGCCCTGAGAAACTCAGGTACATGTCCTGAAGCCATAAGGGAGAGTAATTCAGAGGCCTGAGGCTTTTGGTGGGGGCAGAGTACAATAGAACTGAGAACAGAGAGGCTTCTCGCTGATATCTTGCGAGGTCCTGGCAATCTTGCCTGTTGCGGCATCATTAGCACCAGGAATAGAGCTTCATCGACCTTCTACCATTTATGGAATCACCAACATGTGAAGAACTCCATCAGCCAGATCCAAACCCCAGTAATTTAAGAAGAATGGAGAATCAGTCCCATGTGAGGCCAGCACTGTGGTGTAGCGGGTAAAGCTGCCATCTACAGTTCCAGCATCCCAAATGGGTGCCAATTTGATTGCTGGCTGCTTCACTTCTGATCCAGCTCTCTGCTATGGCCTGGGAAAGCAGTAGAAAATGGAACAAGTCCTTGGGCCCCTGCACCCACGTGGGAGACCTAGAAGAATCTCCTGGCTCCTGCCTTTGGATCTGCGCAGCTCTGGCCATTGCGGCCATTTGGGGAGTGAACCAATGGATGGAAGACCTCTCTCTCTCTCTCTCTCTCTCTCTCTCTCTCTCTCTCTCCCTCCCTCCCCCCCGCCTCTCCTCTCTCTGTGTAACTCTGACTTTCAAGTAAATAAATAAATCTTTTTAAAAAAATCAGTCCCACTTAAAGAGTTTCCAGAAGACAGAGAAATAGAAAGAGGAAAAGAGAGAGAATGCCTGATTTAGAGAAGACAGCTGAGAGAGAGAGAGAGAGAGAGAGAGAGAGAGAGAGAACCTAACGATACCAAAGTACAATACACGCACCAAAAATATTTTCTGAATTGAAAAAAAAAATACGATTTCCCAAGTAATTAAATAAGTATTTGAATTAAAGAAGAGCCTAATCACTGTTGACCAACTGAAGTTAGGACCCTGTATGGCTAAATGGAAACAAATCTGAAAGTCTAAAACCAAAACACAGAGTGAGGAATGACCATAAAAGAAAAGATAACAGACTCGGAGTGAGGGGAAGCCATGATCGAAAATAAATAGCTAGAACTTCTGAATTTCTTATGCAAGAATATATAGAAAAGAGATAATAACTAAATAAATACTAGAATATAGATTTGTATTAATCAGGTTTTCATTACTTCAAAATATTCAAGAGGGATTTCTTGGGAAGGAAAAGGTTTACTTTAGCTTCAGTTTGGAGATTCACAGTTGAGGATTAGTGATCCCATTAGTCTTGCGTCTGCTTAAATTTGGCTTAAATAACAAATCTCATGAGAACTACTTTCTGAGGGCAAATTCCTGAAGACGTAAAGACTTCCCATCAGATCCACCTATTCAACACCATAATTATATAGAGTTTCCATCTTTAATCCATCAACCCTTAACATAAGACTTCAGAGTTTAAATATTTGCATGAGCTTGGGGAGCCAAGTTATTATGTTTAGCCGAAAACATTCTGCCCCAGACTCCCCAGAATTCATATGCTTGTCACTTACAACATATTATTATTCTATTCCCCAAAGTCTCAATGTCTTAATTCAATCCAACATTAATTTTAAAGCCCGTAGCCCAAAGTCTCATCTGGGACTCGTGGAAAATTCTCTTAGCTGTGAATTAGTATACAGTTAAAAGCAAATTACTTACTTTCAAGCTACAATTGCAGGACAGGCACAGTGCATACATTTCCAATTCAAATGGTAGAGACAAGGGCATATAAAGGATTAACAGAGCCAAAGCAAAACGAGAAACCAGCAGGACAAATATTAAGTCCTAAATTTCCATGTCCAGCATCCTGGGCCCACTTTTGTGGTAGAGGCTATGTTCCCAATGACTTGGGCAGCCTAATCCCTACAACTTTGCTAGTTACAGCCTATGCTTCAGCTCTCACAGGTTGGAATATCATTCAGACAGCTCCACTAGGCATTGTGCTGGTGGGGATTCTCCCATATTTCCACTTGGTATTGCTCTACTAGTGTCCTCTCTGTGCCTCTACACCTACAACTAATCTCTATATATAAGTCCCCAATTTGTCCAAAACACTCTTGGAAATTAAGTTGGAAGCCTCCATGCCTCCACAGCTCCATTGGTCATTGCCCATGTGGTTGCTCTCTGAAGATGTACACTGACGTCTGTGGCTTTCCCAGGCTGACCTGGGATACTGCTTACAGCTTTATATGTAGGTATTTCATGTTGCTGGCACATCAACTTTTCTGATGTCTCCTCTATAGCTCCACTCTCACAGCTGTACTATGCATTATGGCATTCAGGGATTCCTTAGTCTCACAGCAGTCTCAGAGTTCTGCCTGGCCTCCTAGGCTTTCCTTTGTAATTGGGTTGGAAGCTGCCATGGGCCAATAACCCTTGTATTCTTCACATCTCCAAAGTCAGCAGTATGTGGCCAACACAAAGGCCTGCTACCAGCGAGGGTCACATTTAGACCTGGAAAGCCTACCTGGGGACCTGAGCTGGGTGCCCTGGAACTCTTTCCTGAACAGATTCTGTCCTGAAGATCTTTGAAACAAATGTGTATTTCTAGGCTTTGGATGGGTCAGTGATGGGAGGGTCTACCTAGGTCTCTGAAATGCCTTCAAGGTCTTTCTTCCATTGTTTTGCCCATTAACACATGGCTCCATTTATTTGCACTAATCTCTTCAGCAAGTGGCTTTTCCAGCTCACTTTCTGAGCCCAAACAAGCCTTTTTTTCATCTCTTCTCTTGATAAGCTGTGAATTTCCCAAATATTTCTGTTCTGTTCCATTTTGCTCCTGATTCTCACTGTAAAACTTGCTTTCAGCAGCCAGTAACACCTGTGCTGCAGCCTGAATGATTTGGTGCCAATCAGCACACCATCTTTAAGTTCACCTTCAAGTAAAGATTCAGGAAAAAGTCATGTTCTTTGCCACCATGTAACAGGGGTGGCTTATTGTCCAACTCTCAATAGAGTTCTCATTTCCATCTGTACTTTCCACATTTTTTCCAGCATCCTGTTCTGAGTCCTCATCAGAATCACTCATAACTCTGTGCTCATAGTATTCCAGGCTTTCTCTAGTTGGTTTCTCCAAATTCTTCCAAACTTTCCCCAAAAAACTAATTCTATAGACTATTCCTCATCTTTATAATTATAGTTATAACCTCACTTCTGGTAAGAATTCTCTGTATTCATCATCTTACGGTTATTTTAGCTAAAGTACCTGAGAGGAATTACTTGGGAAGGAAAAGGTTTAATTTTGCTTACATTTTGGAGGTTCAGAGTTCAGGATCAGGTGGTCCCATGGATTGGGCATTTGGTGGAGAATGGTAATGAAGCAGGTGCAGAGCAATGATGATGTGGTGAGCCAGAAAGCAATGAGCAAAGCTATGTCAAACTCAGCTTATAATCACTAATCTTGCAAGAACTACCGTCTGAGGGCAAGCTCCCAAAGACTTAAAGACTTCCCACAAGACCACCTCTTAGACGCTATATTTAGAACAAGTCACCACCCTTAATACATTAATCAGCAATATACGATTTCAGAGTTTAAACATCTGCAGGAGCTTGGGGAGCCAAAATCTGTTCAATCCATAATGTATCTAATGTGAAGGAGGACCTGACTCTGAAGGTGGACAAGGCACACCCTGTTCCTGAAAGGATTGGTAAAAAGGAAGAGACATATTGAGGTGTATCTTAATAAAATTGCTGAAAATACACAAACAGAGATAAATCACATAAGCTTCCAGATAACAAAACGATTTTAAGGCAAAATCATAGACTGGTAATAAAGTTTTCACTTACAACTTAGGAAGCTAGAAAATGACTGAACACATTTATAGAATTCTAGAAATATACCACAATACCAAATGCCTATGCCCCACTAAGATGCCATTTTCCTTCAGGCAAAAGTAAGTCATTATTGGATAAGCAGTACTTCAGAAATCACACCAGTAATTAAATCATTTGAGGAGAATTATCAAGAAGGTTGTAATCAAATACCAAATGAACTGGAAAGTGTCCTCATGATAACAAAGTATCATGATATGTATAATATACACAAAGGACTATTAAAACAAAAGTTGAGTATTGGCTGGCGCCGCGCTCACTAGGCTAATCCTCTGCCTTGCGGCGCCGGCACATCAGGTTCTAGTCCCAGTCGGGGCGCCAGATTCTGTCCCGGTTGCCCCTCTTCCAGTCCAGCTCTCTGCTATGGCTAGGGAGTGCAGTGGAGGATGGCCCAAGTGCTTGGGCCCTGCACCCCATGGGAGACCAGGAGAAGCACCTGGCTCCTGCCATTGGATCAGCGCCGTGCACCGGCCGCAGTGCGCTGGCCGCGTCGGCCATTGGAGGGTGAACCAACGGCAAAGGGAAGACCTTTCTCTCTGTCTCTTTCTCTCACTGTCCACTCTGCCTGTCAAAAAAAAAAAAAAATTAAAAAAAAAAAGTTGAGTATCCCACATCCAAAACACCTAAGATTTAAAGTGTTTTGGATTTCCAGTGTATTTTGAAAAACTTTGCAATGCTAAGGCCTGATAGAGAATAAATCTCATTAATACACAAACAGTTAGTTTACAAACTGTTAAGAAAAGACAAAGAAGTGAACAGAAAAATTAACAAAATATGTGACAAATCACACAAACAAATTCACAGAAGTAAAAGTAAAAAAGATTAATATTTGTGCAAAATCAGTAGCAAAGACAACAGAAAATGTAATGATGAGGTATTTTTTTAAAATATATAAGCATGTCAAAGGTTAGAAAGAGACTTGAAGATAAATGAGAAAAGCAGTGTTCTCATATATGACTGGGAGAAACGTGCCCTAGAATCCTTTGGGAAAAGAATCTAGCAACCTCTGCTATTTAAAATATAAATGATTTCTTTCTAAGGATTTTTTTTACCATAGAAATAAAAGTACAAATACATAGGGCATATATGCTAAGATATTCTTTACAATATTCATAGTGGAAAAAGCTAAAAAAAAAATTCAGTGTACTTCAGAAAGTATTTTTACTGAACTTGTGCTAGGTGCTTTGTTCTGGGCTAGATACTATCACCTATAATAAAGGGCTCCCACCTGCAGAGAACTCTTGTAGCCAAGGAGTCAGGCATTGAGACACAATAATACTGATTCAAGACAGAAGACCCAAAGAAGCAAAGGTGAGGGGCAAGAAAAGGCTGAGTGCTCTGGGTTGGGAGGTGATCACACCAGAGAATAGAATCACATCCTAATTATTAAAGCAAACAAACAAAAACCCAGATCCCGTGTAATCCTGGAGAATGGAGGTAGAGGAACTGCCAAATACCATAAAACAGGGGGCTTAACATGCGAGTTTTAAATTTTGGAGTAGCAATGGGACTGTAAAACTAGGACTGGAAAGGGGAGGAAAGTTGTGCTAAGAGCTATGGATTGAACAGGATTTGACTGACCCAGCTCATGTGATGTTTAACTCCTGAAGTCCTGTGTTAACAGTTAATGGATTAACAGTTAGTGCTAATGGTTGGTGGGTTATGCTATAAACTTGATCTAATCATGGGCGCTAGAAGGTGAGCCTGTGGGTGGTCTCTAGGTCACTGTGGGTTTGACATCAGAAGGCAGTTCTTGTGAAAATGCTGGTTATATAAACCGAGTTTGGCCAAGCACTTGCTCTGCTTCCTGACTCATGATGTGATTATTTCTCTGCACTTGCTCCCCCATGGCCAGCCTCTGCCAGATGCCAGACTAACGGGCCACCAGTCCTGGACTGTGAACTTGCCAACTGTAAGCCAAGATAAGCCTTTTCCTTCCCAGGAAGTTCCTCTTGGGTGTTTAAAAATAATGCAAAGCTGACTAATATACCTTGCTCAATAAACTTTCATTTTTCATGAAGCCTCTAAATAAGGGTAAGAGATAGACACGCTGAAGTCAGAATCTTGAGTTAATGTGGGGTACTTATAACAACTGGTTACATGACTGCACAGCATGCACGGGGGGAAAGGGCCATTTACCCCAAAGGAAATTTCAGTGTGGGAGAATCTCAGCTGGAGCAGGCAGGCATGTGGAGGTGTGTCAATCAGTTATACACAATAAGGAATCTGTTCCCAGCAAATTAACACGAATTTGAAGTTTCCCCTGCAATAAATGTCTTGCTCATTGGCAATCAGATAGTTTAGGTGAATGGGGGAGATGGAAAGGGAGTTACAATTAGCAGTAAGAAACGTATGGAACCCACAAATGCTCTTAAAGCACCCAGCTGTAGTCCAGCAATATGTTATTATTTTTTTTTTTTTTTGACAGGCAGAGTTAGACAGTGAGAGAGAAAGACAGAGAGAAAGGTCTTCCTTCCATTGGTTCACCCCCCAAAATGGCCACTACAGCCGGCACGCTGCGCCAATCCGAAGCCAGGAACCAGGTGCTTCCTCCTGGTCTCCCATGCGGTGCTGGGGCCCAAGCACTTGGGCCATCCTCCACTGCACTCCCGGGCCACCGCAGAGAGCTGGCCTGGAAGAGGAGCAACTGGTACAGAATCCGGCTCCCCAACCAGGACTAGAACCCAGAGTGCCGGCACCGCAGGCAGAGGATTAGCCTAGTGAGCCACGGCGCTGGCCAGCAATATGTTATATGTCGTACCTGGCTGCAGAGAAACTACTGAAAACTGCTGTCTTCTAACCAGGACCCTTTTCTTTGCTCCCAACCTCATGATGTGAATCAGAGATGAGGCTAAAGCTAGATATACCTAATACATTGATTCCAGAACAAGGATTTTAAAAGATTCCAATCAGTGTCATGAATAGGAGTAGGCAAAAGTTAATTCCAAATAATATAAACCCTATTCTAGTCCAAACCAGTCAGAACATAGTTGGGGCATTATTTTAGAATTCCGTTAATTAACCATTGTAAAAGGGGGAGTAATTAAATGAAGCTAATCTAGAGGAAATCAATCAGGCTAGAGATAGTGATTGAAGGAACTTGGATGCTAAGATTAGATAGAGAAGATTTAGGGACATGAAATCTGTCTTTAAATATATGAGGGACCAGTATAAGAATGGCAAAGTTACTTCTCAGTAACATATGGCTTGTTACTGAGGTAGGAATTGGACTGTTTAGGGTTTAGGGTTCCTTTTATACTTGAAATTCTAGGAAATGAACAGTATGATTTTATAATAAATCAGATGCATTTGGAATGCCCAGGGCCCATTCTTTTGGTATCAAAGCCAAAAAATAAAACCCCAAAGGCTGGGACCATTGTCAGCAGGCCTTCCTGTAGTGGTAACTCTGAGGAGGGCATCCAGAGGCCAAGCCAAGGGCTAGTTAGCAAACAGGAAAACTGGCCAAACGCCACAAGGATGAAGACAGAGCTCCAAAAAATAAGGCGGCAGAGACAATTAGGGCAGGTAAAAAATCGGATGCCACAACGGGAGGGACTGCTGCTGAGGGAAGTGAAATAATGAAGCTGGTGATTGGGGTGACAGAATGACAAAACAAAAGTCAGATTAGAACAAAGCTTACTTCAGGTCAAAGCTTGTGGCTATTCTTTTAAGGAGGATTTTTGCT
This sequence comes from Oryctolagus cuniculus, assembly GCF_051225735.1. Classification (NCBI taxonomy): domain Eukaryota; kingdom Metazoa; phylum Chordata; class Mammalia; order Lagomorpha; family Leporidae; genus Oryctolagus; species Oryctolagus cuniculus. The sequence goes on along the minus strand of NC_142873.1, from coordinate 70,252,366 downwards.
CAGCAGAGAGTAAACACTCAATAAACATGATGTATTATTGTTGGCAACTGAGTTAGAATCACATATACAAAATGACCAGGACATGCCAAGTCAGAACCGCATCGTGGAAGGCCTCGAATGCCACCCTAAGAGTATGGAAGTTATTCTACTGACAAAAGAGAGCACACAAAACTATTTGAACTGGGCTATGCCTTAGGAACACTGCTTACTCAGCAAGGTGAGGGCTTCATGGGTCTTAGAAGATGCAAAGCCATTAAGTGAGGCTTCTTGTAAAAACAAAAAGGAAGTAATGGTAGCCTTAATGAGGGTGTTGGGTAAGGAGAGGGAAATATGAGAAGCAATACAAGAGTGGCAACTAAGGGTGCATTGCCTAACTGAATCATGGAGTACCTAGAGCAAAAAACATATATCACTACATATCCTGAATAGGACAGAGCAGGTTGAGAACAACAAACCCATTAAACACTGCTCAGTCCCTGGGGGCCCAGTGCTGCGCCGGCAATCCCATATCTGCACTGGTTCAAGTCCTGGCTGCTCCACTCCCCATCCAGCTCTCTGCTGTGGCCTGGGAAAGCAGTGGAAGATGGCCCAAGTCCTTGGAGTCCTGCACCCACGTGGGAGACCTGAAAGAAACTTCTGGCTTCCAATCAGCACAGCTCTGGCTGTTGCAGCCAATTGGGGAGTGAACCAGCAGTTGGAAGACTCTCTCTGCCGCTCTTTCTCTCTATGTGTGACTCTGACTTTCAAGTAAAAATAAATAAATCTTTAAACATTATTCAGTCCAGCTTATCTCAAACCAAAGGTAAATCTTCAGTAACTGAAATTTCAAGCAATTGAAATGTAAAATTTTAGTTCCTTTCATGGCTTCTCTCATTATTCATGTGCATGATAGAATAAAGTTAAATTTAAAATTCTGCTTGTAGGAACAGACATTTTGCAGAGTGGTTAAGAAGCTGATTGGGATGTCTGTTTCCTGCTAATGTGCACGCTGGAAGGCAGCAAGTAATGGCTCAGGTACCTGGCTCCCTACCACCCATGTGGGAGACTGGAGAGAGTTCCTGGCTCCTGGTTTATCCTGGTCCAACCCTGGGTGTAACACACATTTAAGGAGTGAAACAACTGATGAGGGGTCTCTCTATGTATCTGTATCTGTTTCTCTGCCTTTTCCAAATAACTGAAAATCAATATAAAAAACTAAAAATAGATACAAAAATAAAATTTTAAAAATTCTGCTTGAACCTTAGCTGATGAGGAATTATCAATAGAGAGACAGAGTGTTAAATAAAGGGTTAAATTGTTTTCACAGAAAGTGAAAGAGGGAGTTTCAAGGATGGAATGTTCCACACTTTCAGATGCTGCAGAGTTAATAATCCAAGGATTGAAAAATGGCCAAGAATTTAAAATAAAGGCATATGGCCTACAGATTTGTATATTAATGGCAAGATCATAGGAAACTATGTGAACTTTTTTTTTTATTTTTATTTATTTTTTGACAGGCAGAGTGGACAGTGAGAGAGAGAGACAGAGAGAAAGGTCTTCCTTTGCCGTTGGTTCACCCTCCAATGGCCGCCGCGGCCGGCGCACTGCGCTGATCCGATGGCAGGAGCCAGGAGCCAGGTGCTTTTCCTGGTCTCCCATGGGGTGCAGGGCCCAAGCACTTGGGCCATCCTCCACTGCACTCCCTGGCCACAGCAGAGGGCTGGCCTGGAAGAGGGGCAACCGGGACAGAATCCGGCGCCCCGACCGGGACTAGAACCCGGTGTGCCGGCACCGCTAGGCGGAGGATTAGCCTAGTGAGCCGCGGCGCCGGCCAGAAACTATGTGAACTTTTAACATGTGATGCTAAGTGGATTCTTGTAATTGTTATGAAGATTGGACAGATAGTATTCAATACAAGATTATAATAAAGGAAGGATATTTTAAAATATTGTTATAAACTACTTGATAGGGCAGGTAAACTTAACTAATAGTGAAGAAAATCTTGCCAAGAAGATACATCTCTGAGTAGATACTTGCACCTGCAGATCTATAGGTGGAAGAGATTATGGAGACTATTTGGATGAGTACAGTGATAACAACTGATTTAATAAAATGTTGGCCCCTGACACATTCTTAATGAAAATAACAAAGGGAGACTCATTCCCCCTTGTATTCGTTCAATAAATTGCGTCTGATACTGAAGATTGAAATATTCCATTTTATCAGATCACTCAATGCCTGCCAAGGATTCCAGAGAAAATGTCCCAGAGGTTCCAATATCTCAGTTGGGTCCTGAAAGAAGGCTAAGTGTTACTCAGGTGAAAGGGGCTTAAAAGAACCCTCAAAACAGGAGTTTCAAGGTAAAAGAACTGGAAGGTAAAAGTGTGGTTATACTAGTGGGGTCTCTTTCTTTGCTGCTGGTAGACAACCAATTGATTCTGGTAAAAGAAGAATTTATTGAACCTACATATCTAAACCATAGATAAATGTAGATCATTGGAATCACAAACTCCAAACTCCTTTGTTCCTTCTTTCATCTTTGTTTCTGTCTATGGGCCGTATTTTTATTCTCTGAGAAGATTCTCCATGAGATGGGAGAAGGGGCTTGGTTGATGGAAGCTCTTAGCTGAGTGGTTTTTGATCTAAAAAGACATTCTCTTCCTTGACCATTAGTTTGAAAATTCCTGAGAAAGGAATCTGATTAATTCAGATTAATTCAGATTAATCCTTCCCTTAGTAGTATCCTAAATCAGGAAACAGGGTCCTTTTTTTATGTGATGCATAGCTATGGTGGGAAATGTTACTGGTCCCTGAAAGCATCATGACCAACATCTCTGCCTCTTTCTGTTCCAATGGCACATTCAGGGAAGTATAGGTGATCCATTGTGACCAGATCTTAGGGAAGACTGAGAGTGGATATTCTAGTAAAGAAGTTGTTGTACAAATTCAGTAAAAACAGTGATGGCATGAACTAAGACAGTGGTAGTTCAGACAGAAACAAAAGGATAGATATGAGACAATTTAAAAAATAGAACTTAGGTATATAAGTATAAAATATAACTTGGTTATAAGATATAGTGTAATAAATGGGTAAGAAATTGAAATACAGTATCACCATATTTTAGGAGCAAAGTATCACTATGCTTCTAAATCTATATATATGAAACTCATGAAATTTGTTCACCTTATATAAATTTTTTTAAAAAGCAGAAAATGATTTCATCAAAAAAGAAATTAAAGGAAATATCCAAGGGTCCTTTAAAAAGGAAAGACAGACAAAATAGTCATCAAAAGAGGAAATAAATACGATTTATTCAGCTGATCAGGAATTATATAAATAAAGATGTCAACTACAAAGATGCATTTTCAGATCAGAATCAGGAAAAGAATAGAGCTGGAGATGGAAACTGGAGTCATTGGCACAAAGGTGGTGGGGAGTTAGAGAAATATGTGAGATCACCAAGATAATGCACACAAAGCAAGAAGGGAAAACAGTGACACCCTAAGAACACTGTTTATTGAGGACGGATTGGGGAGCAGATGAATCCTGCAAAGAATAAAAAGAAGTAGCCTGGAAACCAGAGGTAATGATATCAACAGTGAACAAAGGGAAGAAGATTTCAAGTGGTGAAACTGGCTAGTGATGCCATGTGCTGCAGTGAAATTGAGCAAAACAAAGATTGAAGAGTGGTCATCACACTTGATGACCAAGACATTGTTGGTGAGTTTTGCCAAAGCAACTTCAGGGGAATTATGACAATGCTGTTTAACAACAGTTATATGAGGAGTAGGTAAGAGGTATGGAAGTGGTGATAGCAAATACACGTAATCTTTTAGAAAGTGTTTTTAAAATGAAATGCTTCCTTGGCAAAAAGATCTCTGTGAGTGAGATCCCAGTGGAAAGAACAGGTCTTCAAAGAGGGAGGTGCCTTTCTCTGAAGGGAGGAGAGAACCTCCACTTTGACTATGACCTTGTCTAAACAAGATAAGAGTCGGAGAACTCAAGGGGCTTCCATAGCCTTGGAAACTCATGACTGGTGCATAGGGAGATTACTGATGCCATAAACAGGAGTGTCAATTTGTAAAGTCAACAACAGGAGTCACTGTGCACTTACTCCTCATGTAGGATCTCTGTCCTTAATGTGCTGTACACTGAGGCTTAATGCTATAACGAGTACTCAAACAGTATATTTCACTTTGTGTTTCTATGGGGGTGCGAACTGTTGAAATCTTTACTTAATGTATACTAAACTGATGTTCTGTTAAAAAAAAAAAAAGGAAGAAATTATCAATTCCCAACTTGACTCTCACTGGGATTAAACATGACAATAGGTCTGATCTGATTTCATCATCATTAAAAAAAAAATCATCTATTATTTTTCACTTTATGTTTCTGTGTGGGAACAAACTGTTGAAATCCTTACTTAAGGTATACTAAGCTGATCTTCTGTATACTAAGATAATCGAAAATGAATCTTGATGTGAATGGAAGGGGAGAGGGAGTGGGAAAGGGGAGGGTGGTGGGTGGGAGGGACGGTATGGGGGGGAAAGCCATTGTAACCCATGAGACGTACTTTGGAAATTTATATTCATTAAATAAAAGATAAAAAAAAAAAAAAAACTCCAGGAAAAAAAAAAAAATGAAATGCTTCTTAAATCAGAAAGAGCACCACAATTGTATTTTCATTTCTCTTAGATAACATAAAAAACTAGGAATAAAATTGCTGGTAAATGGGGTAAGAATTTTATAGGAAATTAACAACCTGTCTTCCTAAATTTTCATGCCATTTCACATAGCCATCACCAAAGTATAAGAGTCCCCTTGCTCTACATCTTTCTCAGCCCTTGGTGTTGATGGTCCTTCTAATTCTAAACATTCTAGTATACGGGGAATGTCATAGGAGGTACTTCAAACAGCTTATAGAAAATAGAATTAAAAGATAAATTTGTTTAGTACAAAAAATTTTACAGTGCATGCACATGAGGGATCTTCAGAAAGCTCATGAAAATGTGTAATGGAAAAAATACACAAGTATCAAATTTTTGTCCCAAAGTAAACTTTAGATCTATTTGTCCATGGATTTTTTTCTGGTATTCTTAAATCATGCACCTTTAATTTCCCTGAAAACTGGTAATGTTGAAACCCTTTCTGTTTATTGGTCATACTCCTTTTGAAATTGTCTCTTTAAATCTTCTTGCCATTTAAAATAACTGAGTTGATTTTTAAAAGTATTTTTTTTAAGATTTATTTATTTATTTGAAAGGCAGAATTACAGAGAGGCAGAGGCAGAGGCAGAGGCAGAAAGAGAGAGAGAAATAGTCAGAAATCTTCACTCCCCAAATGGCTGCAACTGCCAGAGCTGGGCCAATCCAAAGCCAGGAGCCAGGAGCCTGTTCCAGGTGTCTCACATGGTTGCAGGGGCCCAAGGACTTTGGCTGTCTTCTGCTGCTTTCCCAAGTGCATTAGCAGGGAGCTAGATTGGAATCAGAGGAGCCAGGACTCAAACCAGCGCCCATATGAGATACCAGCATCCCAGGCAGCGGCTTTACCCACTATGCCACAGAGCTGGTCCCAGTATTGCTGTTTTTTAAGTACTTTATGTGACTTCAAAACAAGTCATATAAAGTTTTGGAGTCACTTAGTGTAAAGCAATTTTAAGTCTCTCTCTCAGGCCTTGCACATTTTCATAAATATTTAGGACTTCTATCAAATTAAAAAAAGTCTATTTAGAATTTAAATGATATCCTCTAGGATCTGTACATTAATTTATGGAAGACTGTTAATAATCCACATATCTATTTTTGTATCTCTCACAAAAACTTTCAAAATATGTTAATTTATTACTTTCATCTACTTCAAAGGCAGAGTGAGAGAACAGAGAGACAGAGATTTTCATTATCTGGCTAATTTTATTTAGCATAAATCTTGCAAGATTCATTCATGTTGCAATATGCATTAGAGTTTCATTCTTTTTTATGATTGAGCAATATTCCATTGCTCAATGTGTACAGGACACCTCAAAAAGTTAATGAAAAAATGAAACAGAAATATGTTTATTTCAGTACCAAAAAGTTTGAAATCCATTCATAGTTTTTTTTCATAGTATGAATTTTCCATAAACTTTTTAAAGATCCTTTGAATATTCAACATTTTGTTTAGCCATTTATTTTTTGGTAGACACTAGGGTTGGTGCCATCTTTCAGCTATTTTAAGTAGAGTTAAATAATGCTGGTGTAAAAGTAACTGTTTAAGTCTAGTTTTCAATATTTTTTATATATACCTAGGAGTGAAATTGCTAGAGCATACAGTAATTCCATGTTTAGCTTTTGAGGAATGACTAAGCTGTTCTGCACAGCAGCTGCCCCATTTTATTTTCCCCAGCAATGTAAGAGGACTTTAGTTTCTCCACATTCTCTCTCTCTCTTTTTTAAAAGATTGATTTATTTATTTGAAAGGCAGAGTTACAGAGAGGCAGAGGGAGAGGGAGAGAGAGAGAGAGAGAGAGAGAGAGAGAGATAGGTCTTCCATCCGCTAGTTCACTCCCCAAAAAGCTGCAATGGCTGGAGCTGGGCTAATCCGAAGCCAGAAGCGAGGAGCTTCCTCCTGGTCTCCAAAGTGGGTGCAGGTGCCCAAGCACTTGGGCCATATTCTGCTTCTTTCCCAGGCCATAGCAGAGAGCTGGATCAGACGTAGAGCAGCTGGGACTGGAACTGGCGCCAATGCCAGATGCTAGCACTGTAGGCAGCAGCTTTACCTGTTACGCCATGATGCTGGCCCCCTCTCATTCTTGCCAGCACTTATTTTCCTCCTAATTTTTGTTTGTTTGTTACAGATATCCTAGGATGTGAAGGGATATTTCATTGTGATTTTGATTTAAATTTCCCTAATGATTAATGATATGGAGCACCTTTCATGTGCTCACCAGCCATCTGTGTGTCTTCTTCAGAAAAATGTCAGGTCCTTTGCCTATTTTAAACCTGGGCTGCTCATCATTTAATTATTGAGTTGACATTTTCTTAATCTATAAATAAATACACACTCAGATGTATTTTTGGCATTAACCTGAAATGGGTATATGATTTGAAAATATTTCTGTCCATTCTATTGGTTGCCTTTCCACTTTCTTGATAATATCCAGTATCTTTCAGTTTTGATGAAATGAAATTTGTCTTTTGTTGCATTTGCTTTTTATCTTTTGGTGTTATAGTTAAGAATCCATTGCCAAAGCGGAGAGAGGAGACTAGAGGGAACGACCCCCAGCGGGGGGAAAAGTTCACCAGGCTAACTGGAAGAGAGAGAGAGAAAAAAAAAAAAAAAGAAAAAAAAGGTGACTGGTACGGACACGGGTTTCTCTCTCTCCGCTCACCTCTCAAGGGCGAGCAAGACAAAGAGCAGGCGCCATCTTGGACATACGTCATAAGCAGAGCGACCTCAGGTCTGCACAGGCCCTGAGCCTAGCAGAAAAACCTGACTCTGGGCAGGGCGAATTAACAGGAGATTAGGACCTAGTAAATTTGTGGTGCTACTGAACTGAGACTGTGAAAAAAGAGACGGTGGGGGAGAGAACTCACGGAATTCACGTGAGCACTCTCCAGAGACGCTACAATTCCATAACTTTGGCAACCCAGTGGGAGACTGAAGGAGAATTTGAGCCCACTCTGAGGGCTGAACAGATTGCCTGTGTGGTCCTTGGGAAAGAGCTTCCGATCTCTGGCTCCTGTGGGTATATCATTTGCCTGCTAACTACCTCCAACTTCATTCAGCTGTGCGGAATTACTTCCCTTTTGAATCAAAAAAAAAGAGAGAGAGAGAGAGAGAGATTTACCACGCCTAACCTGGGAGTGTCACCTTTGGCACACCAAACAGAGCTCTCAGGCCACACCCATCTCAAGCCCTAAGGCTCCATCAAAAACAGATAGTCCACTTAATCTAGAGTCATAGTATAACAAGAAAAAACACCACACTGAAGAAACCAAATATCTCCAATATGCCAAATAACAAACGCAAAAAACGAGGTAATAAAAACAAGGAAGTCACCATGACGCCCTCAAATGAAAAAGACACCCCAATTTAAGATTATGAAGATGATGACATAGAAGAAATGCAAGAAGCAGATCTCAAAAAATTGATAAGAACATTAAGAAGTTCTCAAAAACAAATTCTTGAACTACAGAAATCCTTAATGGACAAGATAGAAAATCTCTCTCGTGAAAATGAAATAAGGAGGAATCAAAATGAAACGAAACAACTAGTACAACAGGAAACTGGGATAGTGACTGAAGTGAAGAATTCAATAGATCAAATGAAAAACACAATAGAGAGCCTTACAAACAGAATGGGTGAAGCAGAAGAGAGAATATCGAACTTAGAAGACAGAGAACAGGAAAGGATACAGTCAGACCAAAGAAAAGAAGAGGAAATTAGAAATTTAAAAAATATTGTCGGGAATCTACAGGATACTATTAAAAAACCCAACATTCGGGTTCTGGGAGTTCCTGAAGGCATGGAGAGGGAGAAAGGATTAGAAGGCCTTTTTAGTGAGATATTAGCAGAAAATTTCCCAGGTTTGGAGAAGGACAGAGACATCCTAGTACAGGAAGCTCACAGAACCCCTAATAAACACGACCAAAAGAGATCCTCACCACGACACGTTGTAATTAAACTCTCCACAGTGAATCATAAAGAAAAGATCCTAAAATGTGCAAGAGAGAAATGTCAGATTACTCTCAGAGGATCTCCAATCAGACTCACAGCTGACTTCTCATCAGAAACTCTACAAGCTAGGAGGGAATGGCGAGATATAGCCCAGGTACTAAGAGAGAAAAACTGCCAGCCCAGAATATTATATCCTGCAAAGCTATCATTTGTGAATGAAGGTGAAATAAAGACTTTTCATAGCAAACAGAAATTGAAAGAATTTGTTGCCACTCGTCCAGCCCTGCAAAAGATGCTTAAAGATGTGTTACACACAGAAACAAAGAAACACGGTCATCAATATGAAAGAAGGTAAAGGAAGGAAACCAAGGAAGGAAACCTCACAGCAAAAGATCACAGGGAATTCAAAGCATATATTAGAACTTATCTTTGGCAAATGGCAGGGCAAAGTTACCACTTATCATTAGTCACATTGAACGTGAATGGCCTGAACTGTCCAGTTAAAAGACACCGATTGGCTGATTGGGTTAAGGAACAAAACCCATCTATTTGCTGCTTACAAGAAAAACATCTTTCCAACAAAGATCCATACAGACTGAAAGTGAAAGGCTGGAAAAAGATATACCATGCCAACAGAAATGAAAAAAGAGCGGGCGTAGCCATCTTAATATCAGACAACATAAACTTTACCACAAAAACCGTTAAGAGAGATAAAGAGGGACACTATATCATGATTAAGGGATCAATACAACAAGAAGATATAACAATTATCAATGTATATGCACCTAACTACAGGGCACCAGTTTATCTAAAAGATTTATTAATGGACTTAAAGGGAGACTTAGACCCCAATACAATAGTACTGGGGGACTTCAATACTCCACTCTCAGAAATAGACAGATCAATAGGACAGAAGATCAACAAGGATACAGTAGATTTAAACGACACTATAGCCCAAATGGATCTAACAGATATATACAGAACTTTTAATCCTACAGCTAAAGATTTTACATTCTTCTCAGCAGTACATGGAACCTTCTCTAGGATTGACCACATACTAGGCCATAAAACAAGTCTCAGCAAATTCAAAAGAATTAGAATCATACCATGCAGCTTCTTAGACCATAAAGGAATGAAGTTGGAAATTAGCAACTCAGGAATCCCTAGAGCATACGCAAACACATGGAGATTGAACAACATGCTCCTGAATGAACAATGGGTCATAGAAGAAATCAAAAGAGAAATCAAAAACTTTCTGGAAGTAAATGAGGATAACAGCACAACATACCAAAACTTATGGGACGCAGCAAAAGCAGTGTTAAGAGGAAAGTTTATATCAATAGGTGCCTACATCAAGAAATTGGAAAGGCACCAAATAGATGAGCTGTCAATTCACCTCAAGGATCTAGAAAACCTACAGCAAACCAGACCCAAATCTAGTAGGAGAAGGGAAATAATTAAAATCAGAGAAGAAATCAACAGGATTGCATCAAGAAAAACATTACAAAAAATCAGCCAAACGAGGAGCTGGTTTTTTGAAAAAATAAACAAAATTGACACCCCATTGGCCCAACTAACTAAAAAAAGAAGAGAAAAGACCCAAATCCATAAAATCAGAGATGAAAAAGGAAACGTAACAACAGACACCACAGAAATAAAAAGAATCATCAGAAATTACTACAAGGACTTGTATGCCAGCAAACAGGGAAACCTATCAGAAATGGATAGATTCCTGGACACATGCAACATGCCTAAATTGAACCAGGAAGACATCAAAAACCTAAACAGACCCATAACTGAGACAGAAATTGAAACAGTAATAAAGGCCCTCCCAACAAAGAAAAGCCCAGGACCAGATGGATTCACTGCTGAATTCTACCAGACATTTAAAGAAGAACTAACTCCAATTCTTCTCAAACTATTCAGAACAATCGAAGAAGAGGGAATCCTCCCAAATTCGTTCTATGAAGCCAGCATCACCTTAATTCCTAAGCCGGAAAAAGATGCAGCACTGAAAGAGAATTACAGACCAATATCCCTGATGAACATAGATGCAAAAATTCTCAATAAAATTCTCGCCAATAGAATGCAACAACACATCAGAAAGATCATCCACCCAGACCAAGTGGGATTTATCCCTGGTATGCAGGGATGGTTTAATGTGCGCAAGACAATCAATGTGATACACCACATTAACAGACTGCAGAAGAAAAACCATATGATTATCTCAATAGATGCCGAGAAAGCATTTGATAAAATACAACACCCGTTCATGATGAAAACTCTAAGCAAACTGGGTTTGGAAGGAACATTCCTCAATACAATCAAAGCAATCTATGAAAAACCCACAGCCAACATCCTATTGAATGGGGAAAAGTTGGAAGCATTTCCACTGAGATCTGGGACCAGACAGGGATGCCCACTCTCACCACTGCTATTCAATATAGTTCTGGAGGTTCTAGCCAGAGCTATTAGGCAAGAAAAAGAAATTAAAGGGATACAAATTGGGAAGGAAGAACTCAAACTATCCCTCTTTGCAGATGACATGATTCTTTATTTAGGGGACCCAAAGAACTCTACTAAGAGACTATTGGAACGCATAGAAGTCTTTGGCAAAGTAGCAGGGTATAAAATCAATGCACAAAAATCAACAGCCTTTGTATACACAGACAATGCCATGGCTGAGGAAGAACTTCTAAGATCAATCCCATTCACAATAGCTACAAAAATAATCAAATACCTTGGAATAAACTTAACTAAGGACGTTAAAGTTCTCTACGATGAAAATTACAAAACCTTAAAGAAAGAAATAGAAGAGGATACCAAGAAATGGAAAAATCTTCCATGCTCATGGATTGGAAGAATCAATATCATCAAAATGTCCATTCTCCCAAAAGCAATTTATAGATTCAACGCAATACCAATCAAGATACCAAAGACCTTCTTCTCAGATCTGGAAAAAATGGTGCTGAAATTCATATGGAGGCACAAGAGACCTCAAATAGCTAAAGCAATCTTGTACAACAAAAACAAAGCCAGAGGCATCACAATACCAGATTTCAGGACATACTACAGGGCAGTTGTAATCAAAACAGCATGGTACTGGTACAGAAACAGATGGATAGACCAATGGAACAGAATTGAAACACCAGAAATCAACCCAAACATCTACAGCCAACTTATATTTGATCAAGGATCTAAAACTAATTCCTGGAGCAAGGACAGTCTATTCAATAAATGGTGCTGGGAAAATTGGATTTCCACGTGCAGAATCATGAAGCAAGATCCCTACCTTACACCTTACACAAAAATCCACTCAACATGGATTAAAGACCTAAATCTATGACCTGACACCATCAAGTTACTAGAGAACATTGGAGAAACCCTTCAAGATATTGGCACAGGCAAAGAATTTCTGGAAAAGACCCGGGAGGCACAGGCAGTCAAAGCCAAAATCAAGTATTGGGATTGCATCAAATTGAGAAGTTTCTGTACTGCAAAAGAAACAGTCAGGAGAGTGAAGAGACAACCGACAGAATGGGAAAAAATATTTGCAAACTATGCAACAGATAAAGGATTGATAACCAGAATCTACAAAGAGATCAAGAAACTCCACAAAAACAAAACCAACAACCCACTTAAGAGATGGGCCCAGGACCTCAATAGACATTTTTCAAAAGAGGAAATCCAAATGGCCAACAGGCACATGAAAAAATGTTCAAGGTCATTAGCAATCAGGGAAATGCAAATCAAAACCACAATGAGGTTTCACCTCACCCCAGTTAGAATGGCTCACATGCAGAAATCTACCAACAACAGATGCTGGCGAGGATGTGGGGAAAAAGGGACACTAACCCACGGTTGGTGGGAATGCAAACTGGTCAAGCCACTATGGAAGTCAGTCTGGAGATTCCTCAGAAACCTGAAGATAACCCTACCGTTCGACCCAGCCATCCCACTCCTTGGAATTTACCCAAAGGAAATGAAATTGGCAAACAATAAAGGGGTCTGCACCCTAATGTTTATTGCAGCACAATTCACAATAGCCAAGACCTGGAACCAACCTAAATGCCCATCAACGGTAGACTGGATAAAGAAATTATGGGATATGTACTCTTTAGAATACTATACCGCAGTAAGAAACAACGAAATCCAGTCATTTGCAACAAAATGGAGGAATCTGGAACACATCATGCTGAGTGAAATAAGCCAGTCCCAAAGGGATAAATACCATATGTTCTCCCTGATTGGTGACAACTGACTGAACACCAAAAAGGAAACCTGTTGAAGTGAAATGGACACTATGGGAAACGGTGACTTGATCAGCATAGCCCTGACTGTTAATGAACAACTTAATACATTATCCCTCTTAGTAGTTTTTTTGTCTGTTCTACTTAATATGACTGGTTTAATTCTGTAATTAATACACAGTTATTCTTAAGTGTTGAAAATTAACTGAAATGTGATCCCTGTTAAACATAAGGGTGGGAATAAGAGAGGGAAGAGATGTACAATTTGGGACATGCTCAAGCTGACTTGCCCCAAATGGTAGAGTTAGAAACATACCAGGGGATTCCAATTCAATCCCATCAAGGTGGCATGTACCAATGCCATCTCACTATTCCAAGTGATCAATTTCAGTTCACAATTGATCATAATGAAAGGACTAAGAGTCAAAGGGAGCACATAAACAAGTCTAGTACCTGCTAACACTAACCGATAGAATAAATAAAGGGGAGAGTGATCCAACATGGGAAGTGAGATACTCAGCAGACTCATAGAATGGCAGATGCCCTAAATAGCACTCTGGCCTCAGAATCAGCCCTAAAGGCATTCAGATCTGGCTGAAAAGCCCATGAGAGTATTTCAGGCATGGAAAGCCAAGACACTCTGGCAAGAGATCTCTGTGAGTGAGATCCCAGTGGAAAGAACAGGTCATCAAAGAAGGAGGTACCTTTCTCTGAAGGGAGGAGAGAACCTCCACTTTGACTATGAACTTGTCTAAACAAGATAAGAGTCGGAGAACTCAGAGGGCTTCCATAGCCTTGGAAACTCATGACTGGAGCATAGGGAGATTACTGATGCCATAGACAGGAGTGTCAATTGGTAAAGTCAACAACAGGAGTCACTGTGCACTTACTCCTCATGTAGGATCTCTGTCCTTAATGTGCTGTGCATTGAGATTTAATGCTATAACGAGTACTCAAACAGTATGTTTCACTTTGTGTTTCTATGGGGGTGCAAACTGTTGAAATCTTTACTTAATGCATACTAATCTGATCTTCTGTAAAAAAAAAAAAAAAAAGAAATTATCAATTCCCAACTTGACTCTCACTGGGATTAAACATGACAATAGGTCTGCTCTGATTTCATCATCATTTAAAAAAAATCATCTATTATTTTTCACTTTATGTTTCTGTGTGGGAGCAAACTGTTGAAATCCTTACTTAATGTATACTAAGCTGATCTTCTGTATATTAAGATAATTGAAAATGAATCTTGATGTGAATGGAAGGGGAGAGGAAATGGGAAAGGGGAGGGTTGTGGGTGGGAGGGACGGTATGTGGGGGAAGCCATTGTAATCCATAAGTCGTACTTTGGAAATTTATATTCATTAATTAAATAAAAGTTAAAAAAAAACTTATATTAAAAAAAAAAGAATCCATTGCCAAATATAAGTCATGAAGATTTGTCCCTAATTTTTCCGTTTTCTTCTGAGTTTTATGGTTTACCTCTTGTATTTAGATCAATGATGCATTCTGAGTTAATTTTTATATATGGTGTGAGGTAACTTCATTTTCATGCTCCACATCCCAGAACCATTGATTGAGGAGACTACTGGTTGGTGAATGGACTTGCCACCCTTTGGACAATCAACCGGCTATAGATGTATCAGTGTATTAATATCCCATTGGTCTACAAGTCTATCCTTATACCAGCACCCTACTTTGATTACTAGAGCTTTGTAGTAATTTTTAAAATCATAAAGTGTCAATCACCCGAGTTTGTTCTGTTTTCTGCTCTAATTTTTAAGGTTTTTATTTTTATTTTTTGCTATTCAAGGCACCATTGCAATTCCATATTAATTTTTAAAAATCTGGCCAACCCCTGGCTGTTGAATCCATTTGTCTCTGTAACTCTTTTAAGGCAGAACAACAGAGAAAGAGAGAGATTTTCCACCTACTGTTTCATTCCCAAGATGGCTGCAATATCTGGGTCTGGACCAGGGCATAGTTAGGAGCCAGGAGCCAGGAATTCCATTTTGGTCTCCCACATGGGTACCAGAAGCCTGCTGTAAAACTAGATAGAAGTAGAGTAGCTGGAATTCAAACCAACACTCTGATATGGGATATCAGCATCTCAGTGGTGGATTAACCCACTATGCCACAATGTTAATGCCTCCATATGAATTTGAAAATCAACTTTTCCACTTTTTTTAGAAAAAATGCTGATAAGATTTTGACAGGAATTGTATTGAATGTGTTGCTTTCATTTTCAATATTTAGAGTAATTTCCTAAATATAGAATTCTAAGGTTTTTTTTCCTTTAGCACTTTAATCATGTATGTCCATTATCTTCTAACCTCCAACGTTTCAACCAATTTTCTTACTGTTATTCTGACATATTTAGCATATATTTCATTCTTCTAGATACTTTTTAACTTCTCCAATTTTCTGCAGTCTGGCTATGATATGCCTACATGTGTTTTTCTTCGCTTTTCATTTGGTTGGGTTTACAGAGATTCTCGGTGTGTAGGTTGCTTCACTTGAGTAAATTTAGAAAAAAATTGAGCTAATATTTCTTTCTGCCTTTTGTATGCCCTGTGTGCTCCCTCTAGTTCTTCTCCAGTATCCTATTACATAAATATTTTATTGTTTGCTACTTTTACTATTTTATTGTTTGCTCTTTTAGTATTTGTTCATTTTTATTTAAACTTTTCCTTTTTTTTTTTTTTTTGACAGATAGAGTTAGACAGTGAGAGAGAGACAGAGAGAGGTCTTCCTTCCATTGGTTCCCCCAAATGGCCGCTACAGCTAGAACTATGCCGATCTGAAGCCCAAAGCCAGGTGCTTCTTCCTGGTCTCCCATGAGGGTGCAGGCGCCCAAGCACTTGGGCCATCTTCAACTACCTTCCTGGGCCACAGCAGAGAGCTGGACTGGAAGAGGAGCAACCAGGATTAGAACCTGATGCCCATATGGGATGCCAGTGCTGCAGGCAGAGGATTAACCAAGTGAGCCATGGTGCCAGCTCTAAATTTTTTCTTAATTTGCTTCAGCTTATATGCTCTCTGTTATCCTGTCTTCAAATTCACTTATCGTTTCTCCTGCTATATTCAAGGTATTGATATTCAATATATATTGATCTTATTAATATCATCCAATTTTTTTATTTTAGTATTTGTATTTTAATGTCTTACATTTTGATTGTGCTCTTTATTGCAGTTCCTAATCTCTTCCGAAATTCTTCATTTCTTTGCCCACTATACTCATCTTTATTTACATACTAATATATTTATTACGATTATTTTGAGCAACTTTTCTATTAGTTTCAACATGTGGGTCATTTTTGTTTATGACTTTTCTCTTGTCCAATTTTAGTTTTGCATTCCATTAATTTTGATTGTTTATTGTACCTTGTGAATAGCAGTGTAAAGATTCTGTTATGTTCTTCTGCAAGGTGTTTAGTGTGCAGTTAATTGCTTTAACTCATAGAAGATTTACTGTACAATTTTGGAGGGGAAATGTACTAAAGTTTAGCCTTTAGGCTTAGAGCAGATCCCTTTGTCCTGGGATATAGTCTTATTCTAAGGCATGGCCCTCATGAGGTTTCATTTGAAAGCCCAAAATGTTTACTAAGGTCTTCTAATTTGATGGGGCTTGAATTCCAAATAGTGTTTGGAGGGGTAATGAAATATGTATTCTGTTCTCATAGCCTTCATGCTATTACTGGAATATTGTTATGCTTGTGTCATCAGAATACAGCCAGTGACTTAATTTTCTAAGCAAATTTTGAAGCTACACCTTTGTGACTCACCCCCAACACACACTTTTTTTTTCCTGGAGTTCACCTTTCTCTCAATTTTACTTACTTTGGGGGTCCCAAACTCCTACTCTGAGTCCTCAGACTGTTAAGACTTCAGTTTTTGTGCTTGAGTTCTAACCACTCCGTATTTTATGGGCTTAGGGAATAACCCCCAAAAGAAAGCTGCACAAATGTGTATATGACCTAATCCTTTTCCTTTCTTGTAAGGGTCAAATGTTCAACATCTGCCTGCTTTTGGTTCCTCTGCAATGCCTTCACTCAGTTGTTCTTTGTATTTTGTCCCAAGTGCAAAGAGTGTTGTCTGCACAAGTGTTGACCTTAAGCTGTCTTGCCATTACCAGAGTCAAAACTCCAGCTGAGTTTGGCTTTTTGTGTTGATTCTTATTTTTTATATTAATGAAAGGTCTCCTCCTTAGGTAGATGCAGATCACTGATAAGTACGTCTGAGCAGTATCTTTTGGACCAGCTGCCCCTGATGGTTAGGAATTCAAGCACTAGAGGTTAATGCTTTGGCACAGCAGTTGAACTGGCACTTGGGATATCTGCACCCCACATCAGAGTGCCAGTTTGAGGCCTGGCACTTCTGCTTCAGATCCAATTTCCTGATAATGCATTGGGGAGATAGCAGATGATGACTCAAGTACTTGGGTCCCTGCCACCAATTTGGGAGACCAAGGTGGAGTTCATGGATCATGGCTTCTGCCTATCACAGCCCCAGCTATTGCAGGCGTTTGGGAAGTGAACCTGCAGATGAAGACTGATCTCTTTTTTCTCTGTCACTCTGCCTTTCGGTAGATGAAAATAAATGAATAAACATTTAAAAAATTAGAGAAGGAGATTTTTGACAAGGAATTTGAGCTTTAGAGGAAAACAGGCCTATTTTTGAATCTTGTTCTTTCTTTACTTTTGACAAACAACTTAGTATATCTCAGCTTTTTATTGTAGTAAAAATGACAATACTACCTATCCAAGGAGTAGTTCAGACAACTTTGGTAAGCCATTTATCTAATGTGACAATACCTGTTACTTATAACTCCCCTTTTCCTTTTCTTTTTTATTTTTGCCATGATCTTAAATATTTTAGAACTGTAGTGTTTTATTTCTTATTTTTTAAGACCTATTTATTTATCTGAAAATCAGAGTTACAGAGACAGGTTCTCACTTAGCTTCCTAGATACCACCCTCTACCGATTTGCCTTTTACCCCGTGGGGACTCCCTCTGCTTCCTCATTGTTACTCCCAGTGATTCCTCATCTTCTATTCAACTTCCTCAGCCAGCTTCTCTAGATACACTCACTTCCTAAGTGATCTCCGTCAATGGCTTTATAACCCATCTCTATTCTGCTGACTCCCAAGTTTCCTGACCACTTCCCTCATTCCTCTTCCCCTTTGCCCTGAAGCCTATGCCTCCCTTAGCACTCCACATCTAGGTGAATGACACAGGAACCTTGGGAATAACCCTTGACCCTTCTCCTTATCTGATATGATACATCCAATTCATTAGCACAGCATATTGGCTCCAGTCTTATTATATGAAGGTTCTTCAAAAGTTTATATGGAAAGTATTAACAAAAGATATCTTTTTGAGGGAAAAATATGTTGAAATCCATGCACGTTTTTTTCATAAGACATGTTTTCATAGACTCAGTATATGCATGGATTTTAAATGTTTTGCAGTAAAATAAGCTTGTCTGTGTTGCCATTCTTACTGATGTTTGCAGTCCCTCTGTATTAACTCAGGTCTCATCATTCATCACCACTTCCATCCCTATCACTCTAGCTCAAGTCACCATCACCTCACATCTCAACTACTACATTAATAGCGCCTTGAATAGTGTCCCTACTTCTACACTTGTTCACATAAAATCTTTTCTCCTCCCAGTGTAAATTGGATCACATGAGTCCCTCTCTCAAAGCCTTCCAATGGCTTCCCAATGCATTTGGAATGAAATCCAAATCATGCCTTTCAGGCTCCAAGGAGTCCGGCCCTTGCCTGGCTCTCCCGCCTTTTCTTTCATCCTGTCCCCTGATCTCTCTCCTTCGGTCATTCTTCTTCTTCGGGATGGCATTGAAATTTTGCACTGACTGTTCCCTCTACCTGAAATACTCTTCATTTGGAAAATGTGGTTTTCTTTTTCATGCTTCCTTCAGAAATCAGTAAAGTAGAATTCCTATGCTTAACTGCACCTACTCTGAGAGGTCTCTCCAATGCACATTATCTGCAGTAGGTCAGAACACAGCCATGTATTGTTTTAACCCTTTTCCTGGTTCATTTTTCTGCACAGCATTTATGACTCTAAAATTTTTATATGAATTTCTTATTTACTTATGTGCTTCCCTGCTAGAATGTCAGCTCCTTGAGAAAAGGAATGCTGAATTATGTTATTGTTATCTGTCTAGATCCTGGAATAAGTGCTCAATTAATTGTTGTTTGTGTGACTATAAATAGACACAGTTTCCCCACTGTTTGATCTAATTACTTTCTAATAGATTAAAATAGGAAAATAGAAAGTAGAAGAGCTTTAAGTATCTTCATTTTTACCAAATAAAGTTTTGTTGTATTTTATATACTCAACTATCAAACAGTGTTGGAAAACATCTGGAAGAATGAACCCATTTAACCTAAGGAATAAATATGTGAATTCTTTTTTGTCTTCTGTGGAGAATGCTATTGTCAAGTTCAGCTCCCATTAACTTCTTATTGGCTCTTTGCCCTTCAAATTAAAAGGATATAGAGATTTTTCTGCTTTCTCAGTTTATATTGTACTTCTTGTTTTCAGAACACTGAATTCATCCTGAAATCTGTACAATAAAGCATTACTAGGTTAGCTGCCTAATCACTGGACTTCTAGCATTTTATGCAGTCTACTCAGTGTAAAAGGTTCACATATGAGTCCATAATCAATTTATATAAATGTGAATCTTTATGTGACCCTTTTTTAGGGAATATATAATTTATTTCATTTACATAATTTAGAATTTAAGTTACTTAAAAACCAAAGATTCTAATCACTGTTAATGTGCTTGTTAAAATACTTTTTGATGTCAGCATTAGTAAAGTAAGTATTAGATTTTTTATAATCATAGTGCAATAATATATATATATTTTTTTGACAGGCAGAGTGGACAGTGAGAGAGAGAGACAGAGAGAAAGGTCTTCCTTTGCCGTTGGTTCACTCTTCGATGGCCGCCGCGGCCAGCGCGCTGCGGCCAGCGCACTGCGCTGATCCGATGGCGGGAGCCAGGTGCTTCTCCTGGTCTCCCATGGGGTGCAGGGCCCAAGCACTTGGGCCATCCTCCACCGCACTCCTGGGCCACAGCAGAGAGCTGGCCTGGAAGAGGGGCAACCGGGACAGAATCCGGCGCCCTGACCGGGACTAGAACCCCGTGTGCCGGTGCCGCAAGGCAGAGGATTAGCCTAGTGAGCCACGGCGCCGGCCGCAATAATATTTTAAATAAAAGAGCCTAATTCATTGTAACTTTTGAACTAATAATATTTTTTCTGAGTAAATTAAAATAAATACAAATGGGTACTCTTTTTCTTAGCATAGGCAATTGGACTTATATTTTTTTCTTCCAAGATTTTTCACTGGGCCTACAGGTGAAAACTGTTGTTGTTTTTCTAGAGCAAATAAGTATTCAAGTCACATTTCCTGTATTAGTGAAAGGAAATTTTGTCAACATTATTAAAGGCTACCTATACTCCATGGCAGGAAAGTACTATAATATTCCTATGCAATCTTCTGATGTTTGACAGTTGATTTTCCTAAGTTTTCAATATTCTAAATGATATTCAAAATAGTCTTTTATGCATAAATATTTATTAAAGGCTCTGATTGTTTACTAGGAGGAGATGAACAAGCTGGACGTCCTGGCAGAAAACATCTTGTTTCAGACTTCCAAACTGCTTCCCAGATCAGCTTGAAGCATTCTTCTAGCAGGATTTGGTAAGAGGGGTCATCTCCATGCAGTATCCCCAGGACTACCTCTAAGAAAACTATGTGATGCATATCAATGATGCTTCATTGTTATGCTGATTACTTATTTTAAAAAAATAAACATTATTCTGTTATTCAATTTTCTTTTGTACATAATATTAATCTTTTGCCCAATATTGTACCAAATACTCACTCTTAATTTTATTTATGTAACTAGAGGTACAGCCTGTAAGTGAGATTTTGGGCATCTGTTCATCCCTTTCTTCTCCCCATAGGTATAAAGGAATTCAACTTAAAAGTTTGAGAATTGTGGGGATTTGAGAATAAATAATAGAGAAAGAGAATAGGGAATAAAAGGAAGTGATGAACTCTGTTTTTGCTGTGAAGTTCTAACTCCAAAGGGAAAGACAAAAAAAGCAAATTTTGAGGCAAAATGTATCTCCTGGGGCGAATGTTGTTACTTAACAGATTAAGCTGATGCTCAGGACACCAGCACCCCAAGTGGGAACTAGTTCGTGTCCTGGCTGCTCCACTTACAATCCAGTTCCCTGAAAATGTGCCTGGGAAAGTAGCAGAAGATGATCCAAGTTTTTGGGCCTCTGCTATCCATGTGAGAGACCCGGATGTAGTTACTGGCTCCTGGCTTTGGCCTGGCCCAGCCCTGACCTTTGTAGCCATTTGGGTAATGAACCAGTGGGTGGAAAATCTTTCTTTAACTCCCTCCTTCTGAACTCTGTCTTTCAAATAAATAAAATATTTTTTTAAAAAAAGAGAAAATCCTTTAAAAATATATATCTCCTGAATGATTCACATGGTTGATTCTCAGAATTAGTAGTTTATTTTGAATGGATGCATGCCTCCTTGTGTGTGTGTTTGTGCTTGGTTAAATGTTCAGTGTGAGGTCTTCCCATATGAAGTTGTAATCAACTTATTTAAATCAATGACCATGTAGCGACTTATTTGTGAAAATTCATAGGAATAAACAGACATCTTCAATTCTCAGTCTTGAAGAGGGCTAGATTTGGAGCATTCACATGATCTTCTTCACCAGGCTTGTTGTGTGGGACTTTGTATGTTGAAGTCCTGGGAAGCATTACCCTGTGAAGAATAATTCAGTTATATGACTGTGGTATTTTTCTAGAAGGAAGAGACAAAGATTCAAGCTGGAGGTTAGAAGGTGTTTCCAAGACAGTTAACATATGAACTCAAGGGGACCAGATTAGGAATGGAGTCTTGCATGTAGACAGAGTCCCTCTGATGCTTTTAATTCCTTGGTTGGTGTTTCCCCTAAACGTCGCAGAGATCATATTTAGTCTAAGGCATAACTTTGTCGCTTCAGTGAAATCTGCAGCTGTGACTGCAGTATTGTGGAGGGAGGGGATGGTGAGATTAAATACAGCCTTCTCGTGTTCTCCATGGCTCATCTGTGGAGAACACACAGCATCCTGCTGAAGGTTACCTGAGTTTCCACAGGATGTTCAGTGGCCACATAACATGTAATCTAAAGAGATGCACAACATGCTAAGGTTCTCTACTGACTGGATATTTCTCTAAGGAAACTTCCATTAAGGAAAATCTCTTCTTCCCCTACGTTGCTGGGAAGAGGCCAACCTTTAGCGAAGGGAGAGATGTGGAGCCATTGGGGGTGTTTGTGCTATGTGTGTTCACCACGAATAGGAAAAACCTCTCTGTAGGCACAGAATAATGGGCAGTCTCAAGTGCAGGTCATGGTCGGGGAAGAGAGGCCACTTTCACTTTTCTGTATGTATTTTTGTTATCACTCAGATTTTTTTACAATTAGTATTTATTAACTTGACAGCTGTGAAGTATGTTGTAATTTAAGACATATCTTCCTCCTAGCTTTGTGCTGTCTTTTTAAACTTTTTATATGCAAAATTCTTTTTTGTCATCTTTTTATTTTTATTTGTGATTTCTTGCATTGCATGTAAGCTTTCACTATGGACTGATCAGATTTTTAGGATATATCTGTGGTACTATGATAAACTCTGTGCCCTATAAAGATTTAAAATGTAATTTAAAAAAATCTGGGATCTGTCAAACAATACATTTAAAGTTCTGTTAGAAACACAGGATGAAACCAGAAAGGTTTTAACAAGTGGACATTTGTGATTATAATGGATGGGTTTTGGTTGTATTCCAGTGGCCAGACAGTACCAGGGTGCTGGGAGGGGCCACTGTTCCCCAGTGCAAGATGCTATCTTATGGGCAGTCTCAGAAAGTCCTTTGTCACACAAATCAGGATCCCTTTGGGAAAAGAACTCTAACTTGTCAAAGCTGCACTCAGAAAACTTTCACTCAGGGCACCCAGCTCTATGACTGGAAATCGCTTCTTAGTCTCTTACTAACACAAACTGTTAGCTATTGGGAGCAGAACTCAGGGATGAGCACTGGAGGATGGGAAAAGCAGCTAGCCACACATTCTGCAGAGTCACCTCTTGCTCTCCAACCCTGTGTCTCTCTGCAGAATTTATGAGATCGTCCCAGACCTGGGCTCAAGCATTTTCCTGCTCCTGCAAACAATCCCTCCTATCTGGCTTCTCTTGCTTTTTATCTCCCATTCCCGTAGTTTCCTTTACCTCTGTTGTTGTTAATTTGGTTCTGCTGTGCTCCCACCACTCTGCTTTCCTGCACTCACTGTTATTTGCCTTGCCCCCTCTTGGCATCCTTTGATCCCCTGGCTGACATCACTCAGGTCCATCAGAGGGAGACAGTTTCAAAAAGATCATTTACATTCACAGACAGAGAAGATTATGAAAAATATCATTGGGGCCAGAATTGTAACGCAGCAGGTTAAGCCTCTGCCTGCAATGCCAGCATTCCATATGAGTGCCTGTTAAAGTCCTGGATGCTCCACTTTCAATCCAGCTCCTTGTTGATGTACCTGGGAAAGCAGCAGAGGATGGCCCAAGTGCCTGGGCCCCTGCCACCCATGTGAGAGACCCAGATGGAGTTTCTGGCTCCTGGCTTTAGCCCAGCTGTTGTAACCACATAGGGAGTGAACCAGCAAATAGAAGACATCTCCCCTCCCCCCTCCCCCCCGTCGCTCTGTGTATGTCTCTCTCTCTCTAAATTTTAAATACATAAATTTTTGCTTAAAAATAAATATCACATATTCAGCAAGTATTCAACAAATGAACACCTACTCTTTGCAGGCACACATTTTGGTGCTGGAGATTAAAACAATAAACAAGACAGAAATGTGTCCTGCTCTTGAAGAGTTTATGTTCTAATAGAGGAGTTTATGTTCTAACAGACAAGTAAATACAAGAACCAAATAATTCTAAATAGTGATAAATATATGAGATGTTATTTTTTAAATAATAACTTCATTTAGTGATAAGCATATGAAAGAGGCAAAGCAAGGTTATGGGATAGAGTGCAGAGATGGGGAGAAGATACGGTGGTTGTTGGGCTCAGAGGCATTAATCAATATTGGATATCAATAGGTGTCAAAGTGATGGCAAACTGGGAACTAGATGTGACATTTGAGGTAACACCAGCTTTGTGAAGACCTTGGAAATGAAGGTACCGAGTAGAGGACATAGCAAGTACAAGATGGGCTGGCACTGTGGTACAGAGGGTTAACACCCTGGCCTGAAGCGCCAGCATCCCATATGGGCAACTGTTCAAGTCCCGGCTGCTCCACTTCTGATTAGCTCTCTGCTGTGGCCTAGGAAAGCAGTAGAAGATGGCCCAAGTCCTTGGGCCCCTGCACCCACATGAGAGACCCGGAAGAAGATCCTGGCTCCTGGCTTTGGATCAGTGCAGCTCTGGCCGTCGCGGCCATCTGGGGAGTGAATTAGCAGATGGATGATCTCTCTCTCTCCCTCTCCCTCTCACTGCCTCTCCTCTCTCTGTGTAATTCTGACTTTCAAATAAATAAATAAATCTTTTAAAAAAAAAGTACAAGAACCTTGTCATGATTATTAGTTTGATATCTTCAAGGAACCTAAGGCTAGTGTGGGTGGGGCTTAGATAGAGAGAAGATAGGGAGACAGATGAGCACCAGATATTGTAAAGTGTTGGATCCACAGAAGTTTAGATCTGATTCTAATTGCACTGGAAAATCATTCAATATAGGCTGTGAGTAGCATCATATGATTTTCTTTTAAGGAATAATATCTAATAGATTATAGCTATTGTTGATTTTTAAACCTTCCTCAATTGTGAAATATTATGCATTCAGAAAGAAACATATGAGGCATATATAAAGAGTTTAGTGATAATTTTAAAGCCAATATCATCTATTTACCACTTAACCAAGAAGTAAAACATCAGCAATCCCCAGAAGTACCACAAGAACCTGTTCCTTCCAGAGAAAAACCACTTCTCTCCTCCACCAGTAACTGCCATTCTCCCATTTATAGTAGTCAGTGCCTTCATTTTCTTCACAATGTCTCCCTATACAACATAGTTTCATTCACTTATTATTAAATTTTATATAAATATCACTTGGCTTCTACATTTAAAGAATTAATAGAAACTTCCTCACAACATTTCTCTCTCCTTATACAAAGATAGTTTATTTTACTCACAACAATCAAATGAAGGCAGAATCTAATATAATACATTTATTTCAGAAAATGAAAATCAAAGGAAACATAAAATCCTTTAGCAAAATACAAATGCACAGCAAGTCTCAATTTCTAATCTCACTCCCATCTCAAAAAAATCTTTCAGCAAATAGAACAAGTACTCAGAATGAGTACTAATACCTCCAAACTTGTGGAGACATGAATTTCAGTGGATATCTTTCTATTTTCCCCTTTCAATTAAGAAATGGTGGAAAAATCTGTGGAGGGTGGTAAAGAAGTGAAGTGGGGAAATGAATGGGAGGTAGTCGTCATAGCCCATGTGTGCTGCTACAACAAAATTGCCTGGACGGTGGGGTTTGCAAACAACAGCAATCTGTTCCTCATAGCTGTGCAGCCTGGCAAGTCTGCAGGGTCGGACAGCTCAGATTCAGTGTCTAGAGAATGTCCATTTTCTGATTCACAGATGAATCCTTCTCAATGCATCCTCACCCGGTGGAAGGGGCAGGCCTCTCTATAAGGGTTCAGGCAGCTTCACTTCTTATTGCCATCACCTTGTGGGTTAAGACTTTAACCTATGAATTTGAAGGAGACACAAACATGCAGACTAAGAAACAATCAAGAGCTTTAAGAGCAATTCCACAACCCCAGAGCATGTGATCGACTGTAAGCCAATCGTGTTCACTCCATTCCTCTTTCAGGGATACGGTTCAGTATGAGCATTTGATATCACTCTGACCAATAAGATTAAAGAGAGGGGAGTTAAGGAGTCATAATGACATAATAGATAGAAGAGCCAAGAAGTCACAGAGGGTGGTAAGACGTCCCAGAGGTCAGTAAAGCAGAAACAGAGGATAGAGGCCATCTTTCAGAGACCAGGATCCAGGGTCATACGGAAGCCAATGATCATGGCTAGAAATTCAGTTACTACCGAGGCTCACTCAAGACATCCTTTGGTACTGTAATCCACTGTTGGCGGGAATGTAAATTGGTGCAGCCACTGCAGAAGACAGTATGGAGATACCTCAGAAATTTGAATATGGACCTACCCTATGAGGAATCGAGGATGATTCCACGTTTGGGGGCTTGTATGTGTTATAAAGTATTATTTTCTGTGCTGGGGAGCATTGAAGAAGTAGCAGTTTGGGGAAGTAAACTCAGAACCCTTGTTTTGCTGTGTGATGTTGGAGGTGTCTGGTAACTCTCTGAGTGAAGCTATCAAATGAGTTCAGTCACACTAAAAGATTCCCTTGGACCAGAGAGAAAGGGAAGAGAAAAGGAGGAAGAAAAGAGGTGTGGGAAGCAGGAGGAAGAGGGAAAGGAGAGAAGGAGAAAGCACAAGTGAGAGAGCTGTGTGTGCCTAGGACATGAGGACCTACATCTTGATTTCTAGTAGTGCTAAGGAGAAAGCTGTAAGACTCCATAGAGTAAACTGGGTGCATATTTAGCTCAACAGAATGTTTTATTTCCTAAAATGAAAGCATGGAATCCAGAAAGATCCAAAGGGACTGTAGTGTAAATGATGATGAACATTCATCCAACAGTTGAGTGGGAAAAGGACCAGGCGCCAAATGGGCTCCTCTGCTCATATCCTCTCTAGACGTGGTAATATTCCACAAATCTGAGATTATGGAGTTTCTGAGGAAGAGATGTGGCAAGTAATAAGGTTAATGTGCCTGCCACTCCAGCTGCATGAAGATTTAGAGACAGAAACAGTTACATCAGAATTCATCTCGTTTCACTACAGACAACTTGTGGCATATAAAATCCCCTACAATGTAATTTATAAAGTTTGGTTTATTAAGTTCATCTGGATCCATTGCTGGAACATTTTTTAAAAATGATCTGGAAGGGCTAAGGCTTTGTGAGTGTGATCACCTTTGAAATCTCCCCCACGGTGTGAGAGGCAAAGAGAAACAAGCCTTGTTGATTGCACAGTCTAAGACAACAAGTCAAATACACACACGGACATAAGCACCTTTCAGAGACACATATTCATACTTGGAAGCAGTGTCAATTAGTTGCAAATATTAGTGCAGAAAAGCTCCCCTTACAGACAACAGAATCTGTATAGATCCATACCTACAAAAGGAACAAACAATTTTTATAGTATTGCAAAGGTGTTAATCATATCCACTTGCTCATCATTTTGTTTATGATTAACACCGAGGCTGGCCTAGGGATTAATCTGAAAAGAAAGTGGTTGCCCATTTCAAAATGCATCCACTTATCAAAAACAGAAACTTTGAAGTTATGTGTTTGTTTTATTTATTTATTTATTTATTTATTTATTTATTTATTTGAAAGTCAGAGTTACAGAGAGAGAGAGAGAGAGAAAGAGAGCACAGTCTTCCATCTGTTCGTTCACTCCCCAATTGGCCATAACGGCAGAGCTGTGCCGATCCAAAGCCAGGAGCTTCTTCCAGGTCTCACACATGGGTGTAAGGGCCCAAGGACTTGGTCTATCTTCTGCTGCTTTCCCAGGCCATAGCAGAGAGCTGGATTGGAAATGGAGCAGCCGGGTCTCGAACCGGTGCTTCAGGCCAGGGCGTTAACCTGCTGCGCCACAGCACCGGCCCCGTAGTTATGTGTTTTGACTACTGTTGGCCAACTATCAATTCAAGGTAGGGTGTATTCCCATTCTTCTCTCTGATCTGAGGACAGAGACTTTGTATTCATGACCTCTGTATATTCACCACCATTAGGGCAGGCTAAGCAGAAGAATTCTGTTCTTATAGTCACATGTGTATGTGGATGATTTTACCATCTCTCAAAGGGTTCAGTGACAAAATAATGACACTTAAACACTATTTTAGGGTCAATCACCTCATTTTAAACCTGTGGAATTTAAGAAAACTGAAGATGCCAGAACCTCAACATCTCATTTTGCTGGACCTAGAGTGTAGGCATTCTGACTCCCAATCATCCGCTATATCATTTTGATATAAAATTGGTTTCAGCAATGGTATCTGGGTAACCCAGATTACATAGTAAAATAGAATGCAAATTTTTATGAGACAACAAAAGAAACAAACCAATTCTTCCATCTTTTTCACTATGTGCAAGAGAACTTTAAAAGTGAATAATGTCTGGGCCAGTGTTGTGGTATAGTTGATTAAGCTGCTGCCTGTGACGTTGGCATCTGATATGAAGCCAGAGTCCTGGCTGCTCCACTTCTGACCCAGCTCCCTCCTAATATACTTGGCAAAGCAGCAGAAGATAACCCAAGTACCTGGGTCCTTGCCACCCCCAAGGGAGACCTGGATAGAGTTCGTGGCTCCTGGCTTTGGCCTGGCCCAGCCCTGAGCATTGCGGCCATTTGGGAAGTGAAGCAGTGGGTAGAAGTTTCTCTCTCTCTCTCTGCAACTCTGCCTTTCAGATAAATAAGTGAATCTTTTTTTAAAAAAGTGCATAATCTCATCTTCTAATTTTAACAGGGATCTCAAACTGTTATTACGTGCTTATGTGTGCTGTAACAGAAAAACACTGATGAGTCAGGACAGAGTGGGGACGTGTTTTTATTTGCTGTGCTGATTAAATGCCCTGCAAAGCATGCCTGCTATCTAAAACTGTGAATATAGGAATGAAGAGCTATAAACATAAAATAAACCATAATCTCTGTTAGGATAGTGATAATACTTTGTTCCCAAATATTCCAGCTAAGAATACAATCAGCTAACTAATTTGAAGGTTTAATTAGCTGAGTTAAGGCAAACTGTTGATTCTGAACTGGCTACAACAAAATGAGTCAATCCATATGTTCTCTGTCACTGGAATATGAGTATGTAAACAGACTTGTCTCCAAGGGGGAAAACTCACAGATGACTGATAAATGAATTTTGGAAGTGGCATATGATCAAAATTGGCAATAACTGGGGAAAATATTGACAATGGCAAATTTCAAACCCTTGGAAAGGGTGATTCTGAGTCTATCTCATATTCCAACTGTGGTTGAACATTGAAGAAAGCCTCCTAGACCAGAGAGATTTTAAATTGGGCCTTTGTGGATGCGAAAAGGATGATAAACCGAAGCAAAAATTTCTAGGAATGTGTCCAAAATAAATGACTCTATATGTGTGTATTTTCTCATTTTTGCTGTGTATTTCTGGTTCTGAGCAGAGCGTGTGTTGTGTGTGTTGCTGTTGATGAATATTCATGCACCAGGAAGGAAAGGCTTCTGTTAACCTGGAGCTATAAGCTTACTTACCAGAATCCTACCCGAGGACTGTGCCATCTGTCTTGGTTCGCTGTGAATCAGGATGCCTCACACAAGGCAGAGGGCCTTCTCAGGGGGCTGTGGTGGAAGACGCACAGCAGTGGCAGCTCACAAAGCTTAAATTCCTAAGTCATCAGTGCCAGCACAGAGTTCATTCTACAGCTGTTCTGGAGACAAGTGGGAGATGACAGCATGCCCAAAATAGCAGTGCTGCTTACCTAAGTATTTGTGTCAAAATCCTGTTGGAGAACTGCCTGTTTTGTTTCAATGGAACCCTTCCAAAAATTCAGCTATCAGAGGCACAAATTGTTTTGATGGGACCACTGTGTCTGTTTCTTTTGATTGAGTTATCACTTTAGACTAGACTTTTACATGGTTATATAGTAAAGTAAAATGACTCCTTGTAAACAGCAAACGTTTTGTAGCATTTTCCATATGGCAAGGACTATACAAGTCACAGGAAACACAAAGACGAGTACAATATTATAGGTCATGCCCCCAGTCTAGTAGAAAAGAGATATATGAACAGATCAGTTATAACACAATGAAGTTCAGGCTACGAGTGGGAGCAAAGTGCCTTGCTGGTCCCATAAAGAGGCTGAGGGATTTCGCCTGGGGCAGCTGGGAAAGACCTTACAGAAGAGCTAACATTTGTAGTGGGTTTGAAAAATAAGTAGAGTTTTCTAGATGGAAAAGTCAAGAACTGGAGGCGATGGTTTTATTTATGGCACAGCTTGTGATACTTTCACGGCTTTACATTTTTGTAAATTCATCAAGTGGTATTCATTAAAATAAACAACTTCATACCAATCGCACTTTAATAAAGTGCTTTTGTAAGTCGATGGGAAGACAGTCTAGCCATGTTCCGTATCATAGGGACTTGCAAAATAATGAGCTATTCCGAGAAAAGAGAGATGTTGTGTAATTAATTTGCTGAGGCACCGGGTGGGTGGGTGGGGAAGGAAAGGACTGTGGGAGAGAGTGTTAGAGAAGGAGGATCAAGAACACTGGGACTGTAGTGCAAGGGGTCTTGGATACCAGGCTGTAATTCTGGGTTATTCTCTCCCTGTGGGTAGCTTTATAATAACAAACATTAATATGAATGAAAGAGGCATGATTAGGTTTAAGTTTTAGGTTGCAAATTAAAACACAATGCTAAAATTAACTAAGAGGGAGGGATTCTGACCCCTTTAGGACCTTGAGGACTGAAAGAAAACAAGTGGTGCTAAGGATAGAGAAAGCACTAAACTTGAAAAAGAGTTGGTACAAGTTGTCGTGGAACAGTGTACCTACAGGAATAAATATATTTGGAAAACAGGTTGCCAAAAGCTCAATTAGGCGTACTGAATTAAATAAATGGAAAAGATTTTGTCAAGAATTCACTTTTTTATTTTAATTTTTAAAATTTTTTTAAAAGATTTTATTTATTTATTTGAGAGGTGTAGTTACAGGCAATGAGAGGGAGAGGCAGAGAGAAAGGCCTTCCTTCCACTGGTTCACTCCCCAAATGGCCACAACAGCTGGAGCTGTGCTGATCCGAAGCCAGGAGCCAGGTGATTCTTCCTGGTCTCCCATGTAGGTGCAGCGGCCCAAGCACCCAGGCCATCTTCCACTGCTTTCCCAGGCCACAGCGGAGAGCTGGATTGGAAGAGAAGCAGCCAGGACTAGAACCTGCGCCCATGTGGGATGCTGGCGCCACAGGCGGAGAATTAACTTACTGCGCCACATTGCCGGCCCCAATAATTAATTCTTTTATCTTTATAACCCTAGCATCTCTCAAGCATATGTTCTAAATTAAGTTTCAGAGGAACTGAGTTATAATTGCCTGCTTACATTATATGGTCTAAATTTAGTTAGGATACACAGTTACCTGAAAGTAAAGATGAAGTGATACCCTTTCTGTTATACAAAAAAAAAAAAAAAAAAGTTCCCCTATGACTGCATTCTTAGCCTCAATTGCAAGTCCAATAAATCAGATGGAACAATTCAAACACACTGAATTTAAGGATACTCATGGGCAAATGCAAGAGCAGCTGAGATCCACAGCACAGGAAGAAGGATGTAGGCAATGAGCCCTTAGATAATATGTGATAATTGCTTGTTAAAATTAGTGGCTACCCACTGGTGAGATGTTATGGGTTATAAAGATGGATGATGGGGAAAAGTATCAGAAGATTCAGTTTGTGAAACAGAAACTTACTGCTTAGGTTTACTCAGCTCTGCCAAAGTATTCTTGGTTTTAAATCACGAAGTATCTGCATTATTTAGTCATCTTCCCAATATATGCTAAATTCCCAAGGAGCATAATGCTCTCCATAGCACCCACTTCAGTACTGAGCAATGACAGACTTTGAAATTAGACTTGACCTTGCTATTAATCCTAGATCTAACATGAGTGTGTGTCTTTGAAAAACAAACTCTCTGAGTCTCAACTTAACTTTTTGTGGACTTACTGTAATCAATGAATAGTCAAGGCGGGTAAAGCACCAAGCAGAATGCCTTGCATGTGAAAACAACAAATTGTCAACACCACAATTTCATGGAGACCAGAGTACCTCCCCACTGGGTTTTAAGGATTCGGTGAGGGGTTGGTGATGTGTCACAGTGGGTTAGGCCTCTGCTGGAGATGCTAGGATTTCATGTTACAGTGATGGTTCAAGTCCCAGCGACTCTGCTTCTATTCCAGCTTCCTGCTGGTGTGCCTTAGAAGGCAGTGAAGTATTACCAAGTACTTGGGCCCCTACCATCCATGAAGTAGAACTGGATGGAGTTCCTGGCTCCTAGTTTCAGCCTGACCCAGCCCTGGCAGTTGTGGCCATTTGGGGAGTGAACCAGCAGATGAAAGATATGAAAGATCTCTTTCTCTCTCTTTTTTTTTTTTAACTTTTATTTAGTAGATACAAATTTCCAAAGTACAGTTTATGGATTACAATGGCTTTTCCCCCCCATAACTTCCCACCCACCCGCAAACCTCCCATCTCCTGCTCCCTCTCCCATTCCATTCACATCAAGATTCATTTTCGATTATCTTTATATACAGAAGATCAATTTAGTATATATTAAGTAAAGATTTCATCAGTTTGCCCCCACACAGAACACAAATTGCCAAATACTGTTTGAGTAGTCATATCATTAATTCACATTGAACTATACATTAAGGACAGAGATCCTACATGGGGAGTAAGTACACAGTGACTCCTGTTGTTGACTTAACAAATTGACACTCTTGTTTAAGGCGTCAGCAATCTCCCCAGGCTCTAGTCATGAGTTGCCAAGGCCATGGAAGCCCCCTGATCTCGCCGACTTTGATCTTATTTTGACAAGGCCATAGTCAAAGTGGAAGTTCTCTCCTCCCGTCAGAGAAAGGTACCTCCTTCTTTGATGGCCCGTTCTTTCCACTGGGATCTCACTCACAGAGATCTCTCACTCACAGAGATCTTTCATTTAGGTCCTTGTTTTTTTTTTTTTTTTTTTTTTTTTTTTGGCTAGAGCAGACACATGGTTTTCTTTTTTTTTTTTTTAACTTTTATTTAGTAAATATAAATTTCCAAAGTACAGTTTATAGATTACAATGGCTTTTCCCCTCCATAATTTCCCTCCCACTCGCACCCCTCCCATCTCCTGCTCCCTCTCCCATTCCGTTCACATCAAGATTCATTTTCAATTAGGAAGATCTCTTTCTTGCTCTTTCTCTCTGTTGCTCTACTTTTAAATAAATTCATCTTTAAGGATACACTGAGGAAATGTATTTAAACTCATAGCACAACATACTTAGAAAAAATAAGTGACTTTTTCACTCATTGAGTTCCTTTGAATGAAGATGCATGGTATGTGATTTGTGTCTCCACTATTGGGCTCAGTGTGAAAAGCACAATTAAATACAGAAATTGCAGTTCACTTCAAGGCATCACTGCACTTTATGTACATTATTTTTAGGGCTTTCTATGTTATCTTGCACACAAAATTCTACTGGGGTGTTATCTTAGAAGCATGTTATTAGCAGCACACTTAGTGCTGAAGTATGCCACCACGAAAGGAATTTTAATGGGAGTTTGAGCCAAGCAAAGATCATGAACTTGGAGTAAGATGTCCAACAATTTCCATGGTTGGATATGTGCCACCCCTACGTATTTTTCTTCTCTTATATCCAGCAAGCATGCTTTACAGCTTTACTTCTCCGTGAGCATAGACATTAGTCAAGGTCGATTAGAATGACTTAGAAACCTCAGTAGCTTAAAACAGCAAAGGGTTATTCCTTGTTCCCGTTACACATACTGTTTTACACATTTAGTGACAGATTAGTCAGGGTAGTGATGCTCAGCTGGATCAAAGAGATCCAACATTTGTGAAACAGCCATTATTCTAAACTGATCAGTCACCATACAGAGCAAAAAAGAAAGATTTGAAGGGATGGGATGCGGGTGTCTTGCCTGAAAAACAGTTTTACCCAAAACCTGACATGTTGTATTTTGCTTTTAGCTCAGTGAGCAGAAGTAGCAAAACACTCCTATCCTAACTATAAGGGTACATGGAAGTGTAAGCCTTCCATGGGTGCACAATGGGGTAGAAATGGGACTATTTGGCAAATAATGATATTGAGCCAGAGATAGGATTCATTGTCTTGGAATCATGAAAAACTGAATTTTACCACTTGTGACAAACTTCTTTCTTCAGCTAGTGGGTTTGATTCTGTGTTTCTTACCTTGATTAAGTAATCAGACTTAAAAAAAGAGAAAACTGTGAGGGGGAAGCCCCAGCTTCATCTCCTACACTCTGCATCTGTTACTCCTAAAAGCTGGCACATGCAGCCTTCTCTAGAGAACTGCCCTGGCCCAGTTTCCCAGAGAGCAGAAAGTGCCCAGAAGTCTGTAGCCAAAGACTGCCTGCTACAGGAGTGTGAAAACTCAGCTCTTGTTCTCAACATGATTCACTTGACGCTAGCCATTGAAACGGAACTATGATAAGACACAAAGCCAGTCAGACTAGGACTGGTTGCATGAACAAGAATCAACCGAAAAAGAAGGGGGAAAGCTAGCAAACTGCACAATTTTTTAATTTGCCAAATAAGTTTCTTTCCTTTTTTCAATGTTTATTTAATAAATCAACATACTTAACCATAAATTTAATTTAATCAATATTAAATTTATTTATTATTATTAAATTAATTTTATTATTTAATATTAAATTTATTGTTAATAAAGTTAATAATAAATTTAATAAATAAATTTATTTAATAAATAATACCTATAAATTTCCAAAGTAAATTTTTGGATTACAGCGGCTTTTCCCCCCACAACCTACCTCCCACCCACAACCATCCCATCCGATCTTATTTAGACAAGGCCATAGTCAAAGTGGAAGTTCTCTCCTCCCTTCAGAGAAAGGTACAACTTTTGAATCACAGTGGCTTCCCCCCCCATTAACCTCCCTCCTACCCACAACCATCCCATCTCCCACTCCCTCTCCCATCCCATTCACATCAAGATTCATTTTCAATTATCCTTATATACAGAAGATCAATTAGTATATACTAAGTAAAGATTTCAACAGTCAGCACCCACAGAGACACAAAGTTTAGAGTGCTGTTTGAGTAGTAGTTTTACCGTTAATTCGCATAGTACAACTCATTAAGGACAGAGATCCTGCATGGGGAGTAGGTGCACAGTAACTCCCGTTGTTGATTTAACAATCGACACTCTTATTTATGACGTCAGTAATCTCCCAAGGCTCTTGTCATGAGCTGCCAAGGATAAGCAAGCCTCTTGAGTTCACCAACTCCGATCTTATTTAGACAAGGCCATAGTCAAAGTGGAAGTTCTCTCCTCCCTTCAGAGAAAGGTACCTCCTTCTTTGATGGCCTGTTCTTTCCACTGGGATCTCATTTGCAGAGATCTTTCATTTTTTTTTTGCCACAGAGTCTTGGCTTTTCATGCCTACGAAACTCTCATGGGCTTTTTAGCCAGAGCTGAATGCCTTAAGGGCTGATTCTGAGGTCAGAGTGCTGTTTAGGACATCTGCCATTGTATGAGTCTGCTGTGTTTCCCGCTTCCCATGTTGGATTGTTCTCTCCTTTTTAATTCTATCATTTAGTATTAGCAGACACTAGTCTTGTTTATGTGATCCCTTTGACTCTTAGACCTATCATTATGATCAATTGTGAACTGAAATTGATCACTTGGACTAGTGAGATGGCATTGGTACCTGCCACCTTGATGGCATTGAATTGGAATCCCCTGGCATGTTTCTAGCTCTACCATTAGAGGTAAGTCCAAGTGAACATGAACTGCACAATTTTACCTCCATATCCCAAATGACTTCTCCTATCTGTGTGATTCATTAAAAATAAAGTATCAAGATAAGGTCATGAGTACCAAAAAGGAAACCTGTTGAAGTGAAATGGACACTATGAGAAACAATGACTTGATCAGCCCTTGTCCTGACTGTTGATGAACAACTTAATACTTTATCCCTTTTAGTATTTTTTTTCCTACTTACTACTATTGGTTGAACTCTGTAATTAACACACAATTATTCTTAGGTGTTGAAATTTAACTGAAAAGTGATCTTTGTTAAATATAACAGTGGGAATAAGAGAGGGAAGAGATGTACAATTTGGGATATGCTCAATCGGACTTGCCCCAAATGGTAGAGTTAGAAATGTGCCAGAGGATTCCAATTCAATCCCATCAGGGTTGCATGTACCAATGCCATCTCACTAGTCCAAGTGATCAATTTCAGTTCACAATTGATCATAATGATAGGTCTAAGAGTCAAAGGGATCACATAAACAAGACTAGTGTCTGCTAATACTAAATGATAGAATTAAAAAGGAGAGAACAATCCAACATGGGAAGCGGGAAACACAGCAGACTCATACAATGGCAGATGTCCTAAACAGCACTCTGACCTCAGAATCAGCCCTTAAGGCATTCAGCTCTGGCTAAAAAGCCCATGAGAGTTTCGTAGGCATGAAAAGCCAAGACTCTGTGGCAAAAAAAAAAATGAAAGATCTCTGCAAATGAGATCCCAGTGGAAAGAACAGGCCATCAAAGAAGGAGGTACCTTTCTCTGAAGGGAGGAGAGAACTTCCACTTTGACTATGGCCTTGTCTAAATAAGATCGGAGTTGGTGAACTCAAGAGGCTTGCTTATCCTTGGCAGCTCATGACAAGAGCCTTGGGAGATTACTGACGTCATAAATAAGAGTGTCGATTGTTAAATCAACAACGGGAGTTACTGTGCACCTACTCCCCATGCAGGATCTCTGTCCTTAATGAGTTGTACTATGCGAATTAACGGTAAAACTACTACTCAAACAGCACTCTAAACTTTGTGTCTCTGTGGGTGCTGACTGTTGAAATCTTTACTTAGTATATACTAATTGATCTTCTGTATATAAGGATAATTGAAAATGAATCTTGATGTGAATGGGATGGGAGAGGGAGTGGGAGATGGGATGGTTGTGGGTGGGAGGGAAGTTATTGGGGGAGGGAAAAGCCATTGTAATCCATAAACTGTACTTTGGAAATTTATATTTATTAAATAAAAGTTAAAAAAAGAGAAGTCATGTTTATTAAGAAATAGAAAACAGATTTCCAAGTTCCTAGAGAATCAGGTAACTCATAGAGAATATGCAGTTGACAGCACATTCAGAAGGTCACATGACCAAAGGAAGGACTCAAGAAAAGTTTGTTAAGATCAGAACTAGCATTCTGGCATATAACATTAACACATATACACAATACTCACACACATACACATACACACGCATGTTGAGAATGGACAGATATCAGGAGTTTTGGCAGTCAAATTTTCTGAAATTCAAGAAGACAGGCTAGTCAATCCAACAACACTTGGAAATGAATCTGATTCTGAAGCTAGGTCATGATTATACACTTGACTACCACAGCAGGAAGATGGCAAGAAATGTGGGAAGACCTGTCCCTCAAACCTTGGGCTCCATGCTGAGGTGACACCTCAACAAGATGCTGCACAATTTCCCACGTTCCAACTATGAAGATTTGAATGATAGCTGAATTGCTGGAGATGTGAGAGAGACTCTGCAGATCCAGCTCTGTTATGGAATTTCAGTATTTGTCAGTGCCTCAAATTACAGTTATGTGCCATAGAACATTATGTAGGAACTAATACAATATACTACATATGAATTGATTTGCATGACTATATTTTTATCTAAATATATTTGTAAATTCCACTTATTTTTTTTTCCTGAGAATTACTTTAGGTGCTTAGTATCATAAAGATCAAATTGATACTGGTGAGAATTATATGACTAATGATAATAAGTTAATTCCTGTTAAAAATTATATTAAAGTTGTAACAGGACTGGATACAAAGATAGGAACATATGCAGTCTTTGGAAAGTTGTGTCCTTTTCTGGATTGAAAGTATGTATATGAGTGGTGTATATAACCAAGTTCAAGGTCTTATAAACTTCAAATGAATGGGGGAAGAAAAAAAAATAGACCATGCTGGAAGATAAACTGAAAGAAAAGAAACAAAAGGAAGGAAATATGCTCAAAAAAGTAATAACCATTGTTACAATGAAATTAACTGAATATAGAAATAAGAAAATTTGACCCTTTGTATCTAAGATTGAAGATATCTGTAATTGACATAAAGAAAACAACTATAAGGAACTTACTAATATCTATGGAAAATAAGGTTAGACTAGTTCTGCTCGTATAAATAGTTTTAAGACAAACCAGCTGACATTTGCTAAATCAATTTTAAGTAAATTGATTATGTGGATTGGAATGAATTTGTTTATAACATAGAATCAATACAGAAGTAAAAACCATAGTAATAGCTGACTTTGTTGGATAATATGCTGTTTTGAAACATGTTGAAAACAAGTTAAATAAGCAAAATCAGTGAGATACTTGACTAAATAAGGCCAACACAAAACAAACTGACAAATAGACAAACTGATTTCAAATATGCAGTTTATTATTATGAAAATTTAAAATATAAGGAGAAAGTATTGAGACAAATTTTGACGCCACTAGGCTAGTTTATTTTTTTCTTTGTATATAGCTCATAAATACAACATTAGGGACCAGGCTAATTTCAAAAAAATACAATTTCAGACTTTATTTATTGTAACCATTCTATTAAAAGTAACCAATACAATTTAAATGGAGAAATTTTTATTTTTATATTTATATACAGCTTTTGTCTTATTTAATCTTTTTAAAAGGAATTTATTAATAAATTAGATTCTGAGTTTCACAGCAAATATATGATAGCTACTACAACATTAATTCTCATTAATCTCATGTTAAAGTGTTAGTAATACAAGAGAACAGATTCAATGTAGTCTATAGATACATAATGATCTAAGAACATAATGATACTTCCCTTCTTCTCTCTCTTTCTCTCTTTCTTTTTAAATTTTGAGATAACAACATTTTAGTTTACAATATAGTCAAAGGCTCATTACTCCACTAAATGAAGAGTTCAACAAATATAAAGCAAAAAAGCATAATTCAGCAGGAATACAAAAAGGGCTATAAACAATAATCAAAAGAAAAGATGCCCATTTCCCTCAGACACAGAAAATTTTTAAATAATCACAGATCATTAAAACTATAGTAGTATATCATTGTTAACCATTGGTTGGACAAAGACTATAAAACAAATTTGGCAAAACTATTTGCAGCAATACTGATACACATAGGCATTTCTTCCCTTTTTAATTTTTTAAAAAATTTTAGCTTCTACATAATAAGGGAGAACATGCAGTATTTGTCCTTCTGTATCTGGTTTATTTCACTCAAAATTATATCCTTCAGTTATACCCACTTTGATGCAAATGGTAGAATTTCATTCATTTTTATAGCTGAAAATTTCTCTCTCTCTCTCCACACACACACACACACACATACACCACCTTTTTTAAAGATTTCTTTTTTTTAAAGATTTATTTGAAAGTTAGAGTTACACAGAAAGAAGAAGAGGCAGAGAGAGAGAGAGAGAGCGAGCGAGAGAGGTCTTCCATCCGCTGGTTCACTCCCCAATTGGCCACAATGGCTGGAGCTGGTCTGATCAGAAGCCAGGAGCCAGGAGTGTCTTCCAGGTCTCCCATGAGGGTACAGGGACCCAAGAACTTGGGCCATCTTCCACTGCTTTCCCAGGCCATAGCAGAGAGCTGGATAAGTGGAGCAGCCTGGACTCGAATCGGCACTCATATAGGATGCTGGCACTGCAGGAGGCAGCTTTACCTGCTTTGCCACAGCACTGGGCCCAAGATTTCTTTATTTATTTGGAAGGAAGTTACAATGAGAAAGGGAAAGACAGAGTCAGAGACAGAGAGATCTTCTATCTGCTAGTTAACTCCTCAAATGACCCCAACGGCCAAGGCCGGGCCAGGCTGAAGTCAGGATCCAGGAGCTTTGTCCAGATCTCCCATGTAGGTGGCAAGGGCCCAACTACTTGTGTCATCTTCTGATGCTTTCTCAGTTGCATTAACAAAGATCTGGAACAGAAGCAAAGCAACCAGGACTCAAACCAGCACCAATACATCGCAACACCAGCCCATATGCCACATTATCTTTATTCATCTGATGATGGACACTTTGCCTGATTTCATATTTTGGATATTATGAACAGTGCTGTTATAAACGTGGTGGTGCGGGTACCTCTTTGATAGAATATTTTCATGCCTTTTTGGTATATACCCAGTGGTGGGAGTGCTGGATCAGATGGCAAGTCTATTTCTAGTTTTTAAAGATATCTTCATACTGTTTTCCACAGTGGTTGCACTAATTTGAACTCCCACCAGCAGTGTATTAGAATTCCCCTTTCTCCATATCCTAGTCAGCTTCTGTGTTTTGGATTTAAGCCATTCTGACAGGGGTGAATGGGCATCTCATTGTAGTTTTGATTTACATTTCCCTAGTGAATAGTGATATTGAGTACTTTTCCACACATTTGTTAGCCATTTGTATTTCTTCTGTTGAGAACTGCCTGTTGATGTCCTTTGCCCATCTCTTCAGTGGATTGGTTTTTGTTCTTGAACTTTTTGAGTTCCTGAAATATTCCGGATATTAATCCTTTGTCAGGTAAGTAGCTTGCGGATACTTTTCTGCAGTCTGTTGGAAGTCACTTCACTCTGTTGTGTCTTTGTCCCCTCAGCCAAGCACATGAACCACATGTCTGAACCTGCAGAGCTTGACACTACTGATTGTTTTGCTGTGCAGAGGCTTCTGAGTTTGACATAATCATATTTGTGTCACTTTGCTTTTGTTGGCTGTGCTTTGGGGCGTTTATCCAAGAAGTCATCACCTACACCAATGTCTTGAATAAGCACAGTGAGGAAGAAGAGCAGGGGGAATGGGAGGCTGGAAAGCAGTGACCCTCCCTGATGGTGCTTTTAGCTCCCAAAGCTACACAGAAACATCACTGCTTGGTAAGCCTGTGTGTTTTCTGCTTAAACTCTGCTTCTGAGGAGGACTCTTGGACTCCCTTTCCAGATGACTACCCCTGACATAATTTTAGGAAAACCATGGCCCAAGATGTAGGCAGAACTAAAGGATATCAAAGGCTCTGCAAGTATTTCAGTTTCTATTGTAATGGCACTGAGAAGCCTTTAAAGTGTTAAGCAGTGATATGAAGTGATCAGGGTTGTACTTTGAAAAAATGTTAGCTTCTGTGTAGAAAACACATTAGAAGGGGCATAATTCCGATGACCATTTCTGCAAACAAGAGATGATAATAATGTAGATAAAGTTGTGGTTGTAGAGCTGAGATAAATAGATTAAATGGGCCGGCACTGTGGCTCACTTGGCTAATCCTCCTCCTGCGGCGCCAGTACCCCGGGGTTCTAGTCCCAGTTGGGACACCAGATTCTAGTCCTGGTTGCTCCTATTCCAGTCCAGCTCTCTGCTGTGGGCCCTGCACCCACATAGGAGACCAGGAGGAAGCACCTGGCTCCTGGCTTCGGATCGGTGCAGCGCCAGCCGTGGCGGCCATTAGGGGAGTGAAGCAAAGGAAGAAAGACCTTTCTCTCTGTCTCTCTCTCACTGTCCATAACTCTCTCTCTCTCTGTCTAACTGCCTGTCAAAAAAATAGATTAAATGTATTTAAGACACAAAAGAATAGTTGACAGGACTTTGAAGCTAGGAATATAGATGAATTTTAAATATCTTCTGAAGCTCCTACAATGTAGACTTGTGATTTATCAAATTCTTCGCTTATATTCAGATTAATTAATTCAACATGTACCTCTTGAGTGTCCAACAGGAATAAAGCATGATTCCATCACTCCACACTGGTATCCGTTGGCTAAACTTATGGGTAGTAGTCACTGAATCAGTTTAAATTCAACATCAGAAATATAGGTCACCAAGGAAAAAACATTAAGGAGCTCCATTAATTTTGGTATGGAGGAAGGAGGAATTTCAAAAGCAATTTTGACCCATTTTACCAATTTGAGTAGGGATTGGAATGATAAGCAGCTATGAGAGGTCTCTACCCAATAGTTCCCTCTACAGAACAACCCTAAAAATAAAATGTGCCTTCTGAAAATGAAATTTTTGTAAAAGGTCAATAACTTCCACTTCAGTCTATTACTATCCAAATCTAACCAAAATATATTAGTCATACAAAGGACTGATTGATGATTGATTTAAGATTGGATCTGTTTCTATCTTAGAGAGCAACAATCCATTTTATTGCATTTTATTTGTTATAGATTGACAAGCTAAAGATTGATTTTAACAGGTAATATTAAATGGATGTCTCTAACATCTGGCTACCAAAATGGAAGTTAAGTTAGCCATACGTCTCTTCCTTGGACTTTCTTATCCTTGAACTTCTCTTTCCAGGTCTAAAACTCTGTAGCCAAGCCATTCACTATTATACTTGAATGTGTGAACTTTCTTATCTGGGGCCACTTTTTCTAACAAGAAAGAAGCATGCTGTGTGCACATTGGGAAGATTTTCACTCACTGTTGAGCTTAAGGGCTACCCCTCAATGGGACTGGAGTGTAGCCACAGTACATTTTTGGCTTACATTCACCCATTCAGCCAAACTATCCATAAACCAAAACTGACATTTTTTTCCCACTAACTTGCTATGAAGGGACCCTCATCCTTGTGATTTAAATGTAAGCTGACAGTGAGGGTCTGTGCCACAGTGCCTGGTGGTGTGTGCATCTGGGACCCTGGTGTGCATGCAGCTGCTTGCATTCTTTGCTCTGTGTTCATTCCATTTCCACCTTACAATGAATTGTTGCTGGACTCACCTAAACTTATGACTGTGTGGATCTGCTAGAACTCTACTTACAAGAAGTGGGTAGCATGATCCTGTCCTAAAATTCTACATAATGGTTATTTAGTGGAGTAACCAACCAGAATAACCTTAAAGACTATTTTATGAAAATGTCTTTCAAACCAAAGTGTGTATGTAGGTGGTAAGCTTTTTTTTTTTTTTTTTTTTTTTTTTTATCAAATTGGTGGTCAAATCATGAATCTCCTATTTCATCCTGCCATAAGAGCTCACCACTTTATGGTTAGTAGAAAATGTTGGACATCCCTAATCTGAAAATTCAAAATTTGAAATGTTCCAAAATTGAAATTTTGGGGTTCCTACATGAGGCCACAATGGAAAATTCCATACCATGAAACTTTGTTTTATGCACAAAATTTCTAAAAATATTGTTTGAGATTACTGTGTGTGTGTGTGTGGAACATATG
Organism: Oryctolagus cuniculus; assembly: GCF_051225735.1. NCBI lineage: Eukaryota > Metazoa > Chordata > Mammalia > Lagomorpha > Leporidae > Oryctolagus > Oryctolagus cuniculus. Next base: position 70,209,262 of record NC_142873.1, on the reverse strand, counting down.
GAACATAAATGAATTTTGTCCTCAGACTTGGGTTTAATCCCTAAGGTATTTTGTTATGTTTAAGCAAATATCCCAAACTCTGAAAAAAGAAATCCAAAACACTTGTGGTTCTTTCAATTCAGATAAGGGAAACTCGACCAATATTTCAATGCCTGGATTTTATATTTTACACTGAATTTTAACTTTTGCATACTGGATTAATATTACATAGGTGCCACCTGGTATATATTCTCTAATCTTTTCTGTTTTCCTCTTTTTTATCCTATCAATCTACCACTACCTACCACTGACATAATTTTGTATATATATATATATATATATATATTTGCAAAAAGTGATTGGAAGATATGTTTTCATCCTGATTTTGTGCTCTAGAAGTTACAAACCGATTTGTCATTTTGTATTTAACATAGCAATTGACATGAAAATTTGATGTTACAAGTTAATGGTATTCTTTTCTTTCTGTATGTCTATGGTCTGATGGTTGCTATAACAACAGAGCAAGTACTATAAACCACAGCTTTTTAATATTGTTGATATGTATGTGAAGGAATTAAAGAGCAGACTTTCAAAAAATAATTCATAGAGTTAATTATGTAAATTGTTTAGTATTTGTAGCAATATAGGCTATGAGTTTATTCCAGAAATATGCAGTCACTAATCTCTCTGTCACTAAGGGTTGAGTACCTTTGACTCCATTTTAGGTTTATAATTCCAGAGTTATTTTATACAATGTGAAGAATTCCAGTGATTTAATGTTGATTGATCTCTATTCATGGATCTTAGGATCTTCCTAAGTGCTGTTCAAGGATTCTAACAGGACAAGATGAAAGAAGGGATCTCACTATGTTTGCTTCAGAAAAAAAAGATGACTTTTCTAGAAATGCAGAAACATAGAAGAGTTTGGGGCCAACGCTGTGGCATAAAAGGTTAAGCCACCACCTGCAGTGCTGGTATCTCAAATGAACACAGGTTCAAGTCCTGGCCACTCCACTTCCAATCCAGCTTCCTGCTAATGTGCCTAGGAAAGCAGAGGAGAATGGGCCAAGTGCTTGGACACCTACACCCATGTGAGAGATCTGGATGAAGCCTCTTGACTCCTGTCCTGGTCCAGCTCTGGCCATTGCAGCCATTTGGGGAATGAACTAGCTCTCTCTCTCTCTCTCTCTGTGTGTGTGTGTTTGTGTGTGTCTCTAGGCAACTCTGCCCTTCAAATAAATTTTAAAAAAGCAATCTTAAAAAAAAAGAAATATGGAAGAGTTTAAAAATCAGAGCAAAAAAAAGCATTTCTTGTTCTAGGCTGACTACGTGACTTTTTGCTGTTTTGTGCTAATTTCCCCATACATGGGTTAGATTAAGAAAAAAAATACATAGTATTTATTTAAAGAAAAAAAATAAACAAATAAATAGAAATAAATAAACATTTGGCATTAAATATCACTATGAGGTTGAGCCCTGTAGTGCAATGGGTTAAGTTGCTTGGGATGTCTGCATCCCATATCATAGTGTCTTGGTTCAAGTCCTGGCTCTTCCACTTCCAGTCCAGCTCCCTGCTAATGCTACCATGGGAGGCAGCAGATGATGGTTCAAATACTTAGGTCCTTGTAACCTATGTGGGAGACCCAGATGGAGTTCCAGGCTCCTGGCTTCGGCCTGACCCAGTCCCAGCCATTGCAGTCATTTGGAGAGTGAACCAGTAGATGGAAGAGCTCTCTTTCTCTTTCTCCCTGCCCGTCTCTTTTTCTGTCATTCTGCCTTTCAAATAAACAAAAATAAAGAAACAAAGCTTTAAAAATAAAATATCAGTATATCCATGCTTTATAAGGCGAGCCATTTGATTTCTCAAGAGACTGCTCGGTAGACTTTCATGTCACTAAGACATTACATTCTTTTCTCCTCTTCAATTACAGACAATAGAGGTGTGGATTTACTAAATATTATAATGTTCATTACATAATTAGATGTCTTATTTTGATCAGTAATATCATGGTTCCATAACAAATCCTACTAAGATATTATATATCTTTGGGAAATATTCAGCAATATCAAAATGCTGTCATTGATTGCATCAAGAAAAACTGTAAAATTTCTATATTTCATCTTCTACAGTGGTGGAACAAAAAAATAAAAAAGAATGAAATAGAAAACTATTGAAAGACCATAAAATTTAGTGATATTTATTATTACAAAATATTTAAATCACTATTATAATTATTGTAGCATCTATTAGCTGCCCATTACTTAAGATCACATCATTTTAAAAAAATTCTTATTTATTTCAAAGGTAGAGTTACAGAGAAAGAGGGGAAGACACAGAGAGAGAAATCTTCCATCTGCTGGTTCATTCCCCAAGTAGCCAAAATGGCTAGGGCTGGCCTGGCCCAAAGCCAGGAGTCAGGAGCTTCTTCCAGGTCTCCCATGTGGGTGCAGGGGCCCAAGCACCTGGGCCATCTTCTACTGCTACTTTCCCAGGCTCATTAGCAGGGATCTGGACAGAGCAACAGCCAGGACTCAAACCTTTGCTCATATGTAATGTTGGCATCACAGGCAGCTGCTTAACCCACGATGCCACAATGCCTGCCCCTGGAGATCAAATCCTAAAGATACAGGTTATAGTTTTTGAGTAACAAAGTAAGAAAATATTCTTTAATTTTTATTTTATATTCTAACCTAAAATGGGTAAAAACTGTAGCATACAGTTGAGTACTTAACAAATCCCCAAAGGCCTGTTCTGGAAGGAATACTATGCATTTAGTTACCACTGGATTTTGAAGCAGAGCCTCCTGCTCAGATCTGTATTTGTGAATGAAATGCAAGAAAATGAATGGATTGGAAGGGGAAATGACCAGAAGCAGAGCAGCCAGGAAAGAGCAATTCAGGATGAAAGAGCTATGAACTAAAGGGTGGCAATAACACTGCAGAGGAGCAAATGAACATAAATAAAATGAGGGGTGAGTGTAGGATATATTGTATTATTGCTATCAATAAATTCACTTATAAATAAGCATATAGCTTACGAACTCTATAAGCATACATAATTGAAACATTGTTATTATGTCAGTTATCTTATATAAAAATTAGAAAAGTAAAATTTTTATTTTACCTTTACTTATTCTTTTTTTGATTGTCTTCATTTATGTATATTTGGATTTCTGACTTAAAGCATTCTACTTCTCTCTGAAAAACTTCTCTTAACATTTTTGCAATATGGGCCTTCTAGAAGCAAATTCTCTCAATTCCTGTTTGGCTGGGAAAACATTTCCTCTTTATTTTTGAGAAAAATTTCACAGGGTACATAATTGTGTACAGAGAGGCAGAGGCAGACAGAGAGAAAAGTCTTACATCTACTGGATCACTCTCCAAATGACTGCAATGGCCAAAGCTGCACCAATCCAAAGCCAGGAGCTAGGTGCTTCTTCTTGGTCTCCCATGTGGGTGCAGGGGCCCAAGGACTTGGGCCATCTTTTACTGCTTTCTCAGGCCATAGCAGAGACTTGGATTGAAATGGAGCAGTGGGACTTGAACCTGAGCCCACAGGGGTGCCGGCATTGCAGGCTGCGGCTTTATCCACTGCATCACGGCATGGCCCCAAGGGTACATAATTCTAAGATAGTGGATTTTTTTCTCTTGCACTTTATGTTACTCCACCTTCTTGCTTGTGTGGTGTATGAGAAGTCAAGTGTGATTTCTAACTTTGTTCCTCTGCACATACATTCCACCCCCTACTCTGACTTGTTTCAGATTTTTTAATTTATCTTTGATTTTCTGCATTTTGAATATAATACATAAGTGCAATTTTTTGTAATTTATTCTCTGTAGTGATCTCTGGGCTTCCTGGATCTGTGGATTGTCTAATACTAAATTGGCAAAATTCTCACTCATTATGGTTTGAAATATTTCTTTTCTTCCTTTCTCTATTTTACTTCCAATATTCTCATTTATGTTAATAGAACAATTTTTAGTGTCCTAAATTTCTCAGATATTGTTCTTTTTTCACAGTCTTTTTTTCTCTGCTTTCCCATTTTAAATGACATATTGTCAGGCTCAAAGATTCTTTCCATAGCAGTGTTTAGTTTTCCAGTAAGTCAATCAAAGGCATTCTTCAATTTGTGTTTCTCATCACTTTCATTGTTTTTTGTTCTTAGAATTTCCATCGCTCTTCTTACACTCTCTATTTTTGCATGTTGTCTACTTTACCCAGTAGAGCCCTTAACATCTTTTTAAAAAAGTATTTATTTGAGAGGCAGAGAAACTGAGAGATAAGGAGGGAAGAGAAAGAGAGAGAGAGCCCCCATCCTCTTCACCAGGTCCGGCTAGGACCATGCCAGGAGAAAGTAAATCAATCCAATATTCCATGGGGGTGGAAGGAACTCAGCTACTTGAGCCATCACCACTACTTCACAAGGTCAGCACTACCAAGAAGCTGGAGCCAGAAGCTGGAATTGGGAATTGAAACCAGGTACCCTAATGTGGACGTGGGTGTCCTAACCGGCATGTTAACCACTAGTCCAAATGCCTGCTCTGATATCTGAATCACAGTTGGTTAAATTACTGACTTACTATTCCAAAATCCCAGGGGAGTCTGAGTCTGATTCTGATGCTTGTTCTGTCTCTTCAGACTGTGTTTTTTACAGTATGCCTTGTAGCATTTCCTTGATAGCTAGATGGGTGTATATGGTAGACAGGCCTTTATTCAAGGGGTGTGAGGCATGGGGCAATGGATGCATGCTGTAGGCTTGTGGTGAGGTTGCAGGCTTATAGTGAGCCTGTACTGCCAGACTGTGAAATCCATGAGTGTTTCTCTTGTCCCCTTGGGGTGGGAGTAGTAGGATGGATAAAGCGGGCTGCAGTTGAGTATTTCCCTTTCCTATGTCAGGCAGACTCTCCAAAATCCTCACTAGTTTAGGCTCTGGTGAAATGTTAAAGCAAACGTTTGCAGAACAGAATGCTCTGGAACATTTCAAATGGTTTCTTTTCCCCTCTCCCCATCAGAACCCTGAGGGGATTTCTTTTCTCCGACATTTGTTATGAGAAACTGGTTGAGTTCCTGGAGTCAAAACTCACCAAAGTGTGGGGATCCCTCCGTGACTGTGTCCTCTGAGGTTTTTAACTCTCAGACTTCCCTGCACTGACCCTCCAGCAATTCATCAATGACATTTTAGGTTTTCCTATCCCTGTACTGGTTCCCACAGAGGTTTCTGCTCCAGTAAATTCTGATTCTCTGTATTCATCTGTCAGTCTTTCTAATTTGGGGGGCAGTAGTTTTCCCTGTGACCTACTTCTCAGGCAGATCTAAGAACAGTTATAGATTTTTCCATTTGTTCAGCTTTTAACTTGTTAATGGAGTGATGGCTTCCAAGCTCCTAACGTGCCAGAAGCCAAAGTCTTTCCCATGGGATTATTTTGTCTTTTTCCCCCTAATCTGCCAAGTCTATTTGCTATTGCACTGTATTATGCCAGACATCTTAATTCCTTCCAAAACTTATAAGTCCAAATTTACCAAAATAAGTCCAAATAAGCCAAAATTCACACTGTGAACTGTGGTATAGATTCATGGGTTACATGGTAAAAACTGGTTAAATACTGATGAGCACAGAAATCCATGGCCCAGAACCCAGGAGCTACGCAGTGAAAGTCCAGAAGCCCAGGAAAGAGTGCCAGTGGATTCGTTCTTCTGAGCAGTGAGGTGAAAAACAGGGACGCCTACTCTCCCCTTTGCTGGCAGGGATGCCAGCTCAACTTCTCCTCTGTTCTCTTTCAGATAGAGAACTGATCTAATTTACTGACTCACCACTCAGAAATTGGCTCACAACTTGGCCCCCTGTCATTAAAGAGGTGCTTGGGTCAACCACTGCTTTGGGAACCAGGTACCAGAGCTGACCTTCCCCACTGCCCACAAGGGAAGTCTATGGGAAGAGACTTAGAGATGATTGAGCTCAGGCTGCATGGTGAGTGCCAGCTAAGTCTGAAAACCCAGTGGGGGAAAAGCCATTGATTTGTTCCCAAGCAGAAAAACAATCAGGGAGGCCTGACATGTTGGCCATTTCTTCTCTATTCTCTTCCAGATGGGCAATCTACTACATCCCGCACAATGCTGCTAGGACGTATTCTCAAAAGTTGATCATGGTTTGATCCCCAGACCTTGAAGAGGGGGACAACTAATATTTTTTGTAATATTTCTTTTTTTTCTTTTTGACAGGCAGAGTGGAAAATGAGAGAGAGACAGAGAGAAAGGTCTTCCTTTTTTTCCGTTGGTTCACCCCCCAATGGCCACTGTGGCCAGCACGCAGCGGCCGGCACACTGCGCTGATCCGAAGCCAGGAGCCAGGTGCTTCCTCCTGGTCTCCCATGCAGGTGCAGGGCCCAAGGACCTAGGCCATCCTCCACTGCCTTCCCGGGCCACAGTAGAGAATTGGACTGGAAGAGGAACAACCAGGACAGAATCCGGCACTCCGACCAGGACTAGAACCTGGTGTGCCAGCGCAACAGGTGGAGAATTAGCCTATTGAGCCACGGTGCCAGCCTGTAATACTTCTTGACCACAATATAAACTAAGGACCAAAAATCATGGACAGGAAATGAAAGCTCCAATTTTAACACCATTTTACAGCCAGATCTATTCCTTTGTGCACACATTAAATGGACAAAAGGCTCCCTTTTCAAAACAATATAAGGGGGAGATGGGAAGTTTTGCTGAGGATCTTACCTAAAGGACGTTGTTCTCTTCATGAGCATCTTCTTAACTCGTGGGGAAGGACAGATGGTGTCAGAACATGCCCATGAGGACAGATTTTTAGCTCAGGCAACCTCTGATATTAGAAGGAAGCTTTAAAAATTAGGGTTCGGACCAAGCACCCCCATAGCTGACATCCTAAAGGCTGCCTCCATGGACCACTTTAAGAGAGTCCAGGTAGAAGGAGAGTGAGCTAGGCAGAAGGAACAAGGCATGGATGCATGGCAAGCCCAGCTGATGGCTGTGTTATGCAGTGATCTGCTGTCAAAAGGACCCAACAAGGTCAGGCCAGCCCACCCCCAAATAGCACCAGTTATCAACATGGAAAGACAGGACAATGGACAAGCAGCTTCTGTGACAGAAGCCAGCCCTTGAGAAAGCCCTGCCAACTCTTCCAAAAGCTGGGTCACTAGAAATGCAACTCTCCAGTGGTCAAAGGACTCCCAGGTCAGAACTGCAGATCTACTGAAGCCCTTTGTTCTACCTGGTCCCCAAGTCAGAACACCACTATTGGCCGTTGCCGTGGCTCACTAGGCTAATCCTCCACCTTGCAGCGCCGGCACACCGGGTTCTAGTCCCAGTGAGGGCACCGAATTCTGTCCAGGTTTCCCCTCTTCCAGGCCAGCTCTCTGCCATGGCCAGGGAGTGCAGTGGAGGATGGCCCAAGTGCTTGGGCCCTGCACCCCATGGGAGACCAGGAGAAGCACCTGGCTCCTGCCTTCAGATCAGTGCGGTCGCCGGCCGCAGCGCGCCAGCCGCGGCGGCCATTGGAGGGTGAACCAACGGCAAAGGAAGACCTTTCTCTCTGTCTCTCTCTCTCTCACTGTCCACTCTGCCTGTCAAAAAAAAGAAGAAAAAAGAACACCACTATTGAGTGTGTAGAGCCTGGGTCATTGTTCACACAGCCAGTGAGACCATAAATTTTCTTTTTGATACAGTAGCTGATTACCCTGCTAACTTGCTATTTAGGCCAACTGTCCTCCCTGTTCAGCCAGGTAATGGGAGACAGTGAGGCTGCCTTCCCTAAAGAGATTCACACCTTCCTCAAAATGTCTCTTCCACTACTTTATGTGAAGAGATAGATCTACAGGTCAACTCACAGTTCTGGGCCTCACACATAACTGGCCAGGCCTTAAAACCTTCCTTAGTCTCTCCTGTCAGTTTCTATTTGCCTTTGAATGGGTTAGCAAACAGGGCATAAAGTTACAGCTAGCCTAGAGTATTGCAACAAAATTTTATAGCTAGCCCCCATCTATTTCGACAGGATCTTGCAGAGGACTTAAAAGACTAAATCTCTTGAAAGAGCTAGAGAGGGGATCTAAAATGTAGATGATTTTGCTATTCTATTCCCCAACCAGAGACTCAAGTTTTGGGCATTTGACTGGCACCCTTAAATTCTTTTTTTTTTTTTTTTTTTTTTTTTTTGACAGGCAGAGTGGATAGTGAGAGAGAGAGAGACAGAGAGAAAGGTCTTCCTTTGCCGTTGGTTCACCCTCCAATGGCCGCCGCGGCTGGCGCGCTGCGGCCGGCGCACCGCACTGATCTGAAGGCAGGAGCCAGGTGCTTCTCCTGGTCTCCCATGGGGTGCAGGGCCCAAGCACTTGGGCCATCCTCCACTGCACTCCCTGGCCACTGCAGAGAGCTGGCCTGGAAGAGGGGAAACTTGGACAGAATCCGGCACCCTGACTGGGACTAGAACCTGGTGTGCCGGCGCCGCTAAGTGGAGGATTAGCCTAGTGAGCCGCGGCACCGGCCACCCTTAAATTCTTAACAGAACATGGCTGTTGAGAATTAAACTATTAAGCTCTTTCTCACTTAAGGAACAGGGACTGGTCCCAGAGGGGATACAGATCATGCAACAAATCCTTATTACCACAACTTTAAGTCAGATCTGGCATTTCTCACACTAATAGATTATGGATCCTTAGATATGGAAAAAAGTGAAGCTCCTACATTGGACTCTCAAGATCAAGCCAGAACAGGGCCACTTTGTTGGGGAAAGAAAATGAAACACAGATTTTGCCCAGTGGAAGGCTGCCATGACTAGGGCCCCTGCACTGGGATTGCTAAAACCAGTCCTTCAAATCAGGCAGGTATTAGACATGCTAACTGCCTCCCAAAGGGCTATTTGTGCCATGCTCCAAGAGGAATGTTGTTTATTGGTCAAACTAGACAGGTACAAAACCATATTCACCATTTCTTGGGTAAAGCCATACAAGCCTAGGAGCAGGCTGAACAAGGCTGGAATTTTTGGCCTAACATCTGGTCATGGAAATCCTGTCTATTGCCCCTTCTTGACTCTCTGCCTTCCATACTCTTACTGCTTCTCTATATCCTTGTGTCTTTAATGCTCTCATTTTGTGTCTAACAAAACAAAAGCTGTCACCTCCAGGTGGTTATGAGGCAGAGCTTCCAGCTATCCCATTGGATGACATGACCAGCACTCTGGACCATGCAGCACAATCTTCTCCAAGGCCACTCTCAAGCCACGGGACAGACACAAAAGATGAATAGTCACAACTGGCTCTATGCTCAAATTCCAGCTTGAAGAAAATACAGAAGTCAAACCATCGCACATTCTAACCTCCTAAGATTATGGAAACGGGAACTGCTAGGTAGGAAACAGACAGCAATTAGCCTGCATGTGTGAAAGGCGCCTAAAGAAAACAAAGCACCTGCAGAAAGGAAGGTAACAGTCTTGGAAGCATGTCTTGGAAACAGCCTAGTATTTTACACTATAAAATCCTGCCCATATCCCAGTGATTTTAGAGGTAGCCCCAGTCTTCCTCCAAGGAAGGCACTCCAGTAGAATCCTCTTTTCCCAGAGCTAAGTGGGTCACCCACTGTAATAACATTGAATAATAAAACCTTGGGAGGAATTTTACCTATTTCACACCCAGCAAACTCTTTGTTCAGGAGAAGATGGTGGGGGGGGGGGGAAGGAGGAATGGCGGCAAGATCTGGCCCTCATTCCCTTATAAGCCCCAGTCTGAATGCAGGCTGGGATTTCCACACTCAGTTCTTTTCTACATGCCTGCCCGGGCTGTTAGGTGTATTCTCTCTACTAAACTTTGCAACTTTATTTATCTCAGTCTGAACAACTAGACACCCTTCAGATCCACCTGGAGAGGTGACCAGCCATTCCAATGGGTGCACTATCTCATTAACCCTTGTTATCTCACTTACCACTACTCTGTCTCACATCTGAATTCTTTCTTGTTCAAAAACAAGGATCTCTTTTCCACTTCTCTCTGGTAACATATTTGCTATTGCATTGTAGCATGCCAAACACCATAATTCCTGCCAAGGTATGGGCTGCTTGGACAGAATTAAGTCTGAAGTTTATAGAGAAGCAGAGATCAAAGTTAGAAAGAAGTGATCCATAGCCTGGGTATATCTGTCCTCTTAAGTAGTTTTATTATGTGAGTCTTACTACTTTTCTTTTTTTTTTTTTTTTGGTTTGATTGATAGAGCTACTTAAAACCAAAGAGTCTTAGTTAATGTAATCTCTGTACTAAATGAGCATATTCTCTAAAATGATTAACATTGAAAAAATGTTATAGACACATAAAATACAACTGAAAAATAACTTTTCAAGTGTATACATTCTCATGAAATCAGTGTCATTCCTCTAAAATATGCTGCAGTACCACATAATTTAAAGGATAAATGACACATAAGGCCTTTACAACCTGACCCCAGCAAATTTTTCCAGTGGATCTGTTTATTCCTTTCCACCTACCTTAAAAAGAGTCCCACCTGAGCACTTTATACTTTCAAAATATGTCATAAACTGTATCCATCCATATTAAAATAGAATTAGTTAAATACCAACATGTAACAGATTGCAAAAATTTCTTGATGGCAAAAAGGTGAATAATCAAATTTAATTCAAAAATTTTTATAGACATATAATAGTTTCCAAACCTTTTCTGATATTAATAATTAAAAAAGTGATAAATTATTAAATTTTTTTATTTCTTTTTTAACTTTTATTTAATAAATATAAATCTCCAAGTTCAGCTTTTGGATTACAGTTGCTTTTCCCCACCATAACTTCCCTCCCACCCGCAAACCTCCCATCTCCCGCTCCCTCTCCTATTCCATTCATATCAAGATTCATTTTCAATTATCTTTATATACAGAAGATCAATTTAGTATATATTAAGTAAAGATTTCAACAGTTTGCACCCACACAGAAACACAAAGTGTAAAGTACTGTTTGAGTACTAGTTATAGCATTAATTCACATTGGACAACACATTAAGGACAGAGATCCTACATGAGGAGTAAGTGCACAGTGACTCCTGTTGTTGATTTAACAATGGACACTCTTGTTTATGGCGTCAGTAATCACCCTAGGCTCTTGTCATGAGTTGCCAAGACTATGGAAGCCTTTTGAGTTCTCCAAGTCTGATATTATTTAGACAAGGTCATAGTCAAAGTGGAAGTTCTCTCCTCCCTTCAGAGAAAGGTACCTCCTTCTTTGATGGCCCTGTTCTTTCTACTAGGATCTCACTCAGAGATCTTTCATTTAGTTTTTTTTTGTTTTTTTTTTTTGTTTTTTTTTTTGCCAGAATGTCTTGGCTTTCCAGACCTAAAATGCCATGGGACAGACACAAAAGATGGGCTCTTCAGCCAGATCTGAATGCCTTAAGGGCTGATTCTGAGGCCAGAGTGTTGTTTAGGACATCTGCCATTATATGAGTCTGCTGTGCATCTTGCTTCTATATGTGTGTTGGATTGTTCCCTCCATTTTAATTCTATGAGTTAGTATTAGCAGACACTAGTCTTGTTTATGTGATCCCTTTGACTCTTAGTCCTATCATTATGGTCAATTGTGAACTTATTGATCACTTGGACTAGTGAGATGGCATTGGTATATGCCACCTTGATGAGATTGAATTGGAATCCCCTGGCACGTTTCTAATTCTACCATTTGGGGCATGTCAGCTTGAGCATGTCCCAAATTGTACATCTCCTCCCTCTCTTATTCCCACACTTATATTTAACAGAGATCACTTTTCAGTTAAATTTCTACACTTAAGAATAACTGTGTGTTAATTACAGAGTTCAACCAATAGTAGTAAGTAGGACAAAAATAATACTAAAAGGGATAAAGTATTAAGTTGTTTATCAACAGTCAGGACAAGGGCTGATCAAGTCATTGTTTCTCATAGTGTCCATTTCACTTCAACAGGTTACCTTTTTGTTGATCGGTTAGTTGTCACCGATCAGGGAGAACATATGATATTTGTCCCTTTGGGACTGGCTTAATTCACTCAGCCTGATGTTTTCCAGATTCCTCCATCTTGTTGCAAATGACCAGATTTCATTTTCATTGTTTTTTGACTGCTGTATAGTATTCTATAGAGTACATGTCCCATAATGTCTTTATCCAGTCTACTGTTGATGGGCATTTGGGTTGGTTCCAGGTCTTAGCTATTGTGAATTGAGCTGCAATAAACATTAAGGTGCAGACAGCTTGTTTGTTTGCCGATTTATTTCCTTTGGGTAAATTCCAAGGAGTGGGATGGCTGGGTTGTATGGTAGGGTTATATTCAGGTTTCTGAGGAATCTCCAGACTGACTTCCGTAGTGGCTTTACCAGTTTACATTCCCACCAACAGTGAGTTAGTGTGCCTTTTTCCCCACATTGTCACCAGCATCTGTTGTTGGTAGATTTCTGTATGTGAGCCATTCTAACCGGGGTGAGGTGAAAGCACATTATGGTTTTGATTTGCATTTCTCTGATGGCTAGTGATCCTGAACAATTTTTCATGTGCCTGTTGGTCATTTGGATTTCCTCTTTTGAAAAATGTCTATTGAGGTCTTTGGCCCATCTCTTAAGTGGGTTGTTTATTTTGTTGTCATGGAGTTTCTTGATCTCTTTGTAGATTCTGGTTATTAATTCTTTATCTGTTGCATAGTTTGCAAATATTTTTTCCCATTCTGTCAGTTGCCTCTTCAGTTTCCTGACTGTTTCTTTTGCAGTACAGAAACTTCTCAATTTGATGTAATCCCAATTGTTAATTTTGGCTTTTACGGCCTGTGCTTTTGGGGTCTTTTCCAAGAAATCTTTGCCTGTGCCTATGTCTTGCAGGGTTTCTCCAATGTTCTCTAATAATTTGATGGTGTCAGGTCCTTGGCTCACTTGGCTAATCCTCTGCATGTGGCGCTGGCACCCCGGGTTCTAGTCCCTGTTGGGGCTCTGGATTCTGTCCCAGTTGCTCCTCTTGCAGTCCAGCTCTCTGCTGTGGCCAGGGAAGGCAGTGAAGGATGGCCGAAGTGCATGGGTCCTTGCACCCACAAGGGAGACAGGGAGGAAGCACCTGGCTCCTGGCTTCGGATTGACACAGTGCACCAGCTGTGGCGGCCATTTTGGGGGTGAACCAACGGAAGGGAGACCTTTCTCTCCCTCTCACCTACTCTGCCTATCAAAATAATTTAATTTATTTAAAAATTATCAAGCTATTCCTTGAATAAGGTCACTATAAATACAGTTATCAAAGACTTGTGGAAATTCTATAGAGGATATCTAATTACTTCCAAGATCTGTAGTGATTCTTGGATGTTGTTGATGTTTTGGGTGATCTCATAGCTCCACCAAAACTTAGTACTTTCCATTATCTTGACACAGGTAAGTTCTATTAAGCATCTATGAGCAAAATCTAACTAATACTATATTCCCATAGTTTCAAATTCACAGTGACTATCCTTTCCCTGACACTAACTCAACATACCTTGCAGATTGAATCTTTGCAGGAAACATGGAGTTAATATAGTTTAGCATTGAGGCTTTTAAGACAGGCAGATCTCTCTTTAAATCCCAACTCAATTATTTACTAGCTAATGACCTTGCAAAATTACTTAGCTAAAATAAAGCATTGTTTCACTATATGTAAATAATAATCTGGGAATAATAATTGAACCAACCTAAGAGAATTGTTATAGAGATTACATGAGCTAATACAAATTACATGCTTAGTATAAAGTAAGTCTAAATAATTATGAGCAATTATTATTGCCATAGCTGATGGTTCATGCCCTTGATAATCACACCGTATGCTTTAGATACCAGTGCTCTGTGTAACTGATCTGGTCTTGAGTCCTAATTATTGGCAAAGAGTTGTATAAGCTCATTCCTACTGCTAGATTCATCAGATTTTTTTAATGAAATGCATTCCAATAGAACTGGAATGTTTAAGAAAGCAGCATCATGGATGGGGATGCATGTATCTTGACTCAGTGTTAAGAATACAATGGAGTCTCTGTCTTCTACCTCATTCACTTGCTCAGGAGACTTGAGGTCCTGTCCTATGCTAACCTGCCTGTCCATAGAGCAAGGGAGATGAGTATAGGTCTCAGTTGCTGCTAAACCTCAATGGCACCCAGTTGACTGGTTGATCCAACAAGCAGACATGCAAAAGTCATGGAAAAGAGGATGAAAACAGGATCTGATCTTCAGAGGCAGTATTAGCATAAAAGGAAGAGAAGACTCAGTAATTTTTGTTCAGGAAATCAAGATCCTAACACCAGTGGCCTTTTGTATATGAGAGGCAAGTATGAGTCCAATACTTATTTGCTAATTAGGAGTTCTTGTAAGGACACACTGAATAAATTCATCAAGTACTTAGAGTTTGTACCAACAAAAGGAGCCTAAAAGATTAGTCTGAAAGGTCAGTATTGGTGTTCTCTAAGAAAGAGAATATTTGAGGAGTTACTACTTGTTCATATCAATTTGCAGATATCTCACTCATAAGCCTTTGGTAAAGATCACATGCAGCTCTTCCCCCAGAAACTGCACACATACACACACGTTCCTTTGCTTGCCTTTTCAGCAGATACATGGCACTCTGAAGACACTCCCTTCCCCAGTGGGTCGGGGTTTGAATGCTGACCACCTACTCTTCCAGGACATAAAGTGACTTCAGCACATTGCCCTCTGAAAACTCATTGTTCTTAATTTGAATAATTCTCTTTGCATTCTTCCATCTCTACTCTCATTTATGCTAAGAGATCAATTTTACATTGTTCCCTAATTGTAATAACAAACCAATGAGCGAACACAAGAAAATTCTTTTTTCTGTCTTACTGTGCTGAATCTTCTAGTGGTACATTAGCCAGCAGTAATAATAGCAATCTCACAGTTCGATAAGCTTTTATCTTAAAATAATTACCATATTACAAAGGAATAGATGAGTCTAAGAACAAAGACAGTAGACACACTGAGCACCGTCATATCACACACAGAAAGGGGCACAGATGTTGAATCCAGAGAATTGCTAACAATAAAACTTAAAATTACATAATATGATATGGAAAAGTTTTTTAATCATATTCATGAAGGTGAGAGGCTTAACACTAACTTGTATTTTCCCATTAGAAATGTGACTCATAGGGGCCAGTGCAATGGTGCAGTAGGTTAATCCTCTGCCTGCAGCACCGGCATTCCATATGGGCGTCGTTTCTAGGCCCAGCTGCTCCTCTTCCCATCCAGCTCTCTACTATGGCCTGAGAAAGCAGTACAAGATGGCCTAACTCTTTGGGCCCCTGCATCCGTGTGGGACACCCGGAAGAAGCTCCTGGCTCCTGGCTTCAGGCTTCAGATTGGCGCAGCTCTGGCCATTGTGACCATCTGGGTAGTGAACCAGTGGACGGAAGACCTTTCTCTCTCTCTCTCCCTCTCACTGCCTGTAACTCTGCCTCTCAAATAAATAAATAAAATCTTAAAAAACTGTAACTCATTGTCATGCATGTTATGCATTTGTTAGTAATATTTTAATAATTAAGCTAAACTTAAGGAAAAACAGAGTTGGCACTGTGGCATGGCAGGTAAAGCCGCCACCAGTGGCACCAGCATCCCATATGGGTGCTGCTTCGAGTCCTGGCTGCTCAACTTCTGAACCAGCTCCCTGATTATGCACCTGGGAAAATAGCAGAAGATAACCCAGGTGCTTGTGCTCCTGCCACCCAAGTGGGAGACCCGGAAGAAGTTCCTGGCTCCTGGCTTTGGCCTGGCCCAGCCCTGGTCATTGTGGCCCCCTGGGAAGTGAACCAGCAGGTGGAAGATTCTCTGTCTCTTCCAATCTCTCTCTCTGGAGTTCTGCCTTTCAAATAAATCTTCCAAAAAAAGAAAAAAATACTAATAACTGACATTGATCACACCATGCATGACTAATTTCCCAAAAGATAAGAGTTTTGTTTGTTGTATTTGCTTGGGTGCGCTGGCTGTTGTAGGCTTGACTATGGAAGGCTGTAGCTGAAATGTTATCTGGAAAGAACTTTTTAAATATAGTTGTGGGGCCAGTGCTGTGGTGCAGTGGGTTAAAGCCCTGGCCTGCAGTACCGGCATCCCATATGGGTGCCGGTTCTAGTCTCAACTGCTCCACTTCCATTCCAGCTCTCTGCTGTGGCCTGGAAAAGCAGCAGAGGATGGCCTGAGTCCTTGGACCCCTGCACCCACGTGGGAGACCCGGCGGAAGCTCCTGTCTCCTGACTTCAGATCAGCTCAGCTCCTGCCGTTGCGGCTATTTGGGGAGTGAACCAGCAGATGGAAGACCTCTCTCTCTGACTCTCTCTCTATAACTCTGTCTTTCAAATAAATAAAGATAAATATTTAATAAATAAATAAATAAATATATAAATAAATAGAATTGTTTGCCACCTCTATCCTTACACACACACACACACACACACACCTCACTGACACTGCTATACTTAGAGTCTTTATGGCTGCACAGGAAGTTGATAGTTTTTATTTATTGACAGTTCTTTGGGTGATTCTAATCAGCAGCCAGAGTTGAGGCCCTAGTGTAGACCTCCGTATCGATGTTAGATTTAAATGCAATCATTCTGAAGTTGGTCTCCTCAGAGCTAGGACAGTAGTGGAAACTAAAGTTGACATCCTCTGTTTTCACAATAATTTGAAGTTAGAGCAATTGCTTTTAGCCTTATTACAAATATGTCCTTATTATAAAGGCTTTTTTAAAAACCCATTATAGGCTGGCGCCACAGCTCAATAGGCTAATCCTCTGCCTGTGGCGCCAGCACGCGGGGTTCTAGTCCCGGTCGGGGCGCCGGATTCTGTCCCGGTTGCCCCTCTTCCAGTCCTGTTCTCTGCTATGGCCTGGGAGTGCAGTGGAGGATGGCCCAAGTGCTTGTGCCCTGCACCCCATGGGAGACCAGGATGAGCACCTGGCTCCTGGCTTCGGATCAGCGCGCTGCGCAGCGGCCATTGTGGGGTGAACCAATGGCAAAAGGAAGACCTTTCTCTCTGTCTGTCTCTCTCACTGTCCACTCTGCCTGTCAAAAAAAAAAAAAAATTATATACTTAAGAACGCAAATGAGGATATCAGTCTATTGGCAGATAATGTTTAACTCATTTGAGACAAGTCTCAAACTTTAGGAGTATGCTTCAAAAAGTCTGTAGAAAACAGGGTGAAAAAGTTTACTTCGGTGAAGAGACAATCAACAGAATAACAAAAATTTGGAAACTATGCATCTGATAAAGTTTTAATATCTATAATACATAACATAAGAAACTCAACAACAAAACAAACAACCCAGTAAAGAAATGGGCAAAGGACATAAACAGGCATTTTTCAAAGGATGAAATTCAAATGGCCAACACACCCATGAAAAAATGCTCAGGACACTACCATCAGGGAAATGCAAATAAAAAGCACAATGAGTTATTACCTCACTCGAGTTAGAATGGCTGTTCTCCAAACATCAAAAAATAACAAATGTTGACAGGCTATAGGGAAAAGGTACCCTAATAAATCATTGCTGGGGATGCAAATTGATACAGCCATTATGGAAAACAATTGTTTTGAGAGTCGTCAAAAAACTAAAAATAAATCCACCATATACCTAGCTATCCTACTCCTGGGAATATAACCAAAGCAAATGGAATCAGCATATGAAAGGAATCCCTGCACTCCTATTTTATAGCAGCTCAACTCACAATAGCAAAGATATGGAATCAACTTAGGTGTCCATCAACTAACGATGAAATAAAGAAAATGTGGTATATATACACAATCCTGGCATTTGTAAAATGGAGAGATATGCTAAATGAAATAAACCAGACCCAGAAACACAAGTATCACATATTTTCTTTTATTTGTGAAAGATAATATAAAGATTATAAAAAATTGTGTGGATGTCATAATTTGGTACTTAGTTATAAATGCTGCTTTATTGAATCATATCATGTAAATGACATGAATTTCAGATTTTTGTATCAAAATAAACATTTTTCCATTATATCTTTTTGAAGTGCTCCCATATCTGCAAATGAGCTGAATTTTACATATGAAAGTCAATATTATAACAACCCTATTGGCTTTCTCTAGCACAGTATGCCTTTCTTTTCCCTGGTTTGCTTCTCTTTACCTATATCTTGATAAATTCTTATTAAAGAATCAGTTTCCCTACTGTTTTCCATGACATACATTCCCCTTTAAATTAAATTTTTTTCTTGGTAACCTTTTTCTTGCTTTCCTTCTTAATATATGTTAATTCATATTTTTCAAAGTTTTCTTATAGATTCTACCTCAAAAACATCAAACAAATTAAGCAGTTGACTTATGTATGCGGTGTCTACTTAATATAATAATCATTAATATAATTAATCATAATTATTTAAGAATAGTTATTTTAAAAAATATTTTATTTTAGAACAATTATAGATTTGCAGAAAGTTGCAATGATGATGAGGGGTCTTGTGTATTCTCTGTCCAGCTTTCCCTAATAGTTCTAATTGACCTAAATATGGTACAACTATGAAAATCAGGAGGTTGGTACTGGCGTACAGTGTGTGTATCATTCTAAGTTATTTTATCACATGTACAGACTCCTCCCTAGTCAAGGAGAGAGTTATTCCATTACCTCAAAGATCTTTCTTATGCCACCCCTTTATAGTTATATCATTTCCTCTACCTCTCTCATCATTCAACACAAGGCAAACACTCATTTGTTTTTCAACTCTGTGCTTTTTTCATTTTAAGAATGTTGCATAAATGGAATTATAACATATGTGACCTTTAGAAATTAGAATTCTTTCACTCGGTGCAGCATTGGGCAAATTCTTAATCTTTCTGGGTGAAGTAGTTTGAAACTGAATGGAAATAGCTCTATAGTTGAAGGCAGAGTACCTGATCTCAAATATTATTTTTTCTTCTTGCTGGCTTTATAACTTTGATCAAGTTAGTTATTTGAGCTCTCTGAGCCTGTTGAGATTATAGCAATTTCCTAATCTAAAAAAAGAGCTAAATGTTATCCTAAAGAATAGATTAGGAACTCTGTAAATATTCTGGATTATTTTAAAGGATATATAGTTTTGGCAAGCATGGACTAGTAAAAAGTGAGCAGCTTTGGAGTCCAGGAAATCTAAACAGCTGTGTGATTTCTGGCAAGTTACTTACCTTCTCTGAATGTGTTTCCTTCAACTGTCCTGAGAACTAAATGGCAATACTATGTATGTAATAGTCTCCCCTTGTCTCATCAGTGTGTGGGAATTAATGCAGTGACATTTAGAGTACTGATATATTTCATCAGCTTCCCGTGCCCACCCCACTTTGCACTTGCTTGATCCTTACAGCATCTACCCTTGAGGACAGACAGTGCTGCTTACCCAGAATGCCATCTGCATATTATGTAGCCTGGCTACAATCTGGCCCAGCCACGTGACTTCTGATCATTGAGTTGTGCGCAAAAGGAACTTGTTGGTTACGACAACCTGCTTCTCTTGACTAACATACCCATTTCCTTGCCTATTAACTTTCTAGAAAGAATAGTGAATTTCTAGAAGTGTCAATGAATATATCCAGTCAGTTACCAAAGGACATACAGCAAATTCCCAATGCTATTTCTAAAGCATCTTTTACCTCCTACCTGAAGGCAATAGTCCCATGCTGGATATATCTATTTCTACCATCTCCTTGAAGCTGGGAAAACTATTTTTTACTGTATTGTATTGGTTATGATAAACGGGAGCATGCTTGTTTTCCCCATTTTGTGCTATACTTAATTAGAAGACTACTAAAGTAGTGTTGCCAGCACCAATACCTGACTGAGATGAACTGGAAATGTTTTTTAGTGCATGTTCTTTCTCATTCTTGCTTTTTCTCAGTCTCCCTGATCCAGACAGTGCCCATGGGAAAGGGTATAAATCCAAGCGACACAGGATTATGGAGGACTGAGTAAACTGGGATCTCTCCTCTCTTCTGATGACTAGGGCTTTGGTGTTGGTTAAGGTGCATGATGCCGGACTGTTCCCTCAGGGCGAGTTATTTTCCAGCAGTATTTCCACAGCACCTCCGTGACAGTGGATTCGCCGCGGGGACCTATCCAGACACACCTTAAACACACCTCAAGTGGGTGCACTTAGCCTCCAGCTGAACTATCTACTCAAGCATGGATGGAAGGCACCCAGTGCCCCACTGAGAAATACAAGTCCCATAAATGTGCTGCTGGTGGGGAAGGCAGCCTCCTGAAGCTTGCACGGTAAATTCTTTTTTCTTGTTTCTCACATTGTTTCTCACAATACTTCCTTTGCCTCTTCCAATCTTCCCAATGTTTTATTGTGCTGGTTCACTATTATCAGAGAGTTCGGTTGACTTTCATAGTTCTGTAGAAGGGTGCAGCCTTTCCTCGCCACTGGCCTGGATTTATTTTTATATCTGAGAGAAATCAAATCTAAAAGACTGTCTCAGAATGGCTTACATCCTGCCCTAGTCACCCACTAAAATTTCGAGTTACAATCTTAAAATATCAATAAACACTTCTGTTAATTCTCCTTCAGTTTGCATCAGATCTGAATCCTTAGACTTTTTGAGTTTCATGAATCATGGGAATTTCCCAAGGAAAATGAAAACTTTTGATACTACAAGGAGTTTTTAAACAGTTTTGACCTCTAAAAGTACTTTAATACATTCACTGATGTATTGCTATTCAAAGTGAATTGTTTTATTTCCTTTAGACAAAATCAAAGGGAATGTTTTTAATGTTGCTTTTAAGTGATAAAAATCTACAGACAATAGGTCCTAGTATAATAAGCATTTGGGTGTTACTTTTTTCCCTGCTAAGAGAATAAACAACACCATTCACAAAATGCTATTAAATCAAACAAATCTGACACTATGTAACAGTAATAATTGATATAATGTTACTTTTCCTGACATTTTCTGGAAATTTTATTGTAAAATAAAAGCCTAAATAATAGAATTTTTGAATTGGCAAAAAATTTATTTAACCAAAACACCTTATACATATATATTAAAAAGCTGAGGCCCAGAGTTTACATTATTGACTCAGACACCATCTTCATCCATTTGGAATGCTCTCATAAAGACACCATAGATTGGACAACTAAATACAATGAATATTTGTTATTCACAGTTCTGGAGATCCAAGATCAGATGACTCAGTGTATACTGAGGGCTCACTTCCTGGTTCATAAACTGCTGCCTTCTGTAGGTGTCCTCATGAGGCAGAGAGAAGAGCAATCCCTGGGGTCTTTACACACACATACACATTTCGAGGAGCAGAGGGACAGGAAGAGAAACACAGAAGAAAAGCCCCAGCTCCCATTCACTGCTTCACTCCCAACTTCTTCCCAATGGCTATGGATGGGCCAGAGCAAAAGCTGGCAGCTGGGAACTCAGATCAGCTCTCTCAGTTTTATTTGAGCCATCACGTAAGCCAGAGCCAGGTACCAAACCCAAACACTTCAATATGAAACACAAATATCCTAACCAGTGTCTTAGTTGCAAGGCTAAACACTGACCTCTGGGATCTTTTTAAAAAGGATACTAATTCCATCCATGAGGTCTCCACCTCATGATCTAATCAACTCCGCAAAGTGCTACCAACTAATACCATTGCCTGGGGGGTTAGGATTTCAAAATACCACTTTGGGAGATGAGGGACACAAACAAACCATTAGCTAGCAGACACAAAACCAGTTAATGAAAAATCTGATTCATAGTAGTTTCAGTTTTTTAGAATAAAAACAGCTCTTTTAATTGGTATTGATTTATCTCATAAATATTGATATTTAGACAAAATATAAGCAAGAATTTTGTGAACATTGTACATGTATTATGACCAGCTATTAATCTCTACTTTTTTGGTCATTACTTTTTACAGCCACAAAACCCTCTCCTACTGCTAAAGATAAATTAAGAAAGAAAGCAGGAGGAGTGAGCATTTAGCCTACTAGTTAAGACACTGGACTACCTGGGTTCAGTTTCTACTCTGGTTCCTGATTGTACCTTCCTGCTAATGCAGACTCTGAGAAGCAGTGGTAATGGCTCAGATAACTGGATTTCAGCCACCCATATGGGAGATGTGGATTGAGTTCCCAATTCAAGATTTGGCCCAGACAATCCCCTGCCATTGCAAGCATTGAAAGTAGCAAACCAGCAGATGGGATCTCCCTCCCTCTCTCTCTCTCTCTCTGTGTGTGTCTCTCTTTCTCTCTGCCTCTCAAATGAATAAAGAAAACTTTGAAAAAGAAGAGAAAAAAGAGAGAAGATGAATGTTATAAAATGAAGATTGAAAAAGAGTTAAAATCTGCATTTCTGAAAGTATTAATAACTTGTCCACTAGCCCCCCTCCCAAAAAAAAGTGAATTAAAATAGTATTATTTTTAGAGATTCGAAAGGATTCTATACTGTTGATTGTACGGATTTAGTGTTTCACACTACCAAATTGAGAACACTTTAATGCCAACTTTATGTCAGCATGCTGAAATTTTTACATCTCGTTACTGAATATAGCTACTTAACTAAAGCTGTAATAATTCAAGACTAAGATAAGTAACAAGATATAACATATAAAGGAAATGTTAGAATTATTGTAACAAATATGATGACATTTATGTAAAGACACAGTTCTGAAGGGATAGAGAACTATAAATCCTTCCCTTGATGTCCAGTTAAATTGGGCATTTTCCTGGTGTCATCCACATACTTTCATTATAAAATGCTGCGTGAGACTTCTATTGTACACCACTTCAGATTCTTTCAGCTTCACCTTTTATTTTAGTTATCACTGCAGTTGTCTGTCCAGTGCTTGCTTTGGTCAGTTTTGTACAGGAGCAACCCGAAGTGTTTCCTTGTGTGCCTCTCACTTCCTTCTTTGCCTGTAGCTTCTGTGAGGCATTGAGGTTGGGACACCTATGGACATTTGCTCAAAGCTTACATCACTAAGGTTTCAATCAGAGACAGACCCATTGGAGGCTTTTTATTTACATTTATTGCAAGGACTTGATCTTACACAATTGATAGCAACTATTCTATAAATCTGCAGTATTGTTTTGTTATTGTTTCATCACTAGGCTGTACACTCAGCAAAAACAAGGTCCTGGCTCCTGGATTTGGATGGACCAAGCACTGAAAGTTGCAGCCATTTGGGGAGTGAACCAGCAGTTGGAAAATTTCTCTCGCTGTCTCTCCCTCTCTATCTGCAACTCTGCTTCTTAAATAAATAATAAATCTTTTTTTTTTAAATAAAGGATAGCAAAATTGGAAAAGAGGAAGTCAAATTATCCATGTTTGTAGGTGACGGCCTGGGAGAGCAGTAGAAGACGGCTCAAGTCCTGGGGCCTCTCCACCTGTGTGAGAGACTCAGAAGAAGCTCCTGGCTCCTGGCTTCCGACGGGTGCAACTCCAGCTGTTGCGGCCAACTGGGGAGTGATCCAGTGGTTGGAAGACCTCTCTCTCTCTCTCTCTCTCTCTCTTGTGTAACTCTGACTTTCAAATAAATATATAAATCTTTAATAAAAAAGAAAAATTAACAAATCATGAATTGAGGAATAATATCAAATCATATAACATACATATAATTGGATTCCCAAAAGAAAGGAAAGAGAACAGAGGATGCAAAAATTATTTGTGAAAGTAGTCTAACAGTGGCCGAAGGCAGTGAAGTCCAATGATCATTCTGTGTGGTTGATATACAGGTATTTATTTTAATAGACCCTACTTTTAGTTATTTTTAAAAATTTGCAGTACTAAAAAAGTCCACATTCAAGAGAAATTCTTTGAGATCAGACTTATTTGATGAAGTATTAACATTTTAAATGTAATTCTATTTTGAAATATCTCAAAAACAAAAAAAAAAGAGAAAGAAAGGGAAAAGGAAAGAACTTGGGAGGGAGAGAGGCAGAGGGAGGGAAGAAGGGAATATCATTATGTTCTGAGAATTGTGTCTACAAATCACATTGAATTTATTAAAAACTAATTTAAAATTAAAAAAGAAAACTAAAATTTTTTGACCTATTCTTGTTTATTCATTTTTTCTACAATGACCAATCTGCTGTTAAACATGTTCAGTGAAATTTTTATTGAAAATATTACAATTTCCAGTTCTAGAAATTCCAAGAGTTTGCTTTTGTTCGTGCGTTCACTTGTGATTACTCATAGGTCCTCATGCCTCTACCTTTTTAATGTTATCAATAGTTGATCTGGGAGGCAATTATTCTGCAATTTAAGATATGTTTTGTATTCACTTTTTGGACTGAACCAGGAATCCAACTACCCCAAGAATTATAAAGAATATACTCTTAATCCCCTGAATCTTTACTTCATTTTCAGGAAAAATTCACAGTGGGACTGGAGAATTGTCAGGCCTAGCAATTTGTTTAGCATTTGGGGCTCTTCCAGACGCCATTTGGCTTCATCAGTGCATCTTGTCATCGAAAGCTAATGCTTAGCTGCCTTATATTTATTTATGAAAAGTCAACATCTCTGACAGTACAGCTCCTTCTTCCACAGTACAGGCCATTCCCCTTCCACTCTAGTGTGGACCTAGTCCCTTTCCTTCTGTGGTTTATTTCCTGGGGGCATTTTGTGTTCCCTGTGCTGTCAGGCTCCACGGAAAATTGCAATGTTTTTTTTTGCTTGAGTTGTTATTACAGGAGCAAAGTTTTCTCACTTCTAGCTATATCCTAATAGGAGGTGGAAGCCTCTTCAGGATGTTTTGTAACATTGCACTCTGTGCAGCTACTACACAGTGTACTTGGTTGGCATTTGAGATTAAACCCGTTTGCCAGGCCAGATACTTGTCTGAGGATTGTGACTGCAGCTCAGAACATTTCTAAGGCACTGTGATCAACAGATATTGAAGACTTCTCAAATATGTGTTCAGTCCTATGAACTAATTACGTAGTATCTGAGACATCCAATGTTTAAAATTTGTATACATTCAATCCTATTTTAGAAAGAATAGAATATAATAATGTAGTAATACTACCCATCATTTATTTTTTAGAAGATTTATTTTTATTTATTTGAAAGACAGAGTTACAGAGAGAGGCGGAGAGAGAGAGAGAGAGAGGTCTTCCATCCGCTGGTTCAATACCCAGATGGCCGCAACAGCCGGAGCTGTGCAGATCCGCTGATCTGAAGCCAGGAGCCAGGAACTTCTTCCGGGTCTCCCATGTGGGTGCAGGGGCCCAAGGACTTGGGCCATCATCTACTGCTTTCCCAGGCCATAGCAGGGAGCTGGATTGGAAGAGGAGAAGCCGAGACTAGAACCGGTGCCCATATGGGACTAGAACCGGCGCCCATATGGGATGCCGGCGCTTCAGACCTGGGCGTTAACCCGCTGTGCTACAGCACTGGCCCTGGCCCCACCATTTATTAAATTGATGTGTCACATATTACACATTTCTCTATGTATTTTTAATTTATATAATCCTTGTAATAAGCTTATTATAACCATTTTTAAGAAGATGAGATATTTTTAATGGAAATTAAGTTTCTTAAGGTCACACGGAGTTCAGATTTTAATTCCAGTCTGTTTTAATCGCTATGATAGTGTAAGTGAGAGACACAGAGGTTCTTTTCCAGATTTTCTCTTCAGGGCCTGTGCAGCCATTCACCAGCTACTGGGATGCTGGTTCATGCCTGGTTCTCTCTCTGGGTACTGCCTTGCCCAGAATTAGGCTCCTCAGCAAGAGGCCAATAACCAATGATGACAGCCTCCTTGTCTTGATTCACCGCCTCTCTGAAGGATTGTCCTAGCTCCGCAGCTACTCATACCTTTACCTGAAGCTTACATTTCAAACCTGTTCCTGACCAGTTTCTCTTGTGCCATCCTGACTCTTCCCTTCCTTGTAAAACTGTCACCTGAGAACGCTCGTTACTATACTGCATAGTGTCTCTTACAGACTGAAGGTTATGTGTCCATAAGACTCATACCCCTAACCCTCAGTGTGGTGGTATTAGAGACAGAGACTTTGGGAAGTGATTAGGCTTGGATGAGGTTCTGGGGGTGGAGCCCCATATTGGGGTTATTGTACCTGTGAGAAGATACATAATGTGTGCTTTCTTTCTCCTTCTCTCCTCTCCCTGCCGTGTGGGGACACGGTGAGAAGGTGGTCACATGAAAACCAGAAAAAGAAGCCTTCACCAGAACCCAGCTGTGATGGCACCGAGTGCAGACATCCAGGCTCCAGAGCTGAAGATTAGAATAAAACCCATGATGTGAGCCCCCTTGGCATATGGTACTTGATTACGGTGGAACGGAGTCACTAACAGAGCGTCAGCTTCTAGATGAACCCTACTAAGGAATGTGCATTTGACCATGTAAGTCTGGCATTTCTAAACAGAATAAACCATTAAAAGCCATAAAAGTAACCCAATTATATCTTATCTGAAATCGAAAGGGACAATAAAAGTTCTTCTTAGCCACTTTGAATTACAGGGACTAACCTCCTTGGATCACACTCTGCCCTCTTAATAATTTTTAACAGGATCCTTTTAGTTCAAAACATTTTTTCATGGTGCAATATTTCACACATATGAAAGAAATTGTGTAACTTGTGTTTACCTTGTAGGGAAAAATAATAAAACACACACTTGTTAATCTAACACTCAACCTCATACTTTTAAAAAAATTGTTTATTTGAGAGACAGAGTTACAGACAGAGAGAGGGAAAGAAGGAGAGAAAAGCCTTCCATCCACTGGTTCACTCCCCAAATAGCCACAAAGAGGTGAGCCAATAGGAATCCAGGAGCCAGGAGCTTCTTCTGGGTTTCTCATGAGGGCACAGGCGCCCAAGCCCTTGGGCCATCTTTCACTGACTTCCCAGGCCACGAGCAGAGAACTGGATCTGAAGGGGAGTAGCTGGGACACGAACCAGCACCCACATGGGAGGCCGGCACTGCAGGCAGAAGCTTACCTACTATGCCACAGCGCTGGCCCCATCAACCTCAGGAATGTAATATCACTGACACTGTTGAAGCCACCTGTTTCTTCCTTCCTGAGTCTGTTGCTCTCTTTCTTCCTAGAGTTAACTCACATCTTAAGGTTTGTGTTCACTTATAGTCTTTCTATGGTTTTCCCACAAATTCAACAATGTGTTTTTTGTTTTCAAAATTCTTAAAAATGGCATCTCACCCAACATCCATGTCCATCAGCATATCCTTAAAAGAATGCAAGTTCCAAACCAGGATTTTTGTCTATTTTGTTCACTGATGTATCTCAAATGACTACAAAAAGGTGTGGCACGTGATAGGAGCTCAACATATTTTTGTCAGCTGAAAGAATGAAGATTTACATCTTCTAAATAATTTTGTTCTTCTCCTGGGATGCAGAGCTTGGTCGTTAGGCTGAGTTGCCTCCTTTATTTATCACTGTCGTTTTAGATAGCTTCTGACTCTAATATAGCTTTTTTTTTACTGGTCTATACATGAAGGAAGCTATGGTAAATAATCCCATTTTAACAAATGTGAATTTTCTTCCTGCTTCTCTCCACTATTTAATTTTAATTAACCCAAGCCAGAAATAATTATTTAATATAGTGAACTTTTGCCCCAGTCATAGAACAGCAAGGATAAAGCACAAGTTTAGATTTTTTTCTGCTGCTAGATTTTATCTTCTCTTATGTAAAGACTTGTTTAGTTCAGTGATGCATAGGCCTGAGCAAACGTTATAATTACTGTTGTCTTATAATATCTACATTCTTTTTTATATCATCCTTGGCCTACTTGGTACATTTTTTAATGCAATTTAATAAATCTTTTCCTTGAATTAAATGTTTTACTTACACTGGGAACTAGAGATATTAGCTTTCTAAAGATGTATTTCTTATGTTTACTTTTCCTCATATTCTGTATTTAGTATAAATATGTATGTGTGTGTATATATATATATATATATATAGTCTTCATTGTATCACAGAAGCTTTGCTGGAAGTTCTATGTGAAAAATTTTCCAAGATATGGAGTGTTACTAACATTTGTTAAACCACTGAATACTAAAGACATTGGGAGGCAATGCAGAGTTTTTTTCATGAGAGAGCTGTGCAACGGAGGAGAGAAGGCAGATTTGTGTTTACAGTAGTTCCTTAATGAAAGCAGAGGAGGCAATGTTTGGTGTTTCTCTCATTTGTTATAGAGTTTTATTCATTAACAAGGCATCCTTGTATATTCTGTTTTGCAAAACTGGAAATTCCCTGAGAAATACCCAAGAAAGCTGAATGCCATAAAGAGGAAAAGGAAACTGAAAGCAGTAGCACAAGAAGTAGCAAAATAATCTAAAAAAATAGAATTGTGCCATTTTCTAAAGTATAACATGTTTGAAAATATAACAATGTTAGCTCCTAGAGATAAACATACTTGTTAATCATCCTTGGTATTGCTTTTTTTCTAGTCTATAATCAATGAATGAGTTTCTATTGAATGCATAGCATTCACTTAGCCCTGCTTGAGACATTGCAGGATATTCTAAAGAACAAAGTGAGAGTCACTGGCCTACCATTGAGTACAAGGGAGAAAATCCATAGACTTAAGCCACAAGACAAGGCAAAGTGGTACTTAATTACTTGTAAGCGCTAAATTAGGAAGTGTAGACTAAAAAATTGATTGGGAAGGGAAATGTGGGGGTGGGGGTGCACTTCCAGGATTCCAGATTCACTAATATTCTATTTCCTATCTGAGTGGTGGTTACATGAGTAGTCTTACAATCAGTTGTTAAACAGTATACCCAAGGATTACTCACTTCTGTTTATGTTAAAATTCACAATAGGAATGTATGGGGAGAAAAAAAAAGGAGATGAATAAGGCCTGGAATAAGTGGGACAAAATCTTGTGGAGGAAATAAAACTTAAGTTTGTCCTTAAAATTGGCACAGAAAAGACAGCAGATCGAGAAAGGCAAACATAGCATTGTTGTGGGTGAGTCTAGGTGCAGACAGGTTACAGGGAGAGAGAACGCTGACCAGTGGACTTGGCATTTCGGGACATTGGATGGTGAGGTTAAGCTGTTAAAACAAAGCTGGGCATTTTTAAAGTTGGAGGTTGAGGAAGTTGAAGGAAGACCACGAGATGGAGGTGGACAGAACATCTGAGACTGATGCAATAGCACATCAATACATTTTAAGTTTTATATTAGGTATTAAGCTGAGGATGGTGGAGCTTAAGAAAAATGAGTATGGTTTGGGGCCGACACTGTGGCGCAGCAGGTTAACTCCCTGGCCTGAAGTGCCGGCATCCCACATGGACCCCGGTTCGGGGCCTGGCTGCTCCACTTGCAATCCAGCTCTCTGCTATGGCCTGGGAAAGCAGTAGAAGATGGCTCAAGTCCTTGAGCCCCTGCACCCATGTGGGAGACCCAGAAGAAGCTCCTGGCTCCTGGGTTCAGATCGGCACAGCTCCGGCTGTTGTGGCCATCTGGGGAGTGAATCAGCGGATGGAAGACTCTCTCTCTCTCTCTTTGCCTCTCCTCTTTCTGTGTAACTCTGACTTTCAAATAAATAAATAAATAATTAAAAAAAAAGAAAAATGAGGATGGCTATGGTATACTATTTGAATGAAAACAAGATGGAAGTTAAACAAGAAAGAGAATCAGAGACTGAATCATGCAGCAATGACGGCCTTCTCTCAATGTTACTGGAGAGGAAGCAAATGTGAGAAACACTAAGAGGAGAAATTGGTCATCATCAGGTACCTGACAGGATGATGAGCAGGATAGGAAACCCTATTTTTTTTTTTTACAATGCCTTAATGGTGCCACTGATACAGTCACTGGTAGAAATAATAAGTTACAAAGCCAAGGCGATTTTGGACTTTCAAATGTAGAATCTGAAATGACAATGACACCTAGGCAGTAACAGTATGGGGACAGAGCAAAGCCACCTAGAGAAATTTGGACCAGCATCTTCAAATGTAAAATATCACAACCAACAAAGAATCCCAAGGTGATGCTATATGACCTAAGAGTGTTTCCTCTTTTTTTTTTTAATATACTCCTCAATGGTCTAATGTCAGCTTTGGGAGAATAGACAGGAGCCATCTCGTTACAGCAAACAAGAAAGCAATTATCCTCCTTTATGTTGTGATTAAAAACAACCAAACAGTAATGGATCTAAGTGGCAACTAGAACACCATGAAGTATCTAAACAGCGGTGCTCTCACATAGAGGATAAGGCTAAAGGTCAAGGCAACTTTCCCTCCTTGAATGTACTGGCCCAGTTCATCAGCATTCCTGTCTCTTTCCATTTCTGACAGTTCTGTGAATACTTGAGTTCGAAAGTAAGGCCTGTGTATTTTATTGGAGGCTGAAGGGTGACATTCCAGTGGATGGTGATTTGTATGCAGGACAAATCATCCTTAAATCATTTTGATTTTGTGTCTTTTTTAAACAAACTAGGATGATTATACTATAGAAATGGAAATCTACAAAAGTCCAAAGGGCAAGAGAGAGTCAAGGAGGCAAATTATGATTCAGTAATACAAAGCACTTTCTAAAAATGTGAACTATCCATAAATGGAAAAAGCTAAGAGCATTCCTCTCCTGGAAATATTTTATCAAAGGCTTGACTGTAAGGATTCTATATATAGGGTTCCTACTTTGAGTCAGTGATTGGACTAACACAACACTTTTTATGTTTGTTCTCTTCCTCTCCTATATCAAGGGCAGGTGGGCAAAGGTGTGCATAGTACCAATGAATCTGTTCATTTATTTATCCAAGACGTTTGTTTTTTTGTCCTTTTGCTATGAGCCAGGCACTGGAGATTTGATAAGAACTAGACTGTTCTGCATAACCTTGCACTCCAGCTAAAGGGCTACCATGAACCAAATACTAGCTACTGTCACAGAAGTAAATACCTGGAAGTCATGGAGTGTGCCACTCTCTCTTAGGGAGCCATAAACTTTGGGGGGGGGGGAATAACAGATAATCTGAAATACTATTACACGAAATCTGATTGTTGAGGAAAGAGGAGGACTAAGTCCCTTCCATCAGTTCACCTGTTCTATATTTATTGGCTGAACACAAAAGTTCTTTTGGAAAATGAAAATTTTGAGTACTGCTAAAAAAATGCGCATGGAAGTCAACTAAGAATTTTATCTCAATCCTTTAAAGAAATGAATGAATGCCAAAAAATGAAAAACGTGGAAAATCAGTTCCTGTACAGAAGGAGCTAGTATTTTGATCACTCACTATATGTCAGGCACTGTGATAGAAACATAAAGTATAATTACTCTGATCTTCTCAACAAACCTGTAAAGCAGATTTCTTTATTACCTTTACAGATGAGCAAATAAAGGCTGAGGGTTACATGACATAGCCAACATTTATTTTCAGGTTTGATTACAGCAAATCAAGGTCTTTTCTGAAAACGAAGGTGAAAGATGTAAATAATAATAAATATGTGTGATTAAAAGTATGGAGTTAACAATACCAAAAATGTATTTATAAAATAGTAGTAAGAATAACAGTTGTCAGGCAGAGACATGGGGTAAGGGAAAAAAGGAAGAAGGAAAACTAGCACTTACTGGTGACTACTCGTGTCAAGACTGAATTAGAACTTGAACATTCCTTTAACTCAAAGAGAAGTAGGAAGCTCCATGGAACAATCATTCTAGGCAGATCACTTTGGAGTAATAATTTTAAAAAATAAGTGCTCCAGGGACCACTTTGTGGCACAGTGGGTGCTTGTGACATTGGTGTCCAGTATTAAAGTGATGGTTTGAATACCCAGCTGTCCTGCTTCCAATCCAGCTCCCTGCTAAAGTGCCTGGGAAGCCCTGGGTGATGGCCCAAGTACTTGGGGCCCTGACACCCATATAGAACAGGATGGAATTCCTGACTACTAACTTCTGCCTGGCCCAGATCTGGTTGTTACAACCATTTGCACACAGAGCTCTGACTGTTTAACAGAACCAGAATGTGGACCCAGGCAACTGACTCGGGCATCTATGTGGCAGTACTGATGCCCTCACCCCCTTAAACTCTTCACCTATTAAGAAGTATCTATTATTTTTATAGACCTTCATTAGACACTCTGAGGATCACAGAAAAGCACAAGATGTATTCATATTTTTTAAAAAAAGGATTTATTTATTTGAAAGTCAGAGTTACACAGAGAGAGAAGGAGAGGCAGAGAGAGAGAGGTCTTCCATCTGCTGGTTCACTCCCCAGATGGCCGCAACTGCCAGAGCTGCGCCAATCCAAAGCCAGGAGCCAGGAGCCAGGAGCTTCCTCTGGGTCTCCCATGTGGGTGCAGGGGCCCAAAGACATGGGCCATCTTATACTGCTTTCCCAGGCCACAGCAGAGAGCTGGATCAGAAGAGGAGCAGCTGGGACTAGAAAAGGCACCCACATGGAATGCCACGCTTCAGGCCAGAGCTTTAACCCACTGTGCCATAGTGCCGGCCCCAAGATATATTCTTTGCCTCAGCTTATAAAATAAACTATATTGGTTTAGTTTACCTTTAAAATGCAAATGTATGTGATTATTCTGATGTTTGAAATTCCATTATTTTGATTACCCAAGACCATTTTGATATTGTTCTTAAGAGAAGGCTAGGGTATATTCTGACACAAGACTGAATAGATCATTTATAGCAACTGAAATCCACTGTATTTATTTTTTAACCTATTCAATTTGATTATATAAAAAGAATCATGTTAATCAAAAGAAGTGGTTACGATAATTTACAGGGGCCTCCGCTGTGGCATAAGAGGGTAAATTTGGCTGGCACCGCAGCTCACTAGGCTAATCCTCCACCTGCGGCGCCAGCACTCCTGGTTATAGTCCCGGTTGGGGTGCCAGATTCTGTCCCAGTTGCTCCTCTTCCAGTCCAGCTCTCTGCTGTGGCCCGGGAAGGCAGTAGAGGATGGCCCAAGTCCTTGGGCTCTGCACCTGCATGGGAGACCAGGAGGAAGCACCTGGCTCCTGGCTTCGGACTGGCATAGTGCATAAGCCATGGAGGCCATTTGGGGGGTGAACCAATGGAAGGAAGACCTTTCTCTCTTTCTTTCTTTCTCACTGTCTAACTCTGCCTGTCAGAAAAAAAAAAAAAAAAAAAAAAGAGGATAAATTCACCACCTTCAGTGCTGGCATCCCATATAGGGGCCGGTTCAACTCCCAGCTGCTCCACTTCAGATCTGGCTCTCTGCTATGGCCTGGGAAAGCAGTGGAAGATGGCCCAAGATTTATAAAATCTTTTTTTTTTTTTTAACTTTTGACAGGCAGAGTGGACAGTGAGAGAGAGAGAGAGACAGAGAGAAAGGTCTTCCTTTGCCGTTGGTTCACCCTCCAATGGCTGCCATGGCTGGTGAACTGCGGCCGGTGCACTGCACTGATCCGATGGCAGGATCCAGGTACTTATCCTGGTCTCCCATGGGGTGCAGGGCCCAAGCACTTGGGCCATCCTCCACTGCACTCCCTGGCCACAGCAGAGAGCTGGCTTGGAAGAGGGGCAACCGGGACAGAATCCGGTGCCCCGACCAGGACTAGAACCCGGGGTGCTGGCGCTGTAAGGTGGAGGATTAGCCTAGTGAGCAGCAGCGCCGGCCCATAAAATCTTAAAAAAGATAATTTATCTATATTTTTCTATCACCAAACATATTAGCAAAATTAGATACTTGAAAAAATTTTCCAAATATTTAAAGCAATAGGCAGTAAAACAATATCAATTTGAAATACAGAGAAATTCACTGGTTTAGCTGCTCTTAATTACAATATATTCAGGGACCTTTTGCCTATATGTATTAACCTACTTAAAATGAATTTTGAAGAATCACCAAGAACTGGAGATAACTCAGATGTCTTAAAACAGTACAGTTACTAAAATAAATGACTATCCTTGATAATCACTCTTCTTCTAAGGATGGCATTCTATTTGTAATATGTCACTAAAAAAAACAAATATAAGCAGCTAATACAAGCAATGAAGACCTTTTAAAGTGCCAGTTTTAGCCAGATCCGAATGCCTTAAAGGCTGATTCTGAGGCCAGAGTGCTATTTAGGACATCTGCCATTCTATGAGTCTGCTGTGTATCCCACTTCCCATGTTGGATAATTCTCTCCTTTTTAATTCTATCAGATAGTATTAGCAGACACTAGTCTTGTTTATGTGATCCCTTTGACTCTTAGACCTATCAT
Organism: Oryctolagus cuniculus; assembly: GCF_051225735.1. Classification (NCBI taxonomy): domain Eukaryota; kingdom Metazoa; phylum Chordata; class Mammalia; order Lagomorpha; family Leporidae; genus Oryctolagus; species Oryctolagus cuniculus. The sequence continues at coordinate 70,175,121 of NC_142873.1, read as the reverse complement.
TATGATCAATTGTGAACAGAAATTGATCAGTTGGACTAGTGAGATGGCATTGGTACATGCCACCTTGATGGGATTGAATTGGAATGCCCTGGCACATTTCTAACTCTACTGTTTGGGGCAAGTCTGATTGAGCATGTGCTGAACTGTATGTATATCTTCCCCCTCTCTTATTCCCATTCTTATATTTAACAGGGATCACTTTTCAGTTAAATTTCAACACCTAAGAATAATTGTGTGATAATTACAGAGTTCAACCAATAGTGGTAAGTAGAACAACAACAACAAAAAATACTAAAAGGGATGAAGTATTAAGTTGTACATCAACAGTCAGGACAAGGGCTGATCAAGTCACCGTTTCTCATAGTGTCCATTTCACTTCAACAGGAATATCTAACATTTATAAACAACTACAACATGCTAGTCACTGTATAATGTGTACCATCATTCAATCCACTCCAAAACTAATTGGATAAATAAAATTACAGGCTCCATTTTATAAATGACAATACTGAGGACATGGAGAGATGAGATAACTTGCCCACAGCGACCTGGCTGAATGCAGGCCAATTGGGCTGAAGACCTCCAATGCTGCAAGTATTGTCTCTTTCAGTACATTTACCTTGAGGATGAAGAAATTTGGGCTCATTGAGGTTAAAGATGTCTACTGTTAAGTCAGTTACAGGAGAGCTAGGAAAACAGGAGAGATCTTAACAAGAGATAATCTTGAAAAATTGGCAATTGATTTTATGTTCAGAGGTAAGAAAGTGGAGGAAATTAAAAACAGCTTCCAGATTTTTAATTCGGGCAGTTTTTGGACGGCAATGTCACTCAGCAAAATAGTGATTATAAGTGAAGAATCAGGAAAGAGAAGAGGATGAGCTTAATTTTGGATGTGTTGAGTTCGAGGGGTCCTTGATATGTTTCAGAAGAGTCACATCACTGATAGGGATCCAGGTTCAGGAAGGAGGTCTGGAGTTATAGACTTGATTGATCCACTGTTCAGAGAAAGTGTGCAGACTGAGAAGAGAAGCAGGACACTGATAGAACTCCAGCAACAAACCCACAGGCAGAAGAGGAGTTAGGATGGGAGGCTGAAAGGGAATTTCCAAAGAGGTAAGAGAAAAAGAGTTAAGCCAAGGGAAGAAAGATGTTTTAAGAGATGTTTAAGACATGACTTCACATCGGTGCAGCTCTGGCTGTTGCAACCATTTCAGGAGTGAACCCACGGAACTGTGTCTCACTGTTTATAACTCTACCTCTTAAATAATAAATAAAATCTTTTTTTTTATTTTTTAAAAAAGAGTAGTCAATAGGAAAAAGCCAAAGGGAAGTCGAACAAGGGAAGCACCAAGACATGCCCATTGGACTACATAATGCCTAGACATTAGGTACAACTTGTGAAAAGGTAAATGACATGCTAAGGATACCATCCCTGTTGTAATGGGGCAAAGGATAAACAAGAGTCAGGAAATGAATATGGTGAGCCTTGTGAAGGAGGGGAGAGAGGAAGCAAACTCTGCATGTAGATGGAAAAATCCCCTTGCTCCTTCATCTTTCATGACTGCTTGCTACCATCCTGTTTTCCTTTCAGCTTAGGGATTCTTAACCTGGGATCCATAAACCCTCTCAAGTCATTCATAAGCAGAATTGAAAGAGTCTATGTATTTAAAAAGGAGAAAAAGATTACAACTCTAATTTCAAAGCCTGAAATCTAGCATTTTCTTCAATTGTGAATTTAGGCAAAAACGACAGAAGATTAGCAGTACCTGTGACTGTCAAAAATATTTTTTCATATCATATTAGAGTTGTCGCAGATTCCTCAAAATATCATTTATACTCATCACTTCTGTGAAATTATAGTAGTTATTTTAAACCTGCTGCTAGGTCTTATAAATTACTTAAAAATATTTTGATAACTATATTTGAATGTAAATAATTTCCTTTAAAATTTATTTTATTTATTGAAAGGCAGAGCTACAGAGAGAGAGGGAGAGATAGAGAGAGAGAGAGAGATCTTCCATTTGCTTGTTCACTCCCCAAATGGCCACAAAGGCTGCGGCTATGCCAGGTTAAAGCCAAGAGCCCAGAGCTTCTTCTGGGTGTCCCCCACGGGTACATCTTCTACTGCTTGCCTAGGCATATTAGCAGGGAGCTGGTTCAGAAGGGAGCAGCCATGATACCCATGTGGGATGTGCATTGCAGGCAGCTGCTTAACCCTTTACACCACAATGCCAGCATATTCTGTGTGTGTGTGTGCGTGTGTGTGTGTGTTTTAAAACATTATTCCAATTATTCTAAGGAGGGGTCCATAGGCATTCCAAGATGCTAGATTTCCAGATATGTTTTGCCAGAAAAAGGTTAAGACTTCTTGTCTGTTCATTGCGCAAGCCTTACATATAAGTTTTATGGTATATGAGATGCCAGACGAAGGCTTCAGGCAGAAGGTGACAATGACAATGAAGAAAATGTCCTTAAAAGCACTGAGTTTGCCACAGTGTGGTAAATAATGTTTGTGAAGTCACTACTCCATTTTCCAAAAGCCACTGAAACATTAAAGATAATGCAGTAAAAGGGAACCTTTCCCATCTTGATTGGAGCTGAGAAAAAAAAGTTGAGGAACAGATTGAATATTGGGACATCTTCCCTTTCCTAAATATTTACATAGGATAAACCATGTTCATAATCACTACAGACAAAACTATTAGGGGAATATTGATTTAAAAAGCATTTTGATATGAAAAATTGTCAGCTTTTCATAAATGCGAGCACGACACCTGCTGGCCAAATTGTATAATGTCCTCCACAGGAATGGGGAGTGATAATAGCTAATATTGTTAACCTGATTCCCTACCAAAGAAATTCCATGTGAGACCCAAGCTTTCTTTGAGTGACCAATAAAAAAAGAGATTTTTTTTTGGAATGATGAAGCTGATTCTTTCTGTTTTGTTTTTCACTCTCAAAACATTTATGAATTTTAAATATATTTAAAAAAAATTTTATTTGAAATGGCAAGTGGGATTTCCCATCTGCTGGTTCACTCACCAAATGCCAGCAACAGCTGGGGCTGGGCCAGGCTGAAGCCAGGAGTCAGGAATTTAATTCAGGTTCCCAAAGTAGGTGGCAGGACTCAACCATTCAGTCATCACCTGCTGCCTCCCAAGTTCTGCATTAGCAGGAACCTGGAACTGGGAGCAGAGCCAGTATTCAAACACAGACATTCCAGGATGCGATGTGGGCATCCCAACCAATGCCTTAACTTCTTTCCCAAACATCTTGTCCCTAGGAATTTAAAAATGTAAAGCAATTGCTTTTTTAATAGTAAGTTAACTAAGACTTGGAGAGAGGTTATCTCTTATTCAAGATCATACAAGTGAATTGGCCAGCGAGTTCTAGAACTCTGCTGTTCTCTTGCCTTTCCAGACTAGGCAAGGATTCAGAATGTTAACTTCTCTTCTGTTTCCTGTTATTTGATTCATCTATTTTGAAATTTTATTACTGGTGACATCATTCATGCTTTATATATGTTTAAGATCTTTCACTTTGCTTTTTTTTTTTTTTTGGATTTATTTATTTGAGAGGAAGAGTTACAGACAGAGAGAAGAGGCAAAGAGATATCCCATTTGCTGTTTCACTCACCAAATGACCACAACAGCCAGAGCTGGGCTGATCAGAAGCCAAGAGCCAGGAGCTTCTTCCCAGGCGCAAGGACTTGGGCTGTCTTCCACTGATTTCCCAGGTCATTAGCAGGGAGCTAGATCAAAAGTGGAACAGCCGAGATTTGAACTGGCACTCATATAGGTTGCCGGTGCCACAGAAAGAGGCTTAACTGATGTCTTTCACTTTTTAAAGAAGTTTGGTTTATTGAAGTGAAATTTATGTAAAGTAACATTCACAAATTTTGAGTGTACAGTTATGAGTTTTGATTAATGTGCATAGTCACATAGCCATCATCACAATCAAGATGTAGAATATTTGTCATTCCCCACAGTCTCCTCACACCCTTTTGTAGTTACTTCCTCCTTTGACTCCACACTGATCTGTTCTCTTATTCTTATAATGCTGCCTTTTCCAGAACTCCATGTACATGGAATTCAGCCCTACATGTGTGTCCCTTTTCATTTGGCTAAGTATTTTTTAGATTCACCCATGCTCTTGCATGGATCACTAGTTTTCTTCCTTTTCTTGTTGAATAGCATTCTACTATGTGGACACCAAATCATATGAGTCCACTTCAAAAACTGTTTGGAAAAAGGAATTTGAAGATAAAATTATTTGTGGGTAAAAAAATTTTGAAATACAAGCACAGTTTTTACCATATATGCATTTTCCATTAGTTTTTGGAAAATCCCTTATACCTTCATTCTTTAGTTGATGGAAATTTGGACTATACTCAGCTTTCAATGATCACAAATAAAATTTCGATAAATACCTGTGGACAGGTCTTCATGTAGATATTTTTCATAACTCTTGGGTAAAATCCTAGGCATAGGATTGCTGCTATTTGGTGCATGTTTAACTTTATAAGAAAATGTGGCTTTGTGGGGCCGGCGCTGTGGCACAGTGGGTTAACGCCCTGGCCTGAAGCGCTGCCATCCCATATGGGCGCCAGTTCGAGTCCTGGCTGATCTTCCGATTCCGCTCTCCATCCGCTGGTTCACTCCCCAGTTGGTTGCAACAGCCAGAACTGGGCCGATCTCTGGATGGTCTCCTATGCGGGTGCAGGGGCCCAAGGACTTGGGCCATCTTCTGCTTTCCCAGGCTATAACAGAGAGCTGGATTGGAAGTGGAGCAGCTGGGACTCGAACCGGAACCCATATAGGAGGCTGGCACTGCAGGCAGAGGCTTTACCTGTTATGCCACAGTGCTGGCCCCATGAAATAGCCTTTTTAATCCAATGTGATGTTGCATAAAAGGGCAAAAATGTAACCTTAGAATCATCTCCAGTCTGTCATTTTGGCTTCCTGTGTAACCCTTGTTTGAAAAATTACCTTTTATGAACATGTTATTGGATTCTCAAAATGTAGACAACACAGGTACGTACATTATAGGGTTGTTACAAATATTATATGGCTTAATGTGAGATGAGTGTTTAGCATATAATGGGTGCTGCTGTTACCATCATTAGACTTAAAACTTTTGCTAAAAGAGAAAGGCTACATTCTAGAAAGTAAATGGTACCACTCTACTGATGTTTTAGTGCTCATTATGAATCAATGTGCTCCTCAAAGTGTTGTATGGGTAAATGTCATCAAGCAACAAATGAGTTTTGTTAAGTTTTAGTGTCTATGATGTATGAGTATTTAAAATAATGAATTATTTCTAACACTTTACCACACATAAGCGTTTCATACTTAATTAAGGTCATGTCTTTTATATGTCACTGCCAAGTGCTTTTGTCATGTAAATTATAACAATGTGTTATTACTTATGTAATATGATTTACCCAGGCAAGAAACCCAATTTAATAACTTTGGAGGGATTAATATTTTTTAACCTCCACTTCAGAAGATATTCTTAATCAAAAACATTTACAGTAGGTTTTAAACACTGCTGTTTTAAGAATATTTTCATGCAGTTTGATGGCAGTTATTGAAACTGCTAAAAATGTTAGGTTGCACTGACATCTGCTGGCAAAAGAGTAAATTTCATAGAAAATATATTAATTGGAAGCAAGTAGTTTAATTCGATTTTTTAAATTTGTATTTGCATTCTAGGTTTAACAAAATTAGCTAATGAACATGATAATTTTTGATGCATAGTTTAATTGATTCAAGCAGCTTGTTAGTATGTGGCAACTCTTTTTGGCTTCTTCAGAATGGCTGGTGGCAGCTTGTAAACATAAACTGTGGCAATGCATAAAGTATCTTTCACTCATAACTTCTGGTTGATCTTTACCACTGAATGATGACATCATTATCTTCATTACTCTATTTCCATCATCATACTGCCATCATCATAATGTCCTTTGGTTCTGAAACACTACAAATAGTGATGCTCATTAAGTTAGCCATTAGCAGAGAGCTGGATCAGAAGTGAAACAACCAGGACCTGAACTGGTGCCCACTTGGGATGCCAGAGTTGCAGGCAGAGAAAGAGACAGAGAGGTCTTCCTTTACCATTGGTTCACTCTACAATGGCCGCTGCGGCTAGTGCGCTGCGGGCGGCGCACCGCGCTGATCCGAAGGCAGGAGCCAGGTGCTTTTCCTGGTCTCCCATGTGGGTGCAGCACTTGGGCCATCCTCCACTGCCCTCCCGGGCCACAGCAGAGAGCTGGCCTGGAAGAGGGGCAACTGGAACAGAATCCGGCACCCCGACTAGGACTAGAACCCAGGGTGCCGGTGCCGCAGGCGGAGGATTAGCCTAGTGAGCCGCGGTGCCGGCCTCCAACATTCACTTTTTAAACAAAGATTTATTTGTTTATTTGAAATGCAGACTGGCGAAGAAGAAGAAAGAAGAAAGAAGAAAGAAGAAAGAAGAAGAAGAAAAAGAGAGAGAGAGAGAGAGAGAGAGAATGAATCATCTATTGGTTCACTCCCGAAATGACCGCAACAAAAGCAAGAAGCTTGGAACTCCATCTTGGTCTCCCATGTTGTAGTAGGGGCCCAAGCACTTGGGACATCTTCTGCTTTCTCAGGCACATTAACAGGGAACTGGATCAGAAGTAGGAGTAGCCAAGACTTTAACCAGGGCTCTGATATGGAACACCAGCATCGCAAAAGCAGCAGTTTGACATACTGTGTCACAACCCCAGCCTCAAGTTAGCATTCACTTTCAGAAAGTGTTCTGGGAAAACAGATGTAGGGTGTAGGGGAGGAAGCAAGCCAACAGAACTAAACATGAGGGGGTTATGACTATTATTATTATTGCCAGGAAGTAAAACATGTCTACTTTAAACCCTACTAACTCAACACTGATTTAGTGTCAGAATTTTACAACTGGAAAGAAATTTACTGATCATTTGGTTTGTTCTTTTCTTTTTTGTAGCTATGGGAATTGAGACCCAGATAAATTTAAATAACTTGATCACCTAGCTGATATCAGAACAAAGTTCTATAATTTTCCCTCTCCAGGATTCATTTCTGTATCAATTGTCTTCATGAACTGTATATTGGAAGTCTACTGCTTAAGCCAAATATATTTGAACACACGAAACATGCTTATTTGAGGATTTACATTTAGCTTATTTGAACTCAACTATCCCAACTTTCTCTAAGGGTGTTATTAAAATATAGGATATTATGTAATACTGCTCTGTGATGCTTCAGAAATATATACTTATTCATATGTCCTTCCCAGAAAATCAAGTTCCATTGTCTATTTTTTTCAGATGTAAAAATACAAAGAGGCATGTGGATCAGGAGAAAATGAGTCAGAAATAAATCTTAAGCAGAAATTTCTGGTTCTTTGATCGGGGCTGGGATCTCAGAATCATGCTTCAATTACATTAGTGAGTTAAGCACATATTCCATTTTCTGTTCCAATAGGTATTGCTATACAGGATACAACTTCTAGAAATGCAACTTGCATTGTAATAATGTGTGCAATATAGGTATAATTCCAGGTGAACTATTCTATAATACAACACCAAGGACATTTTCCCCCCTGTTTTGGCATTGCCACCATTTTGGGATGCTTAATGTACACTTGTAGGAGACTTAACAGTGTCCCTGAGCTCCACTCACTCGATCAGAGTAGCATGACCCTCCCCTCAGCCCACGAAGTTGTAGTGACCAAAAATGTCTCCAGACATTACCAAATGTCCCTGGTGGGTGGGGTGGAGTGAGGAGGATCAGTGTTTTCTTTCCAAATAAAAGAAATATGAACACATGAAAAGTGAGACTCAAAGAGGCATCTCTAAATTAGGTAAATGCAAACTTCATTTAAATATCCCTTCTAAGCTAGAGCTAAAGTGGATTCCTTACAATTGTTTTCAGAATTTGCATATTCTTGTTTCTTTTTACATTTAAAAGAATAATTTTGAGATAGGTATAACTTCACAATCAAGTTGTTTTTTTTTTTTTTAAATCTTGGCAGCTAAGCTGATCTTTATCTGTGATGGTTCTAAAAATTTCTTTTATTTTTCTGATAAGGCAAACTTCTATTTTTTTTAAACAAAAGCAACCTATAAAATTTTAGAGCAAGTATTTTCATATCCAATCTGCAGACAGGAAAATGAAGTGATGTCTGGGCTCAGTGAAGTTTCTTGTCTACCAAATGCTTTCATTTCATCCAATGTAAGCATATTTTTAAAAATATCTGTTTTATATTGGGAGTGCCTTCATGAAAGGAAAAAGGGAAGGGAGGCAAGGAAAGAAGGTTGGGGAGTGTAAAGGGGAGAGAAGGGAGAGAAAACAATATTGGGAGAACCTGCAGGCTGGCATTGTGGTGCAGCGACTCCAGCATCCCATATCAGAATGCCAGTTTGAGTCTCAGCTGCCCTGCTTCCGATCCAGTTCCCTGCTAATGGGAAGGCAGAAGACGGCCCAAGGCCCCTGTCAACCATGTGGGTTACCAGGATGGAGTTCCTGGCCCCAGGCTTTGGCTTGGCCCACACCTTATTGTTGCAGCCATTTGGGGACTGAACAAGTAGATGAAGTTCTCTCTGTATCTCTACTCTTTCTCTGCCACTCTGCCTTTCAAATAAATAAATAAATCTCAAATCTGGGAAAACCTTAGTGGGACAATGAACAAAACCGGCACAGGACAGATGTAATCTATTTAAGTCATTATAACAACCCTTAAGATTCAGCACATCCATTGTCTTCCTCCATCACTGACTTGTCCTCCATTACTGTCCCCAAGTGCCTGTATTCTCTACATGCATATTTAAGGATTATGTTTTTTCTTCTTCCTCCATCCTTCAAACTTAACCACTCCTGATGTTGGTGTCAAAGTCTTAAGTCTTTCCAAGGGAAACAAACATAAGCATTTTTGCTGCTTCCAAATGGTTTATTGCTGAGACCAGGAAAGGGTCAGCAATTCATTGTCTATATTCTAATCCTTAAGGTAAATAGTTTCTAGAAGCACTTCAAGTTCCCCAACGCTTATCCTGCCAGCTAATGTTTCGACAGCTGATTGTCTGTCACCCAGAGCCCTCTCACCCAGAGTTCTATGAATGAATAGCCTTCCAAATCCTGCAGCAATCAACTTTGTACATTTTAAAAAATGAACAATGTTGGGAAGTCTGTTGGGGAACAGGTACTCATGGATGTGATATGAATAGTGTAGTCATCGTAATGCTTTTGGAGGCATTTAGAAATGCATTTCAAAACCCCTAAACACATGCATACAACTAGACAGATCCAGGTATTGAACCCTGTTGCACTTGAGTTTAAAGAAACAATTATAGATATACTTAAAGATGTCTGTCAAGAGGACACTTATGCAACTGGTGTTATAATAGTAGGACATTATGAAACAAAATGGTATTATGATTGGTTACATACATTATGGTTAATCCATAAAATGTCAGATAAATCAGGATATTAAAATATAAGCCTAGAAAAGTCTACAGGAATACACATAAAATGCCATTCTTAATGGGGTAGTGGGTTTTTACTTTCTTCTTTATACTGTTCTGGATGTGCCAAAATTGCTAAGAATGATTATTTACTATTTAATGATAAGAAAAGTTTTCTGAAGTAAATAATAAAAACAATATGAAATTGTTGTGGTTCATCACCTGGTAGATGTGGACTTTCCTCTACCTAGGTGGCGAGCTGTAGAATCAACTTTGCGCTTATTCTCAATGACACTATCACACCAACAACTTTCAGTTATTGAATATCTACAATGGGCAAAGTACTGTGCTATATTTATGTGAGCTATCTTCTTCATTCCTTAAAACCAACTCCAGGTGGTATCATTCCTTTTGCAGATGAGGAAACTCAGATTTTCTAAGTGATTTTAAGTAAACATGAGGTCTAGCAAGGATTTGAGCTCAATTAACAACAGCAAAGTCTGAATATTTGACCCTGACACTACATTGCTTCTCCTTGGCAGTTTCAAGCCTGAGCATATCTTCTTTGGATCATTTGAGGAAAGAAGTGTTTATGGAAAAATGATTTTAGTAGGATTCTTCTTATAATTCAAAAGTCTTTGTAATATAGACTGAACTTCACTTTGGTATCATATTTGCTCTATAATACCTGAAAACATGCCGTGATTAACTAATGTGATGCTTAACACAAGTTTAAAAACACAAAATGAGAAATGAAATTTGGGCATATTTTCTCAATGAGAATTTTTCTCATAAGGAATATACATAATACCTTCATTTATTCTTAGCCATATATTAGAATACACAGAAACTTGCAAAAACACTCACCAAAAAACATGAGTCTCCTTAATAAACATTGAACCTGGATGGGAAAACTCTGCTTTATTTGTCCCAAGAGGCAAAAAACTACTGCCAAGATTGAGTTCGAACAAAGAAGATAATTTACATTATTCATCTTTAATGAGGTTCCAAGTTCTTTTTTTTTTTTATTTGACTGCACCAGGGCACATACAAACTGCAAAGTAAAGAAATAACACACTCACACACTAACTTAACTGCATAAAGATCTCATTATTGTAACATTAACATATGGCTATTTTAATATTCTCGGTTTTGAAATGATAAAATTATAACTGTATTATGGAAGGAGAAGGAGTAAAAGCAATGGGAGAAGGATGAGGAGAAATAGTAGACAGAGGCGTAATTAAGTATTCCTTGCCACCAGTAGTGAACAATGAGTAAACACAAACCCTGGGTAGAATATAGACACTAATTCACATACAGGGACTTGATAATTAACTGATACAGACTCCCTACAGAATTCCTCTGCTATGACTCAGTTTTAACTTTTCCTGGATCTACGTTAATTGAAATCTCATCATGATCAATAGTGCCTTGGGTATTTTCTGGGAAAAAAAAAGTTCTTAATCTCAGTGTTTGACTGCCTGTGCAATACAAACAACTTCTTAGTATTCATCAGGCAACCTATACTTTAACAACAAAGATCTTTTGATACTAGGGTTTCTATTTTTTTATTAAACTTCTTCCAGTTCCTACTTAATCATTCTCTTAAAAGTTATTTTATACACATTTCTTAAACAACATATACTTTGTATAAAATATAAGAATTACCCTACATTCTTAAGATCAGATTCAGTGACAAAATGCACTATTGAATCCAATAAACATTTAATACTTGCTGCATATAAGTTGCATGTAAGAAACATAGGCTGCAATATTCTGTGATTCATGCAGTAAATATTTACAAAAATCAAGCAAACAACTAGACATCCTTCAGCTACTAAAATTAACCTTTTCAGTCACAACAGACTAATAGTAACAAAAATGAGAGCACAGACAGTTACATCAAAACCATGCTGGGTCGAGTTTGTCTTGGAAGAGTCTGGAAGGGCCATAGGAACAGCACTGGCAGCCATACAGTTTCCTATTTTCCTATGGGATTGAGACTATTCTTTCCTACATGGCTTTCCCTACATCACAGGCTCTTGCAGAAGAGGCATTTCAGGCTTCAAACAAAAATAACCAAACTTTAGTGAAAAAGCTGAAAAATGCCTTTCTTGAGTGTCTGATCCTGGAAACAGCTTGCTGTAGGTCCTTAAGGCAAATGCCAAGAGTCAAAGAAATTGTAGTGTACAGTCTCAGGCTGTAAAAATAAAATTACTGACCAAGGAATTACATTTCTGGATAAAAAGTCTTCACAATAAGGCCTATATGAATAAGATCAGCTTCTTGGTTTTTGAAGATAATATGAGTTTTACATCCTATGAACATTGTACATTTTTCCTATTGTAGAGACTTTTGGAGTAGATACATGTTCACAATGTTGCTTAAAACAAAAACAAACCAAAAAAAAAAAAAAAAAAAAGCATAGGGCATGGAAAAACTATTCAAATACCAAGCAGGTTTCAAGTTTGTTCTTGCTTGTTTGCTCTACTTTCATATTTTACTTTTATGGTTGGCATATGGAAAACCAAACTGGGAAATCATAATGTTGGAGTATTTTAAAGGCATGCTATCATATATATTAACGAGCTTATTTATACAATAGGACCTTTGCAGAAAATGCTCAGCTCGATGCCACATTCCAGTATAGCCTCCATTGGTCTCTTTTTCCAAATTGCCCAGATTTACAGGTTTCACAAATATCCCTGATGTCTTCCCAATGTGCTTGGCAATCATAAAATTCATGGCAATATCGTCACAGTTTTGAGTTTCATCTATCAAAGCATGGACAGCAGCAGGTTGCCTCTGAAAGAGTTCAAGATATTTGCTATTGAAGAACGAGGCTCCAATCAGCACCATAGAGTACTGGTCACCATTTCCAAGCCCTGGTGTTTGTAATTCCATACCTCCATAGCTATAGATACCTGATGAAGTAGAGACATGCTTTCTAGGAACAAATCCTACAATTTGATCAGGAAATTGCTGAAAAGAAAACAGAACAATTGAATTACACATTTCTTTAAAACATATATAGTGAAAAAGGCATTGTTACAAAGAAAAGAAAACTGGTTTGTCAATATTTCCTTATTCCTGGTTTCTACATCTTAGTTTCATCTAACTCCAGGCAACTTCTTAACTCTGTATTGTGATAAGTTTACAGGTCAGATTTCATTACATCCAAAAAAAATCTTCAAAACCAAATGTGCTAACCTCACAATTGTTCTCTAATTAAAATATTGTCTTAACAATTTCTAGTCACCAAAAATTCTAGTCTTTCAAAGTTTGCTGTAAGAAAAGTCTGTATGAATGCTATTTACTGTAGGAGAGAAGATATAATGTGATCATTTTGAAACTGTTTTAATCTCTTAGGATATACTACAATTATGGGTCTACATGTGTGATTTTACTGTTTTCCACATTGATTTTACTATTCTTGAAAGTCACTGTTGATTTTAAACAATATTTTATACCTTTTCAGTTTGGACATTTCCTTTTTAAGATATTAGATATACATAAATACAAATATAAATGATATATGTGTAAGAAATATGTCAGGATCTTTGAAGAAAGAATAGGTAGTAGCAAAATACTTGTTTTGGGGACAATGAATATAAATAAAAGAAAAATGATCAAACATTGCAGCATTAGAGAGAGGTAAGAATTTAGGATTGAGAAGTTTAGTTCACTTGGTAAATAATGTGAGTTTCATTCATTTATGGAACAGATACTGAACTAGGGACACAGACACAGACACAGACACATAGAAATTAGGTTGGATGAAATTCAACTTCAGGAAACTCATAATCTAGAGTTTGATACAGATACGTGAACAAGAATTACAGTACTGTGATAAAACTGTAAATGCAGTCAGGTAAATCTGATGGCAGCACTGAGGAGTGAATGACAACTGTGTTTCTGGGAGGCAAAGGGAAAGGTCAGCGGATAGAGGATAAAGGTTGGGAGGCTTTAAAGGAGCACCACTTATACATCTTGGAGAATGAAAGCCGTTTCACTGATGGCTAGCAGAGGAAAAGAGAAAGCACCGAAGTGGAGGCAGTGGGCAAGCCTAAAGGCACAGTGAATGTCTCCTCCAATCTCAACTGCCTGCAGTCCCCAAATCATCACACCTGCAGGGCACTGACATGACAGAGTTTAAGGAATCAAATTACCTTGGTCAACAGACTAAAGTTGTTCTCAGTATTTTTATGAATAAAACCTAAAAACATAGTTCTACATCTCTAATTGTGTCGATTACTTAGACTGTTCTCATTCACTATAGCCTTTGTATCCTTCTCTTCCCCTTACATTTTGGTAAATTATTATTATTATTATTATTATTATTATTTTGCTTTCAACAGAAATCCTACAGCTGAAGTATTATGAGAAAGTTTTGCCCAAGAAACCTTTATTTCCAGGGCTGGAAAAACCTGCTGATATAAAAAAAATTCAATTTGTTGAGCAGTATACAAGGTATGAAGTTAAAAACTGAAGTTTTTAGAATGCTGCTACCTGAAGACCACTTCGTCATTAATATCTAATGCTGTTACAGCCCAAGAAGTTACAATTATGCAAGTTAGGCCATTTATTGGGAAGCAGGTGTTAAGCTATTTGACAGGGTTACAGAGTATTTGTACATAGTTCTGAGTTCAGATAACTGTGCTGCAACTTGCAGAATCAGCTATGATTTGTACATATTCAGTAAGAGAGAGGTAATTTTATAGGATGGCAAGCAAGCAATCTATGTTTGCTTATCCAAGCTAAGGTTTAGGAAACAAACAAACAAAACAAAAATCTGCCACCATAATGATACGTGCAGATTAATACAGAAGACTTTTTAAACAATGGTATCAGAACTAGGATTAAATTTTGTGAAGGCAATAAGTGTTTTATTTCACAAAAAGTTGCATATACTATCAATATAGAAACAAATTTCTCATTTGAGACACAAGTCTTTGGCCTGTGGGAAACATCCCTACATTCCAGTGTGTCTTTGCTATCATTTGGATCATTTCTTCGTTATTCTCTTTAAGCTAGTTTTAGATCTTCTCTCCAATACATCAAAATATAAAATAAATAAACACAAAAGATACCATAACTTTCATGCTGACTCAGTTAAGCACAAGAAACCTGGATTAGTCTATAACAGCTTTATCTATCTTTTAGTTAAATACTGTCCACACTGTTTTTGGCAACCCCCACTTTAAACCATACTGTCCTGGTTAAGCACTACCTAAGACTTTAAATAGATGTTTTCATAAAGGAAATATTACCTGCCAAACTGAGAAGGCAAAAGTAAGATCCTGTGCGCTAATGAGTGTGTCATCATCTACCATTAACACTGCTGAAATGAAAGAAAAATTTTACATTGAACAGTTTAGAAATGAAAACAAAACTGGTAAGATACTTATCTATATAGATCATTCAAATGAAATATTTTCTGACCCCATTAGTATTAGTATTCTTGGAAAGATTTGTCCAGTAGATTCTTTTAAAATTGTAATTGATTGGGGCTGGCACTGTGGCATAGATTAAGTCTCCACCTGTGGCACCAGTATCCCATATGGATACTGGTTCGAGTACCGGTTGCTGCATTTCCAATCTAGCTCTCTGATAATGGCTTGGGAAAGCAGTGGAAAATGGCCCAAGTTCTTGGATCCCTGTGCCCATGTGGGAGACCTGGAAGGAGCTCCTGGCTCCTGGCTTTGGATCTGTCCAGCTCTGGTCACTGTGGCCATTTGGGGAGTGAACCAGCAGAGGGAACATCTCTCTCTCTCTTTGGTTTTCCCTCTCTCTGTCTGTAATTCTGCCTCTCAAAAAAATAAATCAATCTTTAAAAAAAATTGTAATTGATTTTCTAACTTCCTGAAGGGAAAATAATCATGTAGTTAATATCCATTATCCTAGAAATGAATGAACCACTAAATAAATAAATCTGGGGCAAGCATTGTGGCACAGTGGGTTAAGCTGCCGACTGTGATGCTGGCATCCCATTTGGGCACTTGTTCGATCCTGGCTGCTCCTCTTCCCTGCCTTCGTGCCTGGGAAAGTAGCAGAAGATGGGCCAAATCCTTGGGCCCCTGCATCTTCATGGGAGACCTGGATGGAGTTCCAGGTTCCTGGCTTCAACCTGGCCTAATCCCAGCCTGTGGGGCCATGTGGGAAATGAACCAGCAAATAGAAGATTTATTTCTCTCTCCCCGCCCCCCTTCTTTAATGCTACCTTCCAAATAAATAAAAATCTAAAAAAAAAAAAAAAAATCCAGTGCTCTATTAGGCAAATTACAACTTCATGAAAATGCTACAAATGGGAGGAAAAGGGGAGTGGCAAGAATCTTAGGCTCTCCTTTAATGTAATAATATATAATTAAAGCCTTTCTTTTTCTAACAATATTAACCTCTTTGTTATTGTTGTAAGGTGGACGTGACTTCTTTCCCAAGAAACTGCTTTTTGGTATCTTAGAAACTACTCTTTAAGCTTTTTAAAGGGATTTCTTATCATTAACCTACCCCATTTCTCTCCACAGAGCTAAGACAAGAAGAATTCCAGAGACACACATGCCCACCCCAGCTCTGGTTGGCTGCAGCCCTTCTAGACTGAGAAACCAGCTGCATCTCACCATTGGTTTCCACTTCAGGGAAGACCTGGAGTCGATTTCTCATCCTGTTTGCTGTCTGAACTTTGAAGATCACAGGGACAGGGTGAGGCCCTAAAGAATTCCACAATTCATCTGGTCCCTTCTCCCCAACATTATTCCATACCACAATCACTTTATGCAGGTGTGGTATGGCCTGATAATGATTTAAAAGTCTTAATAAGAGATCCGTTCTGTTGTAGGTCTGCATTATGAGAGTGAAAGAATCCAGGGTGGACTTGCCCTGGGATTTTATTTCCCTACGTAAAGTGAGCATCTTGTCTTCTTTAATGTTGGGAAGTAAATTGGTCAAAGCCCCAGCTACCAGCAGTAACACAAGGATGACCACCAAAGAGAAACGAAGCACTCGAATCCCCATTACTCTCCCAGGAAGTTTGCAGATATGGCAACACCTAGAGTGGAAGAGGAAACAAAAGATAGAATGTCAGCATTCTTACTAGTCACTGAGCTTCTATTTACATTCTTACAAGGAGAAGAGAGACAATCTCATTTTAGTGGATTCAAATTCAGTTCTCTTTTCCTTTTTGATAAGGTGATTTGGCCTAAGAGATAAAAAGTAGAGTGTAACATTCCCTCCCTTTTGATGCTGCCTGTCTTGCAGTTGCAGGCAAAAGATCTTAATACTACCAAAGAAGAAGACTTAAGCAATGTAAAATTTGTCCTCATTTTATCAATAAACATCTGGAACTCAGATTATTTTTAAAATGTGATTAGTAATACATGAATTTTAGATGTGCATTTTGGTAGCAGACTTTTTGTACAAATTTATCATATGTAGAATATAATACATGAAAGCAGATAAAAATCATAGCAGCAGCAGCAAACCATTACAGTGACTTTATTACTTATCAGGCCCTGTACTATGTGGCCACATGCTGTCACATGTACTTAGTAATTCAACAAAGTAAACAAACAGTTACTGAGCACTGTGTGCCAGGTACTGTCCGAGGTTCTGCAAATATGGCAATAAGTAAGATAGACAAGGTGTTTGCTGTTAGTAGCAGAGGAGGTAGTAAGGAGAGACAGATAAAATAAACACACTGAACAGATAATTCACAGCACTAATTATGAAGAGAGTATGTTTACCAAGAGATGAAATCACAGTGATGTGATAAGCAAGAGCCAGATTATGTGGGGCCCTGACAGCCTAGATATAGAATATGGATTTTATTCTAAAATCCTTTAACAGTCCTGATCATGAGAGCAGTATGACACAATTTATCTTCTCTTATTCCCAGTTAACAGTTTGGATGCTTACAGAAATTAAATAACTTCCTCAAGATTACTAGGCAACCTAATTAATGGAGCTAGGATTTACATTCAAAAATTCTGCTCCTAGAGTCCAGACCATTCACCATTATGGACTGCAGAGGTGTACTGCCTGGATTCAAATTCTGACTAAAGTCAGGAGTGTACAAATCAGAAGGTTTTGTACTCAAGATATATTTTCTCCTAGCTTTTTCCCTATACCTGAAGGATCTTATAAAGATGGTCATGGGATAGTAGTGACCAAATAACTGTTAAGTGTGTCCATGATACTCACTTGTCAAAAATTATAAACCAAACCTCTCAATTATATATGTTAAAAAAGGTTAAATCTCAGTTTTATAAAACTAGCTTCCATGTAATTTTATTTTCTATGCTTGTAGCCTCTTACTGTAGCACTGTTTCCTTCCATTACTTCTGTTTTTTATTCTTTTGCTATCTCTGCTCTCAGTCTAAAGTGCTTCCTCCTCCAAATGCTTTTTAGGTATATCCTTATTTTGTATTTTTAGCACTAAGTTTTCATGCCCATTTTAGCATCTTGGGATCTATTCTGCTACTTTATTAAAGTACAAAAGCCAGAAGTTAGGAAAAAGATTGCTCATTTATTTATGAAAAGACTGGAAACAAAAATCAACCAGGAGTTTAAATGCCTTTTAAAATACCTTTAAGAGGGTCAATGCTGTAGCATAGCAGGTAAATCTGCCACTTGTGGCACCAGCATCCCATATGGGCACTGGTTTGAATCTGGGCTGTTTTACCCTCAATGCAGCTCCCTGCTAATAGCCTGGGAAAGAAGCAAAAGATGGCCCAAGTGCTTGGGCCCCTGCACCCACATGGGAGACCCAGAAGAGGCTCTTCACTCTGGGTCAGCACAGTTCTGGCCGTTGCAGCCATTTGGGGAGAGAACCAGTGGATGGGAGATCTCTTTCTTTGTCTCTCCCTCCTCCTCTCTCTCTGTAACTCTGCCTTTCAAATAAATAAATCTTAAAAAATACTTTAAAAAAAAAGTAGAACTCTCAGAATCAAAAAGAATTAGATGTATGAGATATTATCCTTGATGATGTAATTGATCCATGCCTATGGATTTTAGTCTATTACTTTTTATTCTTTTTGATAAAATTTCTCTTCTTAGGCTACACAATAGATAAATACACTTATCTACTGCTTAATACAGACAACTGAAATAAAGCCAGAAGATTTCTCACTGCAAACTCATGGGTAGGGTATGCTGTCCTCAGTTTAACACTGCGTTTTAATTTTACATTGTATTTTTGGTTCTCACCACCTTCTTGAAAAAGTGCATTTTGTGTACATATTCACATCTGTGGTTGAAGTTAGACATCATTCCATAGGCAATCCTAAGACTGTAGTCTAAATTGTCCTAATAAAATACTGTATTTCAAACTAGAGCTCATTTTACTTTCAAATGATGTCCAATCAATCTTCCATTTTTTCATGGAGATTTTGCAGTAGGTGGTTTAATGACCGTTATATTCTGGTGATCTTGTTTAATGTGGTGAGGTGTGTTACATAATTATAGAATGCTTTCTCTCTGTCTAGTTCAAGGACATTAAGAGACCACATAGACCTTGAGTTTAGCGTTTTCCTTTGAAGGGTATGAGACGGAAGAATTCTGAGAGGGACAGTGCCATACACTCTGTGATGTGACCGTGTATTGAGGCACAAAGAAGCAAGGAGCTTATCCACAAGGACAAGGGAATGGTCACTGTCATTGAGCAGTTCTCCATTTCAACAATCCAAATTAGATAAGCAATTTTTCCTTTATAGCAAACTTTCTGGGGAGTTTTCAAGGATATTCTCTACTGGACTTTCTCTGCAGCTTATTCTATGAAGAAAAGCAATTTTGTGGTTCTCCTGTCATGCTTTCAATGGAAGATACGAATAAAGTGAATTATTTTTGAAATAACCTCAGATTTACCATGATTATGTTTCAAGGGCAGTAATTTAAGGCTTTTGGGAACAATGGTTTCATTTTATGTACCTGTTACTAAGACAACACAAAATGTTAATATGTATAGTCAGCCAAAGGCAAGCCATCATGAGCTTTGATCAAAGGACTTGAAAATTCCTTTAATATTGAATCAAAGACAGGTCCTAGCAAACACATTTTCAGTTCTGTATAAAAATGGCCACTTATGTGCACTCAGAGTAAAGAATCATTTTGACAACTGCATTAAAGCTTACCACGATTAAGATATTTATATTCACTTTTCTGCAGCTGAGTAGGCATAGTATATTGGAAAACTTCCACAGAAGGATTTCTAGTCTCTAAAGTAGAAACTAATAATATTGTGTGTTGCAGTCTTAAAAAAGCAATGAAGACTAACTGAGCACCAAAAAGGAAACCTGTTAAAGTGAAATGAACACTATGAGAAACAGTGACTTGATCAGCCCTCACCCTGACTGTTGATGAGCAACTTGATATGTTATCCCTCTTAGTATTTTTTTTTTTTTGTTCTACTTAATACTTTTGGTTGAATACTGTAATCAATACACAATTCTTCTTAAGTGCTGAAACTAAACTGAAAAATGATCGTTGTTAAATGTAAGAGTAGGAATAAGAGAGGGAAGAAATGTGCAATTCGGGACATGCTCAAGCTGACTTACCCCAAACAGTAGAGTTAGAAACATATCAGGGGATTCCAATTCAATCCGATCAAGGTGGCATGTACCAATGCCATCTCACTAGTCCCAGTGATCAATTTCTGTTCACAATTGATCATAATGATAGGACTAAGAGCCAAAGGGATCACAAAAACAAGACTAGTGTCTGCAAATACTAGCTGATAGAATAAAAAAGGGAGAGAACGATCCAACATGGGAAGTGAGATACACAGCAGACCCATAGAATGGCAGATGTCCTAAATAGCACTCTGGCCTCAGAATCAGCCCTTAAGGCATTCAGATCCGGCTGAAAAGCCCATGAGAGTATTTCAGGCATGGAAAGCCAAGACACTCTGGGGGGAAAAAAAACCTTAATGAAAGATCTCTGCGAGTGAGATCCCAGTGGAAAGAACGGGGCCATCAAAGAAGGAGGTACCTTTCTCTGAAGGGAGGAGAGAACTTCCACTTTGACCATGGCCTTGTCTAAAAATGATCAGAGTCAGTGAACTCAGGAGACTTCCATAGCCTTGGCAGCTCATGACAAGAGCCTAGGGTGATTACTGATGCCATAAACAAGAGTGTCAATTTGTTAAGTCAACAACAGGAGTCACTGCGCACTGACTCCTCATGTAGGATCTTTGTCCTTAGTGTGCTGTACATTGAGATTTAATGCTATAACTAGTACTCAAACAGTATTTTTCACTTTATGTTTCTGTGTGGGAGCAAACTGTTGAAATCTTTACTTAATGTATGCTAAACCGATATTCTGTATATAAAGAGAATTGAAAATGAATCTTGATGTGAATGGAAGGGGAGAGGGAGTGGGAAAGGGGAGGGTTGTGGGTGGGAGGGACGTTATGGGGGGGAAGCCATTGTAATCCATAAGCTGTACATTGGAAATTTATATTCATTAAATACAAGTTTGAAAGCAAAAAAAAAAAAAGCAATGAAGAATATACTATAATTTACTATAAATAGATACTATAGAAGACTCTCATGAGTGTCTTTTCACTGTTACCTGCACTTTTGGTAAGAGTTTATCTCTGTAATCATTATAGAAATTCCCTCTTCAAGATACATTTTAATCCCCTATTTTACCTGTATCAGAAAGGTCTTAGGGGATCTACATAACTTAATGCTTTAGAAAAATAGTATAAATATTTCATGTGGTATTTATTAAGTAATGCAGCTCAATAAAATTACATAAATCCTTTCTTTAGTTTATATGGCAAAGTATGAGAGCAAGGGCATATCAGACTACAGGGCAAGTAGTTAACTATACTTTGAGAATAGCTGAATTCTAGAATTCTAGAACTCTAGGTCCAACAGAATCAATTTCAGTATAGTGCAAAAGTAAGGATGACTTCATGACTATAGGGATTTCAGAGTTTCTGGCTTTCTTCTGCTGTTTAATTTACAGCTTTGAACTCTGATTAGATGATATGAGAAAGAACACTTGTGGATGATCTATGTCTCATTTGAAAGGAACAAAGTGGAGCAGGTACTGTGGTGCAGTAGGTTACTCCTCTGCCTGTGGCACCAGCATTCAGTTCTTGTCCCAGCTGCTCCTCTTCTGATTCAGCTCTCTGCTGCGGTCTGGGAAGGCAGTGGAAGATGGCCCAAATGCATGGGCCCCTGCACCCGCATGGGAGACCCAGAAGAGGTTCCTGGTGCCTGGCATCTGATCAGCTCATTTGCAGCCATGTGGGGAGTGAACAAGTGGATGGAAGACCTTTCTCTCTGTCTCTCTTTCTCACTGTCTGTAGCTCTACCTCTCAAATAAATAGAAAGAAAAAAAAAAAAAGGAACTAAGAGGTAGATGTAAACATCTCCTAGTTCTCTTGCTCTCAATTTCTCAATTTTCCTTTTAGGCTTAGTTTTTCCATTTTAAAAATTATTTCTGCATATTTGTACTGACACCCTGTCTTACTCCAAAGAAGATCTGATAGCTCATAGTCTATAATCTTTCTGTCCTTCTTCCATCCCCATGACTACAACAAAATAAATATAACTTTGATAGTACAGGAAATGTCAGCAAAACAAAACAAAAATCCATCTTGTTCTCACCATCTGAATAATCAAAGATCCCTCTAATGACTTTTTGTGTGTGTGTGTGGCTATGTTAATTTATTAGTTCTTCATGGGTAGACTACAAACTCTTTTTGGTTATTTTAATACACTGGCTTTGCTCAGTGCTAGAAGGGAAGAGACGAGAAAGATCTTCCATCCACTGGTTCACTCCCCAGATGGCTACAACAGCTGCCAGGATGAAGGAGCTTCATCTGGGTCTCATGGTGGGTAGCAGGTGCCCAAATACTTGGGCCATCCTCCACTGCTTTTCCCAGGCCATTGTGCTGGATTGCAAACGGGAAAGTCAGGACTCAAACTGGCACTCATATGGGATGTCAGCTTTGTAGGCAGCAGCTTTACCCACTATACCACAATACTGGCCCCAATAAATCTTTTTTTTTTTTTTTTTTGACAGGCAAAGTTAGACAGCAAGAGAGAGAGAGAGAGAGAGAGAGAGAAAGGTTCGTCCTCCCATTGGTTCACCCCCCAAATGGCCGCTACAGCTGGAGCACTGGGCTGATCTGAAACCAGGAGCCAGGTGCTTCCTCCTGGTCTCCCATGCGGGTGCAGGGTCCAAGGACTTGGGCCATCCTCTACTGCCTTCCCAGGCCACAGCAGAGAGATGGACTGGAAGAGGAGCAACTGGGACAGAATCTGGCGCCCCAACCGGGACTAGAACCCAGAGTGCCTGCGCTGCAGGCAAAGGATTAGCCTAGTGAGCCACAGCACAGCCCCCCAATAAATCTTAAAAAGAAAAATAATTCATATACAAGACTCTCAATAAGGTATCTGTAAAATAATGCACAAATTTATACTTGGTATGTTGGAATTTTTTTTTTTCAGGTGTAATGAGATTTCACATAGTACACAACTCATCCATTTAAAGTACAGAGTTCAGTGACTTATTTTTAAAAATACTTATTTCGTTTTTAAAAATATTTATTTTTGTTTTCATCTGGAAGGCAGAGATACAGAGGTAGAGAGAGGAAGATGGACAGGGAGAGTCTATCTGCTGGTTTATTTCCTAAATGCTTACAACAGCTAGAGCTGGGCTAGACTGAAGCCAGGAACTTGTAACTGGATTTGGGTTTTCTATGTGGGTGACGGGGACATGAGCACATTATCAAGAAGCTGGAATTGGAAGCAGAGCTGAGACTCAAACCCTGGCATTTTGATACAAGATGTAGGCATCCCAAGCAGCATCTTAACTGTGAGGCCAAATGCCTGCCTTTCAAAAATTTTTTGAGGATGGCTTTCATGCATGGATTTTAAAATCTTTCTGCATAAAAATCAACTTATCTTTTAATTTCATTTTCTATGAGCTTTTTGAAATATCCCTGTATATTAGTACCTTATTCTTTATTGCCAAAATAAGATTCCATTGTGTGGATTTGTCACATTTCTCTGTTCATCATTTTTCTGGACTTTTAAGCTGATTTTACATTTTGGATATTTCAAATAATGTTACTGTGAATATTATACACATTATTCTGTTTTTTATTTTTATTTATTTGAGAGGGAGGGGGGAGGAAAAGAGAAAGAGAGAGAGAAAGAGAGAGAGGGAGAGTGAGTGTCTAAGTCTGTTTTGTTTGCTGGTTTATACTCCTATGGCTGGGGTGGGCCAGGCCAAAGCTGGAGGCTGGGAACTCAGTCCAGGTCTCCCAGATAGGGGCATCAGGGACCCAGTTACTTGAGCTATGACCTACTGCCCTTCCCCTCCAGGTGTTGGAACCTGGAGTCAGGAGTGGAGCTTAGATTTGAACCCAGGCACTCTGATGCAGGGATCCCAACCCATGTTTTAGAAGCTAGACCAGGCCGGCGCCGCAGCTCACTAGGCTAATCCTCTGCCTTGCGGCTCCGGCACACCGGGTTCTAGTCCCGGTCAGGGCACCGGATTCTGTCCCGGTTTGCCCCTCTTCCAGGCCAGCTCTCTGCTGTGGCCAGGGAGTGCAGTGGAGGATGGCCCAAGTCCTTGGGCCCTGCACCCCATGGGAGACCAGGATAAGTACCTGGCTCCTGCCATCGGATCAGCGCGGTGCGCTGGCCGCAGCGCGCTGGCCACGGCGGCCATTGGAGGGTGAACCAATGGCAAAGGAAGACCTTTCTCTCTGTCTCTCTCTCTCTCACTGTCCACTCTGCTTGTCAAAAAAAAAAATAAAAAAATTAAAAAAAAAAAAAAAAAAGAAAAGAAAAAAGAAGCTAGACCAAATACCCAGCCCCAAGCGTAAGTTGTTTTGTGAATGTACATATATTTTCATTTTTCTTGGGTATACACCTAGGAGTGGAATTGCTGGATTATTATATCAGGATGTTTAAATATCTGAGAACTGAGTTAACTTTGGAAGAGCATTATGTGAAATTATATGAAAATTTTTTTTAAAAATGGATAAGGGAAAAAAAGTAAATGATAGTCTATAAAGCAACATTTAATTATCTTTGGTATGTCTTTAAATGCACTTGGTAATTGTTTTCAGGTGCAACAGGTTAAAGCCCCAGCCTGCAGCACAGCATCCCAATACGGGTGCCAGGTCAAGTCCCGGCTGCTCTACTTCTGATACAGCTTCCTGCTAATGAGCCTGGGAAAGCAGCAGAGGAGGATGGCCCAAGTCCTTGAGCCCCTGCACCCAGGTGGGAGACCTGGAAGAAGCTCCTGGCTTCCCAATTAGCTTAGCTGTGGCCTTTGTGGCCATTTGGGGAGTGAACCAGCAGATGGAAGACCTCTCTCTCTGTCTCTACCTCTCTCTGTAACTCTTTCAAGTAAACAAAATAAATCTTTTAAAAAAAAAAAAAAACCTGCTTTCAGTTATTTACTGCATCAGCTATCAAAGTTCTCTAGAAGGAGCACTGTCGAATTCTTAGGGCTATTTCCTTAGACTGGAAAAGCAACAATTATCAAGAGAGAAGCTATAAACAAACATGCCAGAGCATGGCATGAACAAAGATTAGCTGTGTTCTGTGACTCATAAGCAGAAAAGCAATGAGCAGCTTGGCATTGTACGCTGAAAAGCTGTCATTTTCATTTTGGTGGCACAGATGGTAGAACAGTGTAACTATTCTGCCATTTCTCTATGAAATTTGTCTCATACTGTACAGATTGTTTCTCCTCTGGCTCATCCTCCAGAATGTGTACTTGCCTAAAACCTGGTAATAGAATATAGATGCTCAGAAAAGGGGCTTTAGTTGCCAACAGATAAAATCATTCCAAGATGGAACACAGACACAGATTCAGAACCAGGGCTTTCCTTTTACAAACACACAAGGAAAGAACTGGAAGACAGCTGTGCAGCTGATGGGCAATTTCTGGCCAGGCTGATGGTATGCACATGAGAGACACTGTTCAAACTGAGGCAAAGGGGAATGGAAATTCCAAAGGACTTTTCTCCTAATTGGTACCCATACACAGCGAGCTGGGCCATGACTCCAAGTATTGGCATAAGCTTATCTGTTCATTTCCAAAGCACCCCCTACCTTTATCTGAGAAATTCTGTGCCCTCTGCCCACCCCTCAAGACTCTTCCAAATAACACTTTGTCTGTGAATGATTCCCTCAACGTTCTCCACCCTCAGGGCTCCTGCAAACCCTGAACACAGTGCAACTAGATCTTGTTTCCAGGTATCACAACTAACAAATGTGCTTCTAGCTCCTTTTTTAGTGTGCATATATCTTGGGGGCAGTCTCTGTCAATCTTTATAATTCACAACAGTGTCTAGTCCAATTTTTTAGTAAGTGTTCAATTCTTTGTAGCTGAATGGAGCAAGGCAATCTATGTTTAAATTGATGTAAACTTCACAATGGATGCTTGAAATTTTAATAGAATAAACTCAAATTAAATGCAAATTAAGGCCCAATTAAGATTACACAGCACCAAAGAAACTTTTCCCTACATGAAAGACCTGGGCTATCTTCCATCTGGTAACCAGGAGAGCAGGTCATGAAACGTGACCGCAAGACCAGACCACACAGGTGACCTTTCTACTTTCAGTCCTGGGGCCAAGCTACTTGATAAATAAAAGATGTCTCAGACCTCTGACTTTTTTTTTCACATCTTTTCAAAGACATGCTGCATTAAGATATCTTTGAAGATCATTATTTCTAAGCATATACTGGTGAATGAATTGATTTTCACTGGGGGAATTTCATTATTTGTTAAAAATATCATCCTTGTGAATTTCCCTGAGGGGTTTTAAGAAGTAACAATAACCAGAAATTACACTTCTTAATCCAGCAGGCCGTATCTGTGACTTAAACAAAGTCTGTTTACCTATGAAAATTTTCTATTTTTGAATTCAACAAGGAACAAAAACTACAGACTTGAGGATAAGAAAAGAAAACTAAGTTCAAACACAAAGTTCAAAAGGGTCCACAATAGCCTCTTCCTTTAAAATTTTAAGCAGCACAAACTAGAATTCATTTCACTGTATAATATAGAATGGCAGAAATAGTACATGAAAGGTCACTTGCTTCACAAGGCTTACCCAGGGCTATTTAGAAATTTGGGAAGTTTATTTTACCCATTTTTCAGGAAATTTGTTCTTATCCCTGTTATTTTATTAAAGATTTATTTATTTGAAAGTCAGAGTTACATAGAGTGAGAAGGAAAGGCAGAGAGAGAGACAGAAGTCTTCCATCTGTTGTTTCACTCCCCAGACAGCTGCAGCAGTCGGAGCTGTGCTGATTGGAAGCCAGGAGCCAGGAGCTTCTTCTGGGTCTCCCATGTGGATGCAGGGGCCAGAGGACTTGGGCCATCTTCTACTGATTTCCCAGGTTACAGCAGAGAGCTGGATTGGAAGTGGAGCAGCTGGGACCAGAACCGGTGCCCATATGGGATGCCGGCACTGCAGGCGGCAGCTTTACCCTCTGTGCCACAGCGCAGATAGCACCCTATCCCTGTTATTTTAGAAATGCCATACTGCTGTTTTCATCTTCTACCAATGGTTTCTTCTCTCACTTTTTTTCCTTACAAAATTCTTACAATGTTCTAAACTCCCATTATATTTTTCCTATTTCAAGTACAAATATTTAAAAATTATTTATTTTGTGTTAAAAATATATAAAATGATTTATTTTGTGTTAATAATAGGTATAATAGGTATAGTAGGAAAGACAGGAATAGATTTATCATAATAATAAAAGCATCTTGTGATCTCACTGTGTTTATGACCAAAGATATGAGTATACAAACAGATTATTTAGATAACTACAATCTGGACTAACTACATTATGGACAGGTTATCAATGTTAAAGTGATCCTTTTTCTCTTTCTTGTTTATTTAATTTGAGAAGTAGAGACACACAAACTGTGAAAGATACCTTATCTGCTGCTGTATTCCCCAAATAATTAGGAGCCAGGAACTCAATCTAGGTTTCCTATATGGGCAGCAAGGACCTAACTACTTGAGGATCCATCACCTGCTGCTTCCCAGGGGGTATATTAGCAGGAGGCTGGAATCAAGAGTAGAGTTACACCTTGAACTCAGGTGCTCTGATAGGAGATGTAGGTAACATACGTGGTGTCTTAAATGCTGGGACAAATGTTCAGCCCATATTTGCACTTGAAAGTATCACTGGCTGCATACATACATGATCACTGATAGCAAATTTAAACCCTGTCATTGTGAAGGCCTACTCCTGCCCTTATTATATTTATGAGAAACAGTTTTGAAATATTTATGAGAAACAGTTTTGAAACAGAAATGCTAAAACATACTAAGAAATGGCTTAATGTACTGTCATATCACATCTGAATAGATAAATGGATGCCACTTGCAACAGGTCATTTCTCACTGAAAGCTGTGAGAAATACATTTCTTCACTGATTACATTAAATAGCAAGTTCTCCTGCTGGCAGCCAGGTTAAATGAGTCATTTCTTTACAGGTAAATCAAATTAGAAAGAACAAGGGTAGCATGTAAAATAGGGCTATCAGACACTAAGTACTTGTGTCTATTTTCTTATCGAATTTCACTCCTTCATCCACAACAAATGCTGTCCAACAGTCTAGGCATTTTCTATTTTTCCTCTCCCATTTACTAAATAAAGGATCATATTCCTTTTCAGCACAATTTCAGGCAGCTATTATCAATTAACTAGGTTGTTTTATTATTATTGATTTAAGGGAAAAAACATACAAACATAATGTATAGCCTTTCCCCTCATCATCTGTCTCCTTCACTACAGCCATTTGTAACTGAGGCAAACAATAAGAATTTCTAGTTTCAAAGCAGAGTGTGAATTATTGTAGATGAAAGTTCTTTCTAGCACTGCACCTCTCTCCTGGAGCTGTCGATTAATTGTAGCTATTGATGATGACAGGATGATGATGATGTTTGGACATGATCAATCCAATGATCTGTATCACAACAGGAGTAAGAAACAACATCCTAAGAACAACATCAATGACTTGTAAGGATTCAAGGAGTCAATGGATCCTAAGAAGAAAGCTAGAAATAGAAAGGCATTTTTAGCTCAGTACAGTGCCATGCAAAATTAGTTTCAGAAATGGGTCAAAAACAAAACAAGTATATTTGCAAATATATGACTTTTACCATTCCAGGATATTGGAGCTTTTCATTTGAACCTCCATTTGGTTTAGTCACATGAAAATGGAGAAAGGCAAGATAGCTAGTCAACAGATCCTTGGAATATTCTATGGAACCTCATCCTTTTTACTCAATTCTGGTTTTCAACAATAAACTCACATTCTAAAATCACTTTTCTAAGAGAAACAGATTTTATACATATGGGTTTTGACTTACAAATATTTTTATATTTCAAACCTAAGAGGCAAGCTATAGGGGGACATCATAATATTTGTGGTGGTCCATCAATCTACAAGTATTTATAAGTGCTACGTGTGCAAGCACTGTCAGGCACTAGGGATGGTAATGACTGGGAAGACTCAGTTCCTGACCTCACAAAGATTAGCAGTAATAATGAAAGTTGTCAGAGCTCTTGTCCCTTCATGTCACACAACATCTCAAATTGGTACCATTTCAAATCCTTACAAAAGAAATAAAGATACATGCACCCAATTTGTGGATGGGACAGTTAAGATTTAGAAAATGAAGTGAATTTCCTGAGTCACAGAAAGAGTGGTGGGTCACAACCAAATTTCCAACTCTCACTTGAGCCACCTGTCAATGTCTGCATCTTCTGCATATTCTCTATTTTTCAGCTTTGTTCTAGTCTACAAAAAGTTTCAAACTTACAGATATTGACTTCATTTTATAATACTGTGATGGATCAGTCCTGTAAAAAGCCTATATTATTTTCTAACTGTGTCTGTGGCTCAAGTAAGAACTTAATTTTCAAGGTAACAAAAACACTTCTATAGGAAATCGCTTTTCTCAGATAAAAACACTGGTACTTCACCCATGTTCACTGCAGCATTACTTGTCATAATTAAAAGGCAGAAACAGTTCAAATATCTACTGATGGATGAATGGATATCCATTCAGAAAATCACAAACACTCACATACACACACACACAAAATCAAACATTACTCAGTCTTTATGACACATTATATGACAGATAGACCCTGTGGACGTTATGCTATGTTAAGTAAGCCAGTCACAAAAAAGACAAATATTGTATGATTCCTCCTATATGAGGTACCCAGGATACTCAGATTCATAGACACATAGTAGAATGGTTTGTCAGGGAATAGAGGTGTGGAGAAATGGACAACTGTTTAATGAATACATATGTTAGTTTCACAAGATAAAGTTTTGGAGATGGGCTATACAAAACATGAAACTACTTAACAGTTCTGAAATACACAATTAAAAATAATGAAGATGATAAGTTTTATGTTATATGTATATTACCACTTTTTTTGTAAAAAGCAAAAAAAATACTTTTACTTACCTCATTGTGTTAGCAGTTTTTTGTTTTTAAAATTCCTTATGGCTTCAAAGATTGATACGAACAGGCCTTTGCACTATTAAGGGAAAGCAAAGAATTTTCTATAATGTTTTTGGCAATCAGCAAGAAATTTAAAAAGAATTTCAATGCTTTTAATAGGCTTTGACTTATTTTTAGAAATAAGAATTTGCTATTTTGTGTTCTACAAATTACATTTTGGCAATGAGGAAGATAATGGTTTCCTGTTACTTCCTGCTAACACTGCTGCATTTTTGCTTTCTGAGGTCCAGAAGCAGAATAAAAGCACTGTATCTCAACTATCCAACGGTCACGTATTTGAAACCATAGTCATAGAACACAACCTCTGAACATGTTAGCAATTTGCATTTGCAAAATTGTTGGAATTATACGTATTTGTAGTCTGTCTGACTATTATAAATTCTTTTTTCACCAATGGCCCATGGGGCATTCAACTCAAAACACCTAAAAACCATGGAGTCTAAAATAGACTTGCACATAAATGCCAGGGTTAATGATGAAAAATGACAGATTGCATCATTCCTATTCCTTATTGACTATTGTCAGAAACCAGCTGGAACCATTGCTGGAGATGAGCTTCTGCCTATTCATTCTCTGTTTTAACTTCTCAAGGTCTTCAATCACATGTCTGGGAAGCTTTTTTCTCCCCAAAGAGGATGCATAGTTAATTTAATGCAACTAACTGGTAGGTAATGACATAAACAAATATTTTAAAATTAAATTTAGAAATAAATTTCTTAGTTTAAAAATGTTCATTATTATATCTATTTTACAATCCTAAAGCTCTATCTAATCTTATAACATAATGGAATTAAGAATTCTGATTGGAAACTACCAGCATATTGTATCTGATTGGAGACTTGCAAGATATTGGCTAGCTGAATACAGCTTAATCATCACTTTTAATTTTTCCAAATCATGTTATTCCACAATGCAACTTATTGAAGGGGCAAGAGCAATGGCTTAGTATTCGAAGAAAGACTCATTAAATTATAGATCTCCCTTGTCACTGCTCCTAGGGCATCTCTTGTATACATCTTAAACACAACTGGGAGCGGCACTGTGGTGTAGCAGGTTAAGCCTTTGCCTGTGGGGCCAGCAACCCATATGTGAGCTGGTTCAGCTCTCTTCTATGGCCTGGGAAAGTAGTGGAAGATGGCCCAAGTGCTTGGGCCCCTGAACCCACATGGCAGACCCAGAACAAGCTCCTGGCTCCTGGTTTTGGATCAGCCCACCTCTGGCCATTGTGGTCATATGGGGAGTGAACCAGCAGATGGAAGACCTCTCTCTCCCTCTCTCTATCTGTAATTCTGTCTCTCAAATAAATAAATAAATCTTTTTTAGACAAAAAGACAGTTCTAAAATTCTGATTTGACTGTTAACAGTCATCTCTTCACATCAGTTTCTCCTCTGCATAAAATTCACCCAGGGAAAGAACTTTGACTTATTTGGCTTTGTACCCCTAGTCTCAGTTCACAGTCAGACACACTGTAGATGCTTATTGGATGACTGCTGAATGAATGAATGAAATGAACTTTAATATGGGAACAGGTTAACATACTTTGGATGTACGTTTCAAGATGAGGAAAGAAGTGAAACAAAATGGAATATTTTCCACTTATAGTACTTTTTCTGATTTAAACAGTGTCCATCTACACTTTATACCCCCAATAAAACACCTTCAGAATTAAATTTGGTCATTATGATGTCCAAGACCAAAAGATGAGAAGTTAAGTAGCACTGTCACTTTTTGAAAGGACAAAGTCCTCCCAGGAATACCTAGCATATATCTTTGGGGAGGAGGGAGATGGAGAAGGAGGGAATTTGGGAGTCTCTGGAAACTGATATATCTGAAATTCAACATCAAATTTTCTAACATTTCAAAACTTATTTGAAGAGGGGTAATGTAGGTTTCTCCAGTTGAGCAATTATTGATTTGTAGCAATATAGCATAAAATACAGAACTTATATTCTAAGGCAGAATACAAAATACAGGTTCAAATTGCAGTCGACCTTGATAAGAGAATGCTGGAAATCGGTTGCTGAAATTTGATGATTTCTACATCACCCCCCCCCACCAAGTTACATCATATTGAAATAAAGCAGCTTTGATAAGAAAACAATTGCCATGGAAATGTTACTCTTTAAATTACCTAGTTTGCTCCAAATTAGGTTTCCCCAGTAGTGCAGTAGAGTAACATTGTATCGCTAACATAAAAGCTTTTGGAAAAAAAGTAAATGCTACTAATTGAAAATATTTCTAGGTTTAAATTAAAACAATGAAATCTCATACACTGAGAAAGGCAAAAACAAAATACTCTTTCAGAACTTAATTTCAAGAGCCTTGCTGGATTTACACTTGTTTTAATTAATGTGCATTTTTAAAAACTGTGCCATAAGTGCATACATATTTTCAAAAATAAAACCACTGAATTACTGTCCTCATATGACACAAAAGTTCCAAGAACAAGAGCAAAACATGCCTATCCCCTCATTGCAAAAAAGAAAAATTGTAACACGATTGCATTTTCCTGTCTCCTTACCTTCAGTGCAGAAGATTGCAGTGAGGCCAGCCGATTTATTTGCTAGCAGCTTGGTGATCATGAAACGGAAGGGGCGTCTCGCTGGCTCATTTTTTTTTTTTTTTTCCTAAACCAAGCAGCCTTCATCCACCCTGCCTCATTCTCTGGACTGATAACCTGGAAAAAGCGCCGCCCGCAAACTGAGCGCCCGGAGCAGGGGACAGTCCCCGAGCTGCCACCCCTCCCTTTCGGTGACGCTCCACTTCCTGTTCGCCCAAAAGGCATTCCCAAGAAGCTCGGTTTTGTAGTTTCCAGCCCACCTCGGAAAGCCGGTCCTGCCGTCCTCCAATCCCCGCCCCCGCAAGGTATCAAGTTTAAATCCTCCACGTGACGGGCCACCTGACCCAAACCCATCCCCGGGAGAAGGCGCCCCAAGGGAGGGGTGTTTCTCGGGCGCTCGAGTGCCCGCCCAGCGGCCCGCACTCCCTAGCCTCACACCCCCGAGTCAGCTGTAGGACCCCGAAATCAACCCTGAGGGTCTGACTGGAGTGACAGCAACAGCTGTAGCTCGGGCGAGACCCGGGAGGCAAAAGAGATGAGGATGAATTCTAGTGTCGGCGGATGGGGGTTGTGGGGGAAGCAGAACATCAGCCAAACCGTAATCCAAACCCAGGGTCCCAGGGCCTAGCTTTAAATGGCTTCATTTAAATCCCTTCAGCAGTCTGGCTTGCCAAGGGCGCGCGTGGCCGCCTCCTGCGGGCGCTGCTCTCAGGGCGGGGTGGGGTGGATTACCAGGATTTGGGTGCCCCCCGAATTCACCAAGCAAAACCCTCCCTCAGGCTTCCTACGGCTTGGCTGCACGAGAACACGGGGGCGCCGGCCGCCTCGGCAGCTGCCACCGCCGCCCCAGGACCTACATGCCCACAGAGGGTTAACGGCGGAAGGGCAGGCGCGCAGCGGCCGCGCTTCCGGGAGCAGTGTGAGGAGGCCTGAGCGGGCGCTCCGACTCCCGGCATCCCAGCCTGAAGTTGGCCACCTCAGGATTTTCCTCTTGAGTCCGGGTGGCGGAACTCCTGCGCAGGTCAGCCTCTCAGACCGCCTCATACTTGGCAGCCTGCGCTCTCCAACAGCCTCCGCACAGAGCACCCTGCCGCGAGCCCCGCCCCCGCCGCAAGGCCCCACCCACGGCTCCGCCTCCTTTTCCCGTCCCAGGACCCGTTGCGCGGCCCGGGCCGGAAGTCTGCGAGTTCCTGGGTGTGTGTGTCTGTGTCTGTGTCTCGCCGCGGCGCGCGGTCGCCGACGAGCGCTTGGGGATTCCAGTCTGAGGCGTCACTACTGTCACTGCCATCATCACGCCCCCGGAGCCACTTTCAGAGGGGACTGGACCTGGCCTTTCGCCAGGCAAAGAAGATGTTGCCCCTGTCCATCAAAGACGATGAATACAAACCACCCAAGTTCAATCTGTTCGGCAAGATCTCCAGCTGGTTTAGGTGCGGGGTGCTGTCTTTGCGGGTGTCGGGGAGAAGGCCCAGACCCTACGGATGGCCCTGGGAGGGGAGAGGGAGCATCAAGGACTACCTGTCAACTCCTTGCCCACAGTGAAGCAAGGAACATGTGGACCTGGGGCGGGGGGTGGTTTGGGGAGAAGTCTTGAAAGAGGGACCCCGTTTAGGGGATCCGGCACCCCCTTGACTCTCCTCTCTCTTCCCCACTGTGTCACATCTAGGTCTATCCTGTCGGACAAGACGTCCCGGAACCTGTTTTTCTTCCTGTGCCTGAACCTCTCTTTCGCTTTTGTGGAACTCCTCTACGGCATCTGGAGCAACTGGTAACCAAAAGGGAAAAAGATTGGGGCGGAAGCTGGGGGTGGGAGAGACCAAAGCCTGTTTGCTTAGTGCCACGTAGCTCCTCACCAGGAGGTTCAGGTCGTACCTTTGCCGCCACCTCTGCTGCTGAGAGCTCCCTGGTACTCACTCCAATCTAGGACGGGCATTTTTCTTAAGGTCCCGGGCCTTTCACGTGCAGCCGCCTCCCCCCATCCCCACACTTGTCCTCCCAAATCAGAGCGCGGAGTCACCCCTCATTTGGGCCAAAGTCTCCAACTTTGTACACCTTAGCTCTGTCCGCCTTCCTGTAATTGGCGGAAACCTGTTCCTTGCCTCTCTCTTGGGGGGAGTGGCATTTGGATTACACCCTTGAGATTCTGAGGGGGAGTAAGTGAGATGTTCTGCTGTACTTCATTTGTTAAGTTTTGGGATGAGGGAGCAGTTTATAAAGGGATATCCAGAGGAATTTGAGTCATTCTCTTCTCTCTCAAATGCTGAAAGTGTCTCACGATTTTCCTCTATTCTTGATTGTGGCAGATAATCCCATAGAGCTTTCTAAAAGTGTACAGCTCTTGTTAGTTTTTGGTGTCAACATTCGGGGTTTTTTTCTTGAAACTGCTTTGGGAAGAATGAAAATCCAGTGTGACTGTAGAAATGAAGTTTCTGTTATTCAGGTACTTACTATTGAGTCACTTAAGGTCTCCTGAAATTGTTCAGTTACCAGATCATTTCATGTCTAGGTCTGAATTTTATTTAGAGCTTCAGGGTATTCTTGGATTCCCTAAAATAGATCTTGGACCCTTGATTATGAACCTGTGCCTTCTATACTTTAGTTCATATTAATTAAGTATACTGGGCCTCTATCCTTTAAGGTCCACTTACACAGAAAATTGTCCTTGATCTTTGAGATTGAGCAGTGATATTAGATAATATCACCATGTTTTGTGACATGTATGTTTTCATGTGAAAAAGTGACATTCTTTTCAATTCTGTCATCAACTGAATTTTACCAAAAATATTCTGTAGTCCCAGATTATAAAAGTTACTGACTTAGGCAACACTTGGGTATAAAAGATACTGATACAATGAAATCTTATTGTATGTAATAACCATTTTGAATTCTCTGAGAATCATGTATTTGAGAGTACTTGAAAAAAATTAATGAAAACTTGGCATTAAAAGATAAATTTGTTTTGGTGTGAAAAATATTTTGAAATCTATGCATAGTTTTCTCATAGTATGCGTCTCCATGAACTTTTTAAAGATCACTTGTATATGTGAAGGATACCCCATAATGACAACTTTTTTAATCCCATAATATTAACATCCTTCAGTGTACTATAGGTGTTACAAGCACAATAGTCTTAACTTCTATTTGAATAATCATTCCTTGTAGTAAGTACTTGGCATTTGTAACATTTTACATATCCTTGGTAAATTATGCTATTAATTTAGTATATGTGCTAAATTGTATCAAGATTGTATCATGGTTCATATATGTACATTTTGTTACAGTTTTTTTCTATATTGCAATATATTATATTTTACTGTGGCCTTCCATTGTGTAAATCACCACCTGAAATAACTTGTTCAAGTGATTCCTATTTTAAGTGCCTAAACAACATCTTTCACCAAAGGTCAGATACATAGTAACTCTTTTGATCTGTAGAGGTCTATTGAGGA
Organism: Oryctolagus cuniculus; assembly: GCF_051225735.1. NCBI lineage: Eukaryota > Metazoa > Chordata > Mammalia > Lagomorpha > Leporidae > Oryctolagus > Oryctolagus cuniculus. Next base: position 70,139,109 of record NC_142873.1, on the reverse strand, counting down.
AATTACTGGAAGGGCTCTTTTCCAAGTCATTTTGTATATATGTATCAGTGCATAATGAAAATGTAAATGACTTAAGTACTCTTTTTTTCCTGTACTCTTCCAATTTACTTTTTCATCGTGTTATGTCCTCTAGATTTGAATTCTAACCATAGCGTCTGTTAAACCTAGATCATTTAATAAGTTTTTATCTTCTCATGCTCAGGTATATTAACTTTAATATCCATTTATAACATCTTAATCACCAATATCTATTTTTATCAATGGATGTGAAGACTATCTAGTCTCCCATGAGTGTTCGGGCAGATTTAGAAAATACTCCATTCTTTTTATGATCAGCCTTTCTATGTTTTTTAGATTCCCCAATTTTTATTTCCTTTTGTTGACTGATCAATAATTTCTATTTATGACTGCATTATCTCTGTTCCTATAAATTCAATTAGCTTTAGAGTTCCTTAAATAAATTTCTCACCAAAACACGTTTGGATTGTCATGGTAATTTCTGTGTTCAACTTCACTCTAAAAATAAGATTCCAGTTGCTGAGTATGTGAAATGGAAATTTTTCCCATAAAGGGTTAAAACAAATAAAGGTACATAGAAACATTGATTTAGCTGCAATAAATATTAAATTATTCTGGTTCTTGTGCAAGCCCTCATTTTAAAGAAAGAACATTTATAAGTTTATATTTTTGATGCTGAGAAGTTATCTTTGGTAGAAGAATAGCTAACCTCTGTGAATGTTTCCCCATTAAATATCCAGTACCTTTTATTTTACTACTAGAATGTAGCTTTATTAAATTGGGGTCTTTTCTGTCTTATTCAGACACCTTAGTACACAACACATAGTAGATGATTAATACATATTTGCTGAATGAAAGACTTAGGAAATAATGAATGCTTGAAATTAATCTGAAATTAAATGGCCTATAATGAATGTGCCAGCTACCTCTGTCAGGAAAAACCAAAATAACATTAAACTCCTTTCTCGCATTCTCAGAAGTCAGAAGGAAAATGTTAGGAATATTATATATGTAGTTTTTCTTTCTAGAGTGATTTTCCTTCTGTTTTTTCTTTCAGTTACTTATTGTTGAATTACTGTTTATTCTCAAGGTAATGGGAGTATAATATAAAAATATTGTTTTGTACCATCTGGGATTAAGTTTGTTTTCAAGCTATAAAAAATCCAAAATAATTGTTCTATAAACACTATAAACTTTACTTCAAAACTGGGTGTTAAGTTTCAGCCATGCCTGGATGTGCAGAATGTCCTGAGTGCAGGGAAGAAGAGGCAGAGGGTGTGCTCATTGTCTTTGATCAGTGCTGCCCACACACAATACTTCCACGTAACAGTTGTGCATGGTTGTACCTAGTTGCAAGTGTGCTTTATTCCAGGCAGCCATGTAATGCACTCTGTTGAAAGTCAAGGATTCTTTCCTAAGGAAGAAAGGGAATATGTAGATATTATAGGCTGAGTAAGTAGCCTGCAGAAAGAGATAAACTGATCTAATGCCTTTATAGGCAGAAATTTCAGTCCCATGGCTTTTTACTTCCCAAAGTAGCAGCAGAACCTGTAACACCTGTCATCCGTGTTTTTATTTTCCATCACACTATGATTTTTTTCTAGTATCTCAATATACTTTGTTTGTTACTATGTTCTTTATTTTTTATCTCATGGCCTGTTAAAATTTTTAATTTCAGTTGTATTTTGAACCAAAGCTGTTGTACTCACTTTTCAATTAGATGTAGAAATAACTCAGGTAACTCTAAATGTAATTGTATGAACAAAGCAAATGTTTGTTCAAGAAATGTTTCAGTCTATGCCAGACATTTATATAGTTTGGTGTCTTTAGGAAACATCATAGCAGATGTTTGTAAAGTAATCCTTTGGTAAAGAAAAATGCTTCCACTAATAACATTCTTCTATTAAATTTTTTATAAATGATAGTATTTTTTTCTCCCAAAAGTCTGCATTATTTCCCACATTATGGTGATACCTTTTGCTTTCTTATAGTTTTATTTTTGATCTTGAAAACTTAGAAGGTAAGTGTTCTATTTTGGAATTTTTTTTAAAGTAAGAGATTATATACTGGAATGTAGTACAGTTTTGGATTATTTGACTGCAATTTATTTTGATTTTGCTCATGTTGGATTTTAAGGGCTTTCTAATTTCTAGTAAGCTGATAGTTAGTGTTCTTTTTCCCCTTTCCACTTCATGAAAAGCAGCTGTAAGGGGTTTATGAATTACAGTAATCCCTTATCTTCAATTTTGAATTGATGTTTAATAAATATTCTCTTAGTTTCATTACCAGTAGACCAGTTGATTTCTTTAAAAATAATTTATAATGGGAAGTTTTAAACATATATAAAAGTAGAGCTTAATGAACCTCATGTACCCATCTCCCAACTTTAATATTCATTAATATGTGACCTATTTCATTCCATCTGTTATCTCTATTTTACCACTGGCTTGTTCTAAAACACATACAAGATATACTTTCTTCCATAACTACTTCAATTTGATTACCTAAACTATCAGAGCCCCCTTCTTAATGTATTATCACCTGTGAAAATTAATGATTCATTAATATCAAATGTCAAATGAGTTTTCAAATGTTCCTCATTGTCTCATAAGTTATTGTTACATTTGATTTTACAGATCAGAATCCAAGTAAGACCTATACATAGTGTTTGGGTTGATTTTTCTATTAGGTCTGCCTTTTTATAGGTATTTTTCCTCCTCTTTGTTTTTGCTTCCAGTAGACTTTATTTTACTTTACTTATATGACAGAGTTAGACAGTGAGAGAGACAGACAGAAAGGTCTTTCTTCTGTTGGTTCACCCCCCAAATTGCCGCTATGGCTGGAGCTGTGCTGATCTGAAGCCAGGAGCCAGGTGCTTCCTCCTGGTCTCCAATACGGGTGCAGGGCCAAGCACTTGGGCCATCCTCCACTGCCTTCCCGGGCCACAGCAGAGAGCTGGACTGGAAGAGGAGCAACCAGAACTAGAACCCGGTGCCCATATGGGATGTCGGTGCCGCAGGCAGAGGATTAACCAAGTGAGCCATGGCGTCGGCCCCTCCAGTAGACTTTAAATAAAATCCTTTTTAAAAGATTCTTTTGCCATATGTTCTGTTCACATCTATTCTGTTTTGCTTCAATGTTCAGGTTTTTCCTTTACATCTCAAGAAATTTTTCTTACTAAAATATCTTTAGAATGTGGTTGTTCTTAAAAAGTTTAGAGATACATTTTAGAGAAACTAGTAGTGCTAAAAGAGAACTCTAAAACAAGTATGCTGATTTTAACTACTAATTTTTCTTTATCGTGACTTAGCAGAGTTACATTTGATATGTAAATCGCATAACCTTAAATATTCTCTACACTATATTTAAAGGAAATTTATAGCATATTATTCCATCATTCATACTAAAAACATATACTTATATTGAAGGTGAGTAATAACATTGAAATTCCTTATGAGTGTTACGTATTTTAATATATGATAGGTGAGCAAAAAACTAGGAGTAGGAGCCGGTGCTGTAGTGCAGTAGACTACACCTCCGCCTGCAGTGCGGGCATCCCAAACGGGCGCCAGTTTGTGTCCTGGTTGTTCCTCTTCCAATCCAGCTCTGTGCTATGTCCTGGGAAAGCCGAAGATGGCCCAAGTGTTTGGGCCCTTGCACGCATGTGGGAGACCCAGAAGAAGCTCATGGCTTCGGATTGGGTTCGGTCCTGCCAAAAGCCAGGAACACAATCCAGATCTCCCACATGGAAATCAGAGACCCGAATACTTGAGCCATCATTGCTGTATGCACATTAACAGGAGGCTAGAATTGGGAGTGCAGTTGAGATTTGAATCAAGGCACTGCAATACCAGATGCAGGTGTCCCAAGTAGCATCTTACTGCCCACCTCCTGAAATTGACTTTGAAATTTAGTTATAAAATTCTATAAAGTCAATACAGCTATATTGTTTTACCAGAATATAACGATGGTTTTCTCAAAGCAAATTTTACCAGCATTTTACTATATTAGTCCTCTATCAAGATTTTCTTTTATTTTCTTATGATAGCTTTGTTTGATTTTGATATCTGTCTAGGAATTTGCCTATTGTGGATATTCTGTATAATTTGGACAGTTTGTAATCCTTTGATATCTTTCACTTAGCGTAATGTTTTTGAAGTTCATCCATGTTGCATATGAATTAATGTTCCATTTAATTCTGTTATTAACATTCCAGCACTGTGTGAAGGTTAAGTTGTCTGTATTCACCAACACTTGCTATCTATTTTTTATAGCCTTCCTAGGAGGTGTGAAATTGTTTATCATGGTTTTCATTTACATTTCCCTGTAATGATGTTGAATATCTTTCCATGTACTTATTGTCCATTTATATGTCTTCTTTGTGAAGTGTCAACTCAAATCTTATGTCTGTTTTTTTCTTAAAGATTTATTTATTTATTTGAAAGTCAGAGTTAAACAGAGAGAGAAGTAGAGGCAGAGAGAGAAAGGTTTTCCATCTGCTGGTTCACTCCCCAATTGGGAGATTCTTCCAGATCTCCCATATGGGTGCAGGGACCCAAGGACCTGGGCTATCTTCTACTGCTTTCCCAGGCAACAGCAGAGAGGTGGATCAGAAGTGGAGCAGCCAGATCTCGAACCAGCACCCATAAGGGATGCCTGCACTGCAGTTGGTGGCTTTACCCGCTATGCTACAGTGCCGACCCCCATGTCCATTTTTGATATTTTTTTTCTTTTCTTGAGTTTTAAAACTTCTTCATATATTAAGATACAGGTCACTGGCCAGATGTAGCATTGGCAAATATTTTCTCTTAATTCTCTGCACTACTTTTGATTTTCTTGATAGTAGATAGTATCCTATTTTTTTTTTTTTTTTTTGGACAGGCAGAGTTAACAGTGAGAGAGAGACAGAGAGAAAAGTCTTCCTTTTTCCGTTGGTTCACCCCCCAAATGGCTGCCATGGCCTGGCGTGCTTGTGCCGATCCAAAGCCAGGAGCCAGGTGCTTCCTCCTGGTCTCCCATGCGGGTGCAGGGCCCAAGGATCTGGGCCATCCTCCACTGCCCTCCCGGGCCACAGCAGAGAGCTGGACTGGAAGAGGGGCAACTGGGACAGAATCTGGCGCCCCTACCGGGACTAGAACCCCAGGGTGCCGGCGCCATAGCGGAGGATTAGCCTAGTGGGCTGTGGCGCTGGCCTGATAGTATCCTTTTGATACTGTGTAGGAGTAAATTCATTTTGGTATGTTGATTTTGTATCTGTAAACTTACTAAATTTGTTTACTACTTCTAATAGTTTTTTGGTAGATTACTTAAGATTTTCCACAGACAATTTCTGACTTACGATGGTTCAACCTTAAGTTTTTCAGCTTTGAAATGGTAGGAAAGCAATACATACTCAGTTGAAATAGTACTTTAAATTTTAGATATTCTATACTTTCTTACAGAATAATAGACTTTTTGTTAGGTGATTTTGCTCAACTGTGGGCTAACATAAGTGTTCTGAATATGCTTAAGGTAGGCTAAGCTAAGCTATTATGTTTGGGAGATTACAATATTAAATGTATTTTCAACATGATATTTTCATTGTGTAATGGATTTTAGAGGAGGTTGACCTCATTGTAAATCAAGGACTCTGTACCATATCATGTTATTCACAAATAGATATGGTTCTTTTTCCCCTACCAATTTGGGTGTCTTTTATTTCTGCTCCTGATTAATTGCCCTGGCTACACCCTCCAGTAAAATATTCAATAGGAGAAATGGGAAGGGCATCCTTATACCTGATTTTAGGGGAAGACATTTCATTCTTTCATGTTAATGATAGTGATGTTATCTGGGTTTTTTGTGGGCTCCGCTTGCCAGGTTGACATTCCTTCTGTTCTGAGTTGTTGAGTGTCTTTACCATGAAAGAATATTGGAGTTTGTCAAATGTTTTTCATCATCTTTCAACATGATTATTTGGTTTTTGTCTTTTATTCCACTGATAAGGAAGATTATATTGTCTTGGTTAAGATCTATTTGGCTACAATATATCCTGCTTTTCAGTAATGCTGCATTCCATTTGCTGAGGATTTTTGTATGTATATTTATAAAAAGTATTGGCCTGGAGTTTATTTTCTTGTGATGTCTTTGGTTTTGGTATCAAGGTAATACTAGTCTTGTCCTTGGAAAATATTCCCTCATCTTCTATTTTCTGGAATAGTTTGAAAAAGATTGGTGTTTAGTTTTTTAGCTTTTTGATAGAATTTACTAGTGAAAACAGCACTGCTTTTTCTTTTTTGGAAGTTTTAAACTTAACTAATTCAATCCTCTTCATTGTTACAGGTCTGTTCAGCTATTTTTTAGGGCAGTTTGCTAGATTGTTTCTAGGTATTGGTTTACTTTGCCTAAATTACCTAATTTATTGGCATACACTTAATAACATTTCCTTGTAATCTCTTTATTTCTGTAAAGTCAGGGATAATAGTCCCACTTTAATTCTTAAATTTTAGTAATTTGAGTCTTTGTTTGGTTTGTTTTGCTAAAAGTTACCCATTTTGTTGATCTATTCAAAGAACCAATTTTTAGTTTATTGATTTTTTTACAGCTTTCTTATCCTGTTATCTTTAAAAAGCATTAAAAGTAAGAAATATTGTATATTTACCCACATATTTATCATTTCCAGTACTCTTCATTTGTTTTTACTACCTGAGCTTCCATATGGTATTACACTTATTTGAAGAACTTTTTTATTATTTAACTCAGGTCTGTGGCAGTTAATCCTCTCGGCCTTGGTTATCTGAAGGAGTCTTTATTCTATTTTCACTTGAAATTTTTAAAAATTTATTTGAGAGGCTGACATGGAGAGAGAGAGTATGTCCTTACCTGCCAGTCTTCCCTCCATCCCCCCAAAACAACATCAAAAACAGATAGCCAGGGCTGGGCCAAGCCTTTGAGAGATATTTTGTAGGACATAGAATTTTAAGTTGATAGCGTTTTATTTTTTTCTTTCACTACTTCAGAGATGTTCTTGCATTCTGGCTTTAATAGGTTCTGATGAAAAATACTCTATAACTTATATCTTTGTTCTTTTCTATCTAATTCTTGTGTTTTTACTTTTGATTTTCCAAGATGTTTCTGTTTCTGTTTCTGTGGTTTTTTTTTTTTTTTTTTTTTTTTTTTTTTTTTTTTTTTTTTTTTTCACCTTGCTTGGGATTAATTATGCTTTTGGGATCTGTGGTTGGTTTTCTTTCATGAATTTTAGAAAATTCTCAACATTTTACTTTTGAGAACTTTTTTTACTCTTTAATTTTTTTCTCCACTCTTGAGGCCCCAAATACACGTATTTAGTCTGATATTCTTTGACAGGTTTGGGATGCTGTGTTCTATTTTGCTTGTTTGTCCCTATCTGGTGGTTCTAGTATTTGGACTATTTCTGGTTCTGATTCTGTTGATTGCTTTAGCTCTTGACAGTGAGCCTTCTTCTGTTTCCCATCTTCTTATGTCTTATAAATATTTATTGAGTGTTAGCTATTATGTTTAACAGAATAATAGAGATGGAGGTTAAATGATGTGTATGTCCAGAAATGAATATATATATATTTTGGTCTATTTCTTAGTGTAGGAGTTTTCAACCAATTTGGTTAGTAGTTAGGTTTGAGCTGTGTTTTGTGCTCTTGTGTCTTGTTGTTGCTAATTAATTTTCAACAAGCTATAGACTTCAGATTTTTCTAGTGTTCCCTACTTCCTTGTGCCTGGTGTGGGATTTGGAGTGCTGGAGGGGTTTTTTTTAGGCCTTCTAGCTCCATTCCTAGCTTTCAGCATATCCAACACACCTGTACCCCATGAGGATCTCTCTCTCTCTCTCTCATTCTCTAAGAATTTATTTGGAAGGCAGAGTGACAGAAAGGTAGAAACAGAAGAGAGAGATCTTCCATCCAACAATTCATTCCCCAAATGGTGGCAACGGCGAGGCCTGGGCCAGACTGAAGCCAGGAGCCAGGAACTCCATCTGGGTTTCCCACAAGGGTGGCAGGGACCCTAGTACTTGGGCCATCATCATCTGCCTTTTTGTACTCTCAGCAGTAGATTGTTGTCATTTACCTTATTCAAGGCTGCTAAGAGAAAGACTGTAGATTTCTCCTGTTATAGGCAGGCTTAGGTATGCCTGAATGTCAGGGTCGGTATTCTTGATGTTCTCGAACCTTTCGCTCTTCCCCTTCTTGTTCCCTGTTCCCACCCTCACTCAACACCCAATCTGGTATCTAGGGATGAGCTGGACACCTAACAATAGCAGACTTTGGTTTTGTATCAGTGCAAGAACCTGAGCCCAGGGTCTGCAGTGTGTTGTGCCGTAGAAGGGTAAGCTTCCGCCTACAGTTTTAGCATCCCATAGGGAGCCATTTCGAATAGATTCGAGTCTCTGCTGCTTTGTTTCTAATCCAGCCCCTTGCTAATGTGCCAGGGAAAGCGGCAGAGGATGGTCCAAGTCCTTGGGACCCTGCCACTCATGTGGGAGACCCTGAAGAAGCTCCTGGAATGGCCATTGAGGCCCTTTGGGGAGTGAACCAGCGGATGGAAGATCAATCTCTCTCTGTTTCACCTTATTTCTCCGTATCTCTTTCAAATAAATAAATCTTTAAAAAAAAAAAAAAAAAAGAGCCTGGGACCAAGCAGGTTTCAGCCTTGCCACCAGTAGCAAAAAGCAGTTTTTTCTGACCTTTTTTTAGTGGTAGCTAACTTCTGCTATTGAGCAGAGCTTGGGCAGATGCCTACCCTTTGCCCGTAGCAGATGGTTTTTTACAAGTGTTCAAGGGTTTCCTTTCTAAAAGCTTAAAAATTATCCTTGATATCTTTCTATTTGTCATATCTAAATGTTGTTTCTAGAAGGATAATTCTTTTTTTTTAACTTTTATTTAATGAATATACATTTCCAAAGTACAGCTTATGGATTACAATGGCTTCCCCCCCCATAACGTCCCTCCCACCCGCAACCCCCCCCCCTTTCCCACTCCCTCTCCCCTTCCATTCACATCAAGATTCATTTTCGTTTCTCTTTATATACAGAAGATCAGTTTAGCATACATTAAGTAAAGATTTCAACAGTTTGCTCCCACACAGAAACATAAAGTGAAAAATACTGTTTGAGGACTAGTTATAGCATTAAATCTCAATGTACAGCACGCTAAAGGCAGAGATCCTACATGAGGAGTAAGTGCACAGTGACTCCTGTTGTTGACTTAACAAATTGACACTCTTGTTTATGGTGTAAGTAATCACCCTAGGCTCTTGTCATGAGCTGCCAAGGCTATGGAAGCCCCCTGAGTTCACTGACTCTGATAATTTTTAGACAAGGCCATGGTCAAAGTGGAAGTTCTCTCCTCCCTTCAGAGAAAGGTACCTAGAAGGATAATTCTTGATGAACAGAGGCTGAATGTTAGAATTTTAGACAAGGATTCCTATTTAGGTTTAATTATAATGTGCCAATGTGTTTGTTCTTTTCCAGCTTAGGCTTGATTTCCGACTCTTTTCACATGTTTTTCGATAGCACTGCCATTTTAGCTGGATTGGCAGCTTCGGTTATTTCGAAATGGAGAGATAATGATGCTTTCTCTTATGGGTAAGACTTCAAAAAAATCTTTTTATTGAAGTATAAGATATACACAAAAATAACACAAATAATAAGCTTACCAAAGTTTTAAAAATTGAATATGCTTGTATAATTCAAACTCTGAAACTTCTCTCATGCCTCTTCTAGTTCCTTCCCACTCACCTCCCCAAGGATAACCACCTTCGTAACTTCATGGGGTTGTTTGGCTCTTGAACAGTTTAAATGGGGCTGCATAGTGTGTGCTTTTAGTTGCACCTACTGCTTTTTGCCTAATTTGTGGGCATCTTGATTTTACAAAAAACATTTGGTGAAATTGTTCCCATATAGGGACATTTCTCAATTCTTTACCTTGTGTGTTTTTTTTTTTCATGAGAGCAAAAATTTCATTATATAAAAATTACCATATTTTTCTTCTTGAAGGAAAACTTTAGTATTTATTTATGATTTTATATAATACGATTTTAAATTACTCATCCAATTCAGCTCTTCTTTATATCAAATACTCCTTCCCTTAGACTAGCTGATTTGAACAATTAATCAAATATTTGGAAAGTATTTTTATACTAAGGGACTAAGCAGAGTTTGCTTTTTGCCACCTCTGATTGATGGAAATAATGGGTTTTCCACTATTTCAATTATGCTGCCTCTTTCCTCTTTTGAGCCCAAAGACTATTTTGCATTGTAGCATGTATAAACAGAGCTCAGGAATAATATCCTCTCCCCTCTCCCTTCTTTTTCCTGGTTTCCTCTCCTTCCTGTTCACTTGTTACTTCTTTTCCTCTATACTTTTCCCCGGTTATCCCTTTCTCTTGTGGGTGCTCTTTCATATGTTGTCGCTTCATCTGTCTTATTTTCTATTCATCTCTCACTTTGTTACTATCCTCATACTCCTCCTCTCTCTCAACCTTTCCTAAACTTCCTGCTTTATTCGCTTATTCTTTCGTTCTAATTACTTTGGTCTATGCTTGTGATCTCTCCCTCACTTTACCAACCTCCCACCCCCTAACACTTTTTCTCTAATTCTTTCTTTCCTTCTGCTCTTTCACTGCATCTCTTACCCTGTATCTTTCAGGTCCTTTTTAACTGTCTCATTTCTTTTTGCTCTCTCTTCTCCAGCCTCTTTCCTTCTTTCACTGATTCTCCTTCTCCTTTCCTGTGCAGTTATCCTGTTGTATCCTTTTGATCACACACATCGTCTTATTCTCTCTCATGTCCCTTGTTCTTTTGCTTTCCTTCATTGTTTCCTCTTTCTTTCCAGTTTTGGTTTGTTCTTTAGTGAGCACACACACTCTTTTACTGGCTTATATTCTTTACAGATAGTCATTGAAGATCCAATGTGAGTTGAATATTCTGCTGGTTCTAATGATACAAAGATGAATAAGATATGGCTCATGCCTTGGAAAAACTTGTGATCTCATTGGGAAACAGTTTTGTAAAAAGAACCATTGTAGCTATATATTGTGACAACTGCTAAAAGAGAGATAATGAAGTTCTGAGGAGAACTTGCTAATTTTACTTATGTAAGGCAAAAATGCTAATTATGCTTTTTTTTATAGTATAGAGCAAGAGCTTCTGTATATCTATAAATTCAAACAGCTTGATAGCTCAAATAAGAAAATTTTCTGTGATAATACTATTTTGGTGACTATCAAATAATCTTGGAATATAGTTACTAAAACATCATTAAATCTATTTCAAATCAGTTAAAGATTATATCTAAAGTTATAATCTAATTGGAAAATTAGCAATTCAAGTATGTTCAGAAATCTAATTAGAATGTCTTATTCAACAATCTTTTATTTTGCCACTTTTCTTTTTTTTTCCTTTTGGGAAAGAGTTAAGGTATAAAAAGCTAGTAAATATCTGAAACTATGAATAGTTGTTGTAGTTATAAGTAGCAGTAGTAGTAAAGTGCTGTTGTCAGTACATCAACATGAAACTGGATAGGCTAAGCTCTGTAAACTCCCAATTCAAGATGATCATAATAAAAGACTGACTGTCAGAAGAAGTACTAGCAGGGAAATTGGAATAAGTAAGGACTTTTCAGTATTTCTTTATATAAAAATCATCTTTGTGTTATGTCATACTTTTTTTTTGAAATGGAAGAGCCAGCATGAAAGTATTATCTATCCAGTTACCATGTAGGGGGTTGATGTATACATACATGCTTATTTAGATGTCGGTATATCTTAGCATCATTTTTTGCTCTGTCTGAAGTCTGCTAACAGCATCATACTTAATTCAGCAACAACACCTTCATGAATTGCATGTTCTAATTCCAAGACTCACTCTTTTCAAGTAAACAGTGTTTTGTAAAGGCAAGAGTGTCTAGTTTCCACAAGTTTTTCAATTTAAACTTATAACTACATTGTGAAAATATATTAAAACTACTGGATTACTTGAGTCCAACAATTTATAAAAATTTATGGAGCATACCCAGTAGGCTAGAAATTAAGAACAAGAACATACCTGAAAAACATTCTTAAAAAAAAAATAAGCTTTACTTATTTATTTATTTGAAAGACAGAATGATAGAGAAAGGGAGAGACAGAGATGGGGTGAGAGGGTGTTGGGAGGGATTTCTTCTGTCCTTTAGTTCTTTCCCCAGATGGCCACAACAAACAGCTCTAGGTCAGACTTTAGCCAGGAGCCAGGAACTCTGCTGTGGTCTTCATGGGTGGCAAAGGTACAAGGACATGGGCCATGAAGACATTCTTGCAATCTTGAAATCTAGTGGAATCTTGAAATCTAGTGGAACTCAAGGACAAAACACTTTCAATCAAATATTAACTATAGAACTAGAAGGGTAGATTAAAAGGAAATGCTTTCTATTTTTTAAGATAGTAACTCTGCTGATTTATTACATAAATTCCTAAGCTTAGAGGAAAGCATTATAGCATAATGTTTTAAGCTTCTGCTTGCAATGCTGGCATACTATATCCGAGCACCAATTCAAGGCTTGGCTACTTTGCTTGTGATCCAGCTCCCTATTAATGCTGCTTGGAAAGCAACAGAAGATGGCTCAAATGCTTGGGCCCCTGCCACTGACAAGGAAGATCTCTGTCTCCTTTTTCTGGCACTCTGCCTTTCAAATAAATAAACTATCTTCAAAAATGGGTAAATAAAAATAAACACAGACTTCTAAGTATAGGTTATTGAAGACTGGGTACAAATTATTTAAAATAGCTAGTTACAAATTATTTAAATTAAATGAATTTTCTCTAGAAAAAAAGTTAATCTTTGACAAATAATATATTATTTATATATGTTAGAAAGTAGAAATATGTGTTATTGTTGAGTATCAAAGTACATGCCATGTTAGCATGTATTTGATAGGACAAACTTCAGGATAACTGGATAGATTCCATTTAAAGAGTTTTGTTCTCTTTAAAAGTATTTTTACACTGAAAACCATGTTGTCTGGAAGTTAACATACGAAGCTTAGAAAATGCAGTAGTTTTGATGTTCCCTTATATTGTTTCAGGACCAGAGTGATTAACTGCTTTTGGCATCGTTTGAATTATTTTGAACATACAGTTAAAGTTGTCTCTAATGACTTTAACTAAGCCAAATATACATTATAGAAAAATAAAATGTTTCCCCAATGCTTCATACAGGTAGGAAGCAGAAAGCTTCAGAAGTCCATGGAGAAAAAGACAGGTATTTTTTAAATAGTTTAATTAGAATTACATGAAGCTAGAATTGGCTCTAAAAGTAGGTAATTGAAAGTTTATGATAAATTTATTAATCTTATAGAAAGATTGTTAAAAATATAAATCTCAAGTTGTCTCTGAGATAATTCAGAAATAATTTGGTTCTCCCTTAAATCAAAGCTCCATTTTCCAGAGCTTTGAAATCTGAAAGGTACAAAGCAGAAAGCTTTTCTTAGAAAAGGGGGAATTAATAAATTTTGAAAACTTTTTTTCATACCTTTTTTTCCTATGTTTTATTTTGAATCCTTTCTTCTTTGCTTCTCTGGTCTTATTTTACCATATCCACTGGCAACTTGAGATTTGCCTTTTTGTGAAAGGTCTTTCTAAACCTACTTACTTTAAGAAGGTATTTTGATTGGCTTGTAGAAATCTGTGTGCTTTGTGGCATTCTGCTATTAAACATTAATTCAAAATAATGGAATTTATTTACTCATTTCTATAATATAATATAAAATATGCTATATAATAAATACTTGGTCTTTGCTGTCCACTTATAATCAAATATGGTTTAGAATCATTGAACACACATAAATTTATCATTTGATTTTTAAGAAATAATTTAATAATTCAGTTTTTTGCTCTTTTTTAGGTATGTTAGAGCTGAAGTTCTGGCTGGCTTTGTCAATGGCCTATTTTTGATCTTCACTGCTTTTTTCATTTTCTCAGAAGGAGTTGAGGTATAGTAGATAATGATTAGAATTTTTTAATGATAGTTCTGTAATAAAAATGTTTATTACCTAAAAAGGCATGTAATTGAACAGTTTTAAATGATCATTATATATGAGAACAGTTTTGAATCAGACAAGATATTATCTGTATACAGGAGGAGTTTAAAAACAGTTGAAATTATTAAAATTAAGGGAAATTTTTTGAAATTGAAAGAAATGTCCATACTTTACAAGCTATGTATAAAGCGTTGACACTATGAAAAATAAAGGTACTAAACGGATATTTAGGTCAATTCGGAATGTTCTTAAAGAAAATAGAACCTGAAAGTTTTCCCAATGAATCTCTAATATTTGGTATTTTTTTTAAAAAGCAAGAAAATGTACATATTAATGAACTTAAAACTGGAGGTATTTTAAGATAATGAAGAGGATTAGGTTTGAGGCCAAATATTCAGACTTTAAAATATTTATTTAAAAATATACAATTGCTTCTTTTGCAGAATGTGAGGCCTGGTTTTATTTCTATAAACTATTTGACAGATATTTTTTGAGTACTTTCAATTCTGAAAGTTATTTGACATTTTTAATACTATATTTTTATCAATTGATCAATTAAAAGTTATGTCAATGTTATTTGTTTGTACTGTGTATTTTCTAGAGAGCATTAGCACCTCCAGATGTACACCATGAGAGACTGCTACTTGTTTCAATTCTTGGCTTTGTGGTGAACCTAATAGGAATATTTGTTTTCAAGCATGGAGGTCATGGACATTCTCATGGATCTGGTATGATGGTTAGGACCTTTTGTTTCTTCATTTCCTACTAAGTTTCTGTCAATTATTTACTTAAGAAAATTTAATAATTTTAAAGTTAAACTCTATATAATGTCTTCCTGAACCATTCTTCTTCTCCATTTCATTGTCTTCTCAGTTCAGTGTGGATTCCCTCAGATTTCCTATAGCTCATGTGTGTAGTGTGATATTATTTATATAAAACAGGTGTCAGAAAAATCACAAAACTAATCTGTTTCCTAAAAATTGTATTTGTGTGTGCATATGAAATTTATTGCATAATTGCTTTTTGAATCCTTCCATTTGGTATACATCATCTACCTTGTTTAGTTAACAGCCGTATAAAGCTCTATGATGTGGGTAATCCTGGTGTATTTAACCAGTGTTCTGTGGATAGATTTTAAATTGTTTACGTTTTTTTCACTAATCTATATGAAGCCTTTCTTTGTGAACATGTGCAAAAGTGTTTTCAGAGCTGTGTTGTCTTATATAGCACTTGTTAGTCACATGTGTCTTATTTCAATTTGAATTGTAGTCAATTGAAGTACAATATAGAAATTTAGTTCCTTATTCACACTATTGACACATCAAGTGTTGTCACATGACACTGCTGCTTTGGACAGTACATATGGAGAACATTTCCATCGACACGGAAAATTCTTTGTAGTATGCTAGGGTGTAGATAGAATTGTTGGAACATAGTATATATACATTTTTAGTTTCAATAAACATTTGAACATTTTCTTCCTGAATAACTGTCCTTCATATTTACTCCCAGGAATAAATGCAAGCACAAATTTCCTCCTGCTTACATAAGTGCATAATATTGTGTGAATAAAACTGTTAAATAGTGTCTGATTTTATTTATTTTCCAATAAGTTGAACATCTTTCTCATGTTTTTAGGTCATTCAGACTTTTCCTCTCCTGTGTATATTTTTGCTTGCTTTTCTGTTATTTTTAATATACTTATATTCATTTTTAATATTTTCTACTTTGATCCTTTGTTTTGTGTGTTGCAGACATCTTTTTCTAGTGTTTCTATCATTAAACTTTATGTAGGAATTCTTGATTTTGATATAGTTTAGTTTTTGTCTTACACTTTTTCTTGTTATGTTTTCTGCTTTATTTAAATAGTTTCCCATCCCAGGGTCATAAATATAATCTCTTATATTTAATACTTTAGAAATTTTGGTTTGATGATTTTTTTCCACCTACCTTTGGTTCTTCATCTACATAATTTATTTTGGATGAGATGAATTAGGGCTTAATTTTTTTTCTCCTAAGTATAAATAACCAGTTTTGTTATCACAATTATATACCTTATTATCTTAACAGCTGCTCTAGGGTTTACAAGTAGCATCTAAACTTAAGACAATCTAGTTTAGGTCAGTAGTAACTTAATTCAGTATTACACAAAAACTACCCCAAACCTCTGTTGCCCCCTCCCTTGTACCACTGTCAAAATACATGTTTATACAAGCCCATTGTATCTGTCCACATTTTATTACTAGAACAAAATATCCAAGGCAGGCTGCTTTATAAAGCAGATTTTTATTTTGGCTCATGGTTCTGGAGGTCCATGGGGTTATACCTGACAATGGCCTTCTTACTAACGTAATCCCAAGGTGGCTCAGGATATCACATTACTCAAGGCAGGGATGTCTCTTGGCCTGTCCTCCTAATCTTACAAAGCTACTCCTAATTAACTCTTAAGGGCTCCACCCTGATGACCATACCTAATTCTAATTATCTCTCAAAGGCCACATCTCCAAATACCACATTCAGTTCAGTTTAATACTTGTTTCAAACCATTGACCCTTGGGTGCACGCTTAAACCATATCCAAACCATAACTCCCATCAACAGTTTTATAATATTTATTTATTAATTGATATAATTAAAAAGGAAACAACTATCCGACATGGGAAGTGGGATACAAAGCAGTCTCATACAATGGCAGATGCCCTAAACAGCACTCTGGCCTCAGAATAAGCCCTTAAGGCATTCAGATGGCTAAAAAGCCCATGAGTGTTTCTCAGGCATGGAAAGCCAAGACACTGTGGCAAAAAATGACCTAAATAAAAGATCTCTGCGAGTGAGATCCCAGTGGAAAGAATAGGCCATCAAAGAAGAAGGTACCTTTCTCTGAAGGGAGGAGAGAACTTCCACTTTGATTATGGCCTTGTCTAAATAAGGTCAGAGTTTGTGAACTCAAGAGGCTTCCATAGCCTTGGCAGCTCATGGCAAGAGCCTTGGGTGATTATTGACGTCATAAATAAGAGTGTCAGTTGTTAAATCAACAACAGGAGTCACTGTGCACTTACTCCCCCTGTAGGATCTCTGTCCTTAATGTGTTGTACTATGCGAATTAACGGTGAAACTAGTATTCAAACAGTACTTTATATTTTGTGTTTCTGTGTAGGTGCAAACTGCTGAAATCTTTACTTAGTATATGCTAAGTTGATCTGTATATAAAAATAATTAAAAATGAATCTTAATGCAGAATGGGATGGGAGAGGGAGTAGGAGATGGGATGGTTTGTGGGTGGGAGTGAGATTATAGGGGGAAAACTGCTATAATTCAAAGGTTGTACTTTTGAAATTTATATTAATTAAATAAAAGTTTTAAAAAAAACAAAAAAATATTTATTTATGCAACTGTCTTTTAAACCACATAAGAAAATAATAGTGTTGAAAATGTGCGTACTCTTAGGGCTGGCTCTATAGCATAGCAGGTAAAGCTGCCTCCTGCATTGCTGGCATCCCATATGGGTGCTGGTTTGAGTCCTGGCTGCTCCACTTCTGATCCAGCTCTCTGCTATGGCCTGGGAAAGCAGTGGAAGATGGCCCAAGTGCCTGGGCCCCTGTACCCATGTGGGAGACCTGGAAGAAGCTGCTGGCTTCTGGCTTCAGATCGGCCTATCTCCAACCTTTGTGGCCATTTGTGAGTGAGCTCTACCTGTGCCTCTTTGTAACTCTGCCTTTCAAGTAAATAAATAAATCTTTTTTAAAAAATGTGTAATTAATCTTTCATATTACTTATGTTCCTTTACTAATGTTCTTTCTTCTTGTGGATTTGAGTTACTGATTAGTATCCTTTCATTTCACCCTGAAGGACTTGCTAATGTTTTTGAGGGACAACTTTTCATCTGGAAATGTCTTAATTTCTCCCTTATTTTAAAGGAGATTTTAGTTGAATATAGAATTTTTGGTTTAGTTTTTCCCCCTAACAATTTGATATCATCTTAATGTCTTTTGACAGCCATAGTTCCTTTTGAGAAGTCACTTAGTAGTTTTGTTGTGTTTCCTATGTACATAAGGTGTTTTTGTCTTGTAGAACTTCAAGATTTTTTCTATGTATTTGACTTCCATCGATTTGATCTTGAGGTCTCTATATAAAGCTTTTTTTTTTTTATTTTAAGATTTATTTCTTTATTTGAAAGTCAGAGTTACACAGAGAGAGAGAAGAGGCGGAGAGCGAGAGGTCTTCCATCTTCTGGTTCACTCCCCAGTTAGCCATAATGGCTGGAATTGTGCTGATCCAAAGCTAGGAGCCAGGAGCTTCTTCTAGGTCTCCCATGTTTGTGCAGGGGCCCAAGGACTTGGGCCATCTTCTACTGTTTTCCAGGCCATAGTAGAGAGCTGGATCAGAAGAGGAACAGCCATGACTAAAACTGGTGCCCATATGGGATGCTGGTGCTTCAGGCCAGGGCTTTACGTGCTGCACCACAGTGCGGGCCTCTGTAACTATTCTGCTATGACATTGTATCTTACTGCCAAGGTTTGTTATTCATGGTGTGTGTTTTTATTGTTGTTGTGTTATTTTCCTTCTAGGCTAATTAAGTAGATTTAATTTGTGATCATTGAGTTTTCTGTTTGTTGTAAATTTTAAGTTTTTGTTCTTATTTTTACCTTGCTTCCTAGAGAATCACATCTGAGCTAGTATAATTTGGTGGTCAGCCAGTGATTAGCATATTTCCTTAAATGCCTTGTTTATATATCTTCTACTTTTGCCTGCGGCATCTTTGTGAGAAAGCACGACTTAAATTTTAGGCAGTGTAAAAAAGACATCCTTTGCTTTCACTTCCTGCTTCTGAAGGGTTTCAAGGTCAATGAGAGATGAATGATGAATTCTTCCTTGTCAAGTCTTTCTTCCACATGTATACAGTGTGTGTATAACCTTTTAGATCCCCAGGAATATGTTGGTTTTCAAAGTTGCCTAGGGTTGTCTGCTTAGGCATTTCTTTTTAATTCTCCATCAGGCTCTTCTTTGCCACAATAGAAATCCCAGCCTTCTGCATCTGACTTACTACTAGGAATTAGCCATTGTTTTTAGTGATGTCCTGTTCCCAAACTTTGTCCTCCTCAAGCTGAGCTAGTCTCTTAAGATCCACATTGTTAAAATAAATTTTCCCAGGAAACTGAAAGTTTGGACAAAATATTGATTGTGAAGAAAGTGATGCTTTTAAGAAAGCACCAAAAGACATCCACTATTTCCTTATCTGTAATCCTGCCTGACTTTTGGCTACTTTGCTCAGGTGCCAGGAAGGAAGGTAGCATGGGAATAGTTTTAAATTTAAAGGTCAAAGATCTTGCTGTCTTACCATAGTTCAGTAGTTTCTTATGGATAAATGATTTCTAGTGTGTTTTGTGGTTGTGATTAATTGCCAGTATTCTGGGAATTAATATTGTTGGTTTATGGTATATTTTCATAATTTTGTTGTTTTCGAGAAGTGGTGGTTCACTGAGGTAATCCCTTCCACCATCCCATAGTCATGCATTTTTTCTTAAAATGTAATGCTGAATTTGTGCTGGTAATTAAAATTTTTGCAAACATGAGTGATACTTATAAATTGGGTAACATTCATTGTTTTTGTGTGCTTTTCAATAGACTCATTAAGATATTTCTTGATGGCTTGAAAGTTTTAATATAATGTTTCAAAACCTTCTTACTAAAGGCAGCAGCTTCTCTGTCTTTGTCTCATTGTGACCATTTGCAAATATTTTCTGTAATCTCTGTTAGTATGTCTGTGTTTTTACTGTTGTGTCCCAGTGTCTTTAACATAGTATAACCCAAATAAATATTTCTTGAATATACAAATAACTATCTTCAAATATTTCTGTGTCCTTCTAGTCAGTACTTATTTTCATTTCCAGGAAAGTCTGTCACCTCTTTTTATGCATTCACTTTTGTCCTGTAGTTTATAGTAGGAACTCGGGATTATTTAAATTAATCTATAACACTTCTAACAAGTAAATGTTCATTGAATTGAATCAGGCTTTAGAGAAGATTCTTTTTAGTAGTTTCAGCATTATTGTAACTATGTAATGTATTTTTCTGTTCTAACACTCTTTTTTAGGCCATGGACACAGTCATTCCCTCTTTAATGGTGCTCTAGACTCGGCACATAGCCATGGAGATCACTGCCATAGTCACGAAGTGAAACCTGGTGCTGCACATAGCCATGATCATGCTCATGGACATGGACATTTTCATTCTCATGGTGAGTATAGCCTAAAGATTTTCAGTTTGATAACCTTCCAAATACATAGAAATTGTGTAGGTTACTTTTCCTAGTTGAAGTAGTCTATTAAAAGTGTATTGTCATAAATTTTCTAAGTAATCAGTCTAAATGGTTTCTAGGCCTAGTTCATTTTTAGTATATCATGAAATTAACTCTTTTCAGTAAACATTGTAATAAAATTTCACTATTTTAAATGAATGTCAGTGAATGAGTAACAATTGCAATTCAGCAAATGAAAATAATTTTTTTAAGTATGATGAAGCCTATTGTGTTATATAAACTTATAAAAATACCATAGGGATTTTCAATCTATTACATTTTTTTTAATTCTTGATGTTTATTATCTAATATTTCTTTTTAGCCTTTTAACTTTTACAGCATTTATATACTAAGTTATAACTTATATATCAACTTAATATTTTATTTTAAATTATAGTTTAAACAGTTTACTCATAAATATCAGGGTTTAGATTCATAGGCGATAAGTTTAATTAATCTTTTTTTAACCTAGAAACCTTTTATTTAAGGTATATTTATTTACAGACTTCAAACATTTCATAAATATAAATTTAGGAATAGTGATTCTTCCCACCCTATCCTCTCTCCCACTCACATTCCCACCCTCTGTCTTCCTCCCTCTCCTATTCCCGTTCTTCTTTATATTAAGATCTATTTTCAAGTAACTTTATACACAAAAGACTAACCCTACACAAAGTAAAGTGTTCAACAAATGGTATTACAAAAAAATAAAAATAAAAAACCTGTTCTTCAGTAGTAGAGACAAGGGCTGTCCAAAGTTATCATATCTCAAAGTATCAATTTCACTTCCATAGATTATGTTTTGGATACTCTATTAGTTACCACAGATAAGGGAGAACATAGGACATTTGTCTTTTGGAGACTGACTTATTTCACTAAGTAAAAATGGTTTCTAGTTGTATCCACTTTGTTGCAAATGACCGGATTTCTTTTTTCTTTAACTGCTGTGTAGTTCTCTATGGTTTACATATCCCATAATTTCTTTATCCATTCTTCAGTTGACAGACATCTGGGTGGATTCCACATCTTAGTTCTTGCACATTAAGCTGTAATAAACATGGGGACATGGATAACTTTTTAATATGTTTATTTCTTTTGGTTTGGGTAAATTCCCAGGAATGGGATGGTTGGGTCCTATGGTAGGTCTATATTCAGATTTCTGAGGTATCTTCATACTGTCTTCCCCAGTGGCTGTACCAGTTTATAATTCCCACCAACAGTGGATTAGGGTACCTTTTTTCCTACATGCTTGCTAGCCATTTGTTGTTTGTTGATTTCTTCATGAAAGCCTTTCTAACTAGGGTGAGGTGAAACCTCATTATGGTTTTGGTTTGCATTTCCCTGATGGCTAGAGATCCTGAGCATTTTTTCATGTGTCTGTTGGCCATTTGGATTTCCTTTTTTGAAAAATGTCTGTTCAAGTCCTTTGCCCATTTCTTAACCAGATTGTTTCTTTGTTGTTGAAATTCTTAAGCTTTTTATGGATTCTGGATATTAATCCTTTATCAGTTGCAAGGTTTACAGATATTTTCTCCCATTCTGTTGGTTGCCTCTTCACTTTGCTGAGTATTTCTTTCACAGTGCAGAAGCTTCTCAATTTGATATAATCCCATTTGTCAATTTTGTCTTTAATTGCCCATGCTCTGGGGTCTTTTCCAAGTAGTCTTTGCCTGTGCCAATGTCTTCCAGGGTTTTCTCAATGTTCTTTAATAATTTGATTGCATCAGGTTGTAGATTTATGTCTTTAATCCATTTTGAGTTGATTTTTATATAAGGTGTAATGTAGGGGGTCTTGCTTCATACTTCTGCATGCTGAGGTCCAGTTTTCCCAGCACCATTTGTTGAAGAGACAGTCCTTGCTCCAGGGCTTAATTTTAGATCCTTTGTCAAAGATAAGTTGGTTGTAGATGCGTGGATTGATTTCTGAGGTTTCTACTTGGTTCCATTGGTCCACCCATTTTTTTTTTTTTTATGACAGTACCAGGCTGTTTTGATTAAAACTGCCCTGTAGTATGTCTTGAAATCTTGTATACTGGGGCCGGTGCTGTGGTATAGCGGGTGAAGCCACCGCCTGCAGTTCCAGCATCCCATATGGGTGCCGGTTCGAGTCCCAGCTGCTCCACTTCTGATCCAGCTCTCTGCTATGGCCTGGGAAAGCAGTGGAAGACAGCCCACATCCTTGGGCCCCTGCGCCTGCATGGAAAACCTAGAAGAGGCTCCTGGCTTTGAATCAGCGCAGCTCTGGCCATCGTGGCCATCTGGGGAGTGAACCAGCAGATGGAGGACCTTTCTCTCTCTGCCTGTGCTTCTCTATCACTCTGCCTCTCAACTAAATAAATAAATCTAAAAAAAAAAAAAAAAAAAAGAAATCTTGTATATTGATGCCTCTGGGTTTGTTTTTGTTATATAAGATTGCTTTAGCTATTCAGGGTCTCCTGTGTTTCCGTATGAATTTCAGCATTTTTTAATATCTAAGAAGAATGTCCTTGGTATTTTAATTGGGATTGCATTGGATCTGTACGTTGCTTTCAGTTGTATGGACATTTTGATGATATTGATGCTTTCAATCCATGGACATGGAGGATTTATCCCTTTTTTTTGTGTCATCTTCTATTTCTTTCTTTAATGCTTTATAATTTTCATTGCCGAGATCTTTGATGTCCTTGGTTAAATTCTTGAGTTATTGATTTCCAGCTTCATTCTGTTGTGGTCAGAGAAGATGCATGGTATGATTTTGATTTTATTGAATTTGTTGAGACTTGCTTTATGGCCTAGCATATGGTCAGTCCTAAAGAAAGTTCAATGCACTGGTGAAAAGAATGTGTGTTCTGAAACTGTAGGTTGAAAAGTTCTGTAGATATCCTTTGCGTCCATTTGGTCTATAGTGCAAATTAACTCTGTTGTTTCCTTGCTGATTTTCTGTCTAGTTGATTTGTCTGTTACTGGAAGTGGGGTATTGAAGTCACTCATTACTATCATATTGGAGTCTATGTCTCCTAAGACCTTTATGTTGGGTTGTTTCATAGTATCTCATAAATCTCCAACAATGTTTTTATTTTTCTAATTTCTAATTTTTTTTGGTCTGTTAAATTTTCAGAGATTTGTCTTCTAACTTGGATATTCTTTCTTCTGCCTCACCAAGTTTGTTGTTAAGGCTTTCCACCGCATTTTTTATTTGATCTATTGAATTCCTTATTTCTAATATTTTATTTTGATTTCTCTTTAAAATTTCAATTAATTCCTTTTCTGGCATCTCATCAATCTCTTCATCATCACATTCTGGTTTTGAAGGGTTGTTGTGTTCCTTTGGGGATGTCATGTTTTCTTCCTTATTCTTGTTTCTTGAATTTCTGTGTTTATTTTTAGGTGTTTGTTGAGATACCTGTTGGTTTTTTTTTTTTTTCCCTCTGATTGCTTTTATCTTTGTAATGTGCCTCTGAGGCTTAGTGGAATGTCTTTTCTTTCACTGAATACTCAGAGGCATGTGCTGAGTGTGGCCAGGGTGCTTTATTCAGTGCTACAGGATGAAGGAAGTGTCTAAGCTGACACCCTAGTTGAGCATGGTAAATCTCCTTTTTTAATCAGAAAGGATTTGATCAGCTTTGTTGGTGCAGTCTCATGCTCACCCCCTCTCCTCCAAGGCCACCTATGCCCAGTTGCTAGCCCCAGTGGGTGCAATATTCATCCGCACTGCCACAGGAACCACATGAAGGATCTCTGCAGTCCTCGGTGTGAGCACAAATCTTACAGCAATGACCCTCCCCAGGCAATCAGGGAACCCCTAGTATGTGGAGCCGCCCATAGAGACTGTCCAGAAACTCAGCCACATCCTGTGTTCTCCCATGCAGCCACAGTGTTTCCACAGTTCCAGCACACAAGGCCCCCACAGTCACGGGGCATGGAGGATCCACTCTTCCCTGCCAATCTGTCCCGTCCAGAGAGGCAGAGACACTCTGAGAGCCAGATGTGTTTGGGTACTTTGCCCAGGCAGCCTAAGCCCCAGAGCCTGTGATGTGCTGGGAGGCTGGGGGCACCTCACAGTCCTACATGGGCACCCAACCCCCTGTCATTTCTCCCAACAGACTCAGGAATCTCCTCTTGGCTGGTTGCCGAGAGCTCAGACAAGCGGGTGCAGATGTTACGTATATCCAAAATAGCATCCGCCGTCTCCAGCTAGTTACTGAATGCTGTTGTTGGGTGGTAGGAGAGAGAGAAATATACCCCGTTCTTCCTTCTAGGTTAGCAGGTATACCCTCCCCACAGGGCTCCAGGTCTGACTCACAATTGGCCTTCCCCACAGCTTTATTACCAGTGGCTTGGGATGCTGAAGTCTGGTCTCACCTCACTCTCCAAAGCTGGTGCTGAGATTCTTGACTGTTGGGGTATTGTGTTGTGTTCATATTCATGCTGCGTGTCCACACCATCCATTTAGATCCATCGTGTCCCTTTAACTTGCATGGAGTTTCCACTGAAGTTTATCCTCCTAACTCTTCCCTGAGATTGCACTCTCTCCACCTTTTTTTTTTTTTAACTGTCTTCCCGTTAGACTGGACCAGTAAGTACCCTCCTTATTCTGCCGTCTTGGATTCTCTTGATTAATCTTTAAATAGACTGTGCTTAAATATTATTTGTACTTGGTGCATAGACTCCTGAAGATTTAGATTTGAAAATATGATGGGAACCATGGGAACTGAAAATTCTAAGCTCTTAATTTTTTAGTCTTTAAATTTGTTAACTACCTTAATGAAATATAATTAATACACAAAAAGATATACATATTTATTGTATACAACTTGATGTATTTGGAGATAAATGTACCAGTAAAACTGTCACCTCAATTTATTTACATCATAGACATACCTATCACTATCAAAAATTTTCTCTTGTACTTTACTTATTCTTATTTACCTGTTTAGACTATAAAACTTAATATAAAACCTATCCATTTGGCAAATTATTAAATATATAAATGGCATTGGCTAGCGCCGTGGTTCACTAAGCTAATACTCCGCCTGCGGCGCCAGCCCCCTGGGTTCTAGTCCCGGTTGGGGCACCGGATCCTGTCCCGGTTTCTCCTTTTCCAGTCCAGCTTTCTGCTGTGGCCCAGGAAGGCAGTGGAGGATGGCCCAAGTGCTTGGGCCCTGCACCCACGCACCCACATGGGAGACCAGGAGAAAGCACCTTGTTCCTGGCTTCGGATCGGCGTAGCGCCAGCTATAGTGGCCATTTTGGGGGTGAACCAACGGAAGGAAGACCTTTCTCTCTGTCTCTCTCTCTCACTGTCTAACTCTGCCTGTCAAAAAAAAAAAATATATATATATACACACACACACACACACACACAAATGGTATTAACTGTAGGCACTATGAAGTGAAGATCTACAGGATTTATCTAGAAAGGTACAAAGGATGTAACTGAAACTTTGTATTTTTACTAATACTTTCCCCTTTGTATCTCCCTCCTGTCTCTGGCAACCACCATTCTACTCCTTATAAATTTGACTATTTTAAATTCCTCATGTAAGTGGTATCATGTAATGTTTGTCATTCTTATCTGGCTTAGCATAATGTTCTCCAAGTTAATCCATGCTTTTTTCAAGTAGCAGAATTTCCTTCTCTTTTAAGGCTGAATAATATTCCATTATATATTTGTGCATTTTGTGCACACCACATTTTCTTTATGCATTGATTTTTGATGGAACTTTAGATTGCTTCCATGTCTTGACTATGGTGAATAATGCTGTAGTGAACATGGAAGTACAGATGGCTCTTTGAGATCCTAATTTGAGTTTCTTTGCATAAATTTCCAGAGTGGGTTTGCTGTCATACAGTGGTTTATTTTTAACTTTTTTAGGAAGTTCCATTGTGTTGTATATACTGGCTACACTAATTTACATTCCCACCAAGAGTGTACAGATGTTCCCTTTTCTCCACATTCTCACCGACACTTATTAACAGGTGTGAGATGTCATAGCTTGTCCTTTTCATATCCCTGTTGGCCATTTGGAGTCCTCTTTGGAAAGATTTCCATTCATTTTTCAGTTGGGTTATTTATTTTTCTGCTCCTGAGATATATGAGTTGTGTATATATTTTAGACATTAATTCTTTATCAGATATGTAGTTTACAAATATGTTGTGCCATTCCATCAGTTGTCTTTTTCTTTTGTTTATGTCCTTTACTGTGCAGAAGCTTTTTGTTTGGATGTTATCCCACTGGTCTATTTTTGCATTTGTTGCCTGGGTTATTCTAAAATTTGCCTTATTTTTGT